>NC_135235.1:525376755-525976755 GCF_051348905.1 Ranitomeya variabilis | reverse complement strand
ATGGTTATTGACCCCCCGGCTAAAAACATCTGCCCAAAGCCACCATAGACATGGCGCATCTGTAAGATGCGCCAATTCCCGCACTTAGCCTCTCTCTTCCCACTGCCCTGTAGCAGTGGGATATGGGGTAATAAGGGTTAATGTCACCTTTGTATTGTAAGGTGACATTAAGCCGGCTTAGTAATGGAGAGGAGTCAATAAGACACCTCTCCACTACTAATCCTATAGTATGTAAAGTGTTAAATAAATACACATACATGCAGAATAAAGTATTTTAATGAAATAAAACACTAAATACTGTTTGACCATTTTATTGTTACTGCCATTCCAAGCAAAGCCCTCGATCTCCTGTAAAAAATGTAAAATAAAAAAACAACAATATACCCATACCTGTCCATTGTACAGTCAGTCCCACGCAGTAATCCATATCTAGGAGAATGTACAGTTTACAACCAAGAGCGCTGCTAATGCAACCACTCCTGGCTATAAACTACTGGGGAATGAATGAAATGCTGGGAGCGGAGCTTCAGTGACTAGCGCTGATGTCACCGAAGCCGTGCTCCATCCCGGCTTGAACTCAAATGAACTCTTGAGCGTGGGAAAATGTCAGCTGATTTTCCCATGCTGAAGAGTTCATCTTAGTTCATGCTGGCAGGGAGCGCAGCTTCGGTGACGGCACCGCGCTAGTCACTGAAGCTCCACTGTTGTGAATTCTGCTTTTGGGCTCCCTCCGGTGGTTGTAGGTGGTAATGCAGTTGCCCCTGAGTTGCAGTCCTGGTCAGGTGTATCTGCTGATTGCAGTTCTGACTGGGGTATTTAGGCGTGCAGGATTCATTAGTCCTTGCCAGTTGTCAATTGTTGTTGGGAGGTGTAGGACCTCTGCCTGGTTCCTCCTGCCTTTCTGCCAAATCAGCAAAGATAAGTGTCTGGTTTTTTTTTCCTGTGGCACACATGTTGTGTGCTTCAGAATACAGTGCTATTCTTTGTGTTTTCTTGTTCAGCTTAGATTGTGTCAGTATTTTCTCAGTCTTGTTGGATTCTCTGGAGTGGCAGATATACATTCCATGTCTTTAGTTAGATTGTGGAACTTTTTGTATTATCTGCTGTGGATATTTTTGGAAGGGTTTTAATACTGACCGCCTAGTAATCTGTCCTATCCTTTCCTATTTAGCTAGAGTGGCCTCTTTTGCTAAATCCTGTTTTCTACCTGCGTGTGTCTATTCTTCTCCTACTCACAGTCATTATTCGTGGGGGGCTGCCTATCCTTTGGGGGTCTGCTCTGAGGCAAGGTAGCATTCCTATTTCCATCTATAGGGGTATTTAGTCCTCCGGCTGTGTCGAGGTGTCTAGGGTATGTTAGGCACACCCCACGGCTACTTCTAGTTGCGGTGTTAGTTCAGGATTTGCGGTCAGTATAGGTTCCACCGACTCCAGAGAAAGTTTCATGCGGCTCCAAGGTCACCAGATCATAACACTCCACTCCCAGCATTTCATTCATTCCCCAGTAGTTTACAACTGGGATAGTCGCATTAGCACTGCTCCCGGTTGTAAACTGTATATACCCCAGGTATGGATTACAGCATGGGACTGACTGTACGCCAGATAGGTATGGGTATATTGGTTTTTTAATTTAAATTTTTTACAGGAGATCGAGGGCTTTTCTTGGAATGGCAGTAACAATAAAATGGTCAAACAGTGTTTAGTGTTTTATTTCATTAAAATACTTTATTCTGCATGTGTGTGTTTATTTAAGCCTTTACAAACTACAGGATTAGTAATGGATAGGTGTCTTATTGACGCCTCTCCAATAGTAACCGACTTAATGTCACCTTACAATACAAAGGTGACATTAACCCCTTATTACCCCATATGCCACCATTACAGGGCAGTGAGAAGAGAGAGGCTAAGTGCCTTTTCTGGGATGGCTGGGGGCAGATGTATTTAGCCAGGTGGGGCAATAACCATGGTCACTCTCTAGGCTATTAATATCTGCCCTCACTCACTGACTTTCCCTCTCTGGCGCAGAAAATTGTGCCGGAGCCCACGCCATTTTTTTCCGTGAAAACATTCTTTTATTAAATACATACAGGTCCCAAATTGTACACACACATACTGATAACTGTATTAGTCACTGACATATATAAATCTAACTGTTCTGCAACGGTTTAATGTATGTAAACCATGTCTCCTATCCTGTTGTCTTCTGCAATGATTTTGCAGAAGACGACAAACGAATTATCGGCTATTCTGCTATCTATCTGTCTATGAAATATAAAGATATATATATATATATATATATATATATATATATATATACGTCACTGACATATACACTACCGTTCGAAAGTTTAGGGTCACCCTGACAATTTTGTGTTTTCCATGAATACTCATACTTTTATTAATCAAGTGAGTTGCCAAATGAATTGAAAATCTAGTCCAGACATTGACAAGGTTCGAAAAAAAGATTTTTATTTGAAATATGAATTTTCTTCTTCAAACTTTGCTTTTGTCAAAGAATGCTCCCTTTGCAGCAATTACAGCATTGCAGACCTTTGGCATTCTAGCAGTTTATTGGCTGAGGTAATCTGGAGAAATTTCACCCCATGCTTCCAGAAGCCCCTCCTACAAGTTGGTTTGGCTTGATGGGCACTTTTTGCGTAGCATACGGTCAAGCTGCTCCCACAACAGCTCAATGGGGTTGAGATCTGGTGACTGCGCTGGCCACTCCATTACTCCATTACAGATAGAATACCAGCTGCCTGCTTCTTCCCTAAATAGTTCTTGCATAATTTGGAGGTGTGCTTTGGGCTATTGTACTGTTGTAAGATGAAATTGTCTCCAATCAAGCGCAATTGCAAAATGGAGTGATAGCCTTCCTTATTCAAAATCCCTTTTACCTTGTACAAATCTCCCACTTTACCAGCACCAAAGCAACCCCAGACCATCATATTACCTCCACCATGTTTGACAGATGGCGTCAGACACTCTTCCAGCATCTTTTCAGTTGTTCTGCCCATCACAAATGTTCTTCTGTTTTGAACCCAACACCTCAAACTTGGATTCGTCTGTCCATAACACTTTTTACCAATCTTCCTCTGTCCAATGTCTGTGTTCTTTTGCCCATATTAATCTTTTCCTTTTATTAGCCAGTCTCAGATATGGCTTTTTCTTTGCCACTCTGCCCTGAAGGCCAGCATCCCAGAGTCGCCTCTTCACTGTAGACGTTGACACTGGCGTTTTGTGTGTACTATTTAATGAAGCTGCAAGTTGAGGACCTGTGAGGCGTCGACTTCTCAAACTACAGACTCTAATATATTTGTCTTGTTGCTCATTTGTGCAACGGGGCCTCCCACTTCTCTTTCTACTCTGGTTAGAGCCTGTTTGTGCTCTCCTCTGAAGGGAGTAGTACACACCGTTGTAGGAAATCTTCAGTTTCTTGGCAATTTCTCACATGGAATAGCTTTCATTTCTAAGATCAAGAATAGACTGTCGAGTTTCACATGAAAGTTCTTTTTTTTATGGCCATTTTGAGAGCTTAATAGAACCAACAAATGTAATGCTCTAGATTCTCAACTAGCTCAAAGGAAGGTCAGGTTATAGCTTCTCTAATCAGCCAAACTGTTTTCAGCTGTGCTAATGCGGCACCCCAGGGTCCCGGTCATCGCAGTGGTATTGCTTTCCTCTCGGGGAGAGTGATGCTACGTTTGGAGGCAAAGAAGGATAACTGCATCCAGGTATCACAAACATGCAGCACATTTCACACTCCAGACCACCAGGGGGAGCTTCTGCTCCTATTTATTAGGTCACTCCCCATATATATATAACTGGTAGTCTGTAGGGAAAGTTAGAAAGTTCCAGATAGTAGTCTGAGGTGGACGGAGGGTCCAAAGGAGCTGTGCATGCCCTCAGAGCTGCAACTTCCAGAAAGAGACATTCAGAAGGCAGAACTGTATTGCAGTGAGCGTGAAGGAAGTCATAGCAAAGGAGAGGATACCAGAAGGGGACCAGCCCTACACAGGCTGCCTCCTTCTGAGGTGCAGAATCCCAGTGGCCAGAACACTGAGCGAGTAAGGACCTTTATGCTTTGCTCCAGAGACCGGCAGGACAGCTAATTGCAAGTTTCCTGTCTGCCCTACACCCAGGAGGCAACCCTCGGAGGCTGGGGCATGCTATAGTCCCTATAAACAGCCTCAAGCCACCAGTCATACAGGTTTGTCCTATCCGACTACGGGGGACAGAGAGAAAGACATCACATCTGTGAGACCCTTATGTGAAGCCATAGGCAGTAAGGGACTACACCACGGCAGCACAAGGGAAGGCTACTGATTTCCACCTGACAAGGGGACTCTGGACTTGCCTCCAAACCGGCCGGACTCTGCCTGCCCTGTGATCTGGTGTCCTGGAATGTGGATGCTGAAGTCTTCAGTAAAGGTAAAGAGACTGCAACCTTGTGTCCTCGTTCTTCTCTGCGCCTCTCACCATACCACCATCTACACACCGGGAAGCTCTGGGGGACATACTTCACCTGTGGGAAGGTATACCATCTAGCTACCATAACATCACCCCAGTGGACCTCTTAAAGCAGCGTCGGTCACCCTGACCGAATACCACAGGTGGCATCACGAACACAAACTTTATCCCTTTAAATACCTTTCCCTTTTACACGGACGTCCCAGGGCCACAGACCGGGTCAGCCACCGTGACATCCCCCTGTGAACCGCAGGACCCGGTACCGAGTACCCCACAGCCCCTTGGGGGCACTCCACTAACATACTTGCACAAGGGTTTTCAAGGGTATTCTAACCATCCATTAGCCTTCTTACACAGTTAGCAAACACAAAGTACCATAAGAACACTGGAGTGATGGTTGTTGGAAATGGGCCTCTTACACCTATGAAGATATTGCATTACAAACCAGAGGTTTGCAGCTAGAATAGTCATTTACCACATTAACAATGTATAGAGTGTATTTGTGAATCATTTACTTGTTAGCTTCATTGGAAAAAACTGTGCTTTTCTTTCCAAAATAAGGAAATGATAAGGAAAGGGACCCTAAACTTTGGAACGGTAGTCTACATATGTTTTGATGAATATTTTCTTTTAAAATGATGTGTAAATGACTTAAATAATTTCTCTATGTAAAAGCTCATGTTAAAATCGCATTGTAGTCTGATAGCAATCGCACTGCATTTGGATGTAAATCAGGTGCTAGGTATGAAAAATCGGATTGTACTCGCACAAAAAACTCATGACCCTCCCATGACAATTGCATTACTCTCGTCCGACTCTGCTGCATCAAAATCGGACCGATTTTTAAATCGCTAGTGTGTCTCCAGCCTTAAAGCCATAATACCTGGAAATAAAAAATGTTGGTAGCAACTGGAAAACTGGCATACCGGCTCTAGTAGCCATGAACACATTGGCATAAAACTTACTAGGTAACAACAATGTCCAGTCAGCTTCTCAGATGGCAACAACAGTTCAAGTGCAAAACAGCAACAATGTTATATTGCCTGTGCTAAGATACAGATTCTGCAGCATACTGAGCATACTGTTTTTTTTACTCCTATTTTCTGTGTATTTATAATATTAAAACCTTGGGCAAAATCAGCACACTATGGATTTTGCACTGAAATTTAGACCGATAAATCCAAAAAACATCTCAAGCAATGGTATAATTTCTATATCTCTATGTACTTGAGGGACAGACCCCGATATTCTGAAATACTAGCTTTGGCCAGCTCTGCTTAGCTGGAGATGACTCACATTTCAGTAGAACAAGATCAAAACCGTACAGTCAGATGCTCACAAATGGTTAGATTTCTCCTGCTCCGTGCTGCTGCTGTCATTACGCTGATCCTGCACATAAGCTAGGTACCTTTCTTCATGCATCTAAGGCACTACTTAGTGCCACACCTGATCAGTATGCTTGGGATAAAGTGGTCCTTGACATCTTACAAATAAACCTGGAACCTTCATGAACTGTAAAGTGAGCCTGTTATCCACAAAATGTTGAAAAAAAAATTAAACAAAAAAAAATGACACAAATACAGTAATTACACAAATATGGTAGAACAACTGGCACGGTGACCTTAATAGCTCTTGTTCATAGGTATTGTAGGGTCTCTGTTTCTGGTTGTGAAAAATGTCATGATTGCTATGTGTTTTCTACAAGGATTATTATGGCTGTTTTCTTTTTCATATTCTCAATTTTTTTTTCCCTATAAGAGATTATTCTCTCATATTTTCGGGGTGTCAAACGGACTGCTCATGAATAGCATTCGGACCAATTCAGCTGAAAGAAAGCAGTTTAGATTAACTTTTTTACAAGATGGTCTGTGTGGGAAAGAAAATGCAGCCTGCTTTACTCTGATCCATTTTTCGGATCAGACTCGTCCACTAAACTTTAAAAAAATGGATGTCATATACCATACCATACCATTGGTATGATGGTCAGTTTTAATGGATCCTTAGCAGTTATTAAAGTATGACAAAACTGTTTTTATTCTTGTGTCTGATAAAAAGTTGTGTCTGATATGCCATAACTATCATATTGCATACACCATTTTGATACAATGTGACTTTTTTTTTTGCAAAATTATGAATTTATGCATTTTATGACATGTGAAATCTCTTTGGAAACCTGTAGCCATGAATATATTTGTAATGCTACGGATCCAATATAACACCCTCAAGTCATAAGACTATTGTAACTTTACTGTGATTTAATGTTTATTTTGCAGAGGTTTTTTATGTCAATTTTCATCGACCTCTTTCCATTTACGTAAGTTTGCAAAAAGATTGAATCTGTGAGATTCAGAATTTAATGTCAAGTCCTACCTTGTACAAGTTCCTTCCAGCAGCTGAAAACAACTTTATTTCATGTTTCGCTCTCTCTTGCTTGAGCTCTCTGGCTGGAAAGGTCAAATTGTTCCTTAATGCTATATTAACCAGTTGGGGGTCAGCTAAAGATAAATCCTCCAAATGACACTGTAAATCAAAAACGTCTCTACATCGTCTATATTGGGTCATTTAAAGCTTTGGAACATGCCTCTCTCTGGACCAATTTGTTTCTCAGCTGGATAGTACTTTTGTCCGTTTCGCATTAGTGGATGTTCTGAAAGACCGGAAAAATGATATTTTTTTTATTGTACTATATTTGGATAATAGGATACTAAATTGCATACATCTCTTCTGGTTACATAACATGTATCAAGTATACAGCAATACTGAGAAACCTTATTGTCCAACCTGTGTCATACAGAAAGTAATTGGTTCATGGGTCCTAACCCCTACAGTGCTAGTGCTGAGCGGTTTGGTGCTGCCATGCATCAATACACTAGGAACGGCTGAGCTATAATAGTTAATGTTTTTTTTTTTCTTTTTCATTCTTTTTGTGTCTGCTGTGAAATTGAGGGTAATTTTCTCTAGCAGGGGACGGAGAGCTACTGTAGGATTTGTACTGCTTTTAAGGGTGAGCCAGCTGCTCCTGGAGAATACAGAGCAGTCATAAAGCAATATACCACTTGAATCCCAATATTTTACAGACCATTTCCAGCCTTTAAGAAAAAAAGAAGACCTAGAATGTCTAATTTGTACCTGTTTCAAAGCATGTCTGATTTTTATAACATAAGGATCCACAGATCAGTTATTTGCTCCTATTATAGGTGATATACCGTATACAGTCCTCAGAATAAGTAAATAGGTAAGATTTTAATCAATCACTCACTGAACAAAAGAACATTTTTCATTATTGACAAAATTGAGTTTATTGAACCTTTTTTTTATCGCCTAATAGGAAAGTAAGGTTAATAATACAACTTTAATTACAAGATCTTCTCTTCAGTTTTATTCAGATCAGTTGATGCAAAAATGAATACACCCCACATTGAAATCTACTACACATAATATTTTGTATGACCTCCATGATTTTCTTCTAGGCATGGAATGAACAAGTTGGCGACATGTTGCAACATCTATCTTTTACCATTCTTCAAGAATGATGTCTTCTAGAGCCTGAATGTTGGAGAGTGATGCTCAACTTGTCTCTTCAGAATTTCCCATAGGTGTTTGATTGGGTTCATATCAGGAGACGTAATTGGCCACTGAATCACTTTCACCCTGTTCTTCTTCATTGAAATATTCTAAAAAGTGCACGTCTACCAAGGGCACAGGGTGATGGTAGCATCTTCCCTTTTGATATAGGACAGTTCATCTGTGAATCCATGTCACCATCAATGAAATGCAGTTTCCCGACATCAGCAGCACTCATGCAGACGCAAATACAATTGAGAACAAGGATGGAAAGGCGGCCAAGCAGAGAGAGGTGTAAGTGGTGTCAGTGACTGACACTGCTCCCCAGGGTGGATTGATTTAAATCACGCCGATTTAAATCAAGATTTAAATCACGATTTAAATCAAAAGATTTTTTTCTATTTAAATCGGATCGATTTAAATCATGATTTTAATCATGATTTAAATCACTGATTTAAATCAAAAGGTTTTTTTTAATATAAATCACGATTAAAATGAGAAGTGAGAGCAGTGCGCATGTGC
Organism: Ranitomeya variabilis; assembly: GCF_051348905.1. Lineage (NCBI taxonomy): Eukaryota > Metazoa > Chordata > Amphibia > Anura > Dendrobatidae > Ranitomeya > Ranitomeya variabilis. Next base: position 525,968,199 of record NC_135235.1, on the reverse strand, counting down.
GCCCATAGTTACACGGACGAAACTAGGGGCAACGATCTAACGCCAGGGTGAGGGGGGGACCCCAAAGTAAGTAAAAATCTTTTTTGTTTTACTATATGGCAATAGGTAGGTGTTTAAAAGCAGCATGTCTTAATTGTATAAACTATTAATAGCCTCCACATTTTGTTCATACTGCCCCTTTAATTCCACACTTCTAGCTTGGTTTCACTTTTGGTTTAGTTTCTTTTTCCATTCAGTTGACATGCCCAAACTTGTTGGATAGTCAGCATCCTACAGAAACCTCTGGAAGAGCATGGCATTGTGAATGTTACACATATACAGCCTTTATTCTACTGAGTTAAACAACTCAGCTTTATCTCATGATGGAAGAACCTTTGGATGGTAAAATATTTTCCTCAAAAAGCAGTTTATTGAAAAAAATCCGATTTAAATCAAAAAAATCCGATTTAAATCAAAAAAATCCGATTTTTTTGATTTTTTTAAAAAAACATTGATTTTTATCCACCCTGCTGCTCCCCAGTGTGCCAGCTCTCTGGTTGTCACTGTGCTGAATGTCTGTGGTCAGATGAAGATGCTGGGCAGCCGCAGGCATTCAGCCATGTCACTTTTTTTCTCCTTAAAGTGCACCCCCCTGAGGAGCCAAGAGGTAGCGCCCTAGGTAGGTGCCTACCCTTCGTCATGGCCCTTCAGGACAGTACCATCTCTGGATGTCAGAAGGTAGAGCTTTGTGGAGGAAAGATTGTTTTCTGTGAGAGCAGTTACACCGTCAGAGAAAAAGGATGTAGTCTTTTCTGGAGGAAAGACTTCTTTTCTGTGAACTTATGAATTACCCACCTAAAATATTGTTTTTCTCAAATTGAAATGATCATTTCGTCACATGGTTAAATAGATTCTTGATATAGAACGTCAAAAATACATTTGAAAGTACTGTATGTAAAATTACATGGTTGAATGATGATCCAGTCAAAATATTAAAAAGATGCTTTTTCTTTTTGGGCAAATTAGTGGAACATTTGGTAGGACCAAAGCATGCAATGCTCATGAGAAAATTATCAGCAAATCTTACCAATGTGGACAAGATTGTCAGACAAACTAATGAGCATAGTGGCAGACCTGCTGCCCGCTGACGTCTGCGTTAAAGGAAAGCAAGTATCTGCCATTTTGTATTCCGACCCTTCTGATCCATTGTTCCCATTACTTTCATGTAAAAATCTGTCAGATCATCCATTTTTTTATTCCATTCTGTGCTTTGAAAAAATGTACATGGCAGTATGCAAATAATGCACACATCTGCAGAGTGTGCGCTAAGCTATATATTCCTGCGTGATTCACCGACAGCGGGGGTTAGGAAATACTTCTAACCAGTTTCACACATCAGAGATTCTCTCTTTCTACTTTCACAGACAATTCTTATTTAATGGAGATTTGTATGCAAATAAGATTATATCTTTTCAGAATAAATGTAAGCAGAGAAAAGCGCAACATTAACAGTTTCTGTACAAATTACTCCCCATTCCTTGCTTGTTTCCAGCAGCTTTTTATACAGCTGTATTTATCTACATAGCGTGGGTCCTGTAAAAATATGTCCTTCACCCCCTTATCCTCTTTAACCCCTTCACCCCCGGAGCTTTTTCCGTTTTTCCGTTTTCGTTTTTCGCTCCCCTCCTTCCCAGAGCCATAACTTTTTTATTTTTCCGTCAATTTGGCCATGTGAGGACTTATTTTTTGCGGGACGAGTTGTACTTTTGAACGACATCATTGGTTTTAGCATGTCGTGTACTAGAAAACGGGAAAAAAATTCCAAGTGCAGTGAAATTGCAAAAAAAGTGCAATCCCACACTTGTTTTTTGCTTGCCTATTTTGCTAGGTTCACTAAATGCTAAAACTGACCTGCCATTATGATTCTCCAGGTCACTACGAGTTCATAGACACCTAACATGACTAGGTTATTTTTCACCTAAGTGGTGAAAAAAAATTCCAAACTTTGCAAAAAACAAAACAAAACAAAATTGCGCCATTTTCCGATACTCGTAGCGTCTCCATTTTTCGTGATCTGGGGTCAGGTGAGGGCTTATTTTTTGCGTGCCGAGCTGGCGTTTTTAATGATAGCATTTTGGTGTAGATACGTTCTTTTGATCGCCCGTTATTGCATTTTAATGCAATGTCGTGGCGACCAAAAAAACGTAAATCTGGCGTTTCGAATTTTTTTCTCATTACGCCATTTAGCGATCAGGTTAATGCTTTTTTTTAATTGATAGATCGGGCGATTCTGAACGCGGCGATACCAAATATGTGTAGGTTTTTGTTTTTTTTATTGATTTATTTTGATTGGGGCGAAAGGGGGGTGATTTAAACTTTTATGTTTTTTTTATTTTTTTCACATTTTTAAAAACTTTTTTTTTTTACTTTTGCCATGCTTCTATAGCCTCCATGGGAGGCTAGAAGCAGGCACAGCCCGATCGGCTCTGCTACATAACAGCGATCATCAGATCGCTGTTATGTAGCTAAAATGCAGGTGTGCTGTGAGCGCCGACCACAGGGGGGCGCTCACAGCCACCGGCAATCAGTAACCATAGAGGTCTCAAGGACCTCTATGGTTACAATGGAGGAGCATCGCCGACCCCCGATCATGTGACAGGGGTCGGCGATGCGCTCATATCCGGCCGCACGGCCGGATGCGGTAGTTAAATGCCGCTGTCTGCGCTTGACAGCGGCATTTAACTAGTTAATAGCAGCGGGTGATCGCGATTTCACCCGCCGCTATTGCGCGCACATGTCAGCTGTAAAAAACAGCTGACATGTCGCGACTTTGATGTGCGCTCACCGCCGGAGCGCACATCAAAGCGGGGGTCCCGACATGTGACGTACTATACCGTCACATGTCGGGAAGGGGTTAAACTAATGATTCTTAAGGCCCCCATGCACATTGGAGTAGTGTCGGCAAAACACGCCAATATCATCTAGTTCGTTCGACAATGTAATGTGTATGGGGCCTCAACAAATGATGGTCGGGGAAGATAGGGATCCGGCATGTCAACTTTTTTTTAATAACGATCCTTTTGTTCTCTAAGCGTCCATTTATACGGACTAACTAGTGGCACTAAACGACTGAAAAAAGTCTGATGTGCTGTGGATTAATAGTCTGTTTTCACAGGCAAAACAAAGCGCACTGAATAATCTGTAATACTTATTTTCCCCACCGTAGATGGCTCAATGCGCATAGGCTACCATAACTTTCGACAGTATGAGTCCTGTTTACACAGGACAAAGCGCTCCTAGGAACGATTTTGCGCTGCACAAGCATTTTGCTCATTCATCTGGTGATCAGCTGCCTGTTTACACTGAAATATTATGGAGAAACTGGCATTATTAAGAATGCTCGTTCAGTCTTTCCGTCTAAATGCATCTTAAAAGTGGTAAGCTGCCACCAGAGATGTCTGACAGCGGCTTTGTCATAGAGAACATAGAGAGTGAGTGCTCATGTGTAGGAACAGTTGGGTAAGATAGCTGTCGTCTAGAAATCTAAAGTGTTTTGGGGATTTAGACTATTGTTTCATTATACTTTACTGTCCAATGTAAATATATTTCAACAGTTTTGTTTCCTTGAAGGGGTTGTCCAACGAACAAGTTCATTTTAATGAATAGAACTTGGAATAATAAATAAAATAAAATCCGTAATTGGATTTTTACATTTTTTGCATGTGGGGTGAAAATCTTACAAATGTGCCCCTGCTATATGTACTGTGTTATTTGCTGTATCCTAACATACAGAGCTGCACAAGTTCATGGTCGGCACAGAACACAGCTCCTTTGGCGGCTTCTGCTTGGAAGACACTCGCTATTTAAAGTTGAAATTACAATACATGGCGCCACAAAAATACCTGAAAAAAATGTCAAGAAAGATATTTCAGGAAAACTAGCCCTGCGTCTTCGCCTTGGAAATTTTGCTGTGTAAAAGATGTCTTCTGCACATACCCTTATACGGTGTTTTTGACTTATGTTTTTTATTTTCAACTTTTCTTTTTCGTCAACCTTTTGACTTTAATGTCATGTTTGGTGCTGATTCCACAAGAAATCGGATTCAAGAAAAAAGCAATGTTAGTTTCTGATTGGAATCAATGGGAAGCTTATTCAAAGGGTATTCAAAGCAATCAGTCCTCTCCAAAATACATGTTAAAAACCCTCTGCGCCCAATGTGGTGGTGTGCTGAAGTCAAACGCTTCTGATTCTACTGCCAGAGGCACCTGCCTCTTCATGAATGTGAAGGCTCTAATACATGGCATGTGTCTCTGCGCGTTAAGCTGGAAATCTCACTCCAGTTGTTGCCTGGAATGAGACTATGGGCATACGGAGTGCCACAGCTCATCATGAACCCACAATCCCATCACATCCCCACCACTCCCCATCCAGCCCCAGCTCTGCCCATTTTGTTAGAGCTAAAAGAAAATGCCGTGAAAATGTCAAAAGTCACAAAATTTAGGTGTACCTGAGTTGGGTCTAAATTTTGCTAGTTTTATTAACTTGAAAGCTTTGATGAACCGCTCCCTCTGTGTCAAGAAGCAAATCGAAAAATTGCATCAAAACTAAAAAACATTAAAAAATGCAGTGAATTTCTGACATGGATTTCTTTTGAAAACAACATCAAAGTTTTTCCATCTTAAAAATATTCCTTCAGAACATATGTGCCTTGAAAAATTATTTATACCCCATAAACTTTTTCACATTTTTTCACATCACACACACAAACTTAAATGTATTTTTATTAGGATGTTATGTGATATACCAACAGAGAGTAGCAAGTATTTGTTAAGGAAATTATTCATAGTTTTCAAATTATTTAAAAAAATATAAATTTTAAAATTGTGTCTTACATTTGTATTCAGCGCCCCACCACTCAATACTTTCGCTGCAATTACTGCTGCAAGTCTTTAGCTTTGCATATCTAGAGGCTGACATTTGTGTCTACTCTTCTTTGCAAACTAGCCCTATCTCAGTGAGATTGGATGGAGACATCTGAACAGTAATTTCTAGTCTTGTCACAGATTCTGAATGGGATTTAGGTCTGGACTGTGATTGGGCCAATCAATCACATGAATATGCTTTAATCTAAACCATCCCATTGTAACTTCAGCAGTATGTTTATGTTTGTTGTCCTGCTGCAAGGTTGCCCTGTTCTTAGCTCCATCCATCTTCTCCTCAACTCAGACCAGCTTCCCTGTCTTTGCTGAAGAAAAGCATTCCCACAACATGATGTTGCAGACACCACTACGTTTGATTGCAGGGATGGTATTTTCTGGGTGATGTGCAGTGTTAGTTTTCTGCCACAAATAGCGTTTTGCATTTTGCCAAAAAAGTTCTACTTTGATCTGATTTAACCAGAGCACCTTCTTTCACATACAAGCTGTGTACCCAAAATGGCATTTTTCCAAACTGCAAACAGGACTTCTTATGGCTTGCTTTCAAAAATGGCTCTTTTCTTCTTGCCAGGCCAGATATGTGGAGTATACGACTTAGGCCCGGGGTCACACTTGTGAGTGTGATGCGGGAAACTCGCACATCAATACCCGGCGCTGCCGCCGACACTCGGGACCAGAGTGTGCGGCTGAATATATTTCTATGCAGCGTCCCTCCAAAGGGGCAGTTAACCCCTTCCCGACCTGTGACGCCACGTAGGCATCATGAAAGTCGGTGCCAATCCGACCTGTGATGCCTATGTGGCGTCATGGAGGGATCGGGTGAAAGGGTTAACTCCAATTTCACCCGATCTGCTGGGACAGGGGGAGTGGTACTTCAGCCCAGGGGGGTGGCTTCACCCCCCTGTGGCTACGATCACTCTGATTGGCTGTTGAAAGTGAAACAGCCAATCAGCGATTTGTAATATTTCACCTATGAAAATGGTGAAATATTACAATCCAGCCATGGCCGATGCTGCAATACCATCGGCCATGGCTGGAAACCCTGATCTACCCCCCCCACCGCCACCGATCTCCTCCCCAGTCCTCCGTACTGTGCTCCGCTCCCCTTCGTCCGCCTGTCTGCTCCCCCCGTGCTTTGATCCCACCCCCCCGTGCTCCGATAACCCCCCCTGTGCTCCAATCCCCCCCTCATACTTACCGAGCCTCCTGGTGTCTGTCCGTCTGTTCCATGGGCGCCGTCATCTTCCAAAATGGCGGGTGCATACGCAGTGCGCCTGCTGAATCTGCCGACTGGCAGATTCGTTCCATGTATATTTTGATCACTGTGATAAAACCACAGTGATCAAAATAAAAAAGTAGTAAATGAACCCCCTTTATCACCCCATAGGTAGGGACAATAATAAAATGAAGAAACTATATTTACTTTTATTTTTCCACTAGGGTTAGGGTTAGAACTAGGGTTAGAACTAGGGTTAGGATTAGGGCTAGGGTTAGGGTTAGGGCTAGGGTTAGAATTAGGGTTAGGGTAAGGCTATGTGCACACGTATTCTGGTCCTCTGCGGATTTTTCCGCAGCGGATTTGATAAATCTGCAATGCAAAACCGCGGCGGATTTATCGTGGATTTACCGTGGTTTTTCTGCGGATTTTACTGCGGTTTTACAGCTGCGGTTTTCTATGGGAGCAGCTGTAAAACCGCTGTGGAATCCGCAGAAAGAAGTGACATGCTGCAGAATGTAAACCGCTGCGTTTCCGCGCAGTTTTTTCCGCAGCATGTGCACAGCGTTTTTTGTTTCCCATAGGTTTACATTGAACTGTAAACTCATGGGAAACTGCTGCGGACCAGCTGCTGCAGAAACGCGGATCCGCAGCGTTTTCCGCAGCATGTGCACATACCCTTAGAATTAGGCTATGTGCACACGGTGCGGAATTGGCTGCGGATCCGCAGCGGATTGGCTGCTGCGGATTCGTAGCAGTTTTCCATCAGGTTTACAGTACCATGTAAACCTATGGAAAACCAAATTCGCTGTGCCCATGGTGCGGAAAATACTGCGTGGAAACACTGCGTTGTATTTTCCGCAGCATGTCAATTCTTTGTTCGGATTCTGCAGCATTTTACACCTGTTCCTCAATAGGAATCCGCACGTGAAATCCGCACAAAAACCACTGGAAATCCGCAGGTAAAACGCAGTGCCTTTTACCTGCGGATTTTTCAAAAAAGCTGCGGAAAAATCTCACACGAATCCACAACGTGGGCACATAGCCTTAGGGTTAGGGTTGGAATTAGAGTTAGGGTTGGATTTAGGGCTAGGGTTGGTAATAGGGTTAAGATTAGGCTTGTGGATAGGGTTAGGGTTAGGGGTGTGTTGGGGTTAGGGTTGTGGTTAGGGGTGTGTTGGGTTAGGGTTGTGGTTAGGGTTAGGGGTGTGTTGGGGTTAGGGTTGGGATTAGGGTTAGGGTTAGGGTTGGGATTAGGGTTAGGGGTGTGTTGGGGTTAGGGTTGTGGTTAGGGGTGTGTTGGGGTTAGGGTTGTGATTAGGGTTATGGCTAGATTTGGGATTAGGGTTAGGGGTGTGTTGGGGTTAGTGTTGGAGTTAGAATTGAGGGGTTTCAACTGTTTATGCACATCAGGGGTCTCCAAAACGCAACATGGCTCCACCATTGATTCCAGCAAATCTTGCGTTCAAAAAGTCAAATGGTGCTCCCTCCTTTCCGAGCCCCGACGTGCACCCAAACAGTGGTTTATCCCCACATATGGGGTACTAGCATACTCAGGACAAACTGGGCAACAACTATTGGGGTCCAATTTTTCCTGTTACCCTTGCAAAAATAAAAAATTGCTTGCTAAAACATCATTTTTGAGGAAAGAAAAATAATTTTTTATTTTCACGGCTCTGCGTTGTAAACTTCTGTGAAGCACTTGGGGGTTCAAAGTGCTCACCACACATCTAGATAAGTTCCTCGGGGGGTCTCGTTTCCAAAATGGGGTCACTTGTGGGGGGTTTCTACTGTTTAGGCACATCAGGGGCTCTGCAAATGCAACGTGACACCCGCAGACCATTCCATCAAAGTCTGCATTCCAAAATGTCACTACTTCCCTTCCGAGCCCCGACGTGTACCCAAACAGTGGTTCCCACCCACATATGGGGTATCAGCGTACTCAGGACAAACTGGACAGCAACTTTTAGGGTCCAATTTCTCCAGTTACCCTTGTGAAAATAAAAAATAGCGGACTAAAAAATCATTTTTGAGGAAAGAAAAATGATTTTTTATTTTCACGGCTCTGCGTTATAAACTTCTGTGAAGCACTCGGGGTTTCAAAGTGGTCACCGCACATCTAGATTAGTTCCACGGGAGGTCTAATTTCCAAAATGGGGTCACATGTGGGGGAGCTCCAATGTTTAGGCACACAGGGGCTCTCCAAACGCGACATGGTGTCTGCTAATGATTGGAGCTAATTTTTCATTCAAAAGTCAAATGGCGCTCCTTCCCTTCTGAGCCCTGCCGTGTGCACAAACAGTGTTTTACCCTACATGTGAGTAAGAGCACCAACCCAGAGAACGGAAATCAAGGAGAAAGAGAACCAAAGCCAAGGACTTCATGCAAATATATCTTTATTAAGACAATAACAGAACATTATATCAAAGAAAAAAATTTTTTATTTAACAAAAATATTAAAAAATATATATTTCATTACATCAATTCATAAAAGAATGTGCAACGTGAGATAAAAAGGTGCAGGTAATCAATAGGGAAAGATTGATAATAAATAATATCTATATCTCATGACCGGAATAAAAATAAATAACAAACTGATCTCAGGTCATAAAAAATGAAAAAAATATTTTATATATAGAATTATGTATATATATATATAAAATAAATGAAGAGGCACAGTATATATATATATATAAAAAAGAAGGAATGAAAAACAGAGTGAAACACTAAAAGCAGAAAAATATCAGCTGCAAGGGATAAAGTGCATAAGTGCCATGGCAACAATTAAAAGGTGGGGAATTTATGTAAATACACAAATGTCCCAAAAGTGCATCAAATACGCAAACGCACTGTGAATATTATCACACAATAAGCAACACGTGACACAATGAACAATATAATAAAAAAAGAGAAAAAGATTTGTGCCAAAGAAGGGGAAGCCTTTATGATATAACGTGATTAAAAAACTGCAGAAATGCAGCTGAACCGGAGATCAAGCAATGGAAAAATAAGTTATATAGATCCGGACATAGTAAGTACCTTGTACCTTAACTCTCAACGTGCACACGCGCCCCGACGCGCGTTTCGGTATTATTTCCTTCGTCAGGGGGAATAGGTGAGGTATCGGTGTACTCAGGAGAAATTGCCCAACACATTTTAGGATCCATTTTATCCTTTTGCCCATGTGGAAATTAACAAATTGAGGCTAAAATAATTTTTTTGTGAAAAAAAGTACTTTTTCATTTTTACGGATCAATTTGTGAAGCATCTGGGGGTTCAAAGTGCTCACTATGCATCTAGATAAGTTCCTTGGGGGGTCTAGTTTCCAAAATGGGGGTCACTTGTGGGGGAGCTCCAATGTTTAGGCACACAGGGGCTCTCCAAACGCGACATGGTGTCCGCTAAAGATTGGAGCCAATTTTTCATTGAAAAAGTCAAATGGCGCTCCTTCCCATCCGAGCCCTGTCGTGCGCCCAAACAGTGGTTTCCCCCCACATATGGGGTATCGGCGTACTCAGAACAAATTGTACAATAACTTTTGGGGTCCAGTTTCTCTTTTTACCCTTGGGAAAATAAAAAAATTGTTGCTAAAAGATCATTTTTGTGACTAAAATGTTAAATGTTCATTTTTTCCTTCCATGTTGCTTCTGCTGCTGTGAAGCACCTGAAGGGTTAATAAACTTCTTAAATGTGGTTTTGAGCACCTTGAGGGGTGCAGTTTTTAGAATGGTGTCACTTTTGGGTATTTTCAGCCAAATAGACCCCTCAGACTTCAAATGTGAGGTGGTCCCTAAAAAAAATGGTTTTGTAAATTTCGTTGTAAAAATGAGAAATCGCTGATCAAATTTTAACCCTTATAACTTACTAGCAAAAAAAAATTTTGTTTCCAAAATTGTGCTGATGTAAAGTAGACATGTGGGTAATGTTATTTATTAACTATTTTGTGTCACATAACTCTCTCGTTTAACAGAATAAAAATTCAAAATTTGAAAATTGTGAAATTTTCAAAATTTTTGCCAAATTTCCATTTTTTTCACAAATAAACGCAAAAATTATCGACCTAAATTTACCACTAACGTGAAGCCCAATATGTCACGAAAAAACTACCTCAGAACCGCTAGGATCCGTTGAAGCGTTCCTGAGTTATTACCTCATAAAGGGACACTAGTCAGAATTGCAAAAAACGGCCAGGTCATTAAGGTCAAAATAGGCTGGGTCATGAAGGGGTTAAAATATGTATATCTTGTATATTATCATAATACAAAATTAATATTTAATTATTATTATGTATTAGCAATTATGATGTTGAATGTGGTCCTTTCTTGCGTAAAATTACCATTCATTTAAATCCTAATATATGTTTTCTCCTACAACAAAGACAAAAATATATGGCCCAGTTTTAGACTAACATTCTGTTCCCAATACATACATTCTCCTCTGGCTCATGTGCTATATATATATCTAGCATATGCTTCATTTATCACTTACTTCAATGACAGGGAAATATTTCTAACTCTTTATTCAAAGCTCTATTACTATATATTGCATATATTAATTGCCTAGCATCCAACAGAACAACCAAATAACCAGTGTTCCATATAGTGCAATCATTTTGTGCTTTTCTATGAAAAAATATAGTGTATGTATGTGATGTGGAGAGTCAGAAAATGTAGTAGTAGGGCTCAGTGCTCCTTCAGATGAGCATACTATGTGCATGTGTCCTGTCTGTGCACTGTTTTTTCACATGTACCAATTTTCCAATCAAAAAAAATTCAAGCATCCACTATTCTCTTCCGAGTTTCACATGAGACTCAACCATTGAAGTCTATGGGTGTGCAAAACCCAATGAAAAACGGATCCTATATGAATCATCCATATTACATGTGTTTTACAGGTACATTGCAATTATTAACATAGGAAAATGTATAGGTACATTCCTACCTTCAGAATCTGGTGTGGTTATGACAATGCAGAATATCAGCACCATTTCTCCACTATTATGCAAATTAGTGGGCAAGTATTTACGTTTTTTACATATGCGGATTGTAGAAAGGAAGTGCCCCCAAATGTACAACTTTATATAGAGATGTGTATAGTTGTGTATATATCTATATATATAATTCCCCCACATGTGTTCCCAGAAGCCCCCTCCTCCAGCTTGCTGTAAAACAAAGCTGTCATGTGCTGGTGAAACAGGTTTCATTCAGGACTGAGGGGATGTATCTTGTGGACAATATACTGTGACATCATCCCCACACACCTGGGGCTGGACACACCTCTTTTTACTTCACAGGGGGTCTGATATAAAACAGAAAACAAGCAGCATACTAACAAATCGATCCTGTTATAATTGCATTCACATTACACCTCAGATAAAGCCCTTCTGCCTCCTGTCTGAACCTCACTGGTCTAACAATACAATTAAATTACAAAAGGTCAAACTTACCAAATAGAAGAAGAGTAAAAGAAACTAATACAAAACAATCAATCAGAAATACTAGAGGCCAGTTTGAAACTCTGATAAACTGAGTTTAATCGAGGCCTCACTAGCCTTCCTGGTTGTAATCGGCCATTTTGAGGTGTCTGGACATGGTGGGGCACATGAGACTGAGAGAAAATGCCATTATGCCTATGTAAATGCCTGTGCTCCCTGACAATATTGCTAGACCGACAATTTCTTGCAATATGTCCAAAGTGACCACATTTAAAAATTTCACAGAATGATATTACCTCTCTCTCATTGTACCTGGCCATTTGCAGTACCTGGCAATATGGCCGGAGTCAGCACAGGCATAACATCTAACACATGCCATGCCTGTTTTAGGGGCCCTGACAGAACATACTTCCTTCTATCTGGAACTTTTAAACTCTTCCATTACTAAGGATGCACTCTTAATGTTACGTTTGCATTTTATTTGTAATTTAGACAGCACATACCTGTCATTCCATTTTTTTTTTATTGGATAGAAATTTGATAAAATATTTGATCCATCCCTTATTCCTTCACTCCCCCCTTTTTGCCCTGCACAGGGCACAATTGGTCGGGGATCTGACCTTGTTTTCAGAGACAAAGAAAAGGCCGGCACCACATTTGAAAAATCATTGATGATATTTTTCAGACTAGTAATCAGTTGGGAACTAGTATCCAGCTCCACACTGAACTGATTAATTATGGCATCACTAGCTGCTGCCATGTCCTTCACAGCTTTGATCTCAGCCCCAGACTGAGTTAGGTGTGCTTCCATATCATGGTTTGGGTTACTGGGTGAAATTTACTGTGCTTTGCTAATCTTTTAAGGGTCGATAAGTCCATACTCTTCCTGAAGCCATCTTGGTCATCCTCCTTGTCCCTTCTCTGCTACTTGAAAAGGTCCTTTGATCTGTGGAACACCTTTTCCTGACCAGCTGGACTTTACCTTGAGAATGACTATAACTCTTTGGAAGAATGGACTGGTAAAGATCACCCCAAACTCTCACAGACTACCAAGCAAAGGAAAAAGAAAAACGTTAAAAATCAGAAGATTGGGTTCTCTGTTATAGATTTTGTTCCATGTATAGCTCGTTTTGAAAATCTGCGTCACCCGTCTAAACTATCAGCACTCTGAATGTGCAAAATGACACAACAGTTCACCCTGTATCAATGTCCACGTCCCTCTGGCCTGATCAGTTCACAGACAATGACCAGAAATTCACACAGCAAAACATGAAAAGCAAAATCTAAACAGAGGTCCTGTAGCTCGCCATTGTAAAAGGACGGGTTTCCCCTCTAAAAATACTAAACTTATAGTTATCAAAGGGGAACTCTCCTTGCACCTCTATTGAGGTCCGATATTAACTATTAACGCCAAAATTGACTATCAATAATTAATATCCACTTAATATGTCTCAACGTTATCTTTTCCTTATATCATATACTAGCTGAGACAAAACAGTGTATCAATAAAGGATATTTATTACACACACAAGTCTACAGTCTATCACATACATATATGTTTATACCCAAGCTGGCAACTATAAATATACACTCCCTGACAGAAGTTATGTCGCTTATCCATGTTATGTAAATAAAAGCTTATAACCTGATGTTAAATTCATCCATTGGTTGTATAAATTATTCTTTTGAAAGCTGAAACCCTCCAAAATGTGGTTTAAGTTAAGAAAATAAATTGGCATCGATGCAAAAATATTGATCAGTTAATGGGCACAGAATGATCAGATTTTGGCAAGACAAAAGTTTTGTCGCCCACAGAAAGTAATGTGATATTCAAACAAATAATTAACTTAAAATACAATTATATGTTGCATAACATTGGTGAATGAAGTTGTGGTGCTATTAGAGTCATATTTAATATTTTGTGTGACTTCCATGAGCTTGAGGGACTGCATCTATGCGGTTCAACAATGATTCATACATTATTAATGAAGTCATCAGGAATAGCAAAGAACCCAGTCTTACATGCCTCCCAGAGCTCGTCTAGATTCTTTGGTTTTGTCTTCCAAGCTTCCTCTTTCATCCTACCCCAAAAATGCTAAGTGATGTTCATGTCTGGTGACTGGGCTGGCCAGTCCTTGAGCACCTTGATCTTTTTTGCCTGGAGAAACTTTGTTGTAGAGATTAGTGATGAGCGAATATACTCATTACTCGAGATTTCTCGAGCACGCTCGGGGGTCCTCCGAGTATTTTTTAGTGCTCGGAGTTTTAGTTTTTCTTGCCGCAGCTGAATGATTTACATCTGTTAGCCAGCATAAGTACATGTGGGGGTTGCCTGGTTGCTAGAAATCTCGAGTAACGAGTATATTCGCTCATCACTAGTACAGATGGATGTACAGTATGAGATGGAGCACCATCCTGCTGCAGAATTTGACCCCTTTTATGATTTGGAATATAAGAGGTATCTAATACTTCTTGATATTTTAGGCTATTGATATTGCCTTCCACCTTGCAAATGTTTCGCACACCCCCATAGTGAATGTAACCCCAGACCATGATCTGTCCACCACCAAATGTAACTGTTTTCTGGGTGTATTTTGGATCCATAGGAGCTCCAGTAGGTCTCCTGCAGTATTTGCGGCGGCTGTGGTGTAATTCTACTGAAGATTCATCAGAGAAATCCAGCTTCTGACACTTTTCCAGCATCCATCTGTTTAGCAGGCCATGGGACTTTGCAAATGCCACACAGTTTTTTATTTGCCTTTTGTTTAGTGTTGGCTTTTGGGCACTGATTCGACCATGGAGGCCATTTCGAGACAGAATCCTACAAACTGTTCTAGTTGACACAGGGACTTGAGTTGACCGGGCCTGTTGCAGCTCTGCTGCAGTGGAAGAAAGGCTTGCTTTGGATTTTCTAAGGCTGGGTTCACATTGCGTTAATGGGTTAACGCTAACGGACAGCGTTGCACGGCGAAAATGTCGCAATTAACGCCGTGCAACGGGTCCGTTAGCGTGCCCATTGACAGCAATGTAAATTTCTCCTGCAGCGCATCACTAGCGCGTGCCTTTTTCGGCTCGCGCTAGTGATGTGCCGTTCTTCTGTGACGCGCCTCGGACGCTGCTTGCAGCGTCCGCGGCGCGCCCGAGGTCCGTTCCCCGCTCTCGCAGATTGGGGATCTGCGAGAGCGGGGACGTTAACGCGACCCCTAACGCGGCCCCTAAAAAAACATTGCGTTAGCGCAATCCGCTAGCGCTAGCGCTAAACGGATTGCCCTAACGCAATGTGAACCTAGCCTAACCAACAAACGTTCCTCCTGAGAAGTTGTCTTGCAGGGTCTGCCGGATCTGGGCTTGTCAAACACATCTCCAGTCTCTTCAAATCTTTTTTAACCCCTTTCTGTCATTGGACGTACTATTCCGTCCATGTGGGGTGGGCCCTAATTCCCAAGGATGGAATAGTACGTCCAGCGGGATCAGCCGCACTCACGGGGGGATCGCGGCCGGGTGTTAGCTGACTATCGCAGCTGACATCCGGCACTATGTGCCAGGAGCGGTCATGGACCGCCCCCGGCACATTAACCCCCGGCACACAGCGATCAAACATGATCGCCGTGTACCAGCGGTACAGGGAAGCATCGCGCAGGGATCCCTGCGGGCTTCCCTGAGACAATCGGTACAAGGCGACGTGCTCACCTTGTACCAAGCGTCTCCTCACTGCAGTCCCCGGATCCAAAATGGCTGCGGGGCTGCATCCGGGTCCTGCAGGGAGGTGACATCACAGCGCCTGCTCAGAGCAGGCGCCGGGAAGCCTCCCTGCTGTGCACGTCAGATCGCCGATCTGACACAGTGCATAGCAAAGTGTCAGATCATCGATCTGTCACTTTACTGTGATGCCCCCCCCCCCCCCGGGGCACAGTAAAAATGTAAAAAAAATAAAAAAAATCACGTGTAAAAAATAAAATAAAAAAAATTCCTAAATAAATAATAATAAAAAATTTTTTATTGTTCGAATAAATACATTCCTTTAGCTAAATAAAAAAAAACAAACAATAAAAGTACACATATTTAGTATCGACCCGCCCTATAAAACTGTCCCACTAGTTAACCCCTTCAGTGGACACCGGAAAAAACAAACAAACACGAGGCAAAAAACAACGCTTTATTATCATACCGCCGAACAAAAAGTGGAATAACATGCGATCAAAAAGTCAGAACTAAATAACCATGGTTCCGCTGAAAACATAATCTTGTCCCGCAAAAAACGAGCCACCATACAGCATCATCAGCGAAAAAATAAAAAAGTTATAGTCCTCAGAATAAAGCGATGCAAAAATAATTATTTTTTCTATAAAATAGTTTTTATCGTATAAAAGCGCCAAAACATAAAAAAAATGATATAAATGAGATATCACTGTAATCGTACTGACCCGAAGAATAAAACTGCTTTATCCATTTTACCAAAGCCGGAACGGTATAAACGCCCCCCCCCCCCAAAGAAATTCATGAATAGCTGGTTTTTGGTCATTCTGCCTCACAAAAATCGGAATAAAAAGCGATCAAAAAAGTCACATGCCCAAAAATGTTACCAATAAAAACGTCAACTCGTCCCGCAAAAAACATGACCTCACATGACTCTGTGGACCAAAATATGGAAAAATTATAGCTTTCAAAATGTGGTAACGCAAAAAACATTTTTTGCAATAAAAAGCGTCTTTTAGTGTGTGACGGCTGCCAATCAAAAATCCGCTAGAAAACGCGCTATAAATAGTAAATCAAACCCCCCTTCATCACCCCCTTTGTTACGAAAAATTAAAAAAATTAAAAAAATGTATTTATTTCCATTTTCCCATTAGGGTTAGGGTTAGGGTTAGGGTTAGGGCTAGGGCTAGTGTTAGGGTTACGGTTAGGGTTAGGGCTAGGGTTAGGGCTAGAGTTAGGGTTAGGGCTAGGGTTAGGGTTAGAGCTAGGGTTAGGGCTAGGGTTAGGGCTAGGGTTAGGGTTTGGGCTAGGGTTAGGACTACAGTTAGGGTTAGGGTTGGGGCTAAAATTAGGGTTGGGGCTAAAGTTAGGGTTGGGGCTAAAGTTAGGGTTAGGGTTTGGATTACATTTACAGTTGGGAATAGGGTTGGGATTAGGGTTAGGGGTGTGTCAGGGTTAAGGGTGTGGTAAGGGTTACAGTTGAGATTAGGGTTAGGGGTGTGTTTCGATTAGGGTTTCAGTTAGAATTGGGGGTTTCCACTGTTTAGGCACATCAGGGGCTCTCCAAATGCGACATTGCGTCCGATCTCAATTCCAGCCAATTCTGCGTTGAAAAAGTAAAGCAGTGTTCCTTCCCTTCCGAGCAATCCCGTGCGCACAAACAGGGGTTTTCCCTTAACATATGGGGTATCAGCGTACTCAGGACACATTGGACAACAATTTTTGGGGTCCAATTTCTCCTGTTACCCTTGGGAAAATACAAAACTGGGGGCTAAAAAATAATTTTTGTGTAATAAAAAATATTTTTTATTTTCACGGCTCTGCGTTATAAACTGTAGTGAAACAGTTGGGGTTCAAAGTTCTCACAACACATCTAGATAAGTTCCTTGGGGGGTCTAGTTTCCAATATGGGGTCACTTGTGGGGGGTTTCTACTGTTTAGTTACATCAGGGGCTCTGCAAATGCAACGTGATGCCTGCAGACCAATCCATCTAAGTCTGCATTCCAAATGGCGCTCCTTCCGTTCCGAGCTCTGCCATGCGCCCAAACGGTGGTTCCCCCCCACATATTGGGTATCATTGTACTCAGGACAAATTGGACAACAAGTTTTGGGGTTCAATTTACACTGTTTCCCTTGGAAAAATACAAAACTGGGGGCTAAAAATAGTTTTTGTGGAAAAAAAAGGATTCTTTATTTTCACGGCTCTGCGTTATAAACTGTAGTGAAACACTTGAGGGTTCAAAGTTCTCACAACACATCTAGATAAGTTCCTTGGGGGTCTAGTTTCCAATATGGGGTCACTTGTGGGGGGTTTCTACAGTTTAGGTATATTAGGGGCTCTGCAAATGCAACGTGACGCCTGCAGACCATTCCATCTAAGTCTGCATTGCAAATGGCTCTCCTTCCCTTCCGAGCTCTCCCATGCGCCCAAACGGTGGTTCCCCCCCACATATGGGATATCAGCGTACTCAGGACAAATTGGACAAGGTTTGGGGTCCAATTTCTCCTGTTACCCTTGGGAAAATACAAAACTGGGGGCTAAAAAATAATTTTTGTGGGGAAAAAAATATTTTTTATTTTCACGGCTCTGCGTTATAAACTGTAGTGAAACACTTGGGGGTTCAAAGCTCTCACAACACATCTAGATGAGTTCCTTAGGGGGTCTACTTTCCAAAATGGTGTCACTTGTGGGGGGTTTCAATGTTTAGGCACATCAGTGGCTCTCCAAACGCAACATGGCGTCCCATCTCAATTTCAGTCAATTTTGCATTGAAAAGTCAAATGGCGCTCCTTCCCTTCCGAGCTCTGCCATGCGCCCAAACAGTGGTTTGCCCCCACATATGAGGTATCAGCGTACTCAGGACAAATTGGACAACAACTTTTGGAGTCCAATTTCTTCTCTTACCCTTGGGAAAATAAAAAATTGGGGGCGAAAAGATCATTTTTGTGAAAAAATATTATTTTTTATTTTTACGGCTCTACATTGTAAACTTCTGTGAATCACTTAATGGGTCAAAGTGCTCACCACACATCTAGATAAGTTCCTTAGGGGGTCCACTTTCCAAAATGGTGTCACTTGTGGGGGGTTTCAATGCTTAGACACATCAGGGGCTCTCCAAATGCAACATGGCGTCCCATCTCAATTCCAGTCAATTTTGCATTGAAAAGTCAAATGGCGCTCCTTCCCTTCCAAGCTCTGCCATGCGCCCAAACAGTGGTTTACCCCCACATATGGGGTATTGGCGTACTCAGTACAAATTGTACAACAACTTTTGGGGTCCATTTTCTCCTGTTACCCTTGGTAAAATAAAACAAATTGGAGCTGAAGTAAATTTTTTGTGTAAAAAAGTTAAATGTTCATTTTTATTTAAACATTCCAAAAATTCCTGTGAAACACCTGAAGGGTTAATAAACTTCTTGAATGTGGTTTTGAGCACCTTGAGGGGTGCAGTTTTTAGAATGGTGTCACACTTGGGTATTTTCCATCATATAGACCCTTCAAAATGACTTCAAATGAGATGTGGTCCGTAAAAAAAAATAGTGTTGTAAAAATTAGAAATTGCTAGTCAACTTTTAACCCTTATAACTCCCTAACAAAAAAAAATGTTGGTTCCAAAATTGTGCTGATGTAAAGTAAACATGTGGGAAATGTTACTTATTAAGTATTTTGTGTGACATATCTCTGTGATTTAATTGTATAAAAATTCAAAGTTGGAAAATTGCAAAATTTTCCAAATTTTCGCCAAATTTCTGTTGTTTTCACAAATAAACGCAGGTAATATCAAAATCTTGCAGAAAAAAGCGGCAACACTCACCAATCCGGGTGCGGTCCAAAGACTTTATTGAGGTGTACAGAAGAACATCATACCTTCCTCATCACGGCACGGCACGGGGTGTTACAAAGGAAAGGAGGTGAACAGGACGTGACGACGGCCGTTTCGCGCCTGTGCCGGCGCTTCTACGGGTCTGGGGTGCAGAGGAATGACGTGGACGTAAATAGGTCAGAAGGAGACAAGGCCCCTCCTCCCCTCCGCCGGTTCCACGCCCATTCCCTCTGCCATCCCAGGACAAAGTGCAACATGTGTACAAATAAAACCTTATTAAAAGCAAAGACCAGACCTATAAATAAGCTTCCAACTGTCAGGGTCTCGAGAGTTTGTCGGGAATATCACAACTACGGGAGAAATTTAGTCATACGCAGCTGCCGCTCACCCGCAACGCAGCACCCTGTAGGCATCACGCGAACTCCTACTTCTCAAATAGATACTCTCACGGGGTCCAGAGGGGAGAGAGTAGTAGGGATAGAGGAGGGGGAAACAGAAAACAGGGAACTCATCCCCCCAGGGCAACTCACCTAAGAGATCATAAGTACCTCAGGTCCCCTAGAGGAAGACCGACATATCCAACCTGTCATTCAGGCCGGCCGGACCCATTGAGCGCGTGCGCATTATCCATTTGGCCTCCTTTCTTAATAATAGTTTCTGCAAATCACCCCCTTGTACAGGTAAAGCAACCCTCTCCACCCCCGCAAATCTGAGAACCTCAGGGTCCCCTGAGTGGACGTCTCTAACATGTTCAATTAACCTGGGTACTCCTTTGCCTGTTCGAACCGATCTGAAATGCTCCCTAAAACGAACACATAATTGGCGAATGGTCTTTTCTATGTAAAATCTCTTACAAGGACATAATACCACGTAGACCACATAATCGGTCTTACACGAAATGAATTGCTGGACTGTATGACTAACAGGACGTATATTGAGTACTCGTCCGGTAATATGATACCTACAAGAGACACAAAAACCGCAACGATAATTGCCTTTAGGGACTGATTGTTCTAACCATCCTGATCTGGGGTTGGACACACGATTGCGGACCAATACATCCCTGATTCGTGTACTCCTCCTGTTGGAAATGAGAGGCCCGCCCATCACCCTATCCGACAGATCTTTATCACCCGCTAGTATGTGCTTCCTGATAGACGCCCTTATCTCCTGGTCCATTGGACCATAACGAAAACAGAAGGTGAAACGTTGCCCCACCGGGGTTCTGGTCCCATCGACCCTACCTCATTCATGTCCATTCACACGTTCAACAGCCTCCTGTAGCAAATTCCCTGGATAGCCTCTCTCACGATGTCTCACACACAAATCTCCAGATTGCTCCTGAAAGCCCGATTGTGTGTTGTTAATCCTTTTCGTACGGAGAAGCTGACTGTAGGGCAGTGAACGCTTAGTGTGTTCCGGATGAAAACTATTGTAGTGCAGGAGTGAATTAGTGGCGGTAGATTTACGGTAGACGGAGGTGCAAATCCCTTCACCGTGAATTTCAACCGCCACATCCAAAAATTGCAAACTAGTGCCCCCAAACACAGAAGTAAAAGCCATCCCCATGGTGTTGGAGGAATTCAGATACTGAACAAACGACTCAAACTCCCCCTCCGTCCCATCCCACACCAGGAACACGTCATCCACGTATCTCAGATAAAGTTTTATATGTTTGAGGAAGTCATTTTTAGAAGAATACACATATATCTCCTCAAAAACAGCCAAATACAGATTAGCAAATGTACATGCAGCCGGGGTCCCCATGGCAGTCCCCGTGGTCTGGACATACCATGTGTCCAGAAAAGTAAATGCATTATGGGTCAATACAAACCTCAAACCATCGCACACGAAATCAATGAAGGTAGGACTCCTATCAGTGGTGTGCAACACTCGCCTGATAGTATCCACCCCCAGAGACTGCGGGATCCTGGTATAGAGGTTGACCACATCAACGGACGCCAAGGAGAACCCCGGCTGCCATGTAAAGCCCTGTATATGGTTTAAAAAGGAATTCGTGTCCCTGATGTAGGAGGGGACAGAACGGAGCAAAGGTCGAAGCAACCAATCCAAGTACTGGGAGAGGGGTTCCGTCAGGGAGCCCACCCCTGACACGATGGGTCTTCCCGGGGGTTGGGTGACGGATTTGTGTACTTTGGGGAGATAGTACCAGTGGGGCCTGGTAGGAAACTCTGGGAATAATTTCTCGGCTTTTCTCTGCGTGATGACCCCGGACTCCACAGACGCCCTCAGAAAGGAACTTAATTCAGTTTTAAATCTGTTAGTTGGGTCTCCAGAGTTTTTTATACGTATCTCCATCAGATAGTTGCCGACCCGCCTCTGCCAGATACATCTCCCTCGGTATCAAAACCACTTTACCCCCTTTATCCGCTGGTCGCAGAATGACGTCTGTCCACCCCATCATCTCCCTTAGTGCAACCCTCTCTGAATTGGTCAAATTATGTGGGGCCTGTTTGTACACCAAGGCTTCCATGTCCCTCAGTACTAATGTCTCAAACAAATCCACCACATTACCTGGGGAAGTCACTGGCATATAAGTGGAAGAAACTCCACCTGTGAAAGGGGCAACCTGACTGGGCACACTTGCCATAAAATCATCATCCGTGAGACTCAACAATAAAGCGGCATCCTCACGGACATCCGCCAGCGTTTCACCATCCATACCTGCCATGAATCCCAATGGTCCTATGGCACAGGGCCGTTCCCCTTCCAAACTCATTGTATTACCAGGACCAGACGAAAGGGCTTTGTGGAGGTGGATTTTTCTGATAGCTTTAAAGAGGTCAACCTGGAACTCAGGGAAATAAAAATTATCAGGAATACAATAATTAAGACCTTTGGATAATAGTGCTAATTGTGCGGGTTCTAATACACGATCAGTCAAATTTATTACACAATTCTCAGAAACCGAAGCTCCCCCCGCCCCTATCTCCAAGACACGTTCTTCCTCTTGTGCCTCCAGGCAGGTACGTGGCCGCCGCCTTCCCCTTCGGGTGCTCTTCCTAAAGGGAAAGAGGTGGTGGCTATAGTGGTCACGGGAGTCTCCAGTGTGGAACCATCCCCTGCTTCCATGCTCGTGGCGGTTCCCTCACTGAGACTAGAGTCCGACTCCGTGGTTAAATAGTCCTTACGGCGGAACGAATTACGTCTCTTGGCTCTTCGTTTCCTGCCAGTGCCCGATTTTCCTCCTAAAGGATGTGGCTGATGCATCTCCTTGTGTACCTTATGCCAAGAAAAAATCTGTCCTGAGTCATAGTCACCCTTATCACGGATAAATTTATCCCTTTTCTGCTGTTTAATTTCAGCTTGAATGGGAACTAATCTATTGTCCAGCTTCTTATTCAACGCAGTCCACTGGCTCTCCGTGAGCGTATTTTTCAATTCAGTTTGAGTTTTACAAATGTCAGCATTCACCAATTCGTGAAAGAAATTTTACCACTATCATGAAGTACAATATGTCACGAGAAAACAGTGTCAGAATCATCAGGATTCGTTGAAGCGTTCCAGAGTTATAACCTCATAAAGGGACAGTGGTCAGAATTGTAAAAATTGGCCCGGCCATTAACGTGCAAACCACCCATGGGGGTAAAGGGGTTAATTCTTTGTACTTGACGCTGAGACACATTAAAGGTGCCAGCCACCTCTACAGTGGTTCTGGTCTTCAGCCTCTTGATTAGCCAGGCTTTGGTTGCAGGGTGGATTTTTGGCATGTTGTCAGAGCTCAAGTTGCAGTTCAAGTAAAGGTCTGGGGTGCTGGGTTTCTTTTTATACACACACACTAATTAACCGATTATTTACTGAGCACAGGTGAGGATGTAAACTAGGATTGGGTGCATTATATGACAAGGCGACAAAACTTTTGTCTTGCCAAAATCTGACCATTCTGTGTCCATTAACTGATCAATATTTCTGCATTGATGCCAATTTATTTTCTTAACCTAAACCACATTTTGGAGGGTTTCAGTCTTCAAGATAATAATTTATACAACCAATGGATGAATTTAACGTCAAGTTATAAGCTTTTATTTACATAACATGGATAAGCGACATAACTTCTGTCAGGGAGTGTATATATTACATATATTCGGATACTACACTAATACAGTAGTATCACCACAATATCCAGTAATATCACAACAATATCACCACAATATCACACAATAAAAACCCACAATTAACAAAATCACACATACAATATCAGCCCTTTTACCTATGCCTCACTATCCCTAAGGCCTAGTAAGTAGTGTATACTCAGCCATGTGTGTCCATGATCGTCCTGGAAGCAAGACAGCAAGCACATGTCTTGTCTATTTTATGTGTCCAGCTAAAAAGAGGTGAGGTCCAGCCCCAGGTATGTGGGCATGATGTCACAGTATATTGTCCACTAAGATACTGTACATCACTAATAAAACAAAACAACCAAAAAGAAACTCTAGAGGCCATCCTTTTTCATGGATTTTCCACAGTAATGCAAATCTATGGGGAAAATCCACATGCGTACCGGCAAGAGAAATTGACATTCTGTGATCTGAAAAATTTCTAGAAATCCCATCCACTATGCTGTAACATCTGGCCACCGCATTTTTGACGCAGCATAAATATGCAACATCAATACCACAATCCTGAATCCTGAATGCTTGATCGTACACTATTTGGTCTTTTACACTTTTTTTATCTGTTGATGTCTAAAAACGGATGCTATACGGATGTGAAAAACGGACAAACATATGACACTTAGATGATATTTGGATGGAATACACACTATTTTTTAAATGATCATTTTAACCTAGTGGCCCGGCTCAGCTGGAAGAATAAGAACAGTAAAACCACACATTTATTATTTATGTTATCACGCCTTTGTTTTGTAGGTTAAATACAATAGAGCATATGGCAATCACATGGTTACATGTATTGTAAAAATTCAGCAGATCTTCAAAGTACAGACTCAATTACTGACAATGCCCGGTCTGATCAAGTATTGTTTTTAGCCTGTGCCACAATTATAACAGAACATCAAAACTGGCATAGTGTGGGTTACCAGTGGCCAAGTATATTGCATACACTAACCCATGAACTAATAATGCTTCCAGAGTTCTTTCTACAAGTCTAGTATTTTTCCCCCTAGTGCATGTATGGTAAGGAAACACATATTTGAGGAAAATACTGATGCCATTTATAGTTTGTAATTTGACCTTAAAATGTAAAAAAATAAAAATTTTAAATATTGTGCTTCTTTTTGATTTTTTTAATTATTTTTTTTAATGTAAGAATTTTCTGAATCTAGCCTTATCCCTAACCCTAGTCCTATACTTAGCAACAGCCCTAAGCCTAACCCAATCCATAGCCCTGAGACTAGCCCTAGACCTATGCCAAAACCCTGGCCCTAAGACTAAATTTATACCTAGACCAAGTCTCTAACCTTAGCTAGGATTAGAAAATGGGTAAATATCTAAAAGCAGATCTTATTAATGCTTGAAAACAGTATTAAATCACATGCATTGCAATCTTCTGTCAATCGGCATTGCTGCTTATGAAGAGTGAAGCAGAGGTAATGAGTTTGTCATCGGCTGCGCTCTGCAGAGGCAGTGATTCATTTTACTGAGGTTTGTCATTTTGGTAGCTGCCTATGCAGGACTCATCTCACCAGCTTTAGGTGGGTATTCACTGTGTGCTTGCAGATGATGATCAGCGTGGGCAGCATGGAGAAGACAGGAGTGGGTGAAATTTGCACCTCCCATAGACTGTGGCATTCGTCCTTTGACTCTCTTATGCTACACCACTGTCAATAGGCCATGTTTCCTTTTGAAGAAAGTGTCTCTCCCTGCATGGGTGAGAAATACCGGCATATGCTCTGCTAACAATAATAAATCATCCCTATTTTTTATTTAAACTCTGGTCTCTGGTCTTCACCTTTTATGGCTTCATTGATAAAGCCAATATGTTTCTTTAGAAAAAAAGCATTAAAACCCTTAAATATTTTATGAAGTTTCTTATTCTATTTAGAACTAATCCCAATTTAACGACAACTTAAATCTCTGACATAGACATATATAACTCTATGAATGAAGCTTTAGAATACTTTCACACAAACAAATTTTCTGCTGTTGATTTTGTAGCTTGTTGCATGCAGATTTGTGGATTTTGATCCAGGTTTGATGCAAACTGCACCCTATGCATAGCAAAGAATGAAATCCACTGTTAAAATTTTCACTGCAGATCAATTTGCTCTGCAGATTTACATATAGTGTTAACGAGATTGGGTAAATTCTCCTCCGCATTGCTGCTTCTTTTATATGCTGAAGTTTTCACAGCCATAACATCATTCAGAAAATGTGTTGTGCATCCCCCATGTGTGAACATATGTAGGGATGTGGAGTGTCCTACCCTGTTCCTTCCCCTGAAGACAACAGACAAGCTATGTGAATACTGTTATGCAGTTTTAGATGTAAAAGTAATGTGTATGTAATGTAATGAATTATGGTGATGTACAGTAGAAGAGGTTAATACATAATGTAAATACAGAACAATGATAAGCTTAGGGCAGCATAGGGTATATCTATGTCACAGCTAGGAGAGTATCCCATTAAATAAAATATAACTTTTAATGATGGACTATTAAAATTGGACAAACATATCACACATAAAAAACACAAAGTGCTCGTGCTTGCATTTTCTATGTGTGATATGTTTGTCCAATTTTAATAGTTCATCATTAAAAGTTATATTTTGTTTAATGGGATACTCTCCTAGCTGTGACATACATTTACAACCCTGAGGGTTATACAACAGGGTGGTTATTCCCCACTGTAGCTGATTGTTTTGTGCAGCATAGTGTATAGCATAAGGATAATAGGTTAGCCAATAAGATAGGAAATGGTTAAGGTTAGGATAAGCACTAGTGCTGATAAGAAGGTGGGCGCTTCCTGGTTGGGGAGAGTTCAGTGTTGGCTAGTCAAGTGTACGGTGGAGTTTAAGTTCAGGTGGGGTGGGTCACTAGGGGCTGCATCGGCCAAACGTTCGAGGCAGTGGGAGGCCAAATGGAGATCCCTAATGGACATTCCAACAGTGTCTGGAGCCTAGGGCTTGGGCCAGGTACCATGGAGCAGGCCTGGTCTTCTGACATCACAAGGTCAGTGGACATGGAAGTACATAGAGTGCAAATGATTGGGTGCACTGCCAGAGTGGACAACGAATCCCTGAGGCTAATGGAGTCAGTGGGTTTAAGGGTAGTCCAGAAGAAACGGGTGGCAGGACAGAAGAGGATTTGTACTAAGGAGGAAGGAAGTGCAAGTTGCTGTGCCCTAGCCCACTTGTACCCACCTGATGAACTTGGACTGTTTAGTAAAAATGTGACTGTTACAAAGAACTTGGTGTCTCATGCATTATGTGTGGCTTCTCCTGAGGACGTTAACCTGAAGGCCGCAGAGGTCTGCGGCCTACAAGGGAGTGTGATGCACCCCACATCCTACAGCACACTGGGATTGGGACACCCCTTGTCTTTAACGTGCCAGAGTGCAACCGGACAGCAGTTAGATTGCGACTACCGCTCTCAGCCACTTTACACAAACTTTAACCCCTTTCCAACATCAGGCGTAATAGTACTATAGCAAAAGAGGGGAGAAGCCAGCGCTGCTTATGGTCAGAACGCAATACATAAAGTGCACATGCACATATTGATTTCTATCTGTATTTCAAAATGAGACATTTAGCAAAAAATTGATCAATTCTTTGAGCCACCCCGCCACGTCACGGCATTCTCATAATGGGGCAGTCCTACTCTATGTTTTTTATATTTGCTGTGCCATAAAGGCCTCCTAAATGTAATAGTACTATAGTACGCTGATGTCGGACACCCTCCCCTTAATGTAGGCTCCGGCTGTGAGCGCACATCTTTCCCAGCACATGTCAGCTGTTTTGAACAGCTGACATGCCCCTAACGCCGCTAACTCTGACAGCGGCATTTAACACGTGCTTCCGGCAAGCATGCCAGAAATCCGCCCATCAGTGACTCACGTGATCGCGGGTCACCGATGGGTTGGCATGACAACAAGATGTCTCCTGCAGACCTCTATGGTTGTCACTGCCGGATTGCTATGAGCGCCGCTCGGTGGTCAGCGCTCATAGCAAGTGAGTAACTCTGCTACATACTGGCGATCTGATCATTGCCTGTATCAGGGCCGGTGTCAGTACCCGGGCAAGTGCCGGGGCCCTGGTGAGACAGAGGGGCCAATTCAGGGCCGGCGTTGGGGGCAGGCAGCTGCCAGTGCCTAGGGCCCCCTCTCCCCCAGGGGCCCTCAGCTAGCGGCACATCACGCAGCCACTATGGGGCCCCTGTGAGACAGGGGGGCCTGCCTGCCGCCAGCGCCAACTCCCCCACTGCATTGAACTATACCGGCGTCTGCTCCCTCTCCCGTCATTCCCCACTCTGCCGGTGACACTGCGGGTGAGTGATGACGTCATCGTGCACTCGCTGTGTGTCAGGCAGTGCAGCGGCAGCCGCCGAGACCGGAGCAGGGAGCAGCGTGGGCACATTGAGAGGTGAGGAGTGTATTTTTTTAACTATAACAGTGAGTACTGGACTATGGGGCCATTCGAGGGGGGCTGTGCTGTATACTACATGTCTGTGCTATATACTATATGGCTGTTCTATATACTACGTGGGCCATGTATATGCTACATATACTACGTGGGCTGTGCTATATACTATGTGGCTGTGTTATATGCTACGTGGGCTGTTATATACTACAGTACATGGCTGTGTTATATGCTACGTGGCTGTGTTATATACTACGTGGCTGTGTTATATGCTACGTGGGCTGTTATATACTACATGGCTGTGTTATATGCTATGTGGCTGTGTTATATACTACGTGGGCTGTGTTATATACTACATGGCTGTGTTATATGCGATAATGAATCGTGGTATGTGTTAAAGGGGGGGCCCACTGAGACTCTTTCGCCCGGGGCCCTCAAAAACCTGGAGCCGGCCCTGGCCTGTATATAGCAGATGCGATCGGGTTATGGAAGCTTCTAGTCTTCCATGGAGACTATTGAAGCATGCAAAAAGTTAAAAAAAAAGTTTTTAAAAATTAAAAAAAAATGAAAAATATAAAAGTTTAAATTACCCCTCTTTCGCCCATTCAAAATAAAACAATACAAAAAATCAAACATACACATATTTGGTATCGCCGTGTTCAGAATCGCTCGATCTATCAGTAAAAAAAGGATTAACCTGATCACTAAATGGCGTAGTAGAAAAAAAGACAAAATGCCAGAATTACTTTTTTTTGGTCTCTGAGACATTGCATTAAAATGCAATACCGGGCGATCAAAAGATTGTATCTGCACCAAAATGGTAACAATAAAAATGTCAGCTCAGCACACAAAAAATAAGCCCTCACCCAACCCCAGATCACAAAAAATGGAGATGGTACGGGTATTGGAAAATGGTTCAATTTTTTTTTTTAACAAAGTTTAAATTTTTTTTCACCACTTAGATAAAAAAGAACCTAGACATGTTTGGAGTCTATGAACTCGTAATGACCTGGAGAATCATAATGGCAGGTCAGTTTTAGCATTTAGTGAACATAGTAAAAAAGCAAAACAAAAAACAACTGTGGGATTGCACTTTTTTGCAATTTCACCGCAATTGGATTTTTTTTTACCCATTTTCGAGTACACGACATGGTAAAACTAATGGTGTCTTTCAAAAGTACAACTTGTCCCGCAAAAAAATAAGCCCTCACATGGCCATTTTGACCAAAGAATAAAAAAGTTATGGCTCTGGGAAGAAGGGGAGCAAAAAATTAAAATGCAAAGCCAAAAATACCTCTGGTCATTAAGGGGTTAAAGGTGGTTTAAAAAAGTTTCATTTTTGTAGAGCAGCTCTGCATTTTTGCTATGTTTTTCCTTCAATCATTTTTTCTTTAAGTCAAGAAGACATAAATAAGTTATCCATTATGCATTTTTAAGGTGTTTTATTTGCATTTGGTGCATTTATTGGCTGATAATTTTTAATTTCAAAGCTGAGCAGGCTCCACGTATGTCGAATTTTTATAGTTTTCCCATGGGTATTTTTTTAGCGGACTTAAAGGGAACCTGTCACCTGTTTTGGCTGATATTAGCTGCGGCCACTGACTTTCAGGGCTTATCTACAGCATTCTATAATGTTGATCTGACCCGCAGGAGAAGAAAATTAAGTTTAAAATTAAGTTTAAAAAGAAGAAAATTAAAAAAAATGAATATTCACCTGGGGAAAGTCTGGTCCGATGGGAGTCGCAGATCCGGGTCCGGCACCTCCCATCTTCTTGTGATGCCGCCCTCCTGTTGCATCATCGCTCCCTGGAATCGCGCTCCTGCACAGGCGTACTTCTCTGCCCTGGTGAGGGCAGAGCAAATTCCTGCAGTGTGTAAGCGCTGGGCCTCTCTGGCTTTTCCTGGGACCTGCGCACTGCAGTACTTTGCTCTGCCCTCAACAGGGCAGAGAAGTACACCTGCGCAGGAGCAGGGTGGTGATGTGATGACGTCCAGGAATTAATACCAGGTGTTTCTCTAAAACTTCTACCTCAGTGTCTTGAAGACTGCCACCTACTCTCAGCAGCCCATCTTGGTCGACAATTGGATCGAGCTTTCTCAGCACGCTGTCTCTAGGAACAGGTTGTCCCTTGTTGAGGTTGTCTATTTCTCTGGTGTAGGTTTCCTTTCGTACAACATGAAATATTGTAACCTTGGCTGTTTCCAGGTTAGGTGTTATGACCCCAATGGCGAGGGTCTCAGAGATATCAGCAAGTCTGCGAAGTACAAAAATCCAGCTCATAGGGCAGTGGTAACTGGGTTGACCATATATCTACTCCTAACGCCAACCCTAGAAGTAGCCGGGGAACATGCCTACGTTGGTCGCTAGATGTCTCGCGCCAGCCGGAGAGCTAACTACCCCTAGAAGAGGAAAACAAAGACCTCTCTTGCCTCCAGAGAAAGGACCCCAAAAGTAGGATACGAGCCCCCCACAAATAATAACGGTGAGGTAAGAGGAAATTACAAACACAGAGATGAACTAGGTTTAGCACAGAGAGGCCCACTTACTAATAGCAGAATATAGTAAGATAACTTATATGGTCAACAAAAACCCTATCAAAAAATCCACGCTGGAGATTCAAGAACCCCCGAACCGTCTAACGGCCCGGGGGGAGAACACCAGCCGCCCTAGAGCTTCCAGCAAGGTCAGGATACAGATTATATACAAGCTGGACAAAAATAGCAAACAAAAACAAATTGCAAAAAGCAAAAAAACAGACTTAGCTTAATGAAGCAGGAACCAGGATCAGTGAACAAGAGCACTACAGATTAGCTCTGATATCAACGTTGCCAGGCATTGAACTGAAGGTCCAGGGAGCTTATATAGCAACACCCCTGACCTAACGACCCAGGTGAGCATAAAAGGAATGACAGACATACCCAGAGTCAAATCCCTAGTAGCCACTAGAGGGAGCCAAAAAGTAAATTCACAACAGTACCCCCCCCCCTTAGTGAGGGGTCACCGAACCCTCACCAAGACCACCAGGACGATCAGGATGAGCGGCGTGAAAGGAACGAACTAAATCGGCCGCATGCACATCAGAGGCGACCACCCAGGAATTATCCTCCTGACCATAGCCCTTCCACTTGACCAGGTACTGAAGCCTCCGCCTGGAGAGACGAGAGTCCAAGATCTTCTCCACCACGTACTCCAACTCGCCCTCAACCAACACCGGAGCAGGAGGCTCAGCAGAAGGAACCACAGGCACAACGTACCGCCGCAACAAGGACCTATGAAATACGTTGTGAATGGCAAACGACACCGGAAGATCCAGGCGAAAAGATACAGGATTAAGGATCTCCAATATCTTGTAAGGACCAATAAATCGAGGCTTAAATTTGGGAGAGGAGACCTTCATAGGAACAAATCGAGAAGACAGCCATACCAAATCCCCAACGCGAAGTCGGGGACCCACACCGCGGCGGCGGTTGGCAAAACGCTGAGCCTTCTCCTGTGACAACTTCAAGTTGTCAACCACATGATTCCAGATCCGCTGCAACCTATCCACCACAGAATCCACCCCAGGACAGTCAGAAGGCTCCACATGTCCCGAGGAAAAACGAGGGTGGAAACCAGAGTTGCAGAAAAATGGCGAAACCAAGGTGGCAGAACTAGCCCGATTATTAAGGGCAAATTCAGCCAACGGCAAGAAGGTCACCCAATCATCCTGATCAGAAGAGACAAAACACCTCAAATACGCCTCCAGAGTCTGATTAGTTCGTTCCGTTTGACCGTTAGTCTGTGGATGAAAAGCGGACGAAAACGACAAATCTATGCCCATCCTACCACAAAAGGATCGCCAGAACCTGGAAACAAACTGGGATCCTCTGTCCGACACAATATTCTCAGGAATGCCGTGCAAACGAACCACGTTCTGGAAGAACACAGGAACCAGATCAGAAGAGGAAGGCAGTTTGGGCAAAGGAACCAGATGGACCATCTTGGAGAAACGATCACATATCACCCAGATGACAGACATGCCCTGAGACACCGGAAGATCCGAAATGAAATCCATAGAGATGTGTGTCCAAGGTCTCTTCGGGACAGGCAAGGGCAAGAGCAACCCGCTGGCACGAGAACAGCAAGGCTTAGCTCGAGCACAAGTACCACAGGACTGCACAAATGACCGCACATCTCTTGACAAGGAAGGCCACCAAAAGGACCTGGCCACCAGATCTCTAGTGCCAAAAATTCCCGGGTGCCCTGCCAACACAGAGGAATGAACCTCGGAAATGACTCTGCTGGTCCATTTAGCAGGCACAAACAATCTGTCAGG
This sequence comes from Ranitomeya variabilis, assembly GCF_051348905.1. Classification (NCBI taxonomy): domain Eukaryota; kingdom Metazoa; phylum Chordata; class Amphibia; order Anura; family Dendrobatidae; genus Ranitomeya; species Ranitomeya variabilis. The sequence goes on along the minus strand of NC_135235.1, from coordinate 525,936,240 downwards.
TGGACAAGAGTCAGGCCTACCAGCCTGAAATCTCTGCAACACACGTCGCAGATCTGGAGAAATAGCTGACAGGATAACTCCTTCCTTAAGAATACCCACAGGTTCAGCGACTCCAGGAGCATCAGGCACAAAGCTCCTAGACAGAGCATCGGCCTTCACATTCTTAGAACCTGGTAAATATGAAACCACAAAGTCAAAACGGGAGAAAAACAATGACCAGCGGGCCTGTCTAGGATTCAGGCGTTTAGCAGACTCGAGGTACATCAGATTTTTGTGATCAGTCAAGACCACCACACGATGCTTAGCACCCTCGAGCCAATGACGCCACTCCTCAAATGCCCACTTCATGGCCAACAACTCCCGATTGCCCACATCATAATTTCGCTCAGCCAGCGAAAACTTCCTAGAGAAAAAGGCACAAGGTCTCATAGTAGCACAACCAGGGCTTCTCTGCGACAAAACGGCCCCTGCCCCAATCTCCGAAGCATCCACTTCAACCTGAAAGGGAAGTGAGACATCAGGCTGGCACAAAACAGGCGCTGAAGTAAACCGGCGCTTCAACTCCTGGAAAGCCTCCACGGCAGCAGGAGCCCAGTTAGCCACATCAGAGCCTTTCTTGGTCATATCCGTCAACGGTTTAACAACGCTAGAAAAATTAGCGATAAAACGACGGTAGAAGTTAGCAAAACCCAAGAACTTCTGAAGACTCTTAACTGACGAGGGTTGAGTCCAATCATGAATAGCTCGAACCTTGACTGGGTCCATCTCCACAGCAGAAGGGGAAAAAATGAACCCTAAAAAGGGAACCTTCTGTACACCAAAGAGACACTTTGAGCCTTTAACAAACAAAGAATTTTCACGCAAAATCTTGAAAACCATCCTGACCTGCTCCACATGCGAGTCCCAATCATCAGAAAAAAACAGAATATCATCCAGATAAACGATCAAAAATTTATCCAGATACTTCCGGAAAATGTCATGCATAAAGGACTGAAAAACTGAAGGTGCATTAGAGAGCCCAAATGGCATCACCAAGTACTCAAAATGACCTTCGGGCGTATTGAATGCGGTTTTCCATTCATCTCCTTGCTTAATGCGCACAAGGTTGTACGCACCACGAAGGTCTATCTTGGTGAACCACTTGGCACCTTTAATCCGGGCAAACAAGTCTGACAACAACGGCAAAGGATACTGAAATTTGACAGTGATCTTATTTAAAAGCCGATAGTCAATACAAGGCCTCAAAGATCCGTCTTTTTTAGCCACAAAAAAGAATCCCGCACCAAGAGGGGAAGAAGAAGGACGGATATGCCCCTTCTCCAGAGACTCCTTGATATATGAACGCATCGCGGTATGTTCAGGTACCGACAGATTAAACAGTCTTCCCTTAGGAAACTTACTGCCTGGAATCAAATCTATTGCACAGTCACATTCCCTATGAGGAGGCAATGCACTTGACCTAGACTCGCTGAAGACATCCTGATAATCAGACAAATACGCCGGAACTTCCGAAGGCGTAGAAGTAGCAATAGACACGGGCAGGGAATCTCCATGAATTCCATGACAGCCCCAACTTGACACTGACATTGCCTTCCAGTCCAAGACTGGATTATGGGTCTGTAACCATGGCAACCCCAAAACAACCAAATCATGCATTTTATGCAGAACAAGAAAACGTATCACCTCCCGATGTTCAGGAGTCATGCACATGGTAACCTGTGTCCAAAACTGCGGTTTATTTTCTGCCAATGGCGTAGCGTCAATACCCCTAAGAGGGATAGGATTTTCTAATGGCTCAAGAACAAAACCGCAGCGCTTGGCAAATGACAGATCCATAAGACTCAGGGCAGCACCTGAATCTACAAACGCCATGACAGGATACGATGACAGTGAGCAAATCAAAGTTACAGATAGAATGAACTTAGGTTGCAAATTACCAATAGCGACAGGACTAACAACCTTAGTAAGACGCTTAGAGCATGCTGAGATAACATGTGCAGAATCACCACAGTAGTAACACAAGCCATTCTGGCGTCTATGAATTTTCCGCTCATTTCTAGTCAGGATTCTATCACATTGCATTAAATCAGGTGCCTGTTCAGATAACACCATGAGGGAATTTGCGGTTTTGCGCTCCCGCAACCGCCGGTCAATTTGAATTGCCAGGGCCATGGAATCATTCAGACCTGTGGGAATGGGAAAACCCACCATCACATTCTTAATGGCTTCAGAAAGGCCATTTCTAAAATTTGCAGCCAATGCACACTCGTTCCACTGGGTCAGCACGGACCATTTCCGAAATTTTTGGCAATACACCTCAGCCTCGTCCTGGCCCTGAGACATAGCCAGCAAGGCTTTTTCTGCCTGAATCTCAAGATTGGGCTCCTCATAAAGCAAACCGAGCGCCAGAAAAAACGCATCAATATCAGCCAATGCCGGATCTCCTGGCGCCAGCGAGAAAGCCCAATCCTGAGGGTCGCCCCGTAAAAAAGAAATAACAATTTTCACTTGCTGAGCGGAGTCTCCAGAGGAACAGGGTCTCAGGGACAAAAACAATTTACAATTATTCCTGAAATTTCTAAACTTAAATCGATCTCCGGAAAACAGTTCAGGAATCGGTATCTTAGGTTCTAACATAGGATTTCTGGTAACATAATCTTGTATGCCCTGCACACGAGCAGCAAGCTGGTCCACACTTGTAATCAAGGTCTGGACATTCATGTCTGCAGCAATCACAAGCCACTCAGAGGTAAAGGGGAAAAGAAAAAAAAAATGAGAGAGAGAAAAAAAAACTCAGAGCTTTCTTTCTTATAATCCCACTTCTGCAATGCATTTAACATTTAATACTGGCCTGGCAAACTGTTATGACCCCAATGGCGAGGGTCTCAGAGATATCAGCAAGTCTGCGAAGTACAAAAATCCAGCTCATAGGGCAGTGGTAACTGGGTTGACCATATATCTACTCCTAACGCCAACCCTAGAAGTAGCCGGGGAACATGCCTACGTTGGTCGCTAGATGTCTCGCGCCAGCCGGAGAGCTAACTACCCCTAGAAGAGGAAAACAAAGACCTCTCTTGCCTCCAGAGAAAGGACCCCAAAAGTAGGATACGAGCCCCCCACAAATAATAACGGTGAGGTAAGAGGAAATGACAAACACAGAGATGAACTAGGTTTAGCACAGAGAGGCCCACTTACTAATAGCAGAATATAGTAAGATAACTTATATGGTCAACAAAAACCCTATCAAAAAATCCACGCTGGAGATTCAAGAACCCCCGAACCGTCTAACGGCCCGGGGGGAGAACACCAGCCGCCCTAGAGCTTCCAGCAAGGTCAGGATACAGATTATATACAAGCTGGACAAAAATAGCAAACAAAAACAAATTGCAAAAAGCAAAAAAACAGACTTAGCAGCAGGAACCAGGATCAGTGAACAAGAGCACTACAGATTAGCTCTGATATCAACGTTGCCAGGCATTGAACTGAAGGTCCAGGGAGCTTATATAGCAACACCCCTGACCTAACGACCCAGGTGAGCATAAGGGCCCCTTCACACTGTGCAATCAAAGTCTGAACGAGCGTTCGATTTGTGACGTTTATCCGTCCTCGTTCCGAGGTTGCAAAGTGTGACATGGCGTTACGATCTGCGACGCAGCCCAGCATCGTACGATGTGAAAGAAAGAGCAGAACTTTCTTTCGTCGTAAATGTCTCGCTGTGGCGGTCGAAATCGTAGTATGTGACGGCGGTCATACGAGCTCGTAATGCGACTACGTGGGTTGGGCTTCCGCATACCTGTCTCCTGATTGGGCGTGACGTTTTAGCACGCCCATGCTGGTAATACGTCACGCTCGGAGTCGTAGGACTATGGCGGTGTGAAGGGTAGCGTACGATTGCGACGCGTGACGTTCACATCGCAACTACGTCAGAAAAAGCGTTAACATCGTAGAGTGTGACCGCTGGCTACGAGCTCGTACTGCGATGTCGAATATGACGCAAATGCGTCGTAATCGTAGCAGAATCGACCAGTGTGAAGGGGCCCTAAAAGGAATGACAGACATACCCAGAGTCAAATCCCTAGTAGCCACTAGAGGGAGCCAAAAAGTAAATTCACAACAGTTAGGAGCGGTAGTGATGCCAACCTTTACAAGGTCTCTGGCTTACAGATAGTACTGACTTGTAGGACTGGGCTACATGAAGTAGACAAGCAATGGTTCGAATAAGTGACTTCCAGGTTTAGAACCTGCTGAACCGATGAGATTCGAGGTGATGACTTGAAATCACTGTATGTAGAGCAGACACTTGAGGACGGAGCTCTTAATCGGTATCTGGATCCACTAGATCGAATGTATCAGGCCTGCTGATGTGGGGCATAGAACGGTTCAAGGAGGCAGGGCCTGTGAACAATGTAGTGTCTTTAAGATGACTTGGTGCAACGAATCTTGTCGCATGGTCTGCAAGGATTGTGGTGAGTAGGTACGTAGTGCCACAGATTAGGCCAGGTGGATCTTCTTATCTTCAGTACCCGGTTGCTGACGTAGACATAGAAGTGTCACGTTTCATTGCAGATGTATCCAAGTACCACCTTGCTATCAGTGTAGAACCCTGCATCTTTGATCTCCAGATTCATCGCATCTGAAATAAGCTCGACCAACTCAACTGCGAGAACAGCAGCGCAGAGTTCCAGTCTGGGTATCGTGTGTTTACGGAGTGGCGCCAGTTTAGTCCGGCTCATCACAAATCCGATGTGGCTCTGTCAGGGCCGGACTGGGACTAAAATTCAGCCCTGGCATTTGAAGTTACACAGGCCCACTTGTCACATGGTGACTGTATAATATCTTTGTACACTTGTAGGCAGGGCCGGTTTTAGGCAAAGTGGGGCCCTAGGCAAAGTTTAAAATGGGTCCCCAAATGCTAACATATTGCACATCACACAGAAGCCTTTCTGTTGTATTTACGTGCGCTGAGTTCAGGCCGCTAAACGAGTTTGATCGACAATACTGAAGTTGTTCAACGCTTGTTTCCCGGCCTCTTTCCACCAGCTGAGGAATAATGATGAGACAGAACGATCACTAATAGATCACCATACAGTATCATGTTTTCAGCAGCACATCTACAGTTTACACTGGCAATGTGCTGCTGACAACAAGGCTTTTTGTTCCAGCAAAAACAATCCGAATATGCAGCATTTTACTTGTTTAGTAAAATACACCCCATAGTCCTCCATATATTATAATGTGCTCCATAGTCCTCCATATAGTATAATACACTCCCTATAGTCCTCCATATATTAAAATACACTGCTCAGTCCTCCACATAGTATAATACACTCCTCATAGTCCTCCATATAGCATAATACAATCCTCATAGTCCTCCATATAGCATAATACAATCATCATAGTGCTCCATATAGTATAATGCACCGCCACAGTCATCCATGTAGTACAATTCACTTCCCATAGTATAATGCACCCCATAGTTCTTCATATAGTATAACGTATTCCCCATAGTCCTCGATACAGTATAATGCAGCCCACATATAGTATAATGCAGCCACCCCAGAGTATAATGCAGCCACCCCAGAGTATAATGCAGCCACCCCACAGAGTATAATGCAGCCACCCCAGAGTATGTAACCCCCATAGAATATAATACAGCCCACCTCCCCATAATATATAATGTAGCCCCCCATAGAATATAATGCAGCCCCCCATAGTATATAACGCAGCCTCCCCCATAGAATATAATATACCCCCACAATAGTATATAACACAGCCACATAGTACATAACATGGCCTCCCCCATAGAATATAATATACTCCCCATAGTATATAGCAAAGCCCGCATATTATATAGCACAAACCGCATAGTATACAGCACAGCCTGCATACTATAGCACAGCTCGCGTAGTAGATAACACAGCCCACACAGCAGTATTCAGCACAGACCACACAGTAGTATACAGCACAGACCACACAGTAGTATACAGCACAGCCCACGTAGAAGTATACAGCACAGTCCACACAGTAGTATACAGCACAGCCCACAGAGTAATATATACAGCACAGCCCACAAAGTAATATATACAGCACAGCCCACAAAGTAATATATACAGCACAGCCCACAGAGAACTATATACAGCACAGCCCACAGAGAACTATATACAGCACAGCCCACAGAGAACTATATAAAGCACAGCCCAGAGTACTATATACAGCACAGCCCAGAGTACTATATAAAGCACAGCCCAGAGAGTACTATATACAGCACAGCCCAGAGAGTACTATATACAGCACAGCCCAGAGAGTACTATATACAGCACAGCCCACAGAGTACTATAGACAGCACAGCCCACAGAGTACTATACACAGCACAGCCCACAGAGTACTATATACAGCACAGCCCACAGAGTACTATATACAGCACAGCCCACAGAGTAATATATACAGCACAGCCCACAGAGTACTATATACAGCACAGCCCACAGAGTACTATATACAGCACAGCCCACAGAGAACTATATACAGCACACAGTAGTATACAGCACAGAGCACAGCCCACAGAGAACTATATACAGCCCACAGCAGTATACAGCACAGAGCACAGCCCACAGAGAACTATATACAGCCCACAGCAGTATACAGCACAGAGCACAGCCCACAGAGAACTATATATAGCACAGAGCACACAGTAGTATACAGCACAGAGCACAGCCCACAGAGAGCTATATACAGCCCACAGCAGTATACAGCACAGAGCACAGCCCACAGAGAACTATATACAGCCCACAGTAGTATACAGCACAGAGCACAGCCCACAGAGAACTATATACAGCCCACAGCAGTATACAGCACAGAGCACAGCCCACAGAGAACTATATACAGCCCACAGCAGTATACAGCACAGAGCACAGCCCACAGAGAACTATATACAGCACAGAGCAGTATACAGCACAGAGCACAGCCCACAGAGAACTATATACAGCCCACAGCAGTATACAGCACAGAGCACAGCCCACAGAGAACTATATACAGCCCACAGCAGTATACAGCACAGAGCACAGCCCACAGAGAACTATATACAGCCCACAGCAGTATACAGCACAGAGCACAGCCCACAGAGAACTATATACAGCCCACAGCAGTATACAGCACAGAGCACAGCCCACAGAGAACTATATACAGCCCACAGCAGTATACAGCACAGAGCACAGCCCACAGAGAACTATATATAGCACAGAGCACACAGTAGTATACAGCACAGAGCACAGCCCACAGAGAGCTATATACAGCCCACAGCAGTATACAGCACAGAGCACAGCCCACAGAGAACTATATACAGCCCACAGTAGTATACAGCACAGAGCACAGCCCACAGAGAACTATATACAGCCCACAGTAGTATACAGCACAGAGCACAGCCCACAGAGAACTATATACAGCCCACAGCAGTATACAGCACAGAGCACAGCCCACAGAGAACTATATACAGCCCACAGTAGTATACAGCACAGAGCACAGCCCACAGAGAACTATATACAGCCCACAGTAGTATACAGCACAGAGCACAGCCCACAGAGAACTATATACAGCCCACAGCAGTATACAGCACAGAGCACAGCCCACAGAGAACTATATACAGCCCACATCTCTTCTCTTCCTCCCCTCACCTCCTCCGAGAATGGCCCCACAGTCCAGAAAAAAAAAAAACTCTCCTCACCTCTCCTCGTGCCCAGCGTTGCTTCCTGGTTCCTGCTCCTGTCTCAGCAGCTGCAGTCTGCTGCCCGGGACACAGCAGGTGCGCGATGATATGACATCATCGCGCACCCGCAGTGTCAGAGGCAGAGCGGGGAATGATGGGAGAGGAGCGTCTGTAGACGCTCTCTCCTCCATCATTGCATTCAACTGTACCGGCGTCTATACGCCGGTATAGTTGAATGCGACGGCGGGGGCGGCGGATTGAGCGGCCCACCACTGGCACCGGCCCTTCTGGCATTTGCCAGAAGTGCCCTATGGCCAGTCCGGCCCTGGGCTCTGTTCATTCACGTCTATGGTTTTGAGGTACGCTACTGCTGCATCTGCCTTTACTGATGCATCACAGAAGAAGCAAAGTCTTTGTGTTCTGACTTCTGTGGATGGTACCGGAGCATACGGTCGTTTCACACGAAGGTCGGTCAAGGCTTTGAGAGACTTCCTCCACTCTGCCCACAGGTCAGCCTTTTCTGTTGGAAGTGGATAGCCCCAATCAGATGTGTCTTGGGTGAAGTCTCTTAGCATCATTTTTCCTTGGATGGTTACTGGAGCTACAAACCCCAGAGGGTCGTACAGACTGTTTACCAAAGAAAGAACTCCTCTGCGCATGAAGGGTTTCTCTTCTTTGCTGGTCTGAAAAGTGAAGGCATATGTCTTCAGATCCCAAAGCAATCCAAGGCGCCGCTGCATGAGAAGGGAGTCCATGTTTAGGTCTAAGTACTTTAGATTGCTGGAATAGTCTTGAGAGGGAAAGGCTTCCATCAACTCTTGGCTGTTGGAGGAAATCTTGTGCAACCTTTGGTTAGACTGAGCAAGCATTTCTTGAATCCTTTTTAGTAGACTGATTGCAACCTTGTTTGTCGGTGTGGACTTCAAACAGTCATCTACATAGAAGTCCTTTTGTACGAAGGATCTGACGTCTGACCTGTTCTCTTCTATGCCCTCTTTGGTGGAATTTTGGAGGCCGTAGATAGCAACTGCCAGGGAAGGGCTGTTCCTGGAGATGTGTACCCTCATCCGGTACTCTGCGATGTCTTTGTCCGGGTCGTTGTCGCGATACCAGAAGAACCTCAATTAGTTTCTGTGTTCCTCTTTGATGAGAAAACAGTGGAACATCTGTTGTATGTCAGCCATAAATGCCACCGTATCTCTGCGGAAACAGAGTACTACTTCTAGTACTTCTGTTGTTGAGGTCTGGGCCCGACAGTAGGACATCATTCAATGAGACATCTTCATATTTGGTGCATGAATCGAATACCACTCTTATTTGACCTGGCTTAGGATGCCGAAGTGCAGGTGCAATCTCTGCGTGATTGTTCTGGAATATTTTCACCGTAAAGGTAAAGAAATGTTCCTTCATCTCTGGTGACTTCTGAAGCTTGTGTCTGAGGGAGATGAATCAACTGTAGACCAGTTCCCTGTTGTTGGGTTGGCGTCTTCTCTGAGGCCAAAGTGGTAGAGGTGCGACCCAACTGTTTGACTTGTCCTTAACTATTTGTCCATCCATGATGTCCAAGAACATCCTTTCCTCTATAGACATCGCTGCCTTATTGTCCTCTTTTGTCCTTTGGAAGACTGTACACCCTGTGTGGTCTTGTTCACCTTCACAGGCGTGGTCTTCGTTGGTAGGAACTGAGAAAGGGCAAATTAAGGGAGTGCTGCTCGGTAATTCCTTTACCAGCAGACTATTGTAACATGGCTGGAAGAGAGATGGACGTCCATTTTCTAGTGTGCTGGTAAGCATATTGTGGACTGAGGCCGGCTTGTGTGCTCCTCCCAGACAGATGTCTCCTATGATGACCCATCCGAGGTCAAGTCTCTGTGTGTATGGAGCGTTCTGGAAGCCGTTGATATATTCTCTAGTCTTGTGGACTCGTAGTATATCTCTTCCTAGGAGTAGGACTATTGGGGCCTCTGGATCCAACTCAGGTATCAGGTGGGCTATTGTTGTGAATTCTGCTCTTGGGCTCCCTCCGGTGGTTGTAAGTGGTAGCGCTGCTGTCTCTGAATCGCAGCATTTATCAGGTGTGTTCACTTTTTGCAAATCTGACTGGGCTATTTAATCTTGCTTCACCCTTTAGTCAGTGCCAGTTGTCCATTGTTCCTGGAGGATTCACATCTCTGCCTGGTCTCTCCTGCTTTGCAGTTCTTTTCAACAAAGATAAGTTCTGGCCTTGATTTTTTGCTGTCCATATGCTGTGGTGTTGTGAATTCTGTTGTGGGTTCTGCTCTTGGGCTCCCTCCGGTGGTTATAAGTGGTAGTGCTGCTGTTTGTCCTTCACAGCAGTCATCAGGTGCGTCCACTTCGGACGGGGCTATTTAGTCTGGCTTCACCCCTTAGTGAGTGCCAGTTGTTCATTGTTTCTGGAGGATTCACATCCCTTCCTGGTCGCTCCTGCTTGCAGTTCATTTCTACAAGATAAGTTCTGCTTGTTTTTCTGCCCACATGTTGTGGGCCTCATTGTTCAGTGCATTGCATGTTTTTTCTTGTCCAGCTTTATCTGTGTAAGGATTTATGCAGCCAAGCTGGAATCTCTGGAGAGGCTGATTTACCCTCCATGTCTTTAGTTAGATGTGGAGTTTTTGTATTATCTGTGGTGGACATTTCATAGTATTTTAATACTGACCGCATAGTTCTCTGTCCTATCTTTTCTATCTAGCTAGATTGGCCTCCTTTGCTAAATTCTGTTTTCAGCCTGTGTATGTTTTTTCCTCTCCTCTCACAGTCAATATTTGTGGGGGGCTGCCTATCCTTTGGGAATTTTCTCTGAGGCAAGATAGTTTTCCCTTTTCTATCTATAGGGTTAATTAGTCCTCCGGCTGTGTCGAGGTGTCTAGGATTGGTAGGTACATCCCATGGCTACTTCTAGTTGCTGTGTTAAGTCCAGGGTCTGTGGTCAGTACAGTTACCACATTCTCCAGAGTACATCTCATGCCGCTCCTAGGCCACCAGATCATAACGCTGTGGCCTTATTGTTCAGTTCTTTTCCATGTTTTTTGTCTTGTCCAGCTTGGTCTGTATAAGGATTTGTTTAGCCAAGCTGGTATCTCTGGAGATGCAGATATACCCTCCATATCTTTAGTTAGCTGTGGAGTTTTTGTATTTTCTGTGGTGGATATTTTCTAGTGTTTTAATACTGACCGCATAGTACTCTGTCCTATCCTTTCTATTTAGCTAGAAGTGGCCTCCTTTGCTAAATTCTGATTTCAGTCTGTGTATGTTTTTTCCCTGTCCTCTCACAGTCAATATTTGTGGGGGGCTGCCTATCCTTTGGGAATTTTCTCTGAGGCAAGATAGTTTTCCCTTTTCTATCTTTAGGGGTAATTAGTCCTCCGGCTGTGTCGAGATGTCCAGGGAGTGCTAGCTACATTCCACGGCTACTTCTAGTTGCGGTGTTAAGTTCAGGGTCTGCGGTCAGTACAGGTACCACCTTCTCCAGAGTACATCTCATGCTGCTCTTAGGCCACCAGATCATAACAGTACAACTGGCCAACAATGAGTTAACCGCATCTCAGAAGAAGGGAAGGAAAGTGCTGAGCCATTTTTTTTTCTGTAGTCTGTTGTGTTTTTTTTTCTTCCCTCTTTATCTCTGGGTGGCTCAGGAGTTCGGCGCTGGTATGGATGTTCAGGGATTGGCTTCTCGTGTGGATCAACTTGCTGCTAGAGTACAGGGTATTTCCTATTATATCGTTCAGACTCCGGTTTTAGAGCCTAGAATTCCAACTCCTGATTTGTTTTTTGGGGATAGGTCCAAATTTCTGAGCTTTAAAAATAACTGTAAACTGTTTTTTGCTCTCAAACCCCGTTCCTCTGGTGATCCCATCCAGCAGGTTAAAATTGTTATATCTCTGCTGCGTGGTGACCCCCAGGATTGGGCATTTGCCCTGGAACCTGGGAATCCGGCGTTGCTTAATGTAGACACCTTTTTTCAGGCGCTTGGGTTATTGTATGACGAACCTAATTCAGTGGATCATGCTGAGAAGACCTTGTTGGCCCTGTCTCAGGGTCAAGAAGCGGCAGAATCATATTGCCAGAAGTTTAGAAAATGGTCTGTAGTGACTAAATGGAATGAGGATGCCTTGGAGGCAATCTTCAGAAAGGGTCTTTCTGAATCCGTTAAAGATGTTATGGTGGGGTTCCCCATGCCTGCTGGTCTGAGTGATTCTATGTCTCTGGCCATTCAGATTGATCGGCGCTTGCGCGAGCGCAGCGTTGTGTACACTATGGCATTGTCTTCCGAGCGGAGTCCTGAGCCTATGCAGTGTGATAGGATTGTGTCTAGAGCTGAACGACAAGGATTCAGACGTCAGAATAGGTTGTGTTTTTACTGCGGCGATTCTGCTCATGTTATTTCTGATTGCCCTAAGCGTACCAAGAGAATCGCTAGTTCTGTTACCATCAGTACTGTACAACCTAAATTTCTGTTATCTGTGACCCTGATCTGCTCATTATCGTCATTTTCTGTCATGGCATTTGTGGATTCAGGCGCCGCTCTAAACTTAATGGACTTAGAATTTGCCAGACGTTGTGGTTTCCCCTTGCAGCCTTTGCTGAGTCCTATTCCTTTGAGGGGCATTGATGCTACACCGTTGGCTAAAAATAAACCTCAGTTTTGGACACAGCTGACCATGTGCATGGCGCCAGCCCATCAGGAAGATTGTCGTTTTCTGGTGTTGCATAATTTGCATGATGCTATTGTGCTGGGTTTCCCATGGTTACAGGTGCATAATCCGGTATTAGATTGGAAATCTATGTCTGTGACTAGTTGGGGTTGTCAGGGGGTTCATGGTGACGTTCCTTTGATGTCAATTGCCTCCTCCCCCTCTTCTGAAATTCCTGAGTTTTTGTCAGATTTCCAGGATGTATTCAATGAGCCCAAGTCCAGTTCCCTTCCACCGCATAGGGACTGTGATTGTGCTATTGACTTGATTCCAGGCTGTAAGTTCCCTAAGGGCCGACTTTTCAACCTGTCTGTGCCAGAACATACCGCCATGCGGAGCTATGTTAAGGAGTCCTTGGAGAAGGGGCATATTCGGCCATCTTCTTCACCATTGGGAGCAGGATTTTTTTTTGTTGCCAAGAAGGACGGCTCCTTGAGACCCTGTATTGATTATCGCCTCTTGAATAAGATCACGGTCAAATTCCAATACCCTTTGCCTTTGCTTTCTGATCTGTTTGCTAGGATTAAGGGGGCTAGTTGGTTTACTAAGATTGACCTTCGAGGGGCATATAATCTTGTTCATATTAAGCAGGGTGACGAATGGAAAATTGCGTTTAATACGCCCGAAGGCCATTTTGAATACCTTGTGATGCCATTCGGACTCTCTAATGCTCCATCTGTGTTTCAGTCCTTCATGCATGATATATTTCGGAATTATCTTGATAAATTCATGATTGTATATTTGGATGATATTTTGATTTTTTCAGATGATTGGGAGTCTCATGTGAAACAAGTCAGGATGGTATTTCAGATCCTTCGTGATAATGCCTTGTTTGTGAAGGGGTCTAAGTTCCTCTTTGGAGTACAGAAGATTTCTTTTTTGGGCTTCATTTTTTCTCCCTCATCTATAGAAATGGATCCAGTTAAGGTTCAGGGCATTCATGATTGGATCCAGCCCACATCCGTGAAGAGCCTTCAGAAATTTTTGGGCTTTGCTAATTTTTATCGCCGTTTCATTGCCAACTTCTCCAGTGTGGTTAAACCCCTGACCGATTTGACGAAGAAAGGCGCTGATGTGACGAATTGGTCCTCTGCGGCTGTTTCTGCCTTTCAGGAGCTTAAACGCCGATTTACTTCTGCCCCTGTGTTGCGTCAGCCGGATGTTTCTCTTCCTTTTCAGGTTGAGGTTGACGCTTCTGAGATTGGGGCAGGGGCCGTTTTGTCTCAGAGGAATTCTGGAATTCAAGCACTGTATTGTGGTCTTGACCAATCATAAGAATCTGATTTATCTCGAGTCTGCCAAACGGCTGAATCCTAGACAGGCCCGATGGTCCCTGTCTTTCTCCCATTTTGATTTTGTGGTCTCGTATCTTCCGGGTTCTAAGAATGTTAAGGCTGATGCCCTCTCTAGGAGCTTTTTGCCTGATTCTCCTGGGGTCCTTGAGCCGGTCGGTATTCTGAAGGAAGGGGTGATTCTTTCTGCCATCTCCCCTGATTTACGACGGGTTCTTCAGGAATTTCAGGCTGATAAACCTGACCGCTGTCCAGTGGGGAAATTTTTTGTTCCTGACAGATGGACTAGTAAAGTGATTTCGGAGGTTCATTGTTCTGTGTTAGCTGGTCATCCGGGGATTTTTGGTACCAGAGATTTGGTTGGTAGGTCCTTTTGGTGGCCTTCTTTGTCACGGGTTGTGCGTTCTTTTGTGCAGTCCTGTGGGACTTGTGCGCGGGCCAAGCCTTACTGATCCCGCGCTAGTGGGTTGCTTTTGCCTTTGCCGGTCCCTGAGAGGCCTTGGACGCATATTTCTATGGATTTTATTTCGGATCTTCCGGTTTCCCAGAGGATGTCAGTTATCTGGGTGGTTTGTGACCGGTTTTCTAAGATGGTTCATTTGGTACCTTTGCCTAAGTTGCCTTCCTCTTCTGATTTGGTTCCGTTGTTTTTTCAGCATGTGGTTCGTTTGCATGGCATTCCAGAGAATATTGTGTCCGATAGAGGTTCCCAGTTTGTTTCTAGGTTTTGGCGGGCCTTTTGTGCTAGGCTGGGCATTGATTTGTCTTTTTCTTTCGCATTTCATCCTCAGACAAATGGCCAAACCGAGCGAACTAATCAGACTTTGGAAACTTATTTGAGATGCTTTATGTCTGCTGATCAGGATGATTGGGTGGCTTTCTTGCAATTGGCCGAGTTTGCCCTTAATAATCGGTCTAGTTCTGCTACCTTGGTTTCACCCTTCTTTTGTAACTCTGGTTTTCATCCTCGTTTTTCTTCGGGGCAGGTTGAGCCTTCTGATTGTCCTGGGGTGGACTCTGTGGTTGACAGGTTGCAGCAAATTTGGGCTCATGTTGTTGACAATTTGGTGTTGTCTCAGGAGGGGGCTCAGCGTTTTGCTAACCGTCGTCGGTGTGTTGGTTCCTGGCTTCGGGTTGGGGATTTGGTCTGGTTGTCTTCCCGTCATGTCCCTATGAAGGTTTCTTCCCCTAAGTTTAAGCCTCGGTTTATTGGCCCTTATAGGATTTCTGACATTATCAATCCAGTGTCTTTTCGTTTGGCCCTTCCAGCCTCTTTTTCCATCCATAATGTTATTCATAGATCTTTGTTGCGGAAATATGTGGTGCCCGTTGTTCCCTCTGTTGATCCTCCTGCCCCGGTGTTGATTGATGGGGAGTTGGAGTATGTGGTTGAGAAGATTTTGGATTCTCTTTTTTCGAGGCAGAAGCTTCAGTATCTTGTCAAATGGAAGGGTTATGGCCAGGAGGATAATTCTTGGGTTGTTGCCTCCGATGTTCATGCTGATGATTTGGTTCGTGCCTTTCATTTGGCTCGTCCGGATCGGCCTGGGGGCTCTGGTGAGGGTTCGGTGACCCATCCTCAAGGGGGGGTACTGTTGTGAATTCTGCTCTTGGGCTCCCCCCGGTGGTTGTAAGTGGTAGCGCTGCTGTCTCTGAATCACAGCATTTATCAGGTGTGTTCACTTTTTGCAAATCTGACTGGGCTATTTAGTCTTGCTTCACCCTTTAGTCAGTGCCAGTTGTCCATTGTTCCTGGAGGATTCACATCTCTGCCTGGTCTCTCCTGCTTTGCAGTTCTTTTCAACAAAGATAAGTTCTGGCCTTGATTTTTTGCTGTCCACATGCTGTGGCCTTATTGTTCAGTTCTTTTCCATGTTTTTTGTCTTGTCCAGCTTGGTCTGTATAAGGATTTGTTTAGCCAAGCTGGTATCTCTATAGTATCTCTATGGTATTTCATAGTATTTTAATACTGACCGCATAGTTCTCTGTCCTATCTTTTCTATCTAGCTAGATTGGCCTCCTTTGCTAAATTCTGTTTTCAGCCTGTGTATGTTTTTTCCTCTCCTCTCACAGTCAATATTTGTGGGGGGCTGCCTATCCTTTGGGAATTTTCTCTGAGGCAAGATAGTTTTCCCTTTTCTATCTATAGGGTTAATTAGTCCTCCGGCTGTGTCAAGGTGTCTAGGATTGGTAGGTACATCCCATGGCTACTTCTAGTTGCTGTGTTAAGTCCAGGGTCTGTGGTCAGTACAGTTACCACATTCTCCAGAGTACATCTCATGCCGCTCCTAGGCCACCAGATCATAACACTGTGGCCTTATTGTTCAGTTCTTTTCCATGTTTTTTGTCTTGTCCAGCTTGGTCTGTATAAGGATTTGTTTAGCCAAGCTGGTATCTCTGGAGATGCAGATATACCCTCCATATCTTTAGTTAGCTGTGGAGTTTTTGTATTTTCTGTGGTGGATATTTTCTAGTGTTTTAATACTGACCGCATAGTACTCTGTCCTATCCTTTCTATTTAGCTAGAAGTGGCCTCCTTTGCTAAATTCTGATTTCAGTCTGTGTATGTTTTTTCCCTCTCCTCTCACAGTCAATATTTGTGGGGGGCTGCCTATCCTTTGGGAATTTTCTCTGAGGCAAGATAGTTTTCCCTTTTCTATCTTTAGGGGTAATTAGTCCTCTGGCTGTGTCGAGATGTCCAGGGAGTGCTAGGTACATTCCACGGCTACTTCTAGTTGCGGTGTTAAGTTCAGGGTCTGCGGTCAGTACAGGTACCACCTTCTCCAGAGTACGTCTCATGCTGCTCTTAGGTCACCAGATCATAACAGGCTATACACCTCAGGTGGGGGTGATGTGTCGCTACCTCCAGTGAAGGTGTCTCAGACCTTTTGTCAGAATCTGGTTGCACTCGAGGATGGGCAGTAGCAATAGGCAGGTCTGGCCATCTATGGACTCCACCTTGTATCCAGTTGCTTTCCTCCCCGCACCGTCTCAACAGTACCTGAACAAGTCCTCAAGGAGTAGGGAGAACCGGGGTCTACAATGTTGAATATCACAGAAGATGGACTTGGCTAGAGACCCGTTACTTTGGTCATCTAGGATTACATATATCTTGAGCGCTTTGCCCCTGCAGCTTGAGCAGGTAGACTCGGGCAAGGCAGATTTTTGAACAGGATCTTCGTCCTGTGAGTCCCTTACAGATCTCCGTACATTGAGAGGTGACCACAGGGGTGTCTTCGTCAGTGTTCTTCTGGTTTCCATCGTGCTCCTCTGCCTGCGACAATACTCGTGGAGGTGGTCCAGGGTGCAAGGCTGTATTGTGATCCGTGCTGCTGCATTCTGCACATTTCACGCTAGCTTCACAGTTCCTGGCGAGGTGAGAGGTTGTGGCACAGCATTTAAAGCAGATGTTATTTTGCTTGAGGAAACCTTTGCGTTCCTCCAAAGACTTCTCCCTGAAGGCTCTGCATTTTAGTAGAGGATGTGGTTTCCTGTGTAGAGGATGTCTTGAGGTTTGTCCTCTTCTGGATGGGTCTAACTCGTACTGTGAGGGGGCCCTGTGGAAAAAATATTAGTTTTGTGGACTACCACGGGTGTCCTACTGGGTTTGACTTTGGGGCCAGTGGAACATGACAGAGTGAAGTCAAAACTAGGGTGTAATAATTATAGGGGATAACTGAGGAGACTCTTTGCGTGGAACAAGACAACTACAGGACACAGTTTTATAAGTGGTAAAGTCTATATTATAACACGGTCATTCAAACAGGTGCAGAGAGAAACTCAAGTCCATAACACTTGGTGTAAATATTAAATGCAGCTTAGCAGTCTATAGGAAACTTCAGAGGAAAATGCAATCACGCAGAAAGTCTATGAAGCACAATTATTCTTGAGGATACTTGACACAAATAATTCCTTGTTTTAGTCCAAACACAGATAGATATGCTTATAAGGCAGTTCAAATAATATCTTAGCTCAACCAGGGAGTCCTAGGTAAAAGTCTCAGGTTTTTGCAGAGCAGCAACAGCTTACATATCCAGCAAATGCAGATGGAAGTAAACATGAGCAGCAGATGAAGGAGGATTACTGGAAACTGGTGTATGCAGCAGAAACTCAGAGCAGAGTAGCAGGACCACCACACAGGTTCACAGGAGCAGGTATATAGCCAGGGAGTCACCAGAGTCAGGAGCTGGATGCAAGGCAGAATACTCTAGCACAGACTGAAGGCTGGGGTGGAGTTTTATAGCAGGAAGACACAGTGCACATGAGACCAATGACGCCATCTTGGAAAAGGGCAGTAATGCACAAAAGGTAATAAAAAATGTTCAGAGTCCTGACATTACTCCCTCCTTAGAAGCGGCCTCAGGACGATCCTGGACCTGGTTTCTCAGGGAATCTCTGATGAAACCGAGAAATCTTCTGTTGGGCATTGATATTTTCCACAGGTTCCCAAGAGTCTTCCTCAGGGGGATATCCCTGCCATCTTATCAGATATTGGAGCAGATTCCTGCAAATCCTGGAATCAACAATTTCCTCCACCACAAATTGTTCTTGCCCATCAATCACCACAGGCTGCGGAGGTGACACAACACGTCCCTAGAAGGTATTAGGAGACACAGGCTTTAGTAAAGATACATGAAAAATTGGATGCACCTTCATAGTCCTAGGCAGCTTCAGCCGACAGGCCACAGAGCTCACAATACCGTTGATCTTGAAAGGGCCAATGAATTTCTGTCCAAGTTTTTGTGAAGGAATGTTTAACTTCAGATTCTTAGTTGCTAACTACACGGAATCTCCTACCTTGAACATGGGTGCAGGTTTACGTAATCTATCAGCCGATCTCTTATAACGTTCTTGAGCTGTGGTCAGGGATTCCTTCAGAACCTCCAGATTTTGCCCCATCGCAGTCAGCCTTTCCTCCACTGCCGGAACCGGAGAATTAATTGGAGACCTAGGTAAGATACACGGATGATAACCCAGATTGGCAAAGAAAGGTGTAAATTTAGTGGAGGCGCTCTGAGAATTGTTATATGAAAATTCGGCTAACGGCAGCAACTCCAACCAATCATCGTGGAGATGGCTGACATAGCATCTTAGATATTGTTCCAGCGTCTGGTTGGTACACTCAGTCTGACCATTTGTCTGGGGATAATAAGCGGAAGAGAGACAGACATTAATATTGAGTGCAGAGCAAAACCCCTTCCAGAATCTTGAAGTGAACTGTACTCCACGGTCAGAGATGATCTCATCCGGAACCCCATGCAACCGAAAGACATTCTGTATAACCAAGTTCACTGTATCTTTAGCTGAGGGGAGGCCGGTGCACGGAACAAAATGAGCAGCTTTAGTCAGGCGATCAACTACCACCATGATTGTATTCATGCCCCCCGATGTAGGCAGCTCCACAATAAAGTCCATTGATATAGACCCCCAAGGGTGGGACGGAACAGGTAATGGTTGTAGAAGACCCGTAGGTGCCACATGAGGAGTCTTGTAACGAGCACATACCTCGCAAGAGAGAACATAGTCCTTGGTATCCTTCAGGCAAGTTGGCCACCAGAAGAATCGGCTCAAGTACTCTTGTGTCTTCTGTACCCCCCTGTGACCAGCCAACTTGGAGTCGTGTACCAACTTGAGGATCTGCAGACGGACGACTTGAGGGACGTAGATACGTCGATCTCTGAACCACATGCCACCCTTAAAGACAAGATTAATATCCACAGGTGGGTTGGCCAGAAATACATCACCGTCATAGGCCTGCACTCCTTCCACAAGTCCTGATCGTGGATAACTCCGATGAAATTGGCATCAGATAGAATGGTCTTGGACGGGGCTCCAGGTACGGAATCTGCAGCATGGATTCGGGATAAAGCATCAGCCTTCCCATTACGAGAACCTGGACGGTACAAGATAACAAAGTTAAATTGATTTAAAAATAAGTTCCAACGAGCCTAACGAGGAGAAAGACATCTAGCGGATCTAAGGAACTCTAAATTGCAATGGTCAGTTAGCACTATGATCTGTTGTGCAGCTCCTTGCAGATGATGCCTCCATTCTTTGAAAGCCGCAATAATAGCCAGCAATTCCTTGCCTCCCACGTCATAATTCTTCTCTGCTGAGGTTAGTCTACGGGAAAAGAAAGCATAAGGATGTAGCAGACCCTTCTCTCCAGTTCTTTGGGAGAGAATAGCCCCAAAGCATTATCAGAAGCGTCCACCTCCACAATGAAAGAAAGTGTTGGATCTGGGTGTATCAACAGCGGTGCTGATGTGAAACAGATCTTAAGCCGATCAAAAGCTTCTTGAGCCTGTGATGACCACTTAAAGGGCTTTTCCTTCTTTGTCAAGGAAGTAATGGGACGGACAATATCAGAAAAATTTCGAATGAAGCGTCTGTAAAAATTTGCAAAACCAATAAAACGTTGGACCTCCTTAACATTCTTGGGTACCGGCCAGTCAAGGATAGCCTGAATCTTACCAGATTCCATGTTCAGCCCTTGGGGAGAGATGATATAACCTAAGAACTGTATCTCACAACGATGGAACTCGCATTTCTCCAGCTTAATATACAGATGGTTCTCTTTCAGACGTCTTAAAACAGTTTTGACATGTTCTTCATGTTCCCGTAAAGAGTCGGAAAAGATTAGTATATCGTCCAAATAGATCACCACAAATTGGTCCAACAAATCTCTGAAAATGTCATTAGCAAGGTGTTGAAACGTTGCAGGGGCGTTACAAAGCCTGAAGGGCATCACAAGATATTCAAAGTGTCCATACCGGCATCTGAATGCTGTCTTCCACTCATCCCCTGGACGAATACGCACCAAATTATAAGCCCCACGAAGATCCAGTTTAGAGAACACCTTAGCATGGCGGACTCTCTCCACTAATTCGGGAATCAGAGGCAAAGGGTAACGGTTTCGTACAGTTACCTTATTGAGTTCCCGATAGTCAACACAGGGTCTCGGGGTCCCATCCTTCTTTTTTACAAAAAATATAGGTGCCCCTGCTGGTGAGGAAGAAGGACGTATGAAGCCTTTGGCCAGATTTTCATCAATATACTCCTTTAAGGCTTGAAGCTCAGGTGCCGCCAAAGGGTATACGTTACCAAAAGGAATAGCTGCCCCAGGAAGCAGCTCAATGGGACAGTCATAATGCCTGTGTGGAGGAAGCTGATCTGCATTCTTCTTGTCACAGATGTCAGAGAACTCTCTATATGCTGGAGATAAAGAAAATACCGGTACATGTGGTTCCGTAGCCGTGGACTCAGGGACATCTTCTGTTAACGCTGAGTTGCTCCTTGTTGGAAAGATAATCTCCTTGGTCTCCCAGTTGATAATTGGTTTCTGAGAACGCAACCAAGGAATGCCTAAAATCACAGGAAAATGAGGAGAAGAAATTAGCAAGAAAGAAAGTGGCTCCAGATGGTTAGGCTCCAACAAAATTTCAAGGGGTACGGTCTCCTGATCCACAGGCCCAGAGATTAAAGGTGACCCATCCACTGTTTCCATGGTAATTGGAGAGGCTCTTTGCTGAATTTCAATACCATGTTCCTTGGCAAATGCAATATCCATGAAATTGCCACCTGCACCAAAATCAATCATAGCTGCACTGGAAATCCACTGTCCTGAACACAGGATCTTAATAGGGAGAGAACAGTGAGAGTTCTTCTCCTTCAGCTCCTTGGAGGGTGAAGTCATAGAAAGTGAATGGAATACAGCGTTTAAAGGCAGGCTACATTTAGAGATGTCAGATTCATCATCACAGTTGTCATACTCCCCTACTGCTGCTAGCACCTTGTTAGGCCGTCTAGGACACTTAGGACAATTGATAAAGAAGTGGTCAGACTGGCCGCAGTAGAAACATAGACTTTCACGAAGGCGATGCTCCCGGCGCTCATTGATCTCACGCCTCTGAACGGAATCAATTTTCATGGGCACTGCCTCCTCCTCCCGAGATGTTTTACCTGCAGGCTCTTTGGAAGGAAGGGAAAAGTTAGAAATACGGTTATATGCAGCAAACTTCTGCCTACGCTCAGTAAGGCGAATGTCTATGCGCACACAATGCTGTATAAATGTCTCTAGCTCTTGTGGTGACTCAGAGCGAGCTAGTTCAGCTTTTACAATACTAGACAGACCCCTTTTAAAAATAGGCAATTGTGCATAACTGTCCCAATTGGTATCTACCGCTAATCTCCTGAATTCAGTAGCATACTCAATAACAGAACGTTTAGACTGGCATAAAGACAATAAAGCAGGTTCAGTGGTAGCACGGCGAACTTCTTTTGCAGACCTTCCACATCTTTCTGAAGTGATCTAATTATGGAAAACACCTGCTTTAATCAGCTCTCTGCAGTCATTGTTCCAGCAGTCTCCTCTTTTGTGGCTAGAGTATCCTGTAATAATTATAGGGGATAACTCAGGAGACTCTTTGCATGGAACAAGACAACTACAGGACACAGTTTTTTAAGTGGTAAAGTCTATATTATAACACGGTGATTCAAACAGGTGCAGAGAGAAACTCAAGTCCGTAACACTTGGTGTAAATATTAAACGCAGCTTAGCAGTCTATAGGAAACTTCAGAGGAAAATGCAATCACGCAGAAAGTCTATGAAGCACAATTATTCTTTAGGATACTTGACACGAATAAGTCCTTGTTTTAATCCAAACACAGATAGATATGCTTATAAGGCAGTTCAAATAATATCTTAGCTCAACCAGGGAGGCCTGGGTAAAAGTCTCAGGTTTTTGCAGAGCAGCAACAGCTTACATGTCCAGCAAATGCAGATGGAAGTAAACACGAGCAGCAGATGAAGGAGGATTACTGGAAACTGGTGTATGCAGCAGGAACTCAGAGCAGAGTAGCAGGACCACCACACAGGTTCACAGGAGCAGGTATATAGCCAGGGAGTCACCAGAGTCAGGAGCTGGATGCAAGGCAGAATACTCTAGCACAGACTGAAGGCTGGGGTGGAGTTTTATAGCAGGAAGACACAGTGCACATGAGACCAAAGACACCATCTTGGAAAAGGGCAGTAATGCACAAAAGGTAATAAAAAATGTTCAGAGTCCTGACATAGGGTCATTTCTAATCCTAGCTTACTGGGTGACAAAATCAACAAATACAGTGAAAGGAGGGAATGGTACATTATGAGTTTGCTTATACCGTGAACCATATGTAACCCACTTTTCTTGTAGGTTGTAAGGAAGTTTTTGTATTATTGGATTGACACCCCTAGCGGTGTCTAAGAATGCCAATCCGGGCAAGTTTCCTTCCTCCTGGGCAACCTGTAACTCCATCAATAAATCACTCAATTCTCTAAGCTTTTGATAACCTTTAGGCCCTATCTTAGGGAAATCATCAATTCTATTGTATAAAGCACTCTCTATGACTTCTACTGTCCCGTAGCATTCATCAAGCCTTTCCCACACTTTACGTAGACCTGTGTGTGGATGCTTTATATTAATGTCTCTTAGTCTTTTGGCATGGTCGACCAACTCACTTCCAAGCCACTTTACTAGGAGATCTAACTCCTCACTACTAGAAAGGTTCAGACCATGAACGGCATTCTGGAATGAGGCTCGCCATGACCTATAGTTCTCAGGTTTATCGATGAACTTTACAAGTCTTTTTGTAACCAGTTCTCGGCGGGCAAAGGACTTTGCAAAGTCCATGGTGGCTTGGTCTGTGCTGGCAGGAGTCGGTGTGTTATAGTCATATCTAGTGTAGGGTGTATCACCATTCCTGTAAGGCGCTTCTGGATTCGAGTAGTCTGTGCAGTACCTTCTTGGTGAAGAAGGTGTCTCTTTAAGGCGGGACGGAAGCTGTACCTTCTGATCGTCTATATTTCAAAGCGTGGAGCGTTTATCCAATCAAGGATCAAATATGTATTAGGTTGGTTTCACACTTGCGTTTTGATCTGCAGTGTTTTAAAAAAAAACCGCACGTGGTGAAAAAACGCATGTAAATGCGGCAAAACGCCGCGTTTTTTGCATGCAGAAAAAAAATGCGGCGTTTTGCGGCATTTACATGTGTTTTTTCCTGCGTTTGTGTTTTTTAAACGCATGCTGAGAAGTGTGTGACAGCTGCCAATCATCAAAATCAACTAGAAAACCCACTAAAAACAGAAATAGCTAGGGTTAGGGTTAGGGTTAGGGTTAGGATCCCTAGTAACCCTAGGGATCCTAACCCTAACCCTAACCCTAGGGATCCTAACCCTAACCCTAACCCTAGGGATCCTAACCCTAACCCTAACCCTAAGGGTTAGGATCGTAACCCTAACCCTAAGGGTTAGGGTTAGGATCCCTAGGGTTACGGTTAGGATCCCTAGGGTTAGGGTTAGGGTTAGGGTTAGGATCCCCAGGGTTACTAGGGATCCTAACCTTAGAGCTAGGGTTAGGGTTAGGGTTAGAATCCCTAGTAACCCTAGGGTTAGGGTTTTCTTGTTTTTTCTTGTGTTTAGGGTTAGGGTTATGGTTTTCTTGTTTTTTCTTGTTTTTTTTGTGTTTTTCTATAAAAACGCTTGCGTTTTTAACGCAAGCAAACGCATGTGCTTAAAAACGCATGCGTTTACATAGACAGCAATGCATTTTTTTGCCGCGAATAAACGCATGCTTTTTTTTGCGGCAAAAAAAACGCCGCTAGAAATTACTACAGGTTGCATTTCTGCAAATGAACGCACGCTAAAAAACGCATGCGTTTTTTAATGTAAAGTATAGGAAAAAAACGCATGCGTTTTTAGCGCTAAAACGCTGCAGATCAAAACGCAAGTGTGAAACCAGCCTTAGCAACTGGATAAAAATTAACCTTTATTTAGGTATATTAAAAAGCCAATTATTATAGTAAAATTAAAAAACGGAAAGCAAAGTGTGAGAACCCTAATGTGATTTGTGCCCTATTACCAACACAAAAAAATGGGGAAACAAGAACAAGACAAACAACAATTACAAACTTAAAAAACTGACAGTGCTGAATATAATTACTTCCTAAACACTCCTGTTGTCTAATATGGACTATAATCCATGTATATGATTTGGACTCAAGGAGTCTTGGTATGCGGGATAAATTTACAGCTTTTTAGGAGCCAATCAAGCCACTAAATATATATTAAGCAATGTCTCAACATCAAAGGTCTGCCTAATTTTTGGCCTTACAAATTTGTCTTTCAATAATTGTGAATGAAGCAATTTCACCTGTCTGCCTCATCAATAATTTGTACAAAAAATCCACATACCGTTATTCTGCTCATATAACCAAGAAATACCATATATAAACAACTGTCAGTTCAGCAACACAGGGTTTCTTTGAAGCTTCAACATACCATTGAAAAATGAATGACCATATCCATATTTATGGGAACCAGTTTTTTCATTCAAACAATATCCCTGTCCCCTATGGATTCATTCATAATCTCTGACATAACAAATTATATCAGCCTTATACCTAGAGGCTAATGTGGATGGAACAGTATATAAAGAGGTTGATATACATAAGACGGTATGTTTAAACAAACCCATGTCCATGGGTAGATCTCACCCCACACCGGCCATCCCCAGCCATTTCTCTGTTCCTGTCCACTTTGTACCGGACACTATGTTGAAGCTTTGTGCTGTGGAAAGCGTCTCCCGACGCGTTTCTTCCTTATGGATTCATCAGGGGAGAATGCAAATCATGTCCGCCGCTCTTGCGGGTCTCACCCTTCTGTGATATTAATAGATTTCGCTCGGTATCGCGTTCAACAAACTCCGCCCTTTGGCACTTGCCTACCATGAGCTGCTACAGCGTATATTCGGTTCTCTGAAGCCGTTCTCCCGCTTAATGAAAACGCAAGGATTCCCTGTCATGGAGCGCATGCGCCTCACTAGGCAGAGGCTGAGCGTGACTCGGGATGTATAGACTACATATATGCATATGTTAATGCTGTAGCGTCCCACAAAGTGCCAACCTGTGTTACAGTAAAAATGCTACATCTTCTTTATACTGCATACATCTCTGACACTTTGGAAATAGGAAAAGTTATGGAAATGTACTTAATCCTATTCACCAATTGACATGATTCAGGAATCTCTCAGTGTATTCTCATGACACCGACTGTGGTAAGCAGAGGCTGGGTACTTCCCGGTCATACTGAATTACTATTTTTTTGTTTTAATGGATGAAGAGAGTGAGCAAAGGACGAGAACAAAAGTTAAAAAAACTATACCCTGGAGGGAAAAATTTATATGAGCAGAACAACACCTACCTCTATATAAGGTGGGAAATAGTGACCCTATAAATACCCTAGATTTTTATATGTCTACACTCCTTTCGCCTACCTATCGTGGAGGTTGGCACCCTAAAAAGAAACCTGCGCATATGGCGCCCCCACTCAACATCGACTATCCCCAATTAAACTTTCCCTATTGGTCCCTCAAACCTAGGAACGGCCAGCTGGAAAGATAGAACCTTATAATCAGAGTCCAAATGGTGGGTGGGTTTTGGGTGTATAGGAGAGTAAATGATATTAGATATTAGGGTCTCCCGCAATTTATGTGTCCCTGCCTACTGTGGGGGTTGGCACCCTAGAATCCTACGCATAAGGCGCCCCCACTCAACAGTGGCTGCCCCTGCCAATCAATCCCTACCAGATACACACAATGAGATATTGGAAATAAGGGGGCCTATACAAATAATCTCAGGATAGATTTTATAAGAAACAGCTGTAGGTTTGCAGCTCATTCAGTCCAGAAGGTTGTACAGTTTTTAGCGTAAATATCCATCTTGTTTCCTTTTGGAGTATTTGTTTGTCCCAATCTCCTCCTCTTGGTGGAGGCACTATCCTGTCGATACCCACAAAATGAATTTTTGGGGGGTTGCCTTGATGGAAAAGATTCATATGGTTTGCCACTGGGGTTTCTCTTTTATTTGCAATGTCACGAAGGTGCTCGCAAATCCTTTTTTGAAACTCCCTTTTTGTCTTGCCCACGTATTCTAAACCACATTCACATGTGGCCTTGTAAATGACACCTTTTGTGCGACAATTGATAAAGTGTCGAATAGTATACGTGGTGCCTGTGACATTGCTTGAGAAGTTTTTAGTAGATCTAATTATTCAGATGGATAGGGATATAAAGAAATACGTCCCATTGGTACCCCAGATTACATACAAAAAAGGTAAATCCCTAAGAGATAGGTTGGTTCACAGCCATCATTCTGAAAGTAGAATTGGTTTAACAACAAACCAAATCAAGGGCTGTTACAAATGTGGAGGTTGCAAAGGGTGTGCCTCCATTAGATCTACTAAAAACTTCTCAAGCAATGTCACAGGCACCACGTATAGTATTCAACACTTTATCAATTGTTGCACAAAAGGTGTCATTTACAAGCAACGACAAGATTCAGCAGAAGTAGTCTATACATCCCGAGTCACGCTCGGCCTCTGCCTAGTGGTGCGCATGCGCTCCACGACAGGGAATCCTTGCGTTTTCATTAAGCGGGAGAACGGCTTCAGAGAACCGGATATACGCTGTAGTAGCTCATGGTACGCGTCACACGCCAAAGGGCGGAGTTTGTTGAACGCGATACCGAGCGAAATCTATTAATATCACAGAAGGGTGAGACCCGCAAGAGCGGCGGACATGATTTGCATTCTCCCCTGATGAATCCATAAGGAAGAAACGCGTCGGGAGACGCTTTCCACAGCACAAAGCTTCAACATAGTGTCCGGTACAAAGTGGACAGGAACAGAGAAATGGCTGGGGATGGCCGGTGTGGGGTGAGATCTACCCATGGACATGGTTTTTTTTAAACATACCGTCTTATGTATATCAACCTCTTTATATACTGTTCCATCCACATTAGTCTTTAGGTATAAGTCTGGTATAATTTGTTATGTCAGAGATTATGAATGAATCCATAGGGGACAGGGATATTGTTTGAATGAAAAAACTGGTTCCCATAAATATGGATATGGTCATTCATTTTTCAATGGTATGTTGAGGCTTCAAGGAAACGCTGTGTTGCTGAACTGACAGTTGTTTATATATGGTATTTCTTGGTTATATGAGCAGAATAACGGTATGTGGATTTTTTGTACAAATTATTGATGAGGCAGACAGGTGAATTTGCCTCATTCACAATTATTGAAAGACAAATTTGTAAGGCCAAAAATTAGGCAGACCTTTGATGTTGAGACATTGCTTAATATATATTTAGTGGTTTGATTGGCTCCGAAAAAGCTGTAAATTTATCCCGCATACCAAGACTCCTTGAGTCCAAATCATATACATGGATTATAGTCCATATTAGACAACAGGAGTGTTTAGGAAGTAATTATATTCAGCACTGTCAGTTTTTTAAGTTTGTAATTGTTGTTTGTCTTGTTCTTGTTTCCCCATTTTATTGTGTTGGTAATAGGGCACAAATCACATTAGGGTTCTCACATTTTGCTTTCCGTTTTTTAATTTTACTATAATAATTGGCTTTTTAATATACCTAAATAAAGGTTAATTTTTATCCAGTTGCTAATACACATACCTTCTGATCGTCTCAGCTTCAGATGCATCTCTTGTTTGGCGAAGGAGAACCTCGCTTTGGCCCCTTCAGCTTCAGCACGAGCGACAGCAGCAAGCTCTGCTATTGACGACTTGCTAGAGCTTGCTCGTGATCTCGTTTTGAGTGAGGATGTGCTGCTTCGAGACATTGTGCACTTAGGCTAGGTCCACATTTCGTTACGGCAATCCGTTTAATGGATCTGTTAAAAGGATGCACTAACGATGAGCCCCAAATTGTCTGCTTTTTTGCGACCACGTTAACACATGTGTTAATGAATGGCTGCATTGTGTCGACTTGCATTAACAATAGAGTTCTATGCAGAGCGAACGCTTCCGTTCGCTGTGCGTTCGCCGTAACGTACCCGAAAACACGGTGGTCCACACTCCAAGGTGCGTCACAAAATAACAGACCATCGCTAACGCATGCCGATTTTGACATGCGTTAGGATCCGTTAGCTAATGGAAGTTTATGGGTTTAACCGATCTGTTACATTGCGTTACTGCCACTTAGAAACGGATCTGTTAAACCAGTGTCTCTTAAACAAATTTTAAAAAAAAACCTGTTTTTCTCAACTCCGGTCCTCAAGACCCACCAACAGGTCAAGTTTTCAGGATCTCTTAGTATTGCACAGGTGATAATTTCATCATCTGCTCCAGCATTAACTCCATCACCTATGGAAATCCTGAAAACATGGCCTGTTGGTGGGTCTTGAGGACTGGAGTTGAGAAACACTGCGTTAAACGGATTGCCCTAACGCAATGTGGACCTAGCCTGAGCTGCGTACTGCAGTAAGTACTGCAAAATACTGCCAGAGTATTTTGGCAGGAAAGCTGAGTCTATGCGTGAGCGGGCTTCCTCGTGGCGGGAATGATGTAGCACTTGGATCGCCCCGTCGGGGCAAGGGGTACTCGGTACCGGGTCCTGCGGTTCACAAGGGGATGTCACTGTGGCTGATCTGGTCCGTGGCCCTGGGACGTCCGTGTAAAAGGGAAAGGTCTTTAAAGAGATCAAGTTTGTGTTCGTGACGCCACCTGTGGTATTCGGTCAGGGTCACTGATGCTGCTTTAAGGGGTCCGCTGGGGTGATTGTATGGCAGCTAGATGGTATACCTTCCCACAGGTGAAGTATGTCCCCAGGGCTTCCCGGTGTGTAGATGGTGGATGGTAAGAGGTGCAGAGAAGAACGAGGACACAAGGTTGCAGTCTCTTTACCTTTACTGAAGACTTCAGCATCCACAGTTCAGGGCACCAGACCATAGGGCAGGCAGAGTCTGGACGGTTTGGAGGCAAGTCCAGAGTCCCCTTGTCCAGGTGGAAATCAGTAGCCTTCCTTTGCGCTGCAATGTTGTAGTCCCTTACTGCTAAGCTTCTCATAAGGTCCTCACAACGGTTGTAGATGTTATGTCTCTCTCTGTCCCCCAGATAGGATAGGACAAACCCATATGACTGGTGGCTTGAGGCAGTTTACAGGGACTCTAGCATGCCCCAGCCTCTAAGAGTTGCCACCATGCTTCCTGGGTATAGGTCAGACAGGTAACGTGGAAATAGCTGTCCTGCCGGTCTCTGAAGTAAAGCGTAGAGATCGTTACTCCCTCAGTATTCCAGCTACCGGATTTCTGCGCCTCAGAAGGAGGCAGCCTGCTCCTGGCTGGTCTCCCTCTGATATCCTCTCCTTTGCTCTGACTTCCTTCACGCTTGATGCAATATGTTCTGCTTTCTATCCGTCTGTTTCCTAGGAGCTGCAGCACTTCAGGCCACAGGGCTGGCTCCTCTGCTTCCTTTTCCTCTGTCTTTCTGACAGGAACTGAACCCTTTCCCTCCAGATCAGGATGATCTTATAGGGGAGTTCACCTAAACAGGCTTAGAGCTCCCCCTTCTGGTCTGGAGTGTGAACATGTTGCATGCATTGTGTTACCTGACAAAGAGTTCTCCTTCATTGCCTCCAAACGTAGCATCACTCTCCTCGAGAGGAAAGATACCACTGCGATGACTGGGACCCTGGGGCACCGCACTCCCCCTCTTAAATCCAGTACTCCCGGACTGGGAAAAGAAAACAACAGTTACAGGCTAGCAAAAGACATACAAATTTTTGAAATGCTATAAAACAAATTAATATAACTAATGCTTCCCTTTATGGGAGGTGAGGACACTTGAACGTTACAACCACAAGTCTATAAAAGTACATCTGTTATTGTCTTTGGTCAGATGAAGCAAAGAAAGGCTCTAACCACGCCGGCAAATTGGGCAGAACCAGGGTGCACCTTGGAGGTGCCAAACTATTTACAAAGAAAGTTTTTGGGTAAGTATTGTCCATTACCGCAATGTCCATTTTTTAAACCTGTAACAAAGATAAGCAAACAATTCAAACAGGTAACAGCAAATATTAACATTTTTAATCCCTGTAATGAGCTGGGATTTGATTCTTGGTGCTACGTGTAGACCTGTGTAGTTCCTGATCTACTGTGTCGTTGTAGCGTACCCACTAGTGCATGTACTATGTGTAGGTATACTAGGTAGTCATCTGCGTGGTCTCAGATTCACCATGCGTCTAACAGTATCACCAATAGCAGAGGGTGGATTGTCTGGTTCCACTGCTGGGGTGACAATTGCTGCTTGAACCTGTTGGTGCGGAGTCTCTTCTGGTTCTGGATGGTTCTGAGTCACATTTTGTTCTGGTATTTCCAGCTGAGGAAACATTAAGACAGGTATCACGATGGCCTGATATACTTGAGTCCAAGACTGGGAAAAATCTCCAAGAACAGTGTGCATCATCTTCTCTTCCATAGGTGGAGATGTTCCTGGATCGGTTTCTCTGTTCCTCAATTTATCAGGGCATTTCTTGAGATGGTCTCTGGATACTGCAGTCGAAGTTTCTCCTCCATCTTTGCTGATAAGACAGACTTTAGTATTGTCAAAGTTGGACGTTAAGATGGTATATGCTTCTGCTTCCCACTGATCATCAAGTTTGTGCATTCTCCTTTTACGCTTTAACACTTGTTCACCTGGTGACAAGGGAATTGCAGGAGCATGTTGGTTATAGTCTCGCTCTTGTTTTTGTCTGGCTTGAGATAGACTTCTTTCGACACACTCTTGTACTTGGCGGTACTTTTGCTGTCTTTCTGTATCCCAATCTGCATCAGATGAGGTATTTTCTGGGGTTAGGACTCCCATGTCTAGATCAACAGGTAGTTTACTGGATCTTCCTCATCAGGTATGCTGGAGTACAGTTGGTGGACTTCACTGGAATGTGGTTGTACAAGTCTACCAAGTCTGGCAACTTTTCTGGCCATAAGTTCCTTTCCTGTATAGGTAAGGTCTTCAGTAGGTCAATCACTACTTGGTTCATGTTCTCACACATTCCATTGGTTTGTGGGTGGTACAGAGTTGTTTTGATCTTTTTGCATCCATACAGGTTGCAGAACTCTTGAAACACTTCCGCTTCAAAGGCTGGTCCTTGATCAGTAAGTACCTTCTCAGGATATCCATGTGGTCTACAGAATTGCTGTTGGAAGGCCTTGGCTGCTGTTCTTGTCGTCAGATCCTTGACAGGTACAACTACCAGGAATCTGGAGAAGTGATCCACGATGGTCAGAGCATAAACATAGCCTGATCAGCTGGGCGTTAGCTTCACGTAGTCTAAGGCCACCAGTTCAAGTGGCTGTTTGGTGACTATTGGCTGTAGGGGAGCCCTCTGGCTTATAAGCTTATCTATCTGTGTTTGGACTAAGACAAGGATTTATTCGTGTCAAGTATCCTCAAGAATAACTGTGCTTCATAGACTTTCTGCTTGATTGCATTTTCCTCTGAAGTTTCCTATAGACTGCTAAGCTGCGTTTAATATTTACACCAAGTGTTGTGGACTTGAGTTTCTCTCTGCACCTGTTTGAATCACCGTGTGATAATATAGACTTTACCACTTATAAAACTGTGTCCTGTAGTTGTCTTGTTCCACGCAAAGAGTCTCCTGAGTTATCCCCTATAATTATTACACTTTGCCTTTCTGGACCTGGGACAACACGGCTCCTAGTCCCATGTTGCTGGCGTCCATGTACAGCACAAACAGTTGGTCATATACAGGGTAAGCCAGTACCTTATCTCCCGTCAGAGCCAACTTCAAATGAGTGAAGGATCTCTCCAGTCCGTCGTCCCAGTCAAATGGGGTATTCTTACCCTTGGTTTTCTTGGATTGGCCCACTAACAGGTCTTGTAGTGGCACCGCTTTCTTGGTGAAGTCTTTGATAAATCTTCGGTAGTAGCCTACCAACCCGAGGAACTGCTGGACTTCGTGGAGGTTGCTGGGCTTCAGCCAGTCTCTGATCACAGTGACCTTGTCAGGGTCTGGGGCCACTCCTTCGGCACTCACCACATGGCCCAGGTACTGCACTTTGGGCTTTAACAGATGGCATTTGGATGGCTTCACCTTTAGACCAAAGTTGGACAGGGCTTCGAACACCTCTGCCAAATGCTTCAGGTGGTCCTAATAAGTCTTGGAGAAGACAATGACATCGTCCAGATACAGCAAGACGGTTTCAAGGTTCTTGTGTCCAAGACAGCACTCCATCATCCTCTGAAATGTTCCTGGGGCGTTGCACAGTCCGAACGGCATGTAGTTGAATTCACAGAGACCCATCAGTGTGGTAAAGGCCGTCTTTTCCTTGTCCGCCTCTGCTACGGGAACCTGCCAGTACCCACTGGTGAGATCCAAGGTAGAGAAGTAGTTAGCAGATTTTAAGGCAGCTAATGACTCTTCGATTCTGGGCAGTGGGTATACATCTTTGTGTGTAATGCGGTTTATCTGCCTATAATCTACACACATTCTCATGGTGCCATCCTTCTTCCTGACGAGGACTAATGGAGCTGCCCAGGGGCTACAACTGTCTCTAACTACCCCAGCCTCCTTCATCTCTCGCAACATGTCTTTGGCACACTGATAATGAACTGGAGGTACAGGACGGTATCTCTCTTTAATGGGCAGATGTGTTGTGAATTTGGATTCTGGGCTCCCCCGGTGGCTACTGGTGGAATTGAACTGGTGTTTTCATCTTCTCTGTTCACCTGTTCCCATCAAGATGTGGGAGTCGCTATATAACCTTGCTGCTCTGTTAGTTGCTTGCCGGTCAACAATGTTATCAGAAGCCTCTCTGTGCTTGTTCCTGCTCCTAGACAACTACTAGATAAGTTGGACTCTTGTCCATGTTTGTTTTTGCATTTTTGTTCCAGTTCACAGCTGTAGTTTCGTTACTGTGTCTGGAAAGCTCTTGTGAACAGGAATTGCCACTCTGGTGTTATGAGTTAATGCCAGAGTTTTAAAGTAATTTCTGGATGGTGTTTTGATAGGGTTTTCAGCTGACCATGAAAGTGTCCTTTCTGTCTTCTGCTATGTAGTAAGTGGACCTCAAATTTGCTAAACCTATTTTCATACTACGTTTGTTATTTCATCTTAATTCACCGCCAATACATGTGGGGGGCCTCTGTCTCCTTTCGGGGTATTTCTCTAGAGGTGAGCTAGGACTGATATTTTCCTCTGCTAGCATTATTTAGTCCTCCGGCTGGTGCTGGGCATCTAGAATCAACGTAGGCATGCTACCCGGCCACTGCTAGTTGTGCGTTAGGTTTAGTTCATGGTCAGCTCAGTTCCCATCTTCCAAGAGCTAGTTCCTATATATGCTTATGCTATGTTCTCTTGCCATTGAGATCATGACAGTTTGACCGGCCCACTAAAGGGTTAAAATCCTTGGCTGAGAAAGGAGAGAAATAAGTAGTCTGCTGAAATTTTTTTTTTTTTTTTTTCCTCTCTCCTTCTAATCTTTGAATGGCTCTGTGTCCACCTGTTTGTAATGGATCTTCAGAGTGTAACTGCAGGTTTGCATAATCTCGCCACGAAGGTACAAAATTTGCAAGATTTTGTTTGTCATGCACCTGTATCTGAGCCGAGAATTCCTTTGCCGGAATTTTTCTCGGGGAATAGATCTGGGTTTCAGAATTTTCGAAATAATTGCAAATTATTTTTGTCCCTGAAATCTCGCTCTGCCGGAGACCCTGCACAGCAGGTCAGGATTGTGATTTCCTTGCTCCGGGGCGACCCTCAAGACTGGGCTTTTTCATTGACACCAGGGGATCCTGCGTTGCTCAATGTGGATGCGTTTTTTCTGGCCTTGGGGTTGCTTTATGACGAACCTCATTTGGAGCTTCAGGCAGAAAAAACTTTGATGTCCCTATCTCAGGGGCAAGATGAAGCGGAAATTTACTGCCAAAGATTCCGTAAATGGTCTGTGCTTACTCAGTGGAATGAGTGCGCCCTGGCGGCGACTTTCAGAGAGGGTCTCTCTGATGCCATTAAGGATGTTATGGTGGGGTTCCCTGTGCCTGCGGGTCTGAATGAGTCCATGACAATGGCTATTCAGATCGATAGGCGTTTGCGGGAGCGCAAACCAGTGCACCATCTGGCGGTGTCCACTGAGAAGTCGCCAGAGAGTATGCAGTGTGATAGAATTCTGTCCCGAAGCGAGCGGCAGAATTTTAGACGGAAAAATGGGTTGTGTTTCTATTGTGGTGATTCTACTCATGTTATATCAGCATGCTCTAAGCGCACTAAAAAGCTTGATAAATCTGTTTCCATTTGCACCTTACCATCTAAGTTTATTCTATCTGTGACCCTGATTTGCTCTTTGTCATCTATTACCACGGACGCCTATGTCGACTCTGGCGCCGCTTTGAGTCTTATGGATTGGTCCTATGCCAAACGCTGTGGGTATGATTTAGAGCCTTTGGAGACTCTTATTCCTCTGAAGGGGATTGACTCCACCCCATTGGCTAATAATAAACCACAATACTGGACACAAGTAACTATGCGTATTAATCCGGATCACCAGGAGATTATTCGCTTTCTGGTGCTGTATAATCTACATGATGATTTGGTGCTAGGATTGCCTTGGCTGCAATCTCACAACCCAGTCCTCGACTGGAGAGCTATGTCTGTGTTGAGCTGGGGATGTAAGGGGGCTCATGGGGATTTACCTGTGGTTTCCATTTCATCATCTATTCCCTCTGAAATTCCTGAGTTCCTGTCTGACTATCGTGACGTCTTTGAAGAATCCAAGCTTGGTTCATTACCTCCGCACCGAGAGTGCGATTGTGCCGTTGATTTAATCCCGGGTAGTAAATACCCAAAGGGTCGTTTATTTAATCTGTCTGTGCCTGAACACGCTGCTATGCGAGAATATATAAAGGAGTCCTTGGAAAAGGGACATATTCGTCCATCGTCATCTCCCTTAGGAGCCGGTTTTTTCTTTGTGTCAAAAAAAGACGGCTCTTTGAGACCATGTATTGATTATCGGCTTTTGAATAAAATCACTGTAAAATATCAATACCCTTTGCCGTTGCTGACTGATTTGTTTGCTCGCATAAAGGGGGCCAAGTGGTTCTCTAAGATTGACCTTCGTGGGGCGTATAATTTGGTGCGAATCAGGCAGGGGGATGAGTGGAAAACCGCATTTAATACGCCCGAGGGCCACTTTGAGTATTTAGTGATGCCTTTTGGTCTTTCAAATGCTCCGTCAGTTTTCCAGTCCTTTATGCATGATATTTTTCGCGATTATTTGGACAAATTTATGATTGTGTATCTGGATGATATTCTGATTTTTTCGGATGACTGGGACTCTCATGTCCAGCAAGTCAGGAGGGTTTTCCAGGTTTTGCGGTCTAATTCTTTGTGTGTGAAGGGTTCTAAGTGTGTTTTTGGGGTACAGAGGATTTCCTTTTTGGGATATATTTTTTCTCCCTCTTCCATTGAAATGGATCCTGTCAAGGTTCAAGCTATTTGTGATTGGACGCAGCCCTCTTCTCTTAAGAGTCTTCAGAAATTTTTGGGCTTTGCTAATTTTTATCGTCGATTTATTGCTGGTTTTTCGGATATTGCTAAGCCATTGACCGATTTGACTAAGAAGGGTGCTGATGTTGCTGATTGGTCCCCTGACGCTGTGGAGGCCTTTCGGGAGCTTAAGCGCCGTTTTTCCTCTGCCCCTGTGTTGCGTCAGCCTGATGTTGCTCTACCTTTTCAGGTTGAGGTCGACGCTTCTGAGATCGGAGCTGGGGCAGTGTTGTCGCAGAAAAGTTCTGACTGCTCCGTGATGAGGCCTTGTGCCTTCTTTTCCCGTAAATTTTCGCCCGCTGAGCGGAATTATGATGTTGGGAATCGGGAGCTTTTGGCCATGAAGTGGGCTTTTGAGGAGTGGCGCCATTGGCTTGAGGGGGCCAGATATCAGGTGGTGGTATTGACTGACCACAAAAACTTGATTTATCTTGAGACCGCCAGGCGCCTGAATCCTAGACAGGCGCGCTGGTCATTATTTTTCTCTCGGTTTAATTTTGTGGTGTCATACCTACCGGGTTCTAAGAATGTTAAGGCGGATGCCCTTTCTAGGAGTTTTGAGCCTGACTCGCCTGGTAACTCTGAGCCCACAGGTATCCTTAAGGATGGAGTGGTATTGTCAGCCGTTTCTCCAGACCTGCGGCGGGCCTTGCAGGAGTTTCAGGCAGATAGACCGGATCGTTGCCCACCTGATAAACTGTTTGTTCCTGATGATTGGACCAGTAGAGTCATCTCTGAGATTCATTCTTCTGCGTTGGCAGGTCATCCTGGCATTTTTGGTACCAGGGATTTGGTGGCAAGGTCCTTCTGGTGGCCTTCCCTGTCACGAGATGTGCGAGGCTTTGTGCAGTCTTGTGACGTTTGTGCTCGGGCCAAGCCTTGTTGCTCTCGGGCTAGTGGATTGTTGTTGCCCTTGCCTATTCCTAAGAGGCCTTGGACGCACATCTCGATGGATTTTATTTCAGATCTGCCTGTTTCTCAGAAGATGTCTGTCATCTGGGTGGTGTGTGACCGTTTCTCTAAGATGGTCCATTTGGTTCCTCTGCCCAAGTTGCCTTCTTCTTCCGAGTTGGTTCCTCTGTTTTTTCAAAATGTTGTTCGTTTGCATGGTATTCCTGAGAATATCATTTCTGACAGAGGGACCCAATTCGTGTCTAGATTTTGGCGGGCATTCTGTGCTAGGATGGGCATAGATTTATCTTTTTCGTCCGCTTTCCATCCTCAGACGAATGGCCAGACCGAGCGGACTAATCAGACCCTGGAGACATATCTGAGGTGTTTTGTGTCTGCGGACCAGGATGATTGGGTTGCTTTTTTGCCATTGGCAGAGTTCGCTCTCAATAATCGGGCCAGCTCTGCCACTTTGGTGTCCCCGTTTTTCTGTAATTCGGGGTTTCATCCTCGATTTTCCTCTGGTCAGGTGGAATCTTCGGATTGTCCTGGAGTGGATGCTGTGGTGGAGAGATTGCATCAGATCTGGGGGCAGGTGGTGGACAATTTGAGGTTGTCCCAGGAGAAGACTCAGCTTTTTGCCAACCGCCACCGTCGTGTTGGTCCTCGGCTTTGTGTTGGGGATTTGGTGTGGTTGTCTTCTCGTTTTGTCCCTATGAGGGTCTCTTCTCCTAAGTTTAAGCCTCGGTTCATCGGCCCGTATAAGATATTGGAGATTCTTAACCCTGTTTCCTTCCGTTTGGACCTCCCTGCATCCTTTTCTATTCATAACGTTTTTCATCGGTCATTATTGCGCAGGTATGAGGTACCGGTTGTGCCTTCCGTTGAGCCTCCTGCTCCGGTGTTGGTTGAGGGTGAGTTGGAGTACGTTGTGGAGAAAATCTTAGACTCTCGTGTTTCCAGACGGAGACTCCAGTATCTGGTCAAGTGGAAGGGATACGGCCAGGAGGATAATTCTTGGGTGAATGCATCTGATGTTCATGCCTCTGATCTGGTTCGTGCCTTTCATAGGGCCCATCCTGATCGCCCTGGTGGTTCTGGTGAGGGTTCGGTGCCCCCTCCTTGAGGGGGGGGTACTGTTGTGAATTTGGATTCTGGGCTCCCCCGGTGGCTACTGGTGGAATTGAACTGGTGTTTTCATCTTCTCTGTTCACCTGTTCCCATCAAGATGTGGGAGTCGCTATATAACCTTGCTGCTCTGTTAGTTGCTTGCCGGTCAACAATGTTATCAGAAGCCTCTCTGTGCTTGTTCCTGCTCCTAGACAACTACTAGATAAGTTGGACTCTTGTCCATGTTTGTTTTTGCATTTTTGTTCCAGTTCACAGCTGTAGTTTCGTTACTGTGTCTGGAAAGCTCTTGTGAACAGGAATTGCCACTCTGGTGTTATGAGTTAATGCCAGAGTTTTAAAGTAATTTCTGGATGGTGTTTTGATAGGGTTTTCAGCTGACCATGAAAGTGTCCTTTCTGTCTTCTGCTATGTAGTAAGTGGACCTCAAATTTGCTAAACCTATTTTCATACTACGTTTGTTATTTCATCTTAATTCACCGCCAATACATGTGGGGGGCCTCTGTCTCCTTTCGGGGTATTTCTCTAGAGGTGAGCTAGGACTGATATTTTCCTCTGCTAGCATTATTTAGTCCTCCGGCTGGTGCTGGGCATCTAGAATCAACGTAGGCATGCTACCCGGCCACTGCTAGTTGTGCGTTAGGTTTAGTTCATGGTCAGCTCAGTTCCCATCTTCCAAGAGCTAGTTCCTATATATGCTTATGCTATGTTCTCTTGCCATTGAGATCATGACACAGATGATCTCCCGTGGGGATATGATGTTGAATCCCTTTTACCTGCCCAAAATGTAGCGGGCTATCAGGATTGTGGGCCTACTATCAGAATACACAGGTTCTACCAGGGCCTGGTAGTCTTTACCTCTGAGGCCTATTGCTGCCCGACACCATATTAACATTTCATTCATGGGGGGTATTGCGATGGGGATTGAATCACTCACTGTGGCACAGCCAATTTCTCCACCAGACAGTTCTACCTGCTGTCTCTGTACCAGAGCTCTGATTTCTTTCTGCAAAACACGTTGCTCACTGGAACCAGCAGTTTCGGCCACCTGTTGTAATAAGACAATAACCTCTGCAAGACAATTTTCTATGACATTAGTACCAATGGTCATCATGGGGTTACGTTCACGTTTGTCAATATCAACAATCACCATTCCTTGGGCCTTCAATTCTACCCACCCCACCTTAAAAGTGACCTCTTTGTATCCCACTTGTGGTAATGGCTGACCGTTACTGGCTACTATGGTGAAATCACCATCAGGGCCTCGAGTAATGTCTGTGTCAGCCCAATAATGTTTATAAAGGATGTAAGGCATAGGTGTCACCTGAGAACCGGTGTCCAACAGAGAGTTCATAGGGATACCGTCGATCACAATGGGGAGAACAGGTCGTCCTCCAACGTACTTGGCTCTCCAGTTTTGTGGGCCTGGTCGTCCTACTCCTGGGGATTGACCCTCTGCCCTAGGGGTCGCTCGTTTAAATGTGGCCTGCCTGATTGCAGCGGCGGCAGATGGGTCGTCCGTCCTGATGATAGCGATCGTCGTCTCTTCCTCTGGTCGGCGGGATCCTCTTCTGTCGTCGCCAGGGAACATCCTCCGGTCTAGAAGCCAGCTTGATCTTCTCCTTGGGGGCCTCCTGTAGGGACTGCGCGGTCCGGGCTAGCACAGCAAAGTTCTTGGTCAGCTCCTGCAGCTGGAGGCGTAGTCCTGCGGGAGAATCATCTTCAAGGATCTGGGCATCAGCCTCAGCAGGGACTTGAGGATCTGGCGCCACCTCTTGGTGGTACATGAGGGCTTGACACCTAGGGGGTACTGCACGGCTGGGCTGCCATTCCTGTAGCACCTGGACGGCTTTGTCTTTAAATTGCGCAAAGGCTAGGTCCAGATTCTGCATGGCCAGGAGGTGCAGTTGGGCCCTTTGGTTATTGCACAGGAGTCCCTCAATGAACCGCTCTTTTAAGAGTTTGTCTTCATCTTGCACGCTGTTAGGATCAACCTGCCTGATTGCCCGCAGTGCTTCCTGGAGATTAAGGGCATAGTCCCGTAGGCTATCCTGCGGCCTCTGCTTGCACCCATAAAACTTCAACTTGATTTCTGTAGCGGTGAGGGTGTCAAAGGTGGTTTTAAGCTTAGCAAAAATCCGCTGCACAGTCCCTTTTTCCGCAGCTGGCCATGATTTCACCTCCCTCGGGGCCGCTCCAAACAGTTGGCCCGTTACAATGTGAACTTTCTGATGCTCTGTCAGGGGATAAACTTCAAGCAGGCTGCAGAGTCTTTCTTTAAAGTCAGCTAACGTATGCGATTCTCCAGAATATTGTGGGAGCCAGGCTGCTCCAGGTATGTACGGCATGGAGAGGGGCATGATGGCCGCTGTAGCTGGGGCGGTGCCCGGCTGGCAGATGGGAGTGGCAGGCTCCGCGGGACCTGGCGGCGGTACAAGGCCTGCGGCTGTGTCTATCGCGGGGCCTGCGGGCACATCCGCGGCGAGGTCTGGGGGTGCTAGTAGGTCTGTGGCTGCGACCGCCACCAACTCCCCTCCCGGGTTAGACATTGTTCTTCCCCCTCGCTAACCTGGTGGAAGTCGGGGCTCCTCTCTGGAATCAGCAGCGGTTCCTTCGGTGCACCGCTCGGCTCTTTGCAGCATCTTTTCTTTCTGCTCAGATGTACATCTTCACTTCCGGCGTTCCAGGCAGCATCGTGGCATCCATTCTCCCTTCGTCGCGCTCCACGTGGTGCGGAAATTGTGGCAGTTTTGGCGGCAATGCGCAATGCTCAGTCTTTTAGCACAAATCACGGTTAGGCATAGTTCTTAGGTGCACATGACCCAATTTTCAGGCCTTAGTAGATCCTGTTTATGATTCCAAAGTTGGATCGCCCCGTCAGGGCAAGGGGTACTCGGTACCGGGTCCTGCGGTTCACAGGGGGAAGTCACGGTGGCTGACCCGGTCCGTGCCCCTGGGGCGTCCATGTAAAAGGGAAAGGACTTTGAAGGGATAAAGTTTGTGTTCGTGACTCCACCTCTGGTATTCGGTCAGGGTGACCGATGCTGCTTTAAGGTGTCCACTGGGGTGATGTTATGGCAGCTAGATGATATACCTTCCCACAGGTGAAATATGTCCCCAGGGCTTCCCGGTGTGTAGATGGTGGATGGTGAGAGGTGCAGAGAAGAACGAGGACACAAGGTTGCAGTCTCTTTACCTTTACTGAAGACTTCAGCATCCACAGTCGAGGGTACCAGACCACAGGGCAGGCAGAGTCCGGCCGGTTTGGAGGCAAGTCCAGAGTCCCCTTGTTCAGGTGGAAATCAGTAGCCTTCCTTTGCGCTGCAGTGTTGTAGTCCCTTGCTGCTAAGCTTCTCATAAGGTCCTCACAACAGTTGTAGATGTTATGTCTCTCTCTCTGTCCCCCGGATAGGATAGGAGAAACCCGTATGATTGGTGGTTTGAGGCAGTTTACAGGGACTCTAGCATGCCCCAGCCTCTGTGAGTTGCCACCGTGCCTCCTGGGTATAGGTTGGACAGGTAACGTGGAAATAGCTGTCCTGCCGGTCTCTGAAGTAAAGCATAGAGATCCTTACTCCCTTGGTATTCCGGGTACCAGATTTCTGCGCTTCAGAAGGAGGCAGCCTGCTCCTGGCTGGTCTCCCTCTGATATCCTCTCCTTTGCTCTGACTTCCTTCACGCTTGCTGCAATATGTTCTGCTTTTTATCCGTCTGTTTCCTAGGAGCTGCAGCACTTCAGGCCACAGGGCTCCTCTGCTTCCTTTCCCTCTGTCTTTCAGACAGGAACTGAACCCTTTCCCTCCAGATCAAGATGATCTTATAGGGGAGTTCACCTAAACAGGCTTAGAGCTCCCCCTTCTGGTCTGGAGTGTGAACATGTTGCATGCATTGTGTTACCTGACAAAGAGTTCTCCTTCATTGCCTCCAAACGTAGCATCACTCTCCTCAAGAGGAAAGCAATACCACTGTGATGACCGGGACCCTGGGGCACCGCACTCTTGTCGGTGGGCTGCACTCTTGTTGTGCAGCTGTATGATGGATGCTGTGATACCCATATACGGAGGGTGTAAGGGTGCCATTTGTGGGTAGCTAATATCCGCCGAAGGGATGTTCGACTGATGCCAGATCAGCGCGCTGAATTTGCATAATTAGCAAAATGAAAATTGGAATAGGATCCTCAGTTTACAAAGAACATTATGTTCAGTGATGAGGCAAACTTTTTTGGGTGGACCATTTATATGGATACACTTAAATAACATGGGAATGGTGACTGTTTTATTGCATAGGGTGTCTTGCATTGAAATCTGCTGCAATGACCCGAGTACTGCGTTGACCAGACATCAACAGAATTTCTATCCGCTCCTCACGTGTTAACCTCAGCGACATGTCACTGGCTGTAAACAAA
Source organism: Ranitomeya variabilis (assembly GCF_051348905.1). Taxonomy (NCBI): domain Eukaryota; kingdom Metazoa; phylum Chordata; class Amphibia; order Anura; family Dendrobatidae; genus Ranitomeya; species Ranitomeya variabilis. Next base: position 525,893,715 of record NC_135235.1, on the reverse strand, counting down.
GAGAAACTTGTAATTAACTCATGAAAGAATAAAGTTACGTTAAAACCAAGGACACCATTGTTTTTCTTGTGAAATTCTCAATAAGTTTGATGTGTCTTTTTGGAAAAAATTAAGTTGGATCAAAAATGGCCACCATGGTCACCACCCATCTTGAAAAGTTTTCCCCCTCCCATATAGTAATGTGCCACAAACAGGAAGTTGATATCACCAGCCATTCCCATTTTATTTAGGTGTATCCATATACATGGTCCACCCTGTATAATTGATGACTTTCTTATCTTTCACATTTCACCTATCAAACTTCTGCTTCAGTGAAAAAAAAATAACATTTAGTAAAAAATGAATTTGTCAAGGTCTGAACATATTTCTTGGGTGTCTTCAGGAAAAATATTGACACATACCGATCTTGCTGTAGCTCCAGAAAGAACTAGATGCATTGTCATGACCCACAAGGGTCGGTCCAGCGAATGGCACAACAAACACCAACAACGGGATGAAAAGAAGGAGAGGAAGGCCCTAACAGTAGGTTACAAGGGATTGGGCACCTCCTAACACAGCCTGTGTTTATTCCTAAGCTCCGCTAATGCCCTATGCTGGTCCTTCTCCCCGCCGCCGTCAAGTGCCTAGTTCCTAGCTGTTACCTCACTAAACCCTGGCTAGTGCATTGGCCGGCAAGGATGCTAGCGTCACCACTGCAGATGGTGTAAACACAGGGGGTAGTGACAAGCACGAGACAGACAAAGTAAGTAAATAAGTAACTTAGCTCCAGGCTCCACTGCCAAGCTCCACACATCATAGGATACGGAAACAGGACCCTGAACTCCACAGAAGTAGCAGATACAGCGCTGCCCCCAGAGAGCTGCAAAACTCCTAGTCTGGTTTACATAGAATAACTCTATTACAACAGTCAGCTGATGCATCATGTGGCTATTTAAAGGATCGTGAGAATGGTCGCCAAACACATCAGTTGACCAGCACACAAAGCAGCTTCCAGCAAGGAAACTGACATTAACCCTTGCTGGCACAAAAGCAAAAAACACAAATCCAAAAATGAATTGTGAGGCTTCAGGCTTAGGTAACATGGATAAGGCTGGTTTCACACTTGCGTTTTGATCTGCAGCGTTTTAGCGCTAAAAAACGCATGCGTTTTTTTTCTATACTTAACATTAAAAAACGCATGCGTTTTTTAGCATGCGTTTTGACGCGTTTTCGGCAACACATGCGTATTTTGACGCGTGCGTTTAGTTGCAGAAATGCAACCTATAGTAATTTCTAGCTGCGTTTTTTTGCCGCAAAAAAACGCATGGGTTTATTCGCGTCAAAAAAATGCATTGCTGTCTATGTAAACGCAGGCGTTTTTAAGCACATGTGTTTGCTTGCGTTAAAAACGCATGCGTTTTTATAGAAAAACACAAGAAAACACAAGAAAAAACAAGAAAACCCTAACCCTAACCCTAAACACAAGAAAAAACAAGAAAACCCTTACCCTAACCCTAAACACAAGAAAAAACAAGAAAACCCTAACCCTAACCCTAGGGTTACTAGGGATCCTAACCCTAACCCTAACCCTAAGGTTAGGATCCCTAGTAACCCTAGGGATCCTAACCCTAACCCTAGGGATCCTAACCCTAACCCTTAGGGTTAGGGTTAGGATCCTAACCCTTAGGGTTAGGGTTAGGATCCCTAGGGTTAGGGTTAGGGTTAGGGTTTGGGTTAGGGTCCCTAGGGTTAGGGTTAGGATCCCTAGGGTTAGGGTTAGGGTTAGGATCCCTAGGGTTACTAGGGATCCTAACCCTAACCCTAACCCTAACCCTAGCTATTTCTGTTTATAGTGGGTTTTCTAGTTGATTTTGATGATTGGCAGCTGTCACACACTTCTCAGCATGCGTTTAAAAAACGCAAACGCAGGAAAAAACGCATGTAAACGCAGCAAAACACCGCGTTTTTTTCTCTGCATGCAAAAACGCATGCATCAAAACAACGCAGCGTTTAAACGCGTTTACATGCGTTTTTGCACCAAATGCGTTTTTTTAAAAACGCTGCAGATCAAAACGCAAGTGTGAAACCAGCCGAACAGGTACAGGTTCAAGTTCAGAATACAGGTTCAGATACTAACAGTGGGAGAACTTGCACAACTGGTGACTGACTAAATACTTTTTTCCCCACTGTATGTCCAATAGTCCACAACTCCCAAAGTTAAAAAAATCAGATAAAAAAATAACCTCGGAATAATTTCACATTTTAGAAAGTAAATGTAGACTAGATCTCTCCAGATAATAATACAATCTTATTTTTTTCAATACAAGTGATAAACTGTCAATTGGTGCACACTATCACTTAATAAACCTTCAATCCCAATTAAGATGCCGCGCTGGAATGAGAAAGAAAAAATTGTGACAGTAATTTGATAGTAAATCAGTTGTTTACCTCGAAGTAGTTATGGCTGGTGTGTCCACCGGATAAAAAGTTAGCTGCTGTTATGACTGTGCCATTCGCACTGCTGAGGGGAAAAGCGGTGTTTCCAGTCCACAGAACCGAGGGAGCGTCTTCCCGTGGTAGAAAAAATCCCCTGCACGCTCGCAGCTGAATGTGTTGGCAAGCAACCTCGGCCGATGGCGCCGCCGTGCAGTCGCGTAGCGAGCGGGGGGCGTGGCTAAGCGGTGACGTAACCTGTCTGTGAGATGGACAGTAACAGGGGCCAATCCCGACATGTTTCGAGGGAACCGTCCCTCTTTCTCAAGGTATGGCCACCCTGCTAACACTATTTGTTATATAGCCACGCTACCTTACTCTGTGTTCATCATTAAACCGCCCTCCAAACTGGGAACGCCCAAAATGCCACAGAACATGAACCTCCAAACTGATTTTAATTTTAATTTTGTGCTGCCTGCAAATAATTGCTAAAGTCCCTGCACAAATGATAATAATAATAATAATAATAATAACAATAATAATAATAATCTTCCACATGAATACTGACGCTACATCACATGCATATTCCCTGATGAACCCAAAACAAGATTTTTTATATAATTAAAACTAAAAATGCTTTAATATGTGCCCTTAAAATATATGTAAAACATTTTTTTTCCCCATATCGTAAAAAGTTGGTATAAAATAACTGTAAAATTACTATAAAAATCCTATAAAAATTGCCGCTGAAAATCTTCTACAAATATATGATGCCCTTTTAAGGACACCAGCCGGCAATGCTCAATATTAAATACATAAATATATTCCCTAAAATATTTCTACCAGAAAAGAATGTGAAAATGACAAAATTGCAATGTAAATACATGCCTTGTAAGGCAATTAATAAACCTTCCTTTAAAGCTTTGCCTGCACAGTGGCACCCCCCGGCTGTACTTGGCCATATTTGCTTGAATAAGGACTTGCTCACACAGCAGGTAGCTTTTGTTTTGCGGAAAACAAGGAACGGGGCACAGCTCTGTGGCCACTTCATTTTCAGGATCAGCATTAGGCTGTAGAGAATAGAAAAACCTTTTGAAGGTGTTGGAGTTGTTTTTCTCATGTGGAGCATCGCCAAGGGCCGTGGGGTACTCGGGCCGGGTCAGACAGTTCTTAAAGGGGATGTAGTCACGGCAGCGGTGACCCAGTCATTGGCCCTGGGTGTCCAATTAAAGGTGAAATAAAGGGGAAATTAAGTTTATGGGAGATTTGTTTGTGACACCACCTGTGGTACTCCGCAATAAAGGTGTTAGCCGACGCTGCTTCAGAGTCCGCTGGGGCTGTTGGTGATGCAGCAGAGTTGGTACAGTTCTCCACAGGTAGAGCTAGACCCCAGGGCAACTGTATGAATAGATGATGAGATGATGGTGGTTGTGGTAGGCCGGGCAGGAGTTGTAGGAATAACGCAAGGACACAGCAAGGTGCAGTTTCCACTTTTACTCACAGTTTCTAGTCCACAAACGCCAGCCAAACTCCCAGGTAAATTGGGATGCACCTTTCCAGGACTCCTTTCATATGCCTTTCTCTGGCTATCTCATTATGCTGGCTTCCACTTCTCCTGCCCAGCGCCTTACCAACAGTGTCCTAAGCCAGCAGCTATGAACCTGGTTGGGCGACGTCTTCTCAGACCCCTGGATTCTATATGGCTGCCTTTTTGGCGAAGTATGGGTGGATGTGGCTGTGACTCTTGCAAAGCCACAGCCTCTGGTTTCTTAGCTGAACTTGAAATATTCTTGTATATATAGTCCTGTAATGCCCTAAAATGTAAATTTTATTAAATATAATTAAAAATGCCAACAACTAATGGCGCACCAAAAATAACAACAACACACCGTGAAAAAACTAGAATGGGGAAAGAGTCAAACCCTAGTATATATCTATACTGTACGCTACCTATCTGCGGGGATTGGCACCCTAGGGGAAACGTATTGGTGCCCCCGCTCCGCGGTGGCTGGCCCTGGGGTCCCTAAATTGACCCTAATTGGCCCACAATGTCCCACTGCCCACACACAATCGCGCTAAAGGTACCCCTATAGGCTAGACATAGATAACACCTATACCTAGGGAGACCTAGACCCCACACTGTGCAGTATAAAAACAATAAGAGAACATGTTACATAGGCATTTAGTGTTATGATCCGGTGACCTTGGAGCCGCATGAGAGACTTTCTCAGGAGTAGGTGGTACCTGTACTGACCGCAACCCCTAAACTAACACCGCAACTAGAAGTAGCCGTGGGATGTACCTAACACGTCCTAGACACCTCGACACAGCCGGAGGACTAAATACCCCTATAGATAGAAATGGGAATTCTATCTTGCCTCAGAGCAGAACCCCAAAGGATAGGCAGCCCCCCACAAATATTGACTGTGAGTATAAGAGGAAAAACACATGCAGGCAGCAAAACAGGATTTAGCAAAAGAGGCACTTCTAGCTAAATAGAAAAGGATAGGACAGAATTCTAAGCGGTCAGTTTTAAAATCCTAAAAATATCCACAGCAGATAATACAAATATTCTACATCTAACTAAAGACATAGAAAGTATATCTGCATCTCCTGAGAATCCAGCATGACTGAAAAATCCAAACAAAGTCTAAGCTGGACAAAACGCAATGAATTGCACTGAATTGGAAAGCACACTGCATGTGTGCACAGAGACAAAAAAACCAGACACTTATCTTAGATGAATTGGCAGCAGGGCATGAGGAGCCAGAGAGAGATGCAATCCCTCCAAGTACAATGGACAACTGGCATGGACTCATGGATCCTGCACACCTAAATACCTAATAGAGCTGCAATCAGCAGAAACACCTGCCCGGATTACAACCCCAAGACAACTGCACTACCACCAACAACCACCGGAGGGAGCCCAAGAGCAGAATTCACAACAGTACCTGTTGTGAAATTGGATTCTGGGCTCCCCCGGTGGCCACTTGTGGAATTGTACTTGTGTGCATCATCCCCTCTGTTCACCTGCTCCTATCAGGATGTGGGAGTCGCTATATAACCTTGCTCCTCTGTCAGTTTCATGCCGGTCAACAATGTAATCAGAAGCCTTTCTGTGCATGTTCCTGCTACTAGACAACTCCCAGCTAAGTTGGACTTTTGTCCTTGTGTGTTTTTGCATTTTGTTCCTGTTCACAGCTGCTGTTTCGTTACTGTGTCTGGAAAGCTCTTGTGAGCGGAAATTGCCACTCTGGTGTTATGAGTTAATGCTAGAGTCTTAAAGTAATTTCTGGATGGTGTTTTGATAGGGTTTTCTGCTGACCATGAAAGTGCCCTTTCTGTCTTCTTGCTATCTAGTAAGCGGACCTCGATTTTTGCTAAACCTATTTTCATACTACGTTTGTCATTTCATCTAAAATCACCGCCAATATATGTGGGGGCCTCTGTCTGCCTTTTGGGAAAATTTCTCTAGAGGTGAGCCAGGACTGTCTTTTCCTCTGCTAGGATTAGGTAGTTCTCCGGCTGGCGCTGGGCATCTAGGGATAAAAAAACGTAGGCATGCTACCCGGCCACTTCTAGTTGTGCGGCAGGTTTAGTTCATGGTCAGTATAGTTTCCATCTTCCAAGAGCTAGTTCTCATATATGCTGGGCTATGTTCTCTCGCCATTGAGAATCATGACAGTTTGACCGGACAAAAAAAAGGGTTAAATTACTGGCTGAGAAAGGAGAGAAAAAAGAAGTCTGCTACAATTTTTTTTTTTTTTTTTTTCCCCCTCTAGTTCTGAGTGTGCTCTTAATTGAATCACTTGCTAGTCTGCCTATACTGCAGCCTTCCTCTATTTCTCTCCTTCTTATCCTTGAATGGCTCTGTGTTCACCTGTTTCAAATGGATCTTCAGAGTGTAGCTACAGGTTTGAATAATCTCGCCACAAAGGTACAAAATTTGCAAGATTTTGTTGTTCATGCACCTATGTCTGAGCCTAGAATTCCTTTGCCTGAATTCTTCTTGGGGAATAGATCTCACTTTCAAAATTTTAAAAATAATTGCAAATTGTTTTTGTCCCTGAAGTCTCGCTCTGCCGGAGACCCTGCACAGCAGGTCAGGATTGTAATTTCCTTGCTCCGGGGCGACCCTCAAGACTGGGCATTTGCATTGGCACCAGGGGATCCTGCGTTGCTCAATGTGGATGCGTTTTTTCTGGCCTTGGGGTTGCTTTATGAGGAACCTCATTTAGAGCTTCAGGCGGAAAAGGCCTTGATGTCCTTGTCTCAGGGGCAAGATGAAGCTGAAATATACTGCCAAAAATTCCGCAAATGGTCTGTGCTTACTCAGTGGAATGAGTGCGCCCTGGCGGCGATTTTCAGAGAAGGTCTCTCTGATGCCATTAAGGATGTTATGGTGGGGTTCCCTGTGCCTGCGAGTCTGAATGAGTCCATGACGATGGCTATTCAGATCGATAGGCGTCTGCGGGAGCGCAAACCTGTGCACCATTTGGCGGTGTCTACTGAGAAAACGCCAGAAAATATGCAATGTGATAGAATTCTGTCCAGAAGCGAGCGGCAGAATTTTAGACGAAAAAATGGGTTGTGCTTCTATTGTGGTGATTCAACTCATGTTATATCAGCATGCTTTAAGCGTACTAAGAAGCCTGACAAGTCTGTTTCAATTAGCACTTTACAGTCTAAGTTTATTCTATCTGTGACCCTGATTTGTTCTTTGTCATCTATTACCGCGGACGCCTATGTCGACTCTGGCGCTGCTTTGAGTCTTATGGATTGGTCCTTTGCCAAACGCTGTGGGTATGATTTGGAGCCATTGGAGGCTCCGATACCTCTGAAAGGGATTGACTCCACCCCATTGGCTAGTAATAAACCACAATACTGGACACAAGTGACTATGCGTGTTAATCCGGATCACCAGGAGGTTATTCGCTTTCTGGTGCTGTATAATCTACATGATGTTTTGGTGCTGGGATTGCCATGGCTGCAATCTCATAACCCAGTCCTCGACTGGAGAGCTATGTCTGTGTTAAGCTGGGGATGTAAAGGAACTCATGGGGACGTACCTTTGGTTTCCATTTCATCATCTATTCCCTCTGAGATTCCTGAATTCTTGTCTGACTTTCGTGACGTTTTTGAAGAACCCAAGGTTGGTTCACTACCTCCGCACCGGGAGTGCGATTGTGCCATAGACTTGATCCCGGGTAGTAAATACCCTAAGGGTCGTTTATTTAATCTGTCTGTGCCTGAACACGCGGCTATGCGAGAATATATAAAGGAGTCCTTGGAAAAGGGACATATTCGTCCTTCGTCATCTCCCTTAGGAGCCGGTTTTTTCTTTGTGTCTAAGAAAGACGGCTCTTTGAGGCCGTGTATTGATTATCGACTTTTGAATAAAATCACGGTTAAATATCAATATCCGTTACCACTGCTTACTGATTTGTTTGCTCGTATAAAGGGGGCCAAGTGGTTCTCTAAGATTGATCTCCGTGGGGCGTATAATTTGGTGCGAATCAAGCAGGGGGATGAGTGGAAAACCGCATTTAATACGCCCGAGGGCCATTTTGAGTATTTGGTGATGCCTTTTGGTCTTTCAAATGCCCCTTCAGTCTTCCAGTCCTTTATGCATGACATTTTCCGCGATTATTTGGACAAATTTATGATTGTGTATCTGGATGATATTCTGATTTTTTCGGATGACTGGGACTCTCATGTCCAGCAGGTCAGGAGGGTTTTTCAGGTTTTGCGGTCTAATTCCTTGTGTGTGAAGGGTTCTAAGTGTGTTTTTGGGGTTCAAAAGATTTCCTTCTTGGGATACATTTTTTCCCCCTCTTCCATCGAGATGGATCCTGTCAAGGTTCAGGCTATTGGTGATTGGACGCAACCCTCTTCTCTTAAGAGTCTTCAGAAATTTTTGGGCTTTGCTAACTTTTATCGTCGATTTATTGCTGGTTTTTCTGATGTTGTAAAACCATTGACTGATTTGACTAAGAAGGGTGCTGATGTTGCTGATTGGTCCCCTGATGCTGTGGAGGCCTTTCGGGAGCTCAAGCGCCGCTTTTCTTCCGCCCCAGTGTTGCGTCAGCCTGATGTTGCTCTTCCTTTTCAGGTTGAGGTCGACGCTTCTGAAATCGGAGCTGGGGCGGTGTTGTCGCAGAGAAGTTCCGACTGCTCCGTGATGAGACCTTGTGCTTTTTTTTCCCGTAAATTTTCGCCCGCCGAGCGGAATTATGATATTGGGAATCGGGAGCTTTTGGCCATGAAGTGGGCTTTTGAGGAGTGGCGTCACTGGCTTGAGGGGGCCAGACATCAGGTGGTGGTATTGACTGACCACAAAAATTTAATTTACCTTGAGTCTGCCAGGCGCCTGAATCCTAGACAGGCGCGCTGGTCGTTGTTTTTCTCTCGGTTTAATTTTGTGGTGTCTTACCTACCGGGTTCTAAGAATGTTAAGGCGGATGCCCTTTCTAGGAGTTTTGAGCCTGACTCCCCTGGTAATTCTGAGCCCACAGGTATCCTTAAAGATGGAGTGATATTGTCTGTCGTTTCTCCAGACCTGCGGCGGGCCTTGCAGGAGTTTCAGGCGGATAGACCTGATCGTTGCCCACCTGGTAGACTGTTTGTTCCTGATGATTGGACCAGTAGAGTCATCTCTGAGGTTCATTCTTCTGCGTTGGCAGGTCATCCTGGAATCTTTGGTACCAGGGATTTGGTGGCAAGGTCCTTCTGGTGGCCTTCCCTGTCACGAGATGTGCGAGGCTTTGTGCAGTCTTGTGATGTTTGTGCTCGGGCCAAGCCTTGTTGTTCTCGGGCTAGTGGATTGTTGTTACCCTTGCCTATCCCGAAGAGGCCTTGGACGCACATCTCGATGGATTTTATTTCGGATCTGCCTGTTTCTCATAAGATGTCTGTCATCTGGGTGGTGTGTGACCGTTTCTCTAAGATGGTCCATCTGGTTCCCTTGCCTAAGTTGCCTTCTTCTTCCGAGTTGGTTCCTCTGTTTTTTCAAAATGTTGTTCGTTTGCATGGTATTCCGGAGAATATCGTTTCTGACAGAGGGACCCAATTCGTGTCTAGATTTTGGTGGGCATTCTGTGCTAGGATGGGCATAGATTTGTCTTTTTCGTCTGCTTTCCATCCTCAGACTAATGGCCAGACCGAGCGGACTAATCAGACCTTGGAGACATATTTGAGGTGTTTTGTGTCTGCGGATCAGGATGATTGGGTTGCTTTTTTGCCTTTGGCGGAGTTCGCCCTCAATAATCGGGCCAGCTCTGCCACCTTGGTGTCCCCGTTTTTCTGTAATTCGGGGTTTCATCCTCGATTTTCCTCCGGTCAAGTGGAATCTTCGGATTGTCCTGGAGTGGATGCTGTGGTGGAGAGGTTGCATCAGATTTGGGGGCAGGTGGTGGACAATTTGAAGTTGTCCCAGGAGAAGACTCAGCTTTTTGCCAACCGCCGTCGTCGTGTTGGTCCTCGGCTTTGTGTTGGGGACTTGGTGTGGTTGTCTTCTCGTTTTGTCCCTATGAGGGTTTCTTCTCCTAAGTTTAAGCCTCGGTTCATCGGCCCGTACAAGATATTGGAGATTCTTAACCCTGTGTCCTTCCGTTTGGACCTCCCTGCATCCTTTTCGATTCATAATGTTTTTCATCGGTCATTGTTGCGCAGGTATGAGGTACCGGCTGTGCCTTCCGTTGAGCCTCCTGCTCCGGTGTTGGTTGAGGGTGAGTTGGAGTACGTTGTGGAAAAGATCTTGGACTCTCGTGTTTCCAGACGGAAACTCCAGTATCTGGTCAAATGGAAGGGATACGGTCAGGAGGATAATTCTTGGGTCACTGCCTCTGATGTTCATGCCTCCGATCTTGTCCGTGCCTTTCATAGGGCTCATCCTGATCGCCCTGGTGGTTCTGGTGAGGGTTCGGTGCCCCCTCCTTGAGGGGGGGGTACTGTTGTGAAATTGGATTCTGGGCTCCCCCGGTGGCCACTTGTGGAATTGTACTTGTGTGCATCATCCCCTCTGTTCACCTGCTCCTATCAGGATGTGGGAGTCGCTATATAACCTTGCTCCTCTGTCAGTTTCATGCCGGTCAACAATGTAATCAGAAGCCTTTCTGTGCATGTTCCTGCTACTAGACAACTCCCAGCTAAGTTGGACTTTTGTCCTTGTGTGTTTTTGCATTTTGTTCCTGTTCACAGCTGCTGTTTCGTTACTGTGTCTGGAAAGCTCTTGTGAGCGGAAATTGCCACTCTGGTGTTATGAGTTAATGCTAGAGTCTTAAAGTAATTTCTGGATGGTGTTTTGATAGGGTTTTCTGCTGACCATGAAAGTGCCCTTTCTGTCTTCTTGCTATCTAGTAAGCGGACCTCGATTTTTGCTAAACCTATTTTCATACTACGTTTGTCATTTCATCTAAAATCACCGCCAATATATGTGGGGGCCTCTGTCTGCCTTTTGGGAAAATTTCTCTAGAGGTGAGCCAGGACTGTCTTTTCCTCTGCTAGGATTAGGTAGTTCTCCGGCTGGCGCTGGGCATCTAGGGATAAAAAAACGTAGGCATGCTACCCGGCCACTTCTAGTTGTGCGGCAGGTTTAGTTCATGGTCAGTATAGTTTCCATCTTCCAAGAGCTAGTTCTCATATATGCTGGGCTATGTTCTCTCGCCATTGAGAATCATGACAGTTTGACCGGACAAAAAAAAGGGTTAAATTACTGGCTGAGAAAGGAGAGAAAAAAGAAGTCTGCTACAATTTTTTTTTTTTTTTTTTTCCCCCTCTAGTTCTGAGTGTGCTCTTAATTGAATCACTTGCTAGTCTGCCTATACTGCAGCCTTCCTCTATTTCTCTCCTTCTTATCCTTGAATGGCTCTGTGTTCACCTGTTTCAAATGGATCTTCAGAGTGTAGCTACAGGTTTGAATAATCTCGCCACAAAGGTACAAAATTTGCAAGATTTTGTTGTTCATGCACCTATGTCTGAGCCTAGAATTCCTTTGCCTGAATTCTTCTCGGGGAATAGATCTCACTTTCAAAATTTTAAAAATAATTGCAAATTGTTTTTGTCCCTGAAGTCTCGCTCTGCCGGAGACCCTGCACAGCAGGTCAGGATTGTAATTTCCTTGCTCCGGGGCGACCCTCAAGACTGGGCATTTGCATTGGCACCAGGGGATCCTGCGTTGCTCAATGTGGATGCGTTTTTTCTGGCCTTGGGGTTGCTTTATGAGGAACCTCATTTAGAGCTTCAGGCGGAAAAGGCCTTGATGTCCTTGTCTCAGGGGCAAGATGAAGCTGAAATATACTGCCAAAAATTCCGCAAATGGTCTGTGCTTACTCAGTGGAATGAGTGCGCCCTGGCGGCGATTTTCAGAGAAGGTCTCTCTGATGCCATTAAGGATGTTATGGTGGGGTTCCCTGTGCCTGCGAGTCTGAATGAGTCCATGACGATGGCTATTCAGATCGATAGGCGTCTGCGGGAGCGCAAACCTGTGCACCATTTGGCGGTGTCTACTGAGAAAACGCCAGAAAATATGCAATGTGATAGAATTCTGTCCAGAAGCGAGCGGCAGAATTTTAGACGAAAAAATGGGTTGTGCTTCTATTGTGGTGATTCAACTCATGTTATATCAGCATGCTTTAAGCGTACTAAGAAGCCTGACAAGTCTGTTTCAATTAGCACTTTACAGTCTAAGTTTATTCTATCTGTGACCCTGATTTGTTCTTTGTCATCTATTACCGCGGACGCCTATGTCGACTCTGGCGCTGCTTTGAGTCTTATGGATTGGTCCTTTGCCAAACGCTGTGGGTATGATTTGGAGCCATTGGAGGCTCCGATACCTCTGAAAGGGATTGACTCCACCCCATTGGCTAGTAATAAACCACAATACTGGACACAAGTGACTATGCGTGTTAATCCGGATCACCAGGAGGTTATTCGCTTTCTGGTGCTGTATAATCTACATGATGTTTTGGTGCTGGGATTGCCATGGCTGCAATCTCATAACCCAGTCCTCGACTGGAGAGCTATGTCTGTGTTAAGCTGGGGATGTAAAGGAACTCATGGGGACGTACCTTTGGTTTCCATTTCATCATCTATTCCCTCTGAGATTCCTGAATTCTTGTCTGACTTTCGTGACGTTTTTGAAGAACCCAAGGTTGGTTCACTACCTCCGCACCGGGAGTGCGATTGTGCCATAGACTTGATCCCGGGTAGTAAATACCCTAAGGGTCGTTTATTTAATCTGTCTGTGCCTGAACACGCGGCTATGCGAGAATATATAAAGGAGTCCTTGGAAAAGGGACATATTCGTCCTTCGTCATCTCCCTTAGGAGCCGGTTTTTTCTTTGTGTCTAAGAAAGACGGCTCTTTGAGGCCGTGTATTGATTATCGACTTTTGAATAAAATCACGGTTAAATATCAATATCCGTTACCACTGCTTACTGATTTGTTTGCTCGTATAAAGGGGGCCAAGTGGTTCTCTAAGATTGATCTCCGTGGGGCGTATAATTTGGTGCGAATCAAGCAGGGGGATGAGTGGAAAACCGCATTTAATATGCCCGAGGGCCATTTTGAGTATTTGGTGATGCCTTTTGGTCTTTCAAATGCCCCTTCAGTCTTCCAGTCCTTTATGCATGACATTTTCCGCGATTATTTGGACAAATTTATGATTGTGTATCTGGATGATATTCTGATTTTTTCGGATGACTGGGACTCTCATGTCCAGCAGGTCAGGAGGGTTTTTCAGGTTTTGCGGTCTAATTCCTTGTGTGTGAAGGGTTCTAAGTGTGTTTTTGGGGTTCAAAAGATTTCCTTCTTGGGATACATTTTTTCCCCCTCTTCCATCGAGATGGATCCTGTCAAGGTTCAGGCTATTGGTGATTGGACGCAACCCTCTTCTCTTAAGAGTCTTCAGAAATTTTTGGGCTTTGCTAACTTTTATCGTCGATTTATTGCTGGTTTTTCTGATGTTGTAAAACCATTGACTGATTTGACTAAGAAGGGTGCTGATGTTGCTGATTGGTCCCCTGATGCTGTGGAGGCCTTTCGGGAGCTCAAGCGCCGCTTTTCTTCCGCCCCAGTGTTGCGTCAGCCTGATGTTGCTCTTCCTTTTCAGGTTGAGGTCGACGCTTCTGAAATCGGAGCTGGGGCGGTGTTGTCGCAGAGAAGTTCCGACTGCTCCGTGATGAGACCTTGTGCTTTTTTTTCCCGTAAATTTTCGCCCGCCGAGCGGAATTATGATATTGGGAATCGGGAGCTTTTGGCCATGAAGTGGGCTTTTGAGGAGTGGCGTCACTGGCTTGAGGGGGCCAGACATCAGGTGGTGGTATTGACTGACCACAAAAATTTAATTTACCTTGAGTCTGCCAGGCGCCTGAATCCTAGACAGGCGCGCTGGTCGTTGTTTTTCTCTCGGTTTAATTTTGTGGTGTCTTACCTACCGGGTTCTAAGAATGTTAAGGCGGATGCCCTTTCTAGGAGTTTTGAGCCTGACTCCCCTGGTAATTCTGAGCCCACAGGTATCCTTAAAGATGGAGTGATATTGTCTGTCGTTTCTCCAGACCTGCGGCGGGCCTTGCAGGAGTTTCAGGCGGATAGACCTGATCGTTGCCCACCTGGTAGACTGTTTGTTCCTGATGATTGGACCAGTAGAGTCATCTCTGAGGTTCATTCTTCTGCGTTGGCAGGTCATCCTGGAATCTTTGGTACCAGGGATTTGGTGGCAAGGTCCTTCTGGTGGCCTTCCCTGTCACGAGATGTGCGAGGCTTTGTGCAGTCTTGTGATGTTTGTGCTCGGGCCAAGCCTTGTTGTTCTCGGGCTAGTGGATTGTTGTTACCCTTGCCTATCCCGAAGAGGCCTTGGACGCACATCTCGATGGATTTTATTTCGGATCTGCCTGTTTCTCATAAGATGTCTGTCATCTGGGTGGTGTGTGACCGTTTCTCTAAGATGGTCCATCTGGTTCCCTTGCCTAAGTTGCCTTCTTCTTCCGAGTTGGTTCCTCTGTTTTTTCAAAATGTTGTTCGTTTGCATGGTATTCCGGAGAATATCGTTTCTGACAGAGGGACCCAATTCGTGTCTAGATTTTGGTGGGCATTCTGTGCTAGGATGGGCATAGATTTGTCTTTTTCGTCTGCTTTCCATCCTCAGACTAATGGCCAGACCGAGCGGACTAATCAGACCTTGGAGACATATTTGAGGTGTTTTGTGTCTGCGGATCAGGATGATTGGGTTGCTTTTTTGCCTTTGGCGGAGTTCGCCCTCAATAATCGGGCCAGCTCTGCCACCTTGGTGTCCCCGTTTTTCTGTAATTCGGGGTTTCATCCTCGATTTTCCTCCGGTCAAGTGGAATCTTCGGATTGTCCTGGAGTGGATGCTGTGGTGGAGAGGTTGCATCAGATTTGGGGGCAGGTGGTGGACAATTTGAAGTTGTCCCAGGAGAAGACTCAGCTTTTTGCCAACCGCCGTCGTCGTGTTGGTCCTCGGCTTTGTGTTGGGGACTTGGTGTGGTTGTCTTCTCGTTTTGTCCCTATGAGGGTTTCTTCTCCTAAGTTTAAGCCTCGGTTCATCGGCCCGTACAAGATATTGGAGATTCTTAACCCTGTGTCCTTCCGTTTGGACCTCCCTGCATCCTTTTCGATTCATAATGTTTTTCATCGGTCATTGTTGCGCAGGTATGAGGTACCGGCTGTGCCTTCCGTTGAGCCTCCTGCTCCGGTGTTGGTTGAGGGTGAGTTGGAGTACGTTGTGGAAAAGATCTTGGACTCTCGTGTTTCCAGACGGAAACTCCAGTATCTGGTCAAATGGAAGGGATACGGTCAGGAGGATAATTCTTGGGTCACTGCCTCTGATGTTCATGCCTCCAATCTTGTCCGTGCCTTTCATAGGGCTCATCCTGATCGCCCTGGTGGTTCTGGTGAGGGTTCGGTGCCCCCTCCTTGAGGGGGGGGTACTGTTGTGAAATTGGATTCTGGGCTCCCCCGGTGGCCACTTGTGGAATTGTACTTGTGTGCATCATCCCCTCTGTTCACCTGCTCCTATCAGGATGTGGGAGTCGCTATATAACCTTGCTCCTCTGTCAGTTTCATGCCGGTCAACAATGTAATCAGAAGCCTTTCTGTGCATGTTCCTGCTACTAGACAACTCCCAGCTAAGTTGGACTTTTGTCCTTGTGTGTTTTTGCATTTTGTTCCTGTTCACAGCTGCTGTTTCGTTACTGTGTCTGGAAAGCTCTTGTGAGCGGAAATTGCCACTCTGGTGTTATGAGTTAATGCTAGAGTCTTAAAGTAATTTCTGGATGGTGTTTTGATAGGGTTTTCTGCTGACCATGAAAGTGCCCTTTCTGTCTTCTTGCTATCTAGTAAGCGGACCTCGATTTTTGCTAAACCTATTTTCATACTACGTTTGTCATTTCATCTAAAATCACCGCCAATATATGTGGGGGCCTCTGTCTGCCTTTTGGGAAAATTTCTCTAGAGGTGAGCCAGGACTGTCTTTTCCTCTGCTAGGATTAGGTAGTTCTCCGGCTGGCGCTGGGCATCTAGGGATAAAAAAACGTAGGCATGCTACCCGGCCACTTCTAGTTGTGCGGCAGGTTTAGTTCATGGTCAGTATAGTTTCCATCTTCCAAGAGCTAGTTCTCATATATGCTGGGCTATGTTCTCTCGCCATTGAGAATCATGACAGTTTGACCGGACAAAAAAAAGGGTTAAATTACTGGCTGAGAAAGGAGAGAAAAAAGAAGTCTGCTACAATTTTTTTTTTTTTTTTTTTCCCCCTCTAGTTCTGAGTGTGCTCTTAATTGAATCACTTGCTAGTCTGCCTATACTGCAGCCTTCCTCTATTTCTCTCCTTCTTATCCTTGAATGGCTCTGTGTTCACCTGTTTCAAATGGATCTTCAGAGTGTAGCTACAGGTTTGAATAATCTCGCCACAAAGGTACAAAATTTGCAAGATTTTGTTGTTCATGCACCTATGTCTGAGCCTAGAATTCCTTTGCCTGAATTCTTCTCGGGGAATAGATCTCACTTTCAAAATTTTAAAAATAATTGCAAATTGTTTTTGTCCCTGAAGTCTCGCTCTGCCGGAGACCCTGCACAGCAGGTCAGGATTGTAATTTCCTTGCTCCGGGGCGACCCTCAAGACTGGGCATTTGCATTGGCACCAGGGGATCCTGCGTTGCTCAATGTGGATGCGTTTTTTCTGGCCTTGGGGTTGCTTTATGAGGAACCTCATTTAGAGCTTCAGGCGGAAAAGGCCTTGATGTCCTTGTCTCAGGGGCAAGATGAAGCTGAAATATACTGCCAAAAATTCCGCAAATGGTCTGTGCTTACTCAGTGGAATGAGTGCGCCCTGGCGGCGATTTTCAGAGAAGGTCTCTCTGATGCCATTAAGGATGTTATGGTGGGGTTCCCTGTGCCTGCGAGTCTGAATGAGTCCATGACGATGGCTATTCAGATCGATAGGCGTCTGCGGGAGCGCAAACCTGTGCACCATTTGGCGGTGTCTACTGAGAAAACGCCAGAAAATATGCAATGTGATAGAATTCTGTCCAGAAGCGAGTGGCAGAATTTTAGACGAAAAAATGGGTTGTGCTTCTATTGTGGTGATTCAACTCATGTTATATCAGCATGCTTTAAGCGTACTAAGAAGCCTGACAAGTCTGTTTCAATTAGCACTTTACAGTCTAAGTTTATTCTATCTGTGACCCTGATTTGTTCTTTGTCATCTATTACCGCGGACGCCTATGTCGACTCTGGCGCTGCTTTGAGTCTTATGGATTGGTCCTTTGCCAAACGCTGTGGGTATGATTTGGAGCCATTGGAGGCTCCGATACCTCTGAAAGGGATTGACTCCACCCCATTGGCTAGTAATAAACCACAATACTGGACACAAGTGACTATGCGTGTTAATCCGGATCACCAGGAGGTTATTCGCTTTCTGGTGCTGTATAATCTACATGATGTTTTGGTGCTGGGATTGCCATGGCTGCAATCTCATAACCCAGTCCTCGACTGGAGAGCTATGTCTGTGTTAAGCTGGGGATGTAAAGGAACTCATGGGGACGTACCTTTGGTTTCCATTTCATCATCTATTCCCTCTGAGATTCCTGAATTCTTGTCTGACTTTCGTGACGTTTTTGAAGAACCCAAGGTTGGTTCACTACCTCCGCACCGGGAGTGCGATTGTGCCATAGACTTGATCCCGGGTAGTAAATACCCTAAGGGTCGTTTATTTAATCTGTCTGTGCCTGAACACGCGGCTATGCGAGAATATATAAAGGAGTCCTTGGAAAAGGGACATATTCGTCCTTCGTCATCTCCCTTAGGAGCCGGTTTTTTCTTTGTGTCTAAGAAAGACGGCTCTTTGAGGCCGTGTATTGATTATCGACTTTTGAATAAAATCACGGTTAAATATCAATATCCGTTACCACTGCTTACTGATTTGTTTGCTCGTATAAAGGGGGCCAAGTGGTTCTCTAAGATTGATCTCCGTGGGGCGTATAATTTGGTGCGAATCAAGCAGGGGGATGAGTGGAAAACCGCATTTAATACGCCCGAGGGCCATTTTGAGTATTTGGTGATGCCTTTTGGTCTTTCAAATGCCCCTTCAGTCTTCCAGTCCTTTATGCATGACATTTTCCGCGATTATTTGGACAAATTTATGATTGTGTATCTGGATGATATTCTGATTTTTTCGGATGACTGGGACTCTCATGTCCAGCAGGTCAGGAGGGTTTTTCAGGTTTTGCGGTCTAATTCCTTGTGTGTGAAGGGTTCTAAGTGTGTTTTTGGGGTTCAAAAGATTTCCTTCTTGGGATACATTTTTTCCCCCTCTTCCATCGAGATGGATCCTGTCAAGGTTCAGGCTATTGGTGATTGGACGCAACCCTCTTCTCTTAAGAGTCTTCAGAAATTTTTGGGCTTTGCTAACTTTTATCGTCGATTTATTGCTGGTTTTTCTGATGTTGTAAAACCATTGACTGATTTGACTAAGAAGGGTGCTGATGTTGCTGATTGGTCCCCTGATGCTGTGGAGGCCTTTCGGGAGCTCAAGCGCCGCTTTTCTTCCGCCCCAGTGTTGCGTCAGCCTGATGTTGCTCTTCCTTTTCAGGTTGAGGTCGACGCTTCTGAAATCGGAGCTGGGGCGGTGTTGTCGCAGAGAAGTTCCGACTGCTCCGTGATGAGACCTTGTGCTTTTTTTTCCCGTAAATTTTCGCCCGCCGAGCGGAATTATGATATTGGGAATCGGGAGCTTTTGGCCATGAAGTGGGCTTTTGAGGAGTGGCGTCACTGGCTTGAGGGGGCCAGACATCAGGTGGTGGTATTGACTGACCACAAAAATTTAATTTACCTTGAGTCTGCCAGGCGCCTGAATCCTAGACAGGCGCGCTGGTCGTTGTTTTTCTCTCGGTTTAATTTTGTGGTGTCTTACCTACCGGGTTCTAAGAATGTTAAGGCGGATGCCCTTTCTAGGAGTTTTGAGCCTGACTCCCCTGGTAATTCTGAGCCCACAGGTATCCTTAAAGATGGAGTGATATTGTCTGTCGTTTCTCCAGACCTGCGGCGGGCCTTGCAGGAGTTTCAGGCGGATAGACCTGATCGTTGCCCACCTGGTAGACTGTTTGTTCCTGATGATTGGACCAGTAGAGTCATCTCTGAGGTTCATTCTTCTGCGTTGGCAGGTCATCCTGGAATCTTTGGTACCAGGGATTTGGTGGCAAGGTCCTTCTGGTGGCCTTCCCTGTCACGAGATGTGCGAGGCTTTGTGCAGTCTTGTGATGTTTGTGCTCGGGCCAAGCCTTGTTGTTCTCGGGCTAGTGGATTGTTGTTACCCTTGCCTATCCCGAAGAGGCCTTGGACGCACATCTCGATGGATTTTATTTCGGATCTGCCTGTTTCTCATAAGATGTCTGTCATCTGGGTGGTGTGTGACCGTTTCTCTAAGATGGTCCATCTGGTTCCCTTGCCTAAGTTGCCTTCTTCTTCCGAGTTGGTTCCTCTGTTTTTTCAAAATGTTGTTCGTTTGCATGGTATTCCGGAGAATATCGTTTCTGACAGAGGGACCCAATTCGTGTCTAGATTTTGGTGGGCATTCTGTGCTAGGATGGGCATAGATTTGTCTTTTTCGTCTGCTTTCCATCCTCAGACTAATGGCCAGACCGAGCGGACTAATCAGACCTTGGAGACATATTTGAGGTGTTTTGTGTCTGCGGATCAGGATGATTGGGTTGCTTTTTTGCCTTTGGCGGAGTTCGCCCTCAATAATCGGGCCAGCTCTGCCACCTTGGTGTCCCCGTTTTTCTGTAATTCGGGGTTTCATCCTCGATTTTCCTCCGGTCAAGTGGAATCTTCGGATTGTCCTGGAGTGGATGCTGTGGTGGAGAGGTTGCATCAGATTTGGGGGCAGGTGGTGGACAATTTGAAGTTGTCCCAGGAGAAGACTCAGCTTTTTGCCAACCGCCGTCGTCGTGTTGGTCCTCGGCTTTGTGTTGGGGACTTGGTGTGGTTGTCTTCTCGTTTTGTCCCTATGAGGGTTTCTTCTCCTAAGTTTAAGCCTCGGTTCATCGGCCCGTACAAGATATTGGAGATTCTTAACCCTGTGTCCTTCCGTTTGGACCTCCCTGCATCCTTTTCGATTCATAATGTTTTTCATCGGTCATTGTTGCGCAGGTATGAGGTACCGGCTGTGCCTTCCGTTGAGCCTCCTGCTCCGGTGTTGGTTGAGGGTGAGTTGGAGTACGTTGTGGAAAAGATCTTGGACTCTCGTGTTTCCAGACGGAAACTCCAGTATCTGGTCAAATGGAAGGGATACGGTCAGGAGGATAATTCTTGGGTCACTGCCTCTGATGTTCATGCCTCCGATCTTGTCCGTGCCTTTCATAGGGCTCATCCTGATCGCCCTGGTGGTTCTGGTGAGGGTTCGGTGCCCCCTCCTTGAGGGGGGGGTACTGTTGTGAAATTGGATTCTGGGCTCCCCCGGTGGCCACTTGTGGAATTGTACTTGTGTGCATCATCCCCTCTGTTCACCTGCTCCTATCAGGATGTGGGAGTCGCTATATAACCTTGCTCCTCTGTCAGTTTCATGCCGGTCAACAATGTAATCAGAAGCCTTTCTGTGCATGTTCCTGCTACTAGACAACTCCCAGCTAAGTTGGACTTTTGTCCTTGTGTGTTTTTGCATTTTGTTCCTGTTCACAGCTGCTGTTTCGTTACTGTGTCTGGAAAGCTCTTGTGAGCGGAAATTGCCACTCTGGTGTTATGAGTTAATGCTAGAGTCTTAAAGTAATTTCTGGATGGTGTTTTGATAGGGTTTTCTGCTGACCATGAAAGTGCCCTTTCTGTCTTCTTGCTATCTAGTAAGCGGACCTCGATTTTTGCTAAACCTATTTTCATACTACGTTTGTCATTTCATCTAAAATCACCGCCAATATATGTGGGGGCCTCTGTCTGCCTTTTGGGAAAATTTCTCTAGAGGTGAGCCAGGACTGTCTTTTCCTCTGCTAGGATTAGGTAGTTCTCCGGCTGGCGCTGGGCATCTAGGGATAAAAAAACGTAGGCATGCTACCCGGCCACTTCTAGTTGTGCGGCAGGTTTAGTTCATGGTCAGTATAGTTTCCATCTTCCAAGAGCTAGTTCTCATATATGCTGGGCTATGTTCTCTCGCCATTGAGAATCATGACAAGTACCCCCCCCTTGAAGAGGAGTCACCGAACCCTCACCAGAGCCCCCAGGCCGATCAGGACGAGCCAGATGAAAGGCATGGACCAAATCAGCAGCATGGACATCAGAGGCAAAAACCCAAGAATTATCCTCCTGGCCATAACCCTTCCATTTGACAAGGTACTGAAGCCTCCGCCTCGAAAAGCGAGAATCCAAAATCTTCTCAACCACATACTCCAACTCCCCATCAACCAACACAGGAGCAGGAGGATCAACCGAGGGAACAACGGGCACCACATATTTCCACAATAAAGATCTATGGAAAACATTATGGATGGCAAAAGAGGCCGGAAGGGCCAAACGAAAAGACACCGGATTGATAATCTCAGAAACCCTATAAGGACCAATAAACCGAGGCTTAAACTTAGGGGAAGAAACCTTCATAGGAACATGACGGGAAGACAACCAGACCAAATCCCCAACCCGAAGCCGGGAACCAACACACCGACGACGGTTAGCAAAACGCTGAGCCTCTTCCTGAGACAACACCAAATTGTCCACCACATGAGCCCAAATCTGCTGCAACCTGTCAACCACAGAATCCACACCAGGACAATCAGAAGGTTCAACTTGCCCCGAAGAAAAACGAGGATGAAAACCAAAATTACAAAAGAAGGGCGAAACCAAGGTAGCCGAACTAGCCCGATTATTAAGGGCAAACTAGGCCAATGGCAAGAAAGCCACCCAATCATCCTGATCAGCAGACACAAAGCATCTCAAATAAGTTTCCAAAGTCTGATTAGTTCGCTCGGTCTGGCCATTTGTCTGAGGATGAAATGCGAAAGAAAAAGACAAATCAATGCCCAGCCTAGCACAAAAGGCCCGCCAAAACCTAGAAACAAACTGGGAACCTCTGTCGGACACAATATTCTCCGGAATACCATGCAAACGAACCACATGCTGAAAAAACAACAGAACCAAATCAGAAGAGGAAGGCAATTTAGGCAAAGGCACCAAATGAACCATCTTAGAAAACTGGTCACAAACCACCCAGATAACCGACATCCTCTGGGAAACAGGAAGATCTGAAATAAAATCCATAGAAATATGCGTCCAGGGCCTCTCAGGGACCGGCAAAGGCAAAAGCAACCCACTAGCACGGGAACAACAAGGCTTGGCCCGCGCACAAGTCCCACAGGACTACACAAAAGAACGCACATCACGCGACAAAGAAGGCCACCAAAAGGACGTACCAACCAAATCTCTGGTACCAAAAATACCAGGATGACCAGCCAACACAGAACAGTGAACCTCAGAAATCACTCTACTAGTCCATCTATCAGGAACAAACAGTTTCCCCACAGGACAGCGGTCAGGTTTGTCAGCCTGAAATTCCTGCAGAACCCGTCGCAAATCAGGGGAAATGGCAGAAAGGACCACCCCTTCCTTCAGAATGCCGACCGGCTCCAATACCTCAGGAGAATCAGGCAAAAAACTCCTAGAGAGGGCATCAGCCTTAACATTCTTAGAACCCGGAAGATACGAGACCACAAAATCAAAACAGGAGAAAAACAGGGACCATCGAGCCTGTCTAGGATTCAGCCGCTTGGCAGATTCGAGGTAAATCAGATTTTTATGATCGGTCAAGACCACAATACGGTGCTTGGCTCCCTCAAGCCAATGTCACCATTCCTCAAACGCCCACTTCATAGCCAACAACTCCCGATTGCCGACATCATAATTGCGTTCAGCAGGCGAAAACGTAAGGGAAAAGAAGGCACACGGTTTCATCAAGGAACCATCAGAATTCCTCTGAGACAAAAAGGGCCCCTGCCCCAATCTCAGAAGCGTCAACCTGAACCTGAAACGGAAGAGAAACATCTGGCTGACGCAACACCGGGGCAGAAGTAAATCGGCGTTTAAGCTCCTGAAAGGCAGAGACAGCCACAGGGGACCAATTCGTTACATCAGCGCCTTTCTTCGTCAAATAGGTCAGGGGTTTAACCACACTGGAGAAGTTAGCAATGAAACGGCGATAAAAATTAGCAAAGCCCAAAAATTTCTGAAGGCTCTTCACAGATGTGGGTTGAATCCAATCATGAATGGCCTGAACCTTAACCGGATCCATCTCTATAGATGAGGGAGAAAAAATGAAGCCCAAAAAAGAAACCTTCTGCACTCCAAAGAGACACTTAGACCCCTTCACAAACAAAGTATTATCACGAAGGATCTGAAATACCATCCTGACCTGTTTCACATGAGACTCCCAATCATCGGAAAAAATCAAGATGTCATCCAAATATACAATCATGAATTTATCAAGATAATTCCGGAAGATATCATGCATGAAGGACTGAAAAACAGATGGAGCATTAGAGAGCCCGAATGGCATCACAAGGTATTCAAAATGGTCTTCGGGCGTATTAAATGCAGTTTTCCATTCGTCACCCTGCTTAATACGAACAAGATTATATGCCCCCCGAAGGTCAATTTTAGTAAACCAACTAGCCTGTTGTGAATTTACTTTTTGGCTCCCTCTAGTGGCTACTAGTGATTTGACTCTGGGTTTGTCAGTCATTCCTTTTATGCTCACCTGGGTCGTTAGGTCAGGGGTGTTGCTATATAAGCTCCCTGGACCTTCAGTTCAATGCCTGGCAACGTTGATATCAGAGCTAATCTGTAGTGCTCTTGTCTACTGATCCTGGTTCCTGCTTGATTAAGCTAAGTCTGCTTTTTTGCTTTTTGCAATTTGTTATTGTTTGCATTTTTTGTCCAGCTTGTATATTATCTGTATCCTGACCTTGCTGGAAGCTCTAGGGCGGCTGGTGTTCTCCCCCCGGGCCGTTAGACGGTTCGGGGGTTCTTGAATCTCCAGCGTGGATTTTTGATAGGGTTTTTGTTGACCATATAAGTTATCTTACTATATTCTGCTATTAGTAAGTGGGCCTCTCTGTGCTAAACCTAGTTCATCTCTGTGTTTGTCATTTCCTCTTACCTCACCGTTATTATTTGTGGGGGGCTTGTATCCTACTTTTGGGGTCCTTTCTCTGGAGGCAAGAGAGGTCTTTGTTTTCCTCTTCTAGGGGTAGTTAGCTCTCCGGCTGGCGCGAGACATCTAGCGACCAACGTAGGCATGTTCCCCGGCTACTTCTAGGGTTGGCGTTAGGAGTAGATATATGGTCAACCCAGTTACCACTGCCCTATGAGCTGGATTTTTGTACTTTGCAGACTTGCTGATATCTCTGAGACCCTCGCCATTGGGGTCATAACACTAGCCCCCTTAATCCTGGCAAACAAATCAGAAAGCAAAGGTAAAGGGTATTGAAACTTGACCGTGATCTTATTCAATACAGGGTCTCAAGGAGCCATCCTTCTTAGCAACAAAAAAAAAATCCCGCTCCCAACGGTGAAGAAGATGGCCGAATATGCCCTTTCTCCAAAGACTCCTTAACATAACTCCGCATGGCGGTATGTTCCGGCACAGACAGATTGAAAAGTCGGCCCTTAGGAAACTTACAGCCTGGAATCAAGTCAATAGCACAATCACAGTCCCTATGCGGTGGAAGGGAACTGGACTTGGGCTCATCGAATACATCCTGAAAATCAGACAAAAACTCTGGAACTTCAGAAGAGGAGGAAGAGGAGATTGACATCACAGGAACGTCATTATGAACCCCCTGACAACCCCAACTAGTCACAGACATAGACTTCCAATCCAACACAGGATTATGTATCTGCAACCATGGAAAACCCAGCACAATAGCATCATGCAAATTATGCAATACCAGAAAACGACAATCTTCCTGATGGGCTGGCGCCATGCACATGGTCACCTGTGTCCAAAACTGGGGTTTATTTTTAGCCAAAGGTGTAGCATCAATGCCCCTTAAAGGAATAGGGTTCTGCAAAGACTGCAAGGGGAAACCACAACGCCTGGCAAATTCAAAGTCCATTAAGTTCAAAGCGGCGCCTGAATCCACAAACGCCATGACAGAAAATGACGACAATGAGCAGATCAAGGTCACAGATAACAGAAATTTAGGTTGTACAGTTCCGATGGTAACTGAACTAGCGATTCTCTTTGTACGCTTTGGGCAGACTGAAATGACATGAGAAGCATCGCCACAATAAAAACACAACCTATTCTGATGTCTGAATCCTTGTTGTTCCGTTCTAGACAGAATCCTATCACACTGCATAGGCTCAGGCATCTGCTCTGAGGACAACGCCACAGCGCGCACAGTTCTGCGCTCCCGCAAGCGCCGATCAATCTGAATGGCCAGAGACATAGAATCACTCAGACCAACAGGCGTGGGAAACCCCACCATAACATCTTTAACAGATTCAGAAAGACCCTTTCTGAAAATTGCAGCCAAAGCATCCCCATTCCATTTAGTCAGCACAGACCATTTTCTAAATTTCTGACAATACAATTCTGCCGCTTCTTGACCCTGAGACAGGGCCAACAAGGTCTTCTCCGCTTGATCCACAGAATTTGGTTCATCATATAATAATCCTAGAGCCTGAAAAAAGGCATCTACATTAAGCAAGGCCGGATTCCCAGATTCCAGGGAAAATGCCCAATCCTGAGGGTCGCCACGCAGCAGGGAGATGACAATTTTAACCTGCTGAATGGGATCACCAGAGGAACGAGGCTTCAGAGCAAAAAATAGTTTACAATTGGTTTTAAAACTCAAAAATTTGGACCTGTCCCCAAAAAACAAATCAGGAGTAGGAATCCTAGGTTCTAAAAGCGGAGTCTGAACAATATAATCCGAAATACCCTGTACCTTAGCAGCAAGCTGGTCTATACGAGAAACTAATCCCTGAACATCCATGCTAGCACAAGACTCCTCAGTCACCCAGAGGAAAAGAGGGAAGAAAAGACAAAGCAGGCTATAGAAAAAAAAATGGCTCTTTCTTCCCTTTTTCTGAGATGCATTTAACTCATTGTTGGCCAGTTGTACTGTTATGATCCGGTGACCTTGGAGCCGCATGAGAGACTTTCTCAGGAGTAGGTGGTACCTGTACTGACCGCAACCCCTAAACTAACACCGCAACTAGAAGTAGCCGTGGGATGTACCTAACACGTCCTAGACACCTCGACACAGCCGGAGGACTAAATACCCCTATAGATAGAAATGGGAATTCTATCTTGCCTCAGAGCAGAACCCCAAAGGATAGGCAGCCCCCCACAAATATTGACTGTGAGTATAAGGGGAAAAACACACGCAGGCAGAAAAACAGGATTTAGCAAAAGAGGCACTCCTAGCTAAATAGAAAAGGATAGGACAGAATTCTAAGCGGTCAGTATTAAAATCCTAAAAATATCCACAGCAGATAATACAAATATTCTACATCTAACTAAAGACATAGAAAGTATATCTGCATCTCCTGAGAATCCAGCATGACTGAAAAATCCAAACAAAGTCTAAGCTGGACAAAACGCAATGAATTGCACTGAATTGGAAAGCACACTGCATGTGTGCACAGAGACAAAAAAACCAGACACTTATCTTAGATTAATTGGCAGCAGGGCATGAGGAGCCAGAGAGAGATGCAATCCCTCCAAGTACAATGGACAACTGGCATCGACTCATGGATCCTGCACACCTAAATACCTAATAGAGCTGCAATCAGCAGAAACACCTGCCCGGATTACAACCCCAAGACAACTGCACTACCACCAACAACCACCGGAGGGAGCCCAAGAGCAGAATTCACAACTGTTTAGTGGCAGAATATGCAATCATAGCCCTGATTAAAGATGATCTTTGGAACAAATGCCTAGCGTGGATTCCCCTAAGGTAATTAGCCACAGTAATTATGTGATTACAAGTATTTCACCAGATTAATGAAATTATGAGCACATATGATGGTGCCTAGTAGACATTCTAGAGTCTTTATATGGAGCTCTTCTAATAGGCCATGTGGGTTTCCACAATATAATAAGTCCCAGCTACAATGCAGCTGCAAAATGTTTCACCCAATAGATGCAATTATAAGCACATGCACTTGTAATAGAGTGCAGGGTTGCGTATGTCACCACGGAACAGACAGACCAACTGTTGAAGGGGATTTATTAACAGGGGTAAAATTCTCCTCGCAGGGAGTAAACAGGGGGTTAATAGAGTCAAACAGTAAACAGTTAAGTGGAATCAAAAGGGTTAACGAGTGTTCTTGTAACTTATCAGCCCAGGGAGGTCCTGACTGGAGGGTCCTTTTCCCCAATGTGGATACAGTCACCAGCAGGGCTTGAGATCCTGAAGTCTCTTCTGTGTCTCCTGGAAAGTCCGGGGTTAAGCCTCTGCAGCCTGTTCTTCTCAAAGTGAAACTGGAACCAGGAAATAGCACAGTCTCTCCGTCACTGCTGCAGGAGTCTCCGTAAGCCTGGCAGCTTCTCTGTAGTAACGATGTCACACACACACTGGGCAGTTACTTATCTCACTCAGGGATCTTTGCTTGTCACTGCGGTCACCAGGGCTGCACTGAGTCACTGTCTCTGCACTGTCAGAGGAAGAGTCTTCTCAGATTATGGAGGCTTCCAAGTCCCCACTCTCACTCCAGCCTTAGTGCCCTCACGGGGAGCACTCTGTCATGGGGAGCGCGGCGCTGCAGCCTGATTTCTCTCTGGCACGCTGTCCCCTCTCTGGCGCGCTCTCTCTCCTGCACTTTTTCTGACCACTCCCCTCTCTTTTCCCAGCAGCCACCACGTCCCCCCTGTCCAGGGCAGAAAGTCTTCCCCCCAACAACCCAGCTGTCTGACTAAGGGTTCCAGGCAAGGAGCAGGGAAAGCAACCTCC
The DNA here is from genome assembly GCF_051348905.1 of Ranitomeya variabilis. Taxonomy (NCBI): domain Eukaryota; kingdom Metazoa; phylum Chordata; class Amphibia; order Anura; family Dendrobatidae; genus Ranitomeya; species Ranitomeya variabilis. The sequence goes on along the minus strand of NC_135235.1, from coordinate 525,865,843 downwards.
TTACATTCCCCCTCTCTTAAAGCTCGCCATTCCACGGGCGAGGACTCTTCGTGCTTCTCTTTGTTCTTTGGAGGGGAGTCAGATACCTGCGATTCTCGCATCTCCTTCTGCCTTTCTTCTTGTACATACTCCCAGACTAAATGGTTTAGGAGCTGCTCATCAGTCAGGTTGAGATATGCTTTCTCTGCTTCATCAACAACTGCTGTCTTCTTCTTTTTCTTCTTCTTCTTAGCTTTGCCGCTAGCAGATGTCTGCGTAGATGATTCATCCTCCTCCTTGTCGTTGTCGGAAACTTTAGGGACTTCTTGTTCGGGCTCCTCAGTTTGGGGGCTTAGTACAAGCAATTGTTCTCCATAGCTCTCCCTCTCTTTGACAGGAGCATTCTTGTCAAAGCTTGAGTCAGATGAATTAAGACCATGCAGGCCGGACTCTTTGTCATCTGCGCCGGGCTCTGCGGGCATCATTTCCCAGGGTTTCTCAGCCACACGCCCTGTCTCACACAGCTGCTCCATTTCCCTTGTCCGATCAGGAACTGGTGAGCTGACAGCCAGCACATTCTTCACCTCAGGAGACGACATCAGTGGTTCCTCCTTCTCATCGGCTCGGACCTTGGAAACGAGTGTCGCAGGAACACTTGGCACTTTCTCTCCTTCTTCGGGAACTCGTGTTGGGCAAGGTAGTAAAGCACTTCGGTGGTCTTCTTGAACGAACGTCACTTTCTTTCCTCCGGGCTGAGTCTCACCAATAAAACCTTCAGACCCAGGCTGTAGATCCACTAGGCTCGCCTTTACGTGTTGGGACAGCGCAGTCATTTCACCAGAGATGCTTGACACCTTCTCCACCTCTCCTTGGCGTCCGACATCGTGGTACTGTCTTGCCTTAGGTGGAACTCTTCTCTTCCTGCCGTACCATTCCCTCCAGGGGCGACTTTCCCTCCAGTTAGCAGGACCCTCAGAGAGGTGAGCGGATCTCTGCCACCGCTCTTCTCGGGTAGGGCAAATTCTGGAAATGTGTCCCACCTTTCTGCACGACCAGCACTCACATCTGCGTCTGTCTGAAGGGCGCTTCAGTCCGGATTGTCGACCTCGGCGGGGGACATCTCTCATCTGCGGTTGCTCTTCACCCCAGGATACGGAGTTACACTCTGGGGCCGCCACCGAAGCCTTCTTTATGCGGCGCACCTCTCCTATATCTCTTTCTGGTGGCTTCCGCACGTTACCTCGGGGTATGCCGCTGGTCCCCAAAACCGCAGTAAGGGCTTTCCCCAGACTCTCAATCTCCTCCCAGATTCTTCTTATCTTCAGCTGGAAATCTCAGGTCCACATTGCCTCCTCTTCATTCTGACTGGGTGCTCCACAGTTGTAGCATCTAGGCAGTCTTCTTCGCCGAGCGGCACTAGTCTCACTTTGGGGGGCGGTCTCTCTATCTCGCACCGAAGGGCTGTACTCTGCAGCAGGGATCTTCTTATATTCAGCCACCTCCTCACGGACTCGCTTAACCTCCTTCTTCAAGTCTTCTACCCATTGAGGGGCTGTTACCTCCCTGCTCCATACCTTTCCCACTGGCCCTACCACCCCTTGCTCTTGCTCGCGCGTGCGTGCCTCACTACCGACCTCAGAGAAAGTCATATCTAGCTTTACGCGCATGCGCTCTCGCAGGGCCTGTTTCATCAACACGTCTCGCAAGTCTGTCACCAGTTGGTCTCGCAGCACAACGTCAACTGTCCCCACACCTACGCCGTCCTTCCGTATAATGGCAGTATGAAGCTCTTGCAGTGCGTTCATATATTGAGTCACGGTCTCCCCCTCTCTTTGCACCCGGCGGAACAGTCGCATGCGCAGCTCCCCTACGTCAGTGGGGTCCCCATGCGTCTCCTCAAGTATACGTAATACTTTGTCCAGGGTATATCTCGCCTGGGGGGGTCTGAGCATAACAGAGTCCCATGCATCCCCCTCTAGGGCCATCACAGCTATTTCCGCCTGCAGAGCCGGTGTCATAGGATGCATCCGCATCATTCCTCGGATGCGCTCCGTCCAACCCCACAACATGACATTACTCCCTGAAAATTTTGGCAGGTTAGCTAACATGGCTCCCAGGGAGATGCTAGACCTGGGACCTCCCTCAACTGCTTGGTCTGCCCCTTCCGCGCTACCGTGTGACATCCTGCCGACTACGCCAAGTGTAATAGAGTGCAGGGTTGCGTATGTCACCACGGAACAGACAGACCAACTGTTGAAGGGGATTTATTAACAGGGGTAAAATTCTCCTCGCAGGGAGTAAACAGGGGGTTAATAGAGTCAAACAGTAAACAGTTAAGCGGTATCAAAAGGGTTAACGAGTGTTCTTGTAACTTATCAGCCCAGGGAGGTCCTGACTGGAGGGTCCTTTTTCCCAATGTGGATACAGTCACCAGCAGGGCTTGAGATCCTGAAGTCTCTTCTGTGTCTCCTGGAAAGTCCGGGGTTAAGCCTCTGCAGCCTGTTCTTCTCAAAGTGAAACTGGAACCAGGAAATAGCACAGTCTCTCCATCACTGCTGCAGGAGTCTCCGTAAGCCTGGCAGCTTCTCGGTAGTAACGATGTCACACACACACTGGGCAGTTACTTATCTCACTCAGGGATCTTTGCTTGTCACTGCGGTCACCAGGGCTGCACTGAGTCACTGTCTCTGCACTGTCAGGGGATGAGTCTTCTCAGATTATGGAGGCTTCCAAGTCCCCACTCTCACTCCAGCCTTAGTGCCCTCACGGGGAGCACTCTGTCATGGGGAGCGCGGCGCTGCAGCCTGCTTTCTCTTGGCACGCTGTCCCCTCTCTGGCGCGCTCTCTCTCCCGCACTTTTCTGACCACTCCCCTCTCTTTTCCCAGCAGCCACCACGTCCCCCCTGTCCAGGGCAGAAAGTCTTCCCCCCAACAACCCAGCTGTGTGACTAAGTGGTTCCAGGCAAGGAGCAGGGAAAGCAACCTCCTTACACACTGATGAACAAAAAATGTTACAGAGACCTTTATTAGGTCTCTGCTAACAGGTCACTGCCTGTTTTAGATGCACAACATATTGCAAGAGCTGGACCAGATAGATACATATATGCTTGATACTCATCATTCAGATGTTATGCCGCCCGCATAACTTCTTATCATGTTTCTCGATAGGTTGTGATAGAATTTCTATATCAAGCATATATGTATCTATCTGGTCCAGCTCTTGCAATATGTTGTGCATCTAAAACAGGCAGTGACCTGTTAGCAGAGACCTAATAAAGGTCTCTGTAACGTTTTTTGTTCATCAGTGCATGTGCTTATAATTGCATCTATTGGGTGAAACATTTTGCAGCTGCATTGTAGCTGGGACTTATTATATTGTGGAAACCCACATGGCCTATTAGAAAAGCTCCATATAAAGACTCTAGAATGTCTACTAGGCACCATCATATGTGCTCATAATTTCATTAATCTGGTGAAATACTTGTAATCACATAATAACTGTGGCTAATTACCTTAGGGGAATCCATGCTAGGCATTTGTTCCAAAGATCATCTTTAATCAGGGCTATGATTGCATATTCTGCCACTAAACGCCTATGTAACATGTTCTCTTATTGTTTTTATACTGCACAGTGTGGGGTCTAGGTCTCCCTAGGTATAGGTGTTATCTATGTCTAGCCTATAGGGGTACCTTTAGCGCGATTGTGTGTGGGCAGTGGGACATTGTGGGCCAATTAGGGTCAATTTAGGGACCCCAGGGCCAGCCACCGCGGAGCGGGGGCACCAATACGTTTCCCCTAGGGTGCCAACCCCCGCAGATAGGTAGCGTACAGTATAGATATATACTAGGGTTTGACTCTTTCCCCATTCTAGTTTTTTCACGGTGTGTTGTTGTTATTTTTGGTGCGCCATTGGTTGTTGGCATTTTTAATTATATTTAATAAAATTTACATTTTAGGGCATTACATGACTATATATACAAAATTACTACCCCTTTGTATTCATTTAAAGAGAACTTGAAATATTCACCTAAGTTGGGGCCGGTCCTCTAACTGCGACCTGGTCCCTACACGTCCAGATATAGGCCCCATGGGTGGCTTCGGCACTTCCCATGCCCATAGGACCTCTCCTGTCCTCCCGGGAACTTCATTCAGTCTCTCCCTTTCAATTCTCTCTTCCGCTCTGCTCTCTCACTCCTTCTCCTTTGGCCTCCTAGGACCCACTGCTTTGCACACTTTTCTCCCGCCTTCTAAGCTCCTCCCCTTTTTCTACCTACCCCACCCACTCCCACCACCCATTACTGTCCAGCCTGGGATGAGGCCTTCCTCCCTAAGGGTACACTCAGGTGCCCTGACTGAACTGGTGTGTGTTGGATGTGAGTGTTGTGAGTGTGAGATGTGTGATGTGTGATGTGTGATGTGTGATGTGAGTGTTGTGAGTGTGAGAGTGTGAGTCCTGGGTGATGCGCCCTCCTTACCTGAGAGTGGGATACCACACCTCTGGGTGAGGTGCAGTAACTCTGTGGTGACTGGACCCCAGGGGCGCCACACATGCGTGATCATGCTTCTACCTGGGTAGAAAGTGGTTTGCATTTATCTATCTTTATGTATAATGATACAATAATATGAGATATCTGCATGAAGGTAAAAACGACCCCCAAATGTGAACTTTCTTGGTGGGGGGCATAAATCTGGCAGCTTATGGTCACAAGTGACTTCATTTATTTTGACAAAACATAGATTGTGTGCAGAGTTAACTCCTTCATGCCCATGTAACATAAATATACTATACGTCATGCGGTCGGATGAGGCAAGCTCAGTAGTTTCCTGCAGTTTAACCCCTTGTATTTAGCAGGCAATAGTATCAGTGATTAGGCAAAGGGGGTAAGCCCTGTGTGTCAACCCTTCACATAAAAGTGTAAAACAATTCATTACATGAGGGTGAGGATAGAAAATTATGTAGATAATGCTGAACGTCTAATAACTCTTCCAGTTCTGGATTGTTCTCGCTATGGTTCAGGGTATGCTATATCACCTCTCCACCAGGGAGTGTCAGCATTCATCAAGGTCTGTCTGAATGGTGCATACATGTTACCATGGAAACTGCTCCAGTATGGAGATACAGGTCAATGTGTGTTCCTGTGCACACTGGAATACGCTTTGACCATGGTGCAGTCTGCTAATGGTGAAAATGGCTTAGTAAAATCACCATGGAAACAGCTGTTTACTAAGTGGTCATTACACAGTAGTCAATGGCAGAGGGACTTGTAGTCCAAATCTAGTGTGTGTATAGGACCAGCTGTCATTCCCAGGTGCCAGATTCTCACTGGGTCCAAATTTCCTGAATCAAAGATATTTGGTGGCGTTACTGGTTGGGCAGGGTAGACACACTACCCTCCAGCCTGGCACTAAACAGGGTGACAATACATTTCTCATGTATAGTCACCTGTGAAGCAGTGACCGGTGTTGTATATGAGGGTCGTTATGTGTCCCCCAGGATGAGCATAGAAGCGTATTGAGGCAGCGAGAGTTCATTGCAGTCAGAGGCATAGCTGTGATTGCAATGCAAAATAAAAGTAGGTGTTGGTCTTGGGCAAATTATTTGCCCAAGGTTGACTTAAGAAAACCTGCCATGGGCTTTTATTTTTGGAGTGGACTACAGGATGGTAGTGGGTCAGTTCACTACCTCCAGGCCAGGTCTTCCAAGTGGCCCATGGACACAGGTACCTTGTAAAAACCCTGCAGCAGAAGGTTGGGTATGTCAGTCTTGGTTTGCAAACTGCAGAGCAGGTAGCTCTGCAAAGCTTCGGCCTGTGTGAAGGAACACAGAGCCAATTGGAGCCAAAAGACCTGGCACCCCTCAGCGTACATGGCGGTGCTGTCACCCATGGCAACCGGTCTCGGATACTGACTGTTTTGTTTCCCGGCTGCGTAGTGGAGGATACCATTTGTTTTCCATTTTGTGAGTACACTGAACACTAAAGAGACTTTTCTTTGAACTTTCCTGTAGTCACTGCCTGTCTGTCACACTTCACCAACCCTGCTGCTCTACACACCCTACCTGGTGCCAATAGTTTGCATCCCACTGCCTACTCCACTAAGGCCAGTGTTTCGGTCCGCCTGCATCCAAGTTGACCACCACAGTGGCATGGGGAATAATGGTAAGTTTGGACAATGACTACACACCATAGGAAAGGCAGGGAAGGTGTGGTTCTGACTAACCACTGCTCCCGACGATGCTGTATTAGCCATTTTGGGTGCTGGAGGATTAGATCTCAATAAAGGAGGCAAATGCTGGGCACCATATAGTCTCATTATATATAACAAATGTATAGCCACTTCTCAGCGTCAGGTCGGAAGGTCACTTCTGTAGCCTGCAATACAAGTATAAATGCTAGAGATTGGTTATAATTGTCCATCTGACATTCTAATATTTTAGGGATTTGAATTTTTAAGGGGGTTTTTCATGGAATATAAACAATGTTGCGAACATTTCATAATGAGCCAGATAACTAGTGACTTGCACACCAATGGAACTCTCACAGATCCCAGGCACAGAACACTTACATTCTCTGTTTGAATGAGTGCCACTCTTCATTGTCTACAGAACCGTCGGTGATAGTGTCATAGCTCCCAACCATCCCGGATTCAGCAAGTCTGTCCCGCCACGTCAGGGCTTTGCACTATTTGCGCAACGTGTGAACACAGCCCTGCAGACACAAAGCCAGATGTCATATAGAGAAGCCATAGAAAAATCTGGCTGCTCTGACTGGGTAAGAATGAACAAAAAATAAATCCATTGGTCGCAAATAGAGAGGAGCATAAGTCTTTCTAGATTCTGAAATAGATGATAGGACTATTATACAAACGATGTCTGCCATACTGAGAACTTGCAGGCTTAGAACAATGTGATTGAACATGGCCTCTTCACAGTACCCCTTCCAAATGTCCCTATGAGCAGAGTGATCCTCCATCCATGGGAAGATGCCTCCCTCCCTCCGGAGGATACAATGTGTGCGCCTCAGCTGCGAGAATGAGAAAATCTGAGAGTGTAAATAGCATCTTGATTTAGCACACTTGACTGCTCTTCTCTGCCTGGACGCAGATCAATATTCAGCAGCCTCTCTCTGGCTGTATGGCACACTGGCAGTGTCTGTAAATCTGGATTGATCATGCTGAAGAAAACATTACTTTGTACATGTACATAAACAGTATGTCCTGCCCGATGCAACGTGTAAACAATCCGCTAGTTACTCGCTGACAGTGTATGCTGCAAAACTTTGACCTTCTAATGATAGAGGCTTATCTTGCTGTTAACAAAGGACCTACAACCTCCTGGGAATCTTTATTAGGTAAAAGTAGACCAAAATATAAGACCTTTCTCAAATATAATAGATTAATAGCTCTTCGTTTTTTAAGAGAGGGAGGCTGATATAGGGCTCTCCCATGCCTTACTAACGTGACAGCTGTGTGAGCCTTTCTGCATCTGAGATGGCGATACTACAGTGTGGGAATAGACCATGTGTAAACAGAGGGGATATCTTTGCTGTTGTCTTACTTTCTGTTGAATGCTGTGAGAAGCAGTGTTAGATGGATCTCTATGTATAATGGATTAACGGGTAGGAGGAGGCGAGATGAAACAATTGCAGCGGTAAAACCTGTTACTGCACTTTGCATATGTATTGAGGGATTCAGATATACCATAGGTCGCAACCATCCTGGATTCAGCGTAATTGTCTCAATTTAAGGGGCCTGTCTTGGGAGGTCAACGCTTTGTCCCGACTTCCGCTCACTCTGTGTCTTCATCACTCTGTAGCTCCTCCTCAGGGGTGGGGGTGGCATTTTTGCACTGGAATGAAAACCATCACAACCTGCATCATTGTAGGCAGCAGCAAAAGCTATTACGAACAGCTTGTCTGCCCCAATGGGCAAGATACCATAGCTACCTGCCTACCTACCTGCTGCTTGGGAGGTCTGCTGCTCCAAGCACCTTGTTTAACCAGCTCTTACTGAACAGGAATGCTGATTATTTGAAGGAGGGCCTGTCAGTACCAGCTGTGCCAAATGACCTAGGATAAAAAGCCAAACCAGACACTCTATTGGCAGATAAGTGTTTTGAGGTGTTTGCCCCTCATCAATGTAAAGCAGGAGGTCTGTTTTGGCTAGGTGACAGGCCTCTGCCACTGGGTGTAAGGGGAAACATTTCTTCTTGTGGAGAGTTCCAAGTCAGCATAAAAAGACTTATAGTGTATATATAATGTGTGGTGCAATGTTTACTATAATATGCTTATATATATTTATGTGGTCCGTTAGCCTGGATTACTCTATATAGCTAAATGTATAACTTGGGCATGGATGACACAGTCTATTGCTTCTATATGTATGTCTATTGGCTTATATATACTGATACAGCTCATTAGCCTGCTTCATTATATACATGTATTATTCTTTTACATCTTGCTGTAAATTTTTGTGGTGCCATCTGCTGGTTGACTCATTTATTTTTTATCTGTGTTTTTAATTGTTCTTTATACACTTAAGAAAGATGTAACATTCCTCAATGATTTCTAGTTCTATGTGCATTTTTTCCTGTAGGCTTATATCTATTCTGTGCTGAACCATTTATATTTTCCATGTTTATACTATACACTATATTTGGTTATTGTACTCCGATTCTTATATTTTCTATACACATTTTTACCTTGACTTGTTGCTTTATTTGTTTCTATGTTATAACCTAGATGAAGTATCGTATACTATTCTCCTTTTCTATAGCATGTTTATGTCTCTGAATGAGAAGTTAGTTGTGAGCATTATTTAGGACAGCCACAGATGTGAGACAACCCTTTTGCAAGTAGAAGCAGGACCCACAAAGTCTGCTGATCACTGGAAGTTCAGTTTCTTTTAACCCCCAGCAATAAGTAGTGAAAGTGACATCCAGCCATGCAGGGGAAATGTAGTTTTATAATCCAGTTATAGTAATTAATGACCAATTATTTAATATATAGTCAGCAAGAGTCTGTCAGTGCAAAGCCCACTCTTTGTAAGACATTTCTTCTATGGGAGACATTATGTCTATAATGTCTATGTGTCTTGACAGGACTTATTGAAAGTGATTGTGAGACTAAAACAACCACTTAAGGGGGTTGCAACCTTTCAACTAACTAACCTATAGTTTCAGTGATGAGCTGATGAGCTTTACTTTCTCTCTCCTGGTCTAAGTGCTATGTCTCCATCACTGCCCCAGTCTTTTTTGGTCAGCTGCAGCAGTGATATCAAGGGTTACGGTGAAATGCTGAGCTCAGGGGCTCATGCTGTCTATACTGGTAGAGCCTCTGAGCTCATTGATTGCCTGTAGGGCTGTCAACCTGTTGTCAGTGTTCAGCCGATCAAAATAGTCCAGAGCGGTGGCTGAGATGCAGCACTGGTCCCAGGGAAGGGTAAGTAAAGCTCAATTTGTTTTGTTTTTCACAAAAAAATCTGATCCTGACCTGGTCATGCTGTTGACAATACCTTGATTCGGAAATGTTGGTAGTCAGAGCTTCAATTGTACTCGCTCCTAAAAGACACGAGTACAGTTGAATGCAAGAAGGTGGATTTGTTCTTTGACAACTGTCTCAGAGAATGACTGAATCCCATTCCAAAATGCTGCCTGGGAAACACCTTGGACGGCCACAGTAGGCCTGATGGGGCCTCATATTGGCTGCACCTACCTCCGCTCCACCAGAGATACACCTCTGGAGTATGTACAGTACAGACCAAAAGTTTGGACACACCTTCTCATTTAAAGATTTTTCTGTATTTTCATGACTATGAAAATTGTAAATTCACACTGAAGACATCAAAACCATGAATTAACACATCTTGAATTATATACTTAACAAAAAAGTGTGAAACAACTGAAAATATGTCTTATATTCTAGGTTCTTCAAAGTAGCCACCTTTTGCTTTTATGACTGCTTTGCACACTCTTGGCATTCTCTTGATGAGCTTCAAGAGGTAGTCACCAGAAATGGTTTTCACTTCACAGGTGTGCCCTGTCAGGTTTAATAAGTGGGATTTCTTGCCTTATAACTGGGGTTGGGACCATTAGTTGTGTTGAGCAGAAGTCTGGTGGATACACAGCTGATAGTCCTACTGAATAGACTGTTAGAATTTGTATTATGGCAAGTAAAAAGCAGCTAAGTAAAGAAAAATGAGTGGCCATCGTTACTTTAAGAAATGAAGGTCAGTTACTCCGAAAAATTGGAAAAACTTTGAAAGTGTCCCCAAGTGCAGTTGCAAAAACCATCAAGCGCCGCAGAGAAACTGGCTCTCATGAGGACCGCCCCAGGAAAGGAAGACCAAGAGTCACCTCTGCTTCTAAGGATAAGTTTATCCGAGTCACCAGCCTCAGAAATCGCAGGTTAACAGCAGCTCAGATTAGAGACCAGGTCAATGCCACACAGAGTTCTAGCAGCAGACAAATCTCTAAAAAAACTGTTAAGAGGAGACTTTGTGCAGCAGGCCTTCCTGGTAAAATAGCTGCTAGGAAACCACTGCTAAGGACAGGCAACAAACAGAAGAGACTTGTTTGGGCTAAAGAACACAAGGAATGGACATTAGACCAGTGGAAATCTGTGCTTTGGTCTGGTGAGTCCAAATTTGAGATATTTGGTTCCAACCACCGTGTCTTTGTGCGACGCAGAAAAAGTGAACGGATGGACTCTACATGCCTGGTTCCCACCGTGAAGCATGGAGTAGGAGGTGTGATGGTGTGGGGGTGCTTTGCTGGTGACACTGTTGGGGATTTATTCAAAATTGAAGGCATACTGAACCATCATGGCTACCACAGCATCTTGCAGCGGCATGCTATTCCATCTGGTTTGCATTTAGTTGGACCATCATTTATTTTTCAACAGGACAATGACCCCAAACACACCTCCAGGCTTTGTAAGGGTTATTTAACCAAGAAGGAGAGTGATGGGGTGCTACGCCAGATGACCTGGCCTCCAGTCACCAGACCTGAACCTAATCGAGATGGTTTGGGGTGAGCTGGACCAGAGTGAAGGGCCAACAAGTGCTAAGCATCTCTAGCAACTCCTTCAAGATTGTTGGAAGACCATTTCCAATGACTACCTCTTGAAGCTCATCAAGAGAATGCCAAGAGTGTGCAAAGCATTCATCAAAGCAAAAGGTAGCTACTTTGAAGAACCTAGAATATAAGACATAATTTCAGTTGTTTCACACTTTTTGTTAAGCATATAATTCCACATGTGTTAATTCATGGTTTTGATGCCTTCAGTGTGAATGTACAATTTTCATAGTCATGAAAATACAGAAAAATCTTTAAATGAGAAGGTGTGTCCAAACGTTTGGTCTGTACTATACATCTCTGCTCCATTCAAGCCAGAGCTCTGCACAGTCTGGTTTAGAGGTTCTTGTGCCCCAATATAAGTACCACTGAGCGTCCCAGCAAGCAATCCCTTATCCCAAGTATAGTGGGTAATTTTTGATTTTGGGAATAACCCTTTCAAGGGAACAAGTCAGCATAAAATTGGTATTTACATGCAGCCAAACTGATATTCAATGTGAAAATGCTATTATAAACACATGCAGGTTTCTAGTTTGAAGTTCTGCTGCAGGGAGAAAATAAAGTTATATTCTCCCTGCAGCCTCATGCTTCCAGTCATTGGAGCTCAGCTGAGGAATATGAACAGTGAGCATTCACTACAAAGTGACCGTGCTGTAATCTCTCCCCTGCTCCTCATCTGCACAACACACTGCCGCCCCAATGACTGGAAGTGAGTTTCTGCAGGGAGAATAAAGCTAAAATTACTCCCTGCAGTCATACTTCATATTAGACTACTGCACATGCTTAAAACAGTATATACTTTCAGCTCCATTTCTGGAGGTAAATATAATTCTTTTGCTTTTTTGCTGATAAGTTCCCTTTAATAAAGGCAACTCTTCAGAATAAGGAGATGCTAAATAAATATCTGGAAATAAAATGTAGTTATTATTTTACAAGCTGTATTGTGTGTGTTTTTGTATCCAATTAAAGATGATACTTTCATGCACTTTTGCAGATGCTCGGTTCCTTTGATGAAATCGAGGTAATTGGGATCTAAGTTGCTCTTTTTTTCCAAACAAAAGGTGTAATTTCATCATCTGCATTTTGTAATTACCATTGGAAGCATAAAATCCTAATCTAATGTAGAAATCTTGTGCTTTAAATATATTTTACTATTCATTATGTCAAGGATATTTAGTGCTTTCTTATTGTACATTTAACAAGTGAAGCTGAACTTCCTGTCCTCATGGTTCACTACCCCAAAGAAAGCTAAAACAAGATGGTAAATCAACAAGGACACAAAAGCCATGTTGTTCTTAAATAGTTCTACATCCATTGACTGTAAAATATCAGAATGGGCAGATGGTGTACTGGTAAGCATATATCACAGAGGAACAGGAAAGAACAAACTATATCTGTGCAACAAATGAATCCTCCTGAATGGTTATGTATTGCCTATGCAATGTCTGTGACCTAGATACCTAATAATTACAATGAGGGCTGGGCACCGGCGGAAGAACTTACAAAGATTATTGTGATGCTAGCCACTACTGAGTATGATGCTAGTCACTACTCACCAACTTAATGTGGGGCAGGATAGTCAAGAGGTCTGGGGTCAGTACCAAGAGGGCTCGTAATAGACAAAGGGAAAAGACAGAAGTGTAGTCAAGTAACAGTCCGAGGCCAGAGTATCAGGAAGGTAGCAGATCGAGACAAAGAGTTAAGTCAAACAGATAGTCAAAGGTTAATCCAAGGTCGGCAACAGAGATCAGAATACAACCCAGAGCACAGAGCAAGCACACACACCACTTGCTCAAAGCTACAAATGACTCACACCTCTGCCTCAGAATGGGTGGTAGAGCTGTCACTCACATTCCTGACAGCCCAGCAAGCCCTTGATCCCATAGGGCACCAAAGTTGTCATTCACAGAGTCCATAGGACATCTTGAGTGGTGGACTCCTGACAACTATAAACACCTGAAAGTGACTAAGCTTGAGACAATAAAGGAATATAGAATTGCTGATTTTTGGGGTATCGTGTAGGTAAAGGAAGCAGCAGTCGCATTCCTGTTGGTGAAATAATCGTAGTATTTGGCATGGCGAGCATTGGCTACAATACACTTGGCTGTTCTTCCCAGGGTAAAAATGAAACAGCATTGCTCATTTTGTTACTTGTAATCGGCATTGGGCACATAGCCTTTAACTGTAGGAGGCTTGAGGAAATGGATTTGCTATGTAGGAAAAGAATGATGTTAGCAATATTCAAAATGCAAATTGCCTTTTCAGAGAGAAAGAGGACTTGAACTCTATAGCACCAGCTGTTGGAAGTAGCGATCCTACAAGTCACAATCAACACTTTAAGGAGTCTTGCAATATGACTTAGGATAAAATCAGAATCAAAATTTACAGACACTGTGCTTCGGGCTATTGGCCCTCATCAGTGCAAAGTATGAGAACTGATTTGGCTAGGTGAAGAGGCAATTTGCATATTAAATTTGTGAGTTGTGTAAGGAAAATTGATCTCCTGTTTCTACATAGCGCTCAGAAGGATTCAGCTAGTCACTTTTTAATCACGTGATGTCATAGATCTAATGGAGAAGTGAAGAATTAGCTGGGTTGAAAGGCAAAATGAGCAATTTTAGTACACAGTGCTATATAATATAATGATTGCAATATATTAAGAGGATAAAAATTTTGATGGGAGAGCTTCTTTAATCCTGAATAACAGCTTTCACAGAAGAAACTTCCTTTTGTTTTTTTGTATGGTTCCCATATCAACTTTTGTTTAAAAAAATGAATACAAAGTATTCTAATTTGCTTTATAATCATCACACCCTGAATCACAATACTGTCTGGCAAATTACGCTTTTTTAAGAATACAATTGGAGCACAATTAGTCTATAAACAGTATATGTCTATAATTAGAATATATTTTATAAGTATTGTACAGTTGTATATTCATGCAGCGTTATTTATTTTGAATTCACAAATAAAATGAATAAGTCATCTATAGCAACAATTAGACACACTACACTACAAAAATGAGAATTTGTAATAATTTAGTTGCTATGGGCAAGATTTCCACTTTAGTTTGAAAACCGGAATAGTAGAATATTTATCTAAATTTCTTGGCCATAAATACTTTCAAATAAGCTTAGTCCTCACCTTTGGAGAAGGACTATGTAACCTTGGACCTGATGCTAGGAACATGCCACCTGACAACCTTTTATCAAAGGCTGATGGCTGTTTACTGGGTCAAATAGAGGATCCATAATAGGCTCCATAGGTCCAGCACAAGACAAATATACTTGGAGCTGAAATAGGAACCCGTCCCATGTTACAAGTAGGTTCTGTCACCGTTCCATCCCTCAGTATGCCTGGGATGCAGTTACTGACAGCTCAGCCGTCCAATCTGGTACCAGGGTGTGCTGAAGCTGTCAGCACTTTGACTGACAGCTCAGTCATCGAGTCTGGTGCAGGGACATGCTGTGCTGTCGGTGTGTTGGTTGACAGCTCGGCTGTGCAATCTGAGACCAAGAGGCCTGGCTGTCTCCAGGTGTTCATTGTCCTAGGTGATTGCCAGGCTACTTAACTGAGCTGTTTCTCCCAGACCTCTACCAGACATGCATTCAGCTTCAGTGTAGATTTTCTCTCTGTGCCTAGCGTTCTGTGTTTTGAGCTTTTGTTGCCTGACCTTGAACTTCGTTCTGACCATCCGTTAGTTTAACCCCTACTGCTCTGATCTGCTATCTCCTGGTATTCTGATCTCAGAACGTTACCTGACTACACCTTTATTGTTGTGAATTCTGTTGTGGGTTCTGCTCTTAGGCTCCCTCCGGTGGTTATAAGTGGTAGTGCTGCTGTTTGTCCTTCACAACAGTCATCAGCTGCTTCCACTTTGGACGGGGCTATTTAGTCTGGCTCCTTCCTTTAGTGAGTGCCAGTTGTCCATTGTTTTCTAGGGATCCACATCTCTGCTTGGTTTCTCCTTCTGGATTGTCCAAATCATCAAAGATAAGTCCTGGCTCTGTTTTTGCAGTCCACATGCGGTGGACTTAATAGTTCTGTGAATTGCTATGTTTTTTCTTGTCCAGCTTTGTCTGTGTTAAGATTTACTCAGCCAAGTTGGAAGCTCTGGAGTCACAGAGTTACCCTCCATGCCTTTAGTTAGGTGTGGAGATTTTTGTATTCTCTGTGGTGGATTTTGTAGTATTTTTTATACTGACCGCACAGTACTCGTTCCTGTCTTTTCTTTCTAGGTAGCATGGCCTCCTTTGCTAAATTCTGTTTTCAGTCTGCGTTTGTAATTTCCCTCTCCTCTCACAGTCAATATTTGTGGGGGGCTGCCTTTCCTTTGGGAATTTTCTCTGAGGCAAGATAGTATTCCTGTTTCTTTCTTTAGGTGTAATTAGTCCTCCGGTCGTGACGAGGTGTCTAGGGAGTGACAGGAACATCCCACGGCTACTTCTAGTTGATGTGTTAAGTTCAGGGTCTGCGGTCAGTATAGAGGCCACCTACTCCAGAGCTCGTCCATGCTGCTCTTAGGCCACCAGTTCATAACACTTTATCTCTTCCTTCTATTTATGAGTTACCCTCCTGGCTTCTGACCGCAGACTATCCCATATTACGGCTTGTCTGTGAGAAGTGACTCAGTGTTACAGGTTCGGGCTGGCCCACAGGGAAGCATGTGAATTCTCCAGTGGGTCCCCCACCATAGATGAGCAGTAATTGGCACAACACATTTGATTCACTATGAACAGATAAAGACAGCATCCCATCATTCATTTAGCATACAATTCCTATATTATTATATAGAAACAGAGGTAAAATTGTGAATGAGGGTAATGTAATATTTCCACGTAGCTGAACTATGGGCCCTCATCAGTCAATGTTACTGGTGAAACCTTGGCATCCCAGTCCGACACTGGTTACCAGAGATTATTATTTCTACTAGAGTCTATTATAAGTTGATCTACTAATAATATATTTTACCTTATTGATGATATGCAATGATCACAGTAAAATTGACCGCTTTTTTTGTAAATTGTATACCATAATTTAAAGTGTATGGAGTGTGGTCCACACTATCATTTTTTTCTGTAACTAATCTACTCTTGTCCAACACTAGCTGTTATTGGCTCCTATGGGGTAAAACAGATTTACAGCAGCCTCCGCACTGCCATTGGACTGTGATATTAATCAGATGTTTGTCAAGCAATGGATGGGCCATAGTTAGTTGCTTACCCGGTAAAATATATATTAATATGTAATGAAGTAAATTGTGATGTCCCCATTCAGTCAGCCTTATTTTATTGGGATTTAGCTAGATGACTGTAGACTAATTGATATAAAGCACATTAGCATCTGCCACTTCTGAAAGGACATTATCTTCCAGTAAATGGGAAATTACGATATTTATTCCTTGTCCTTTAACATTAATTCCGATTAATAGGGTCTTGAGGGCAGAGGTAATTAACCAGGATCACTTTCTTGAATCTCTAGTGCCATCCATGCTTGCAGCATTGCCATAATCCCTCTGCAGTCTTGCAGATTACCTGTCAGAGAGAAGGACATGATAATATTATGCATTCTTCTCTTCTTCTGTTTTGTAATTGCAATCAGCAGCGGATACAAGCTGAGGATCAGGCTTCTTTCTAACAAATCAGCCATGAATTCAGACAAGTGTTTGTATCTAGATTTGCATGTAGCATATGCTACTCCAGGCTGGTTATGTGATACGTGTTCTGTTCCTGCCTGTGTCCTCCCAGCTCCCCACCCCATCTCTTCTAGAATTACAGGTGTACAGTACAAACTGGTTTGCTAAGTCATTTCTTTTTCTCGCTTTCTGACAGTCTGAATTTTAGGAAGGAATTAGACATTTCTACAAGTGGCCGACCCCCTGCTTCTGATCTATTATCAGCCTTACCTTGTGGTGGTGAGTAATCTATAGCAAACTACTGAATGGCACATTGTACGGCATAAAATTATATCTCTCAAAGGAACAGTGTGCAGAACTAAAGCAATAATTTCTACCCATGTTATTCCAACAGTCAAAGTGTTCTAGTTACGACAATAAGCAATAGTTTATCATTTGTTGTGTTCATTTTATGTTGTTTCATTATTGCTAAAATATGACTGCTCTATAAGAAATGTTCCCGTTGATATCTTCAATTGTTGTTCTGTATATCCAGCTGCAGCCAATACGGATGTTGTTATTTTAGTGCAAAGCTACTTTTTTTTACATTACATCACCTCTCTGTCATTATTGAGGAGGCCATTCTGGTGCTGTTCCAGTATCTACAATGGCATAATTGGCAGTACATTTTAGGGACCTATTCTGTTGATTTGGCAATTCACAGGTGGTCGAACCAGTCACCTGAGGAGCAGTGGCATAACTAGGGTCCCATGGCCCCCGGTGCAAAATTTGGACATGGGCCCTCACCTCTATGTTGGTCAGATGTATGGGCCTTTGTAGTTTTTTAGATCCTATAAAGACATATGTGTAATAGTGTCCACATCATGGTGTGCCTGATTGGCCAGCGGCGTGTATTGTAGCGCAGGGAGCGGGCAGGTCTCTGCGCTACAATACACTTTAGCTGAATGTTCAACTTCAGACTCACATCCAGGTGAAGTAAGTGCTGGCACTGGCAGGCCTCCTCCCGCATGGGCGCTGTCACACTCTCTGCAACCGTGTTTTTTACGACCTTGCTGAGGCGTATTGGAGCCTCATAACACTACCGTGACAGATGAGTTCAGGGAAGACTAAAATTAGGCAGTTTTCCCAAAGCTGGCTGGCAGTGATTAATTCCAATCTCCCCACTGGAAGCACATGAACACTCTCCTGATCTGAATATTCATGAGTATGGAGGAGTCAGGAAAGACAGCTTCAGCATGCGAAAACAATTGCAGCCTGTTGCGAATGGTTGCGAGAATCAGATCACACCCACCCATACAACTCTATGGGTGCGAGTGAAACATTGCACTGCACTTGGATATCACCCGAGTGCAGGGCGATTCCCGAGGATGCTGGCAATGGCGGAGATGGGGAAATTAATTTCTCCTTATCCTCTGCACCTGTTCTCTTATTCTTTCATGTGAGAACTTGGGAGCACAGAGCACTGACACTTGGCTCATCGTCGCAGCAGAGCTGGAGCTGAGTGTCACTATCATATCCCATCCAATGTGATACGCTCCAGCCTAAGGATGATTTCACATGTGCATGATATACAACCTGTGTTCGGGTCACAATACCCGGCTTGAATGGAAGGTCTTCTGACCAGAATGAACTGAATATGAACAGAAATAACCCTATATGAGGCAGTTGGTTTGGGTCAGGAGACATGCCTTTATTGTAACATCTTCAAAAGTAGCCTTTGAGCCTTGTAGCTTTATTTTTATATGAAGAGGTTGCACCATTTTATATAATGAGGCTGCTCCACCTACAGATGTATAGTATAGCCATGCAGCTGCATCCCTTGACGTAAACCCCCACCAGACTCACACTGATAGAAGAAGTCATCAACTGGACAAGCTTTTGCTCGCTTCGTGCCAATATAGTAATTGTAAGGTCAGATGTAACATTGTTAAAAGTTAAAAATTACATTTTACCTTGAGGTGAAGAGACTAAAGTATAGAGGGAGATAAATTGTCACCTGGTCTAAACTTCTGTTCTAAATTTGAAAATAAACAATCGGTCAAATTTATAAATTTTGGATTTCTGATAATTATGAGGACATGCTGTGGGGTCATCCGTCGTATTGAGTTTTTGCAATATTAACAGAGGAGATTTTCGTTACAGCAAAAAGCTGAAAAAACTCATCGACTTATCTATAATATAACGCTGGGAGCGTCACTCTGTCCGAAGCCTTTATAGACTGCGCAAGCGCAAGCGCCGGCGCGGTCTGGACCCCACAGAGCGACGCTCCCAGGAGATCGCGGTGTGCGTAAGCACTGAACGCACACTGCGATCTCCAACGGAGAAGCAGGGACGAGCCAGGAGGGTAAGTATGCAATATTTACCTGTCCTCCGTTCCACCGATGCGTGCTACTCCGTCCTCCACCTCCTCCTCTGCCTGCGACGTTCAGTTCAGAGGGCCCGATGACGCGCTTAATGCGCGCCGCCCTCTGACTGAACAGTCACAGGCAGAGGACCCCAGAAGACAGAGAGGCGCGTAGCAGTGGAATGGAACGGGGGACAGGTAAATATAGCAAGTGCCGGGGGCCTGAGCTAGCGGCGACACCGGCACCTGACCCCCACAGCGCGCCGGTGTCCCCGCTTGCTCAGGCCCCCAGCACTCGGCGCCCAGCACAGCCGCCCGCACTCACCGCCGCCCAGCACAGCCGCCCGCACTCACCGCCACCACGCACAGCCGCCCGCACTCACCGCCGCCACGCACAGCCGCCCGCACTCACCGCCGACACGCACAGCCGCCCGCACTCACCGCCGCCACGCACAGCCGCCCGCACTCACCGCCGCCACGCACAGCCGCCCGCACTCACCGCCGCCACGCACAACCGCCCGCACTCACCGCCGCCACGCACAGCCGCCCGCACTCACCGCCGCCATGCACAGCCGCCCGCACGCACAGCCGCCCGCACTCACCGCCGCCACGCACAGCCGCCCGCACTCAGCGCCGCCACGCACAGCCGCCCGCACAGCCGCCCGCACTCAGCCCCGCCACGCACAGCCGCCCACACTCAGCACCGCCACGCAAAGCCGCCCGCACTCAGCACCGCCACGCACAGCCACCCGCACTCAGCATTGCCACGCACAGCCGCCCGCACTCTCACCACCGGCACGCACAGCTGCCCGCACTCACCACCGCCACGCACAGCCGCCCGCACTCACCGCCACCACGCACAGCCGCCCGCACTCACCGCCGCCACGCACAACCGCCCACACTCACCGCCGCCACGCACAGCCGCCCGCACAGCCGCCCGCACGCACAGCCGCCCGCACTCACCGCCGCCACACACAGCCGCCCGCACTCAGCGCCGCCACGCACAGCCACCCGCACTCAGCGCCGCCACGCACAGCCGCCGGCACTCAGCACAGCCGCCGGCACTCAGCACAGCCGCCAGCACTCAGCACAGCCGCCCGCACTCAGCACAGCCGCCTGCACTCAGCACCGCCACGCACAGCCGCCCACACTCAGCACAGCCACGCACAGCCACCCGCACTCAGCACAGCCGCCTGCACTCAGCACCGCCACGCACAGCCGCCCGCACTCAGCACAGCCACGCACAGCCGCCGGCACTCAGCACAGCCGCCGGCACTCACCACAGCCACGCACAGCTGCCCGCACTCAGCACAGCCGCCCGCACTCAGCACAGCCACGCACAGCCGCCCACACTCAGCACAGCCGCCCGCACTCAGCACAGCCGCCCGCACTCAGCACAGCCGCCCGCACTCAGTACAGCCGCACTCGGGCAGTAGAGCCGGAGAGAGAAAGATGAGAGCAACATATGGCAGAATGGAAAAAGGAACAGGCAGAATGGGTGCAGCACATTACAACAGAATGGGGGCACAGGATGGGAGCAGCACATGATAGAATGGGGGCACAGGATGGGAGCACCACATGACAGAATGGGGACGCAGGATGGGAGCAGCACATGACGGAATGATTGCGCACGATGGCAGCAGCACATGACAGAATGGGGGCGCACACATGACAGGATGGGGGTGCAGGATGGGAGCACATGACAGAATGGGAGCAGCACATGACAGGATGGGGGCACAGGATGGGAGCAGCACATGACAGAATGGGGGCACAGGATGGGAGCAGCACATGACAGAATGGGGTGCGCACACATGACAGGATGGGGGTGTAGGATGGAGCAGCATATCACAGGATGGGGGCGCAGGATGGGAGCACATGACAGGATGGAGACGCAGGATGGAGCAGCACATGATAGGATGGGGGTGCAGGATAGAACAGCACATGACAGGATGGGGGCGCAGGATGGAACAGCACATGATAGGATTGGGGCGCAGGATGGAACAGCACATGACAGGATGGAGGCGCAGGATGGAACAACACATGACAGGATGGGGGCACAGGATGGGAGCACATGACAGGATGGGGATGCAGGATGGAGCAGCACATGACAGGATGGGGGCGCAGGATGGGAGCACCACATGACAGGATGGGGGCGCAGGATGGAGCAGCACATGACAGGATGGGAGAGCAAGATGGGAGCAGCACATACCAGGATGGAGACCATATACCAATATAAATGTTCGCCACCTGGGCGTAGAACGGGTTCAATAGCTAGTAAGGCTATATACAGATTTGGCATAAAGTTCTGTAACTAAAAATCTGTTGAATACTTCTTAACCCCTTAAGCCCCGAGGGTGGTTTGCACGTTAATGACCAGGCCAATTTTTACAATTCTGACCACTGTCCCTTTATGAGGTTATAACTCTGGAACGCTTCAACGGATCCCAGTGATTCTGACATTGTTTTCTCGAGACATATTGAATTTCATGATAGTGGTAAAATTTCTTTGATATTACCTGCGTTTATTTGTGAAAAAAAACAGAAATTTAGCGAAAATTTTGAAAATTTTGCAATTTGCCAACTTTGAATTTTTATGCCCTTAAATCACAGAGATATGTCACACAAAATGCTTAATAAGTAACATTTCCCACATGTCTACTTTACATCAGCACAATTTTGGCAATTTTTTTTGTTAGGGAGTTATAAGGGTTAAAATTTGACCAGCAATTTCTCATTTTTACAACACCATTTTTTTTTTAGGGACCACATTACATTTGAAGTCATTTTGAGGGGTCTATATGATAGAAAATAACCAAGTGTGACACCACTCTAAAAACTGCACCCCTCAAGGTGCTCAAAACCACATTCAAGAAGTTTATTAACCCTTCTGGTGCCTAACACGAATTTGTGGAATGTTTAAAAAAAAAAAAAAACATTTAATTTTTTTTCACAAAAAATTTACTTCAGCTCCAATTTGTTTTATTTTATAAAGGGTAACAGGAGGAAATGGACCCCAAAAGTTGTTGTGCAATTTGTCCTGAGTATGCCGATACCCCATATGTGGGGGTAAACCATTGTTTGGGCGCATGGCAGAGCTCGGAAGGGAAGGAGAGACATTTGACTTTTCAATGCAAAATTGGCTGGAATTGAGATGGGACGCCATGTTGCTTTTGGAGAGCCACTAATGAGCCTAAACATTGAATTCCCCCACAAGTGACACCATTTTGGAAAGTAGACCCCCTAAGGAACTTATCTAGATGTGTGGTGAGCACTTTGACCCACCAAGTGCTTCACAGAAGTTTATAATATAGAGCCGTAAAAATAAAAAATATTTTTTCACAAAAATGAACTTTTTGCCCCCAATTTTTTATTTTCCCAAGGTTACAAGAAGGAGTTGTTCCCCAAACGTTGTTGTGTAATTTGTCCTGAGTACGCTGATACCCCATATGTGGGGGTAAACCACTGTTTGGGTGCATGGCAGAGCTCGGAAGGGAAGGAGCGCCGTTTGACTTTTCAATGCAAAATTGGCTGGAATTGAGATAGGACGCTATGTTGCGTTGGGGTGCTCCTGATGTGCCTAAACATTGAAACCCCCCACAAGTGACACCGTTTTGGAAAGTAGACCCCCTAAGGAACTTATCTAGATGTGTGATGAGCACTTTGACCCGCCAAGTGCTTCACAGAAGTTTATAATGTAGAGCCGTAAAAATAAAAATTCTTTTTTTTTCCACAAAAATTATTTTTTAGCCCCCAGCTTTGTATTTTCCCAAGGGTAACAGGAGATACCCCATATGTGGGGGGCAACCACCGTTTGGGCGCATGGCAGAGCTCGGAAGGGAAGGAGCGCCATTTGGAATGCAGACTTAGATGGAATGGTCTGCAGGCGTCACATTGCGTTTGCAGAGCCCCTAATGTACCTAAACAGTAGAAACCCCCCACAAGTGACCCCATATTGGAAATTAGACCTCCCAAGTAACTTATCGAGATGTGTTGTGAGAACTTTGAACCCCCAAGTATTTCACTACAGTTTATAACGCAGAGCCGTGAAAATAAAAAATCATTTTTTTCCTACAAAAATGTTTTTTTAGCCCCTCAAATTTTTATTTTCCCAAGGGTAACAAGAGAAATTGGACCCCAAAAGTTGTTGTCCAATTTGTCCTGAGTACGCTGATACCCCATATGTGGGGGGGAACCACTTTTTGGGCACATGGCAGAGCTCGGAAGGGAAGGAGCGCCTTTTGGAATGCAGACTTACTGTAGATGGATTGGTCTGCAGGCGTCACGTTGCATTTGCAGAGCCCCTGATGTACCTAAACAGTAGAAACCCCCCACAAGTGACCCCATATTGGAACCTAGACCCCCCAAGGAACTTATCTAGATGTGTTGTGAGAACTTTGAACCCCCAAGTATTTCACTACAGTTTATAACGCAGAGCCGTGAAAATAATAATTGTTGTCCAATTGTCCAAATTGTTATCCAATTTGTCCTGAGTACGCTGACACCCCATATGTTGGGGTAAACCCGTTTGGAAGCAGGGGAGAGCTCGGAAGGGAAGGAGCACTTGTTTACTTTTTCAACACAGAATTGGCTGGAATTGAGATCGGACGCCATGTCGCGTTTGGAGAGCCGCTGATGTGCCTAAACAATGGAAACCCCCAATTCTAACTGAAACCCTAACCCAAACACACCCCTAATCCCAACCACACCCCTAACCCCAACCCTAACCACACCCCTAACTCTAATCCCAACCATAACCCTAAGCACACCCCTAACCCTGACACACCCCTAATCCCAACCGTAAATGTAATCCTAACCCTAGCACAACCCTAACCCTTGCCCTAACTCTAACCCTAGCCCTAACCCTAACCTTAGCCCTAACCCTAACCCTAGCCCTAACCCTAGCCCTTACCCTAGCCCTAACCCTAACCCTTGCTCTAACCCTAGCCCTAACCCTAACCCTAGCCCTAACCCTAACCCTAGCCTAACCCTAATGTGAAAATGGAAATAAATACATTTTTTAATTTTTTTTAATTTTTCCCTAACTAAGGGGGTGATGAAGGGGATTTTGATTTACTTTTATTGTGGGTTTTTTAGTGGATTTTTATGATTGGCAGCTGTCACACACTAAAAGACGCTTTTTATTGCAAAAAATATTTTTTTGCGTTACCACATTTTGAGAGCTATAATTTTTCCATATTTTGGTCCACCGAGTCATGTGAGGTCTTTTTTTTTGCGGGACGAGTTGATGTTTTTATTGGTAACATTTTCGAGCACGTGACATTTTTTGATCGCTTTTTATTCCGATTTTTGTGAGGCAGTATGACCAAAAACCAGCTATTCATGAATTTCTTTTGGGGGGGGGGGGGCATTTATACCGTTCTGACTTTGGTAAAATGGATAAAGCAGTTTTATTCTTCGGGTCAGTATGATTACAGCAATACCTCATTTAGATTTTTTTTTATGTTTTGGCGCTTTTACACGATAAAAACTATTTAATAGAAAAAAGAATTATTTTTGCATCGCTTTATTCTGAGGACTATAACTTTTTTATTTTTTCACTGATGATGCTGTATGGCAGCTCGTTTTTTTGCGGGTCAAGATGACATTTTCAGCGGTACCATGGTTATTTATATCTGTCTTTTTGATCGCGTGTTATTCCACTTTTTGTTTGGCGGTATGATAATAAAGGGTTGTTTTTTGTCTCGTTTTTTTTATTTTTTTACGGTGTTCACTGAAGGGGTTAACTAGTGGGAAAGTTTTATAGGTCGGGTCGTTACGGACGCGGTGATACTAAACTGTGTACTTTTATTGTTTTTTTTAATTTAGATAATGGAATCTATTTATTGGAAATATTTTTTTTTTACTATTTTTTTAGGAATTTTTTTTTTTTACACATGTAAAAAAAATTTTTAAAACTTTTTTACTTTTCCCCTGGGGGGGGGGGGGTATGGGGCATCACATTATATTGACAGATTGCTGATCTGACACTTTGCTGTGCACTGTGTCAGATCAGCGATCACACAGGCACAGCAGGGAGGTTTGCTGGCACCTGCTCTAAACAGGCGCTGGTGAGCCACCTCCCTGCAGGACCCGAATGCAGCCCTGCGGCCATTTTGGATCCGGGCCTGCAGGGAGGAGGAGGTAAGAGACCCTCGGAGCAACACGATCACATCGCGTTGCTCCGAGGGTCTCAGGGAAGCACGCAGGGAGCCCCCTCCCTGCGCGATGCTTCCCTATACCGCCGGAACACTGCGATCATGTTTCACCGCAGAGTGCCAGGGGTTAATGTGCCGGGGCCAGTCCGTGACCGCTCCTGGCACATAGTGCCAGATGTCAGCTGCGATAGTCAGCTGACACCCGGCCACGATCGGCCGCGCTCCCCCCGTGAGTACTGGACGTACTATCCCATCACTGGGAATTAAAGGGACTCTGTCACCTGAATTTGGAGGGAACAATTTTCAGTCATATGGACAGGGTTTTCGGGTGTTTGATTCACCCTTTCCTTACCTGCTGGCTGCATGCTGGCTGGCATGTAAGGCAAGATTGCCTTGTGCAGGCATGTACTACGGAGGACAGAGAATGAACTTCAATCCAATATTGCAGCCAGCATGCAGCCAGCGGGTAAGGAAAGGGTGAATCAAACACCCGAAAACCCCGCCCATATGACTGAAAACTGTTCCCTCCAAATTCAGGTGACAGAGTCCCTTTAAGTCCCAGGTCACCTTGATGGGATAGTACGTCCAATGGGATTAAGGGGTTAATGTAAAAGTTTCTGAAGCATGTACATGGATTGCTGCAAGTCCCATGCAAATGTTTTCAGGAATCTTTTGTATAAAAACTTACATTTTTTTCAGATAAATTTCCATCTATAGATTCCGTTCACAATAATGATGTGCATATTATTGCCATGACTAAGATCCATATATTTTTTAAATTATTTTCTGTTATTTTTTATTATACTTTAATTTCATTTTTTTATATTTTATTTAGTTTTTCATTTTATTTTTTATGTTTTACTTAAAGTAATGCATTCTAAATTAATTTATTTAATTTTTATTTGAAACCAGCCTCAACATACATATAATTTTACAAATAACCTCTACTCCTACTCCTATTATTTCAGGGTCATTGGTTTAGGATGGATAATCTTGATGATTGAAAGTTATGCATGCATTGATTTTTATCCTCGGCCAAAAAAACTTCAAGCTTTCCTTGGTAAAATGGTGATAGTTAATGTACTGACAAATTTGCTCTTTCAGCAGATATCTAGTTTCTATCCACTTGTATCGTCAGTGAACTCTAGTAGTAGAAAAGGTATTTTTTTATTCTGAAGGTTAACTTTCAATCTCAATCCATAAGGCTTTGTTCACACGTTACGTTTTTTCAGCAGTTTTATACTTTTTTAATGCAAATTTTCAGCTGCGTTTTACAGTACCAGCAAAGTCTATAAGATTTCAGAAATCTCATGAACACAGCTTTTTTTTTGTCCTCAGTACCTTGGTTTTTGCTAAATGCAGCGTCACTTCATTCACAGTTTTTTCAGCATTTATTACCCATTGAAAGCAATGCTTCCTGAAAAAACACATGGAACAGGTTATTGTTGCATTTTTGTTGCGAAAACTTTATGAAGTAGAATCATATTTTTTCTTCTGCACTAAACTTTATCAGGATGCACAAGAGAGAAATGTACCATGACAATAACGCAAGAACAAAGCGCACCAAAACCGTAGCAAAAAACACAATAAAAACTAAGCAACACCTGCTTTTTAGGAAAATTTCTCACTGCTTAAGTGGGAGGTTTTGCCTGTGGAAAAAAATGCATCAAAAACGCAACGTGTGAACATAGTCTAAGGGTAAGTTCATAATAGGCGTTTTTTTCAGCGTTTTTTTTCTGCAGCAAAACCTGATCTCTTGGAAGGAAAAAAGCTGCAGGAAAAAGCAGGTTTTGCTTTTTTTTCTTGCATTTTTGTGCACTTTTTGCTGTGGTTTTTTTTTTTTGCATTTTTCGCTGTGTCTTTGGCATACTAGATTTGTCTCTTATGCATACTGATAAAATTTAGTGCAAACAAAAAAATTCCTATTCTACAGAATTAGGTTTTGACACTAAAACGGAGCAAAGCCTAATACCTGAGTTTTTGTTGCAGGTGCAAAACGCTGAAAAAAAACACGAAAAACCATGAAAGAAGTGACATACTCTATTGTGCATAAAACCAAGCGAAGCAAAACAAAGTGTGTGTGTGAGATTTCTGAAATCTCATAGACATAGCTGATACTGTATAACGAGCTGAAAATTTGCATTAAAAAACGCTGAAAAAAGTAGCTATTGTGAACTTACGCTAAGAGTACAAATCAAATGCTGGTAAACTGTAAAACACTAGAAAGCCTTAGTAGGTACATCATGTATTTAGTGATACCTCCACCAGATATAGCTGTGCCTGCATAGATATTATAGCAATTCTGCATCTCTGCACTATTTTCCTATACAGACATGGATAGAACAGCATAAAATGAATACTAGGAAGATGTTACAGTTACTGCTGATGTACGTCTAGACACAGCAATGCTTGCATCAATTATACTCATCCCAATTCTATCTGTTGCATGACTGACAAGCAAAGGAAGACTAAACTGCAAGGCTGGTAACTGTGATGTTGTTTAAATGGGTTGTTCCACAAAAAGTATTATTCATCAATTAATAGAAGATTTCAAATGAAGTGGATTTGCAAGATAATAGTCTACGATTTAAGCCAATGCTCCTGAGTTTGATAAAAGCCAAAACTTTTTTTTCTTCTTTAAAAATAATGTAAACTTGGATGATTCTGTACAAAAGCATCATATACGTGTACCGACATTGCCAACTAGGTGACAAAAATAACCACAGGCAAAGCGTTTTTAACCTAAGTGGTCCTTAATCTGAACCTGGTTTAACCCCTTCATGACCTTGGGATTTTCCGTTTTTCCGTGTTCGTTTTTCACTCCCCTCCTTCCCAGAGACATAACTTTTTTATTTTTCTGTCAATATGGCCATGTGAGGGCTTATTTTTTGCGAGACGAGTTGTACTTTTGAACGACATCATTGGTTTTAGCATGTTGTACTAGAAAACGGGAAAAAAATTCCAAGTGCAGTGAAATTGCAAAAAAAGTGCAGTCCCACACTTGTTTTTTTGGTTGGCTTTTTTGCTAGGTTCACTAAATGCTAAAACTGACCTGCCATTATGATTCTCCAGGTCAGTACGAGTTCATAGACACCTAACATGACTAGGTGACATGGCTAGCCATTTTCCTATACTCGTAGCGTCTCCATTTTTCATGATCTGGGGTCGGTTGAGGGCTTATTTTTTGCGTGCCGAGCTGACGTTTTTAATTATAGCATTTTGGTTCAGATACGTTCTTTTGATCGCCCGTTATTGCATTTCAATGCAATGTCACGGCGACCAAAAAAACGAATTCTGGCGTTTCGAATTTTTTTCTCGCTACGCCATTTAGCGATCAGGTTAATGCTTTTTTTTATTGATAGATCGGGCGATTCTTAACGTGGCGATACCAAATATGTGTAGGTTTGATTTTTTTTTTATTGATTTATTTTGATTGGGGCGAAAGGGGGGTGATTTAAACTTATATTTTTTTTAATCTTTTTCACATTTTTTGTAACTTTTTTTTTAACTTTTGCCATGCTTCAATAGCCTCCATGGGAGGCTAGAAGCAGGCACAGCGCAATCGCCTCTGCTACATAGCAGCGATCTGCCGTTCGCTGCTATGTAGCAGAAAATCAGGTGTGCTGTGAGCGCCGACCACAGGGTGGCGCTCACAGCTGCCGGGGATCAGTAACCATAGAGGTCTCAAGGACCTCTGTGGTTACTATTCTGAAGCATCGCCGACCTCCGATCATGTGACGGGGGTCGGCGATGCCATCATTTCCAGCCGCCCGGCCGGGTGCGGTAGTTAAATGCCGCTGTCTGCGTTTGACAGGGGCATTTAACTAGTTAATAGGCGTGGGCAGATCGCGATTCTGCCCGAGCCTATTACGGGCACATGTCAGCTGTTCAAAACTGCTGACATGTCCCGGCTTTGATGCGGGCTCACCGCCGGAGCCCGCACCAAAGCAGGGCTTCTGACCTCGGACGTACTGTCCGTCCGAGGTCAGAAAGGGGTTAAAGAGAAGAGTGCTGGCTTCAATCGTGGATTATTGTGTTTTCTACATGGTAGAAGTGCCATGCACTGAGACACTGAGATAGTGAGCTGATTGACTCATTATTTGCATTTGGCATATACAGTATTTACATTAAAATACAGGAAAGATATATATCTTGGTACTGTTTAGCCAGTAGGTAGAAAAATATTTAGAATTGAGTCCTCTGTGCATGATACCTCTTAATGGCTAACTGAAAAGATGGTAACAAATTGCAAGCTTTCGAGACTATTCAGGCCTCTTCATCAGGCATGGACTAAAAAAACTCTGGAGAATCACATATTTATGCACAAAACATCACAAAAAAAACCAAAACATGGATAAGACAGGTGACATGAAGCAGAATTACCATGGGTGATAAACAGTTATGTCCATAAATATTGGACCAGTTCTTAGATAGGGAATGTTTTATTGTCCTCTGATTGGGGTCTGGTTCTGTTGTGATGACCCCACATGGTCTGAAGGGCAAATTCTTTAGTTCCTTAGTTGATGTAAAAAGACATAAATCCATGCGACACACTCATTCCTGCACTAAGACTGTCAAAGGTCGTCATCAGTTTATATTCACCCACAATTACTTTGAATTTGACAACAAGATCTATCTACAGTAGAATGGCACAGCAATGGGATATAAAATGGCTCCACAACATGCAAATCTTTTCATGGCCAAGCTTGAAAGTGACTTTTTGTCCTCATGTCCCATCAGGCTTCTGGCCTACTACCGCTACATTGATAACATTTTAATCATCTAGACAGAGTCTGAGCAACAGCTAAAGACGTTCCATGAACAGATTAATCAATTTCATTCCATCATCAACTTGACACTCAACTACTCCTGTACTGAAATTAACTTTATTCCCATATTCTTCTGTCTCTTTGAGATTTGAAGTTACCTATTAAAACAAGTAATTTCATGTCCATAATGTTATGATTGGGGAGACAAAAATGTATTGCCACAGGTAGATCCATTCTTTTTTCTCTTATTGTATGGCGGTGAAAATTCATCCTTGTCCAGTTTTTGCCCTGTCTCCCCCACATACAGACCTCCAGTTGGACATTTAGTACAAATAATTAGGTACACCACATTAGAAGTGATGCAGCTGAAAGTACCTGGTATCTTGTAGTCCTGATGTGAATTGGGGATCGTTATCTTGTCCGTGGTCATTATAAATGGACAGGTTTTACATTTTTTCTGATTGCAAGGAAAGGTTCCTGCAGCTGTTGGAGAGGACAGGGAGCTTTTGACAATGATGCTTCTTAGATTTGGGGGCTGCCTAAAACACAGTAGTGGGGATCTGGGAAAATAGATTGTAAGCGGGCATCTTTTTGTAATAAAGGTTGTAATTTCCGTGCAGCTCCCCTTAGCACCTCCAGATTTGGATTGTAGGTGACTACTAGAGGCACCCGGTTATTTTCTTCTTTAGCTTTGTAATGTAGCAGGTGATTCCTTGATATTCTGGTGGCTCTTGTAATCTGGTTTTCAATTGTTCTTGGATGGTAGCCCTGATTTTAAAAAGGTCTTTCTGAGGCGACCAACTTGTTCATCCCTATCCATGGGGTTGGAACATATACGATTGTATCTGATAGCTTGGCTGTAGACAATAGAGTTTTTTATGTGTTTTGGATGGAAACTGTCCCATTTAAGGTATGTTGGACAGTCGATTGGCTTCTGATACAAAGATGTCTCTATTTTATTGTTCTGCAGCTAAATTATGGTGTCCAAAAAGTTAATTTCAGTACAGGAGTAGCTGAGTGTCAAGTTGATGATGGGATGAAATTGATTAAACTGTTCATAGAATGTCTTTAGCTGTTGCTCAGACTCTGTCCAGATGACTAAAATGTCATCAATGTAGCGGTAGTAGGCCAGAAGCCTGATGGGACATGAGGACAAAAAGTCACTTTCAAGCTTGGCCATGAAAAGATTTGCATATTGTGGAGCCATTTTACGTCCCATTGCTGTGCCATTCTATTGTAGATAGATCTTGTTGTCAAATTCAAAGTAATTGTGGGTAAATATAAACTGATGACGACCTTTGATAGTCTTAGTGCAGGAATGAGTGTGTCGCATGGATTTATGTCTTTTTACATCAACTAAGGAACTAAAGAATTTGCCCTTCAGACCATGTGGGGTCATCACAACAGAACCAGACCCCAATCAGAGGACAATAAAACATTCCCTATCTAAGAACTGGTCCAATATTTATGGACATAATTGTTTATCACCCATGTTAATTCTGCTTCATGTCACCTGTCTTATTCATGTTTTTTTTCTGTGATGTTTTGTGCATAAATATGTGATTCTCCAGATTTTCTTTTAGTCCATGCCTGATGAAGAGGCCTGAGTAGTCTCAAAAGCTTGCAATTTGTTACCATCTTTTCAGTTAGCCATTAAAAGGTATCAACCACTGAGGACTCTCAATTCTAAATATTTTTCTACATTAAAATAGTGTGCAGTTTTGTAGATACATTATATTCTTGTATTTAGTAGGACCCACTGCTGTTTTTCGTGTGTGATGACTGTTGTTCCACCTTCTGTGTTTAGTGGTGGGCCAATATTCTCAGTAGCTTTCCTTTTATGTCCTTTGCCTTCAAGCTGTGTCATGATCTCATATTGAAGAGGACTATACTATGAATAGATAGGTAGATTATATATAGATAGATAGATATATAGATAGATATGGGATAGATAGATAGATAGATAGATAGATAATAGATAGATATGAGATAGATAGACAGATAATAGATAGATATGGGATAAATAGATTGCAACTCTTTAATATGTAGCTGCCTCTTTTTCAAAGGTTTTAGACAATTATCTCAAAAGCTCCTTAATGGGCTGCATGGGTTATTACCTCATTAATACTTCATCAATTAAGAAGGTACAAGGTCTGAGGCTGATTCCATGTGTGGAATTTGCATTTGGAAGCTATTGCTGTGAATTGACAATATATAGTCAAAGGAGCTCTCCATCGAAGAGAAACAGACAATCATTAGGCTGAAGAAATCCATCAGAGAGATAGAAGAAATGTTTGGAGTGGCCAAATCAACAGCTTGGTACATTCTGCAACAATAAAGCACATTGGTAAACTTGGGAACTCAAAAACGCCTGGATGTCCACAGACGACAACAGTGGTGGATTTCGCAGAATCTTTTCCATGGTGAAAAACAATTCCTTCACAACATCCACTCAAATGAAGAACACTCTCCAGGAAGTAGGTATTTCAGCATCTAAGTCTACTATAAAGAGAAGACTTCATGAGAGCAAATACAGAGGATTCACTACAAGCTACAAACCATTAATCAGCCGTCAAAATAGAATGCCCATATTAGACTTTGCCAAAAATCATCTAAACAAGCCAGCCCAGCTTTGAAAAAGCATTCTTTTGACAGATGAATCTAACATTAGAGTGATGGATAAAAATAAAGTAAAGAGAAGGCTTGGAATGGCTTATGATCCAAAGCACATCACATCCTCTGTTAAACCTGGTGGAGGCATTGTAATGGCATGGGCATGCATGGCTTCCAATGGCAGTGTGTCACTAGTCTTTATTGATGATGTGACTGAAGACAGAAGCAGCCAAATGAATTCTGAAGTCTACAGGGTTATACATTCTGCTCAAATTCAACTAAATATAGTAAGGTTGATTGGATGGCGCTTCACAGTACAGAAGGACAATGACCTAAAACATTCTGTAAAAGTAACCCACAAGATTTTTAAGGCAAAGACGTGGAATATTATGCAATGGCCGAATCAATCGTCAGATCTCAACCCAGAGGAGTAGCTAGGGGTTTGGTTCAAGGATTGCGAAACTTCTGAGTGGGTCCCTGAACATGTAACCCTGATTACAAATATTGTGGTGCACCCTAATAGTTTATGTAGGAGAACCTCAAAAAAATCTCTATACAAAGACCAAGACCGATTTTACTGCCATATGGTGACATATAGTGGTAGATACCAGTCCTGCAGGACATTTAAGAGATCGTAGTACAGTTATTGCTGGTGACTTACTGCTGATGGTCTTGCTGGTGAAGTCGTTCACTTTTCCCGTCTTTTCTATCTGGCCCAGACTGACATGACAACATTTCCAGCCAGGACTCGGCTGCAGAGATTACAACAAAGACGCATCTGACTTCTCACATTTCAGGCACCGTCCCAATCTATTCCTAACCTGCACAAACTCCTTATTCTGCTGAGCCGCTGCTGCCATATGTGTCCCTATTGCTGCACCTACTGTGTGGTACTGTGTGCCCTCTAATTTTCCTCCTACTGAAGCCCTAGATTCTCCTTTCATACACTACACTCCCTGACAGAAGTTATGTCGCTTATCCATGTTATGTAAACAAAAGCTTATAACCTGACATTAAATTCATCCATTGGTTGTATAAATTATTCTTTTGAAAGCTGAAACCCTCCGAAATGTGGTTTAGGTTAAGAAAATAAATTGGCATCAATGCAGAAATATTGATCACTTAATTGACACAAAATGGTCAGATTTTGACAAGACAAAAGTTTTGTAGCCTGGTCATATAATGCACCCAATCCTAGTTTACATCCTCACCTGTGCTCAGTAAATGATCGGTTAATTAGTGTGTGTGTATAAAAAGAAACCCAGCACCCCAGACCTTCACATGAACTGCAACTTGAGCTCTGACAACATGCCAAAAATCCACCCTGCGACCAAAGCCTGGATTATCAAGTGGCTAAAGACCAGATTCACTGCAGAGGTGGCTGGCACCTTTAATGTGTCTCAGCATCAAGTACAAAGAATTAAAAAAAGATTTGAAGAGACTGGAGATGTGTCTGACAAGCCCAGGTTCAGCAGACCCCACAAGACAACTGCTCAGGAGGAACGTTTGTTGGTTAGAAAATCCAAAGCAAACCCCTCTTCCACTGCAGCAGAGCTCCAACAGGCCTGGTCACCTCAAGTCCCTGTGTCAACTAGAACAGTTTGTAAGATTCTGTGTCGAAATGGCCTCCATGGTCGAATCAGTGCCTAGAAGCCAGCACTAAACTAAAGGCAAATAAAAAACCATATGGCATTTGCAAAGTCTCACAGCCTGCTAAACAGATGGACACTGGAAAAGTGGCAGAAGGTGGATTCCTCTGATGAATCTTCAGTAGAATTACACGACAGCCACTGCAAAAGCTGCAGGAGACCTACTGGATCTAAAATATACCCAGAAAAGTTAAATTTGGTGGTGGAAAGATCATGGTATGGGGTTACATTCAGTATGGGGTGTGCAAAACATTTGCAAGGTGGAAGGCAATATCAATAGCCTAAAATATCAAGAAGTATTAGCTACCTGTTATATTTCAAATCATAAAAGGGGTCAAATTCTGCAGCAGGATGGTGCTCCATCTCATACATCCATCTCTACAATAAAGTTCCTCCAGGCAAAAAATATCAAGGTGCTCAAGGACTGGCCAGCCCAGTGACCAGACATGAACATCATTGAGCATGTTTGAGGTAGGATAAAAGAGGAAGCTTGGAAGACAAAACCAAAGAATCTAGATGAATTCTGGGAGGCATGTAAGACTGCATTCTTTGCTATTTCTGATGACTTCATTAATAAATTGTATGAATCACTGTTGAACCGCATGGATGCAGTCCTTCAAGCTCATGGAAGTCACACAAAATATTAAATATGACTTTAATAGCACCACAACTTCATTCACCAATGTTATGCAACATATATTTGTATTTTAAGTTAATTATTTGTTTGAATATCACATTACTCTCTGTGGGCGACAAAACTTTTGTCTTGCCAAAATCTGACCATTCTGTGTCCATTAAGTGATCAGTATTTCTGCATTGATGCCAATTTGGTTTCTTAACCTAAACCACATTTTGGAGGGTTTCAGCTTTCAAAATAATAATTTATACAACCAATAGATGAATTTAACGTCATGGTATAAGCTTTTATTTACATAGCATGGATAAGCGACAAAACTTCTGTCAGGGAGTGTAGTAAAGTATGATGTTATCAAAAGTGCCCCACAATCACTAAGATACCCCTACAGTGAATTCCTCCACAGTACTCTCCACATGCACAGTATGATGACCCTGGTACCCCACCCTTCAACTCTTCCGGAAAAGTATGGTGACTGTCAGGACTCTGAACATTTTTTATTACCTTTTTGTGCATTACTGCCCTTTTCCAAGATGGCGTCTTTGGTCTCATGTGCACTGTGTCTTCCTGCTATAAAACTCCACCCCAGCCTTCAGTCTGTGCTAGAGTATTCTGCCTTGCATCCAGCTCCTGACCTCTGGTTACTCCCTGGCTATATACCTGCTCCTGTGAACCTGTGGGGTTATCCTGCTACTCTGCTCTGAGTTCCTGCTGCATACACTAGTTCCAGTAATCCTCCTTCATCTGCTGCTCGTGTTTACTTCCATCTGCATTTGCTGGACATCTAAGCTGTTGCTGCTCTGCAAGAACCTGAGACTATTACCCAGACCTCCCTGATTGAGCTAAGATATTATTTGAACTGCCTTATAAGCATATCTATCTATGTTTTGGACTAAGCAAGGACTTATTCGTGTCAAGTATCCTCAAGAATAATTGTGCTTCATAGACTTTCTGTGTGATTGCATTTTCCTCTGAAATTTCCTATAGACTGCTAAGCTGCATTTAATATTTACTCCAAGTGTTGTGGACTTGAGTTTCTCTCTGCACCTGTTTGAATCACCGTGTGATAATATAGACTTTACCACTTATAAAACTGTGTCCTGTAGTTGTCTTGTTCCACGCAAAGAGTCTCCTGAGTTATCCCCTATAATTATTACAGTGACCCACACACAGCTCTCAATGCAGTATAATGGGTCTACACACAATATAATGGCCCCTCATCTCACCACACTGTATAATGGCCCCCACACAGCCCTATGCCCAGTATAATGAACCCCACACAAACTTTCACACAGTATAATTTCTAGCATACAGTGTAAAGGCTCTCACATAGCTCTCCAAATATTATAATAGCCCCAACATAGTCCTCCATGCAGCATAATGCACCC
Organism: Ranitomeya variabilis; assembly: GCF_051348905.1. Classification (NCBI taxonomy): domain Eukaryota; kingdom Metazoa; phylum Chordata; class Amphibia; order Anura; family Dendrobatidae; genus Ranitomeya; species Ranitomeya variabilis. The sequence goes on along the minus strand of NC_135235.1, from coordinate 525,829,605 downwards.
CATAGTCCATACAGCATATGCACCCCATAGTTCGTACAGCATATGCACCCCATAATCTTTACAGCATAATGCACCCAATAGCCCATACAGTATAATGCACCCCATGGTCCATACAGTATTGTACAATGCATCCCATAATCCTCAATGCAGTTTTATTTCTACCACAATGTTAAAAAAAATAATAAAATACTCACCTCCCCTCTTTGTTCCTCGCTGATCTGGTCTCTGCAGCTTGTCCTCTAAGCGTTGCACATCTCAGCATAGAGGATTAAAGGGAGAATCATTCAAAGTTTGAAAATTGCTAATTATTTAAAATCACCTAACGCCTATTTCTACCGAAGCCCTCATTCTCCTGTACTAAAAATAAAAAAAAAATTAAAAAAAGGCCCCTTACCAGCCTGAGAATACCAGCCCCCAGCTGTGAGCTTTAGCAATTCTGGTTGTCAAAAATGGGGGGACCCCTCTATTCTTGATAACCAACCTTGCTGAAGCTGACAGCTGAGGGTTGCAGCCCCCAGCTGTGAGTTTTGCCAGGCTGGTTATAGAAAATAGGGGAACCCACACAGGGTTTTTCTTTAATTAATTAGTTATAGCGTAGGCGGCGGGTGAATAATGCCCCCATCATCCACTCCTGCTATCACTGTTCTTAGGTTCATGGGCGTACTAGTCCCAAAAGCCCCCACCTGTTGTCATCATTCTGACTAATATAACTCTCAGCGCGCCGATCGCCAGCAGAGCAGGGGAGAAAGATGAGAGCCGTCTTCAGCTCCTGCCGCTGGGGAACAGCGCTTACTGTAGAGCTTCTAGTGCTAATGAGTGTCACACGGATGACATCAATGTGAGTTCTCCGTGTGCACGCGTGCGGGACGTTTTGCGGCCTGTGCTGATGGTAAAAACGAACATATCAGCGTGTTTTGCCCACGGACACACGGTCCGTGGCAACACATTCACACGTGCACAGACCCATTTATTTGAATGGGTCTACGTGTGTCAGTGTCTCTGGTATGTGTGAAACTGTCACCACACATACCGGAGACACCGATGTGTGAAAGAGACCTTAGTGTGACTATTCAACCTGTGTGTAAGCAACTACTTTCTCTGCAGGAGAAACCCAGGAGATCAGGAGTTAGTAGAAGCGGACTGCACTTCATTTCTGGGAAATATTGGTGCCTCCTGGTCTCATGGGATGAGCTGGTGCCCACCTACAAGAGGTGAACAGACCAAAGTTGCAGAGGAGTAAAGAGGCCAAAAGGGGTGAACATTACACTGGAGAGTCACTTGTGGTAGTTAAAATAATTTTGTGCGTTACTCCAGAAATGCTTATTTTTTAACTTACGGGATAAGTCCTAGCGGGAGACCTAAACATAGACATATATATATATATATATATATATATATGAGAAAGATTGGACACACCTTCTCGTTTAAAGATTTTTCTGTATTTTCATGACTGTGAAAATTGTACATTCACACTGAAGGCATCAAAACTATGAATTAACACATGTGGAATTATATACTTAACAAAAAAGTGTGAGACAACTGAAAATATGCCTTATATTCTAGGTTCTTCAAAGTAGCCACCTTTTGTTTTGATGACTGCTTTGCACACTCTTGGCATTCTCTTGATGAGCTTCAAGAGGTAATCACCAGGAATGGTCTTCCAACAATCTTGAAGGAGTTCCCAGAGATGCTTAGCACTTGTTGGCCCTTTTGCCTTCACTCTGCGGTACACAATCAGCCTCAGTGTCTTGCTTTCAGCACTGACAGATTAGCCTCATGGTAAACAACCAATATAGCTATAAGGGTCCTGGCTACATCAAGATAAAATGTAACTTTTAATAATAACCTTTAAAAACAAATCCGGACCATCCATATTTGTGACACAAAAAAACTTGCAATAGGGCCGGTGACACAAATGGTCACTCCTGGATAGGGGAAACCTGCTACTGCAGTCTCCTATCACTATTTCTTATATACAGAATTCCCTCTTTCTTGGATACCTATTCTTGGATTAGTTTCCCCTGATGAATCCCCTCTATTGGGGAGGAAACGCGTAGGGATTGCATACATTATTCTAGGTGGTGGTGGGTACCCCATAACAGAAATATTTTGGGACTGTCCTTGTCAGGACAGGAGCAATTCATGAGCACGACAGGGAAGATTAGTTTTTGTTTCCTTCCCTAGATAAAAATAGTCATAGATGCTCCTGTCCATGGTGGAATCGAATGGGACAATGAGATGTGGTGAGAGCAAACCATTTTTTATTGAACACTGTTAAGCACAAGCACTTTATATGTTTGGGTTTTTTTGTGTCACAAATATGGATGGTCCGGATTTGTTTTTAAAGGTTATTATTAAAAGTTACATTTTATCTTGATGTAGCCTTCACTCTGCGGTCCAGCTCACCCCAAACCATCTCGATCGGGTTCAGGTTTGGTGGCTGTGGAGGCCAGGTCTTCTGGCGTAGCACCCCATCACTCTTCTTCTTGGTCAAATAGCCCTTACACAGCCTGGAGGGGTGTTTAGGGTCATTGTCCTATTGAAAAATAAATGAGAATGTGTGTCCAAACTTTTGGTCTGTACTGTATATGTAATCCTGGATGACCAAAGTAACAGGTCTCTAGCCAAGTACATCTTCTGTGATAACTTCAACATTGTAGACCCCGGTTCTCCCTACTCCTTGAGGACGTGTTCAGGTACTGTTGAGACGGCGGGGAGGAAAGCAACTGGATACAAGGAGTGTCCAAACTTTTGGTCTGTACTGTATGTATATATATATATATATATATATATATATATATATATTTGAAAAACATTACATCTTTCTTCTAAAACAACATAGTCACACCTGTCCTCTGATTGTGTGTGGTATAGCAACTTATTCCCATCCATTTGAAGCCGAGCTGCTATACCAGACACAAGCTGTGGACAAGTAGGGCACTATTTTAGAGCAATGCAACTCTTTATCCAATCATGTAAATTCCTGTTTAATATCCTTGTAAAGCACTGAAATCATTTTTTCTGCTATGACCTGTTCACCTGAGGTTACATGTCAGAAGCCTGACACTGCACTAATGGTAGGTTCTGAAGGTGACATACTATTTGCAGTGCAATGTCCACACATCTATGTTTGGAACAACTTCCTTGCCAAGTTTCTTCAAAAAGTGTCTGCAAATGTATCTAGATGAATTGAAACCATGATTTTTTCCACGCCTGCCTAAGACTTTTGCACAGTATTGTATTTGACACTTTTTAGACTTGTTAGGATGTTGATATTGTGACAGTTGGGGATTTCAATCCCCACCATGTTCTATCATGTTGCACAGCACCTCGACACAAAGCAGAATTGCTGCTATCAGAGACTCAGTAGTGCATCCTCTATCTTTGGGTTTATAACGGCAAGCAACTCTATCTAGTATAAATATAATAAAGGATTAAAGGGTTATTCCTACAATTATACTTATTGTTAATATACAGGCTAAGTTCAACATAATGTATTTTTTCTTGTATCATGTCTTTTTTTTGGAATCTCTATCTCTATCTGCCCCTCTGTGCATACAGTTGCATATACCAAAAAAGCAGCCCTATTCTTACCAGCTAATACTACATTTCCCATCAGCCCTTGGTTTTCTTCAGTAATATAGACCCCTCCCTTTTCTGTGTGCTCCTGAGTTAGATTAGATTGACGATAATTCAGAGATGTGGAGCTAGTCAGGAGTCCTTACTAGCTCCACATCTCTGAATTATTATCAACCTAATCTGAATATAGAATTCACCTTATGCTTCTGTGCATTGTCTGCTCCTGTACTTTAATTTGGCTGACCGATTTTATCATCTATTATCTACATCTACATCAGCATGCCTGTAGTGTGGTTTTACATCATTAGATGGTTCTTGCAGATCACATCTTTGATCCACATTGTAGGCCTGTGTGTTGCCTTCTGCTAATACATCAGTTTTTTGAAACTGCATATGCAGCTCTACTGATGCACATGACAGAAGATAATCTTCTGCCATATGCATGAAGAGTGGCATATTTATTTTGACAACGCTGATATCTCAGCAGCAGACAACAAACACTGATTAACTAATTTCAGCTACAATATGAAACCCCATCCTGCAGTTTGTCCTGTTAGTCAATCTATACAGAGCACCATCCTGCAGTTTATCCTCTTAGTCAACCTATACAGGGCCCCACCCTGTGGTTCATCACTCCTTTCAGACACAACTGTATTGTATCTCTTCTCTCAGCCCCTATGCACCGAGCCCCCTTCTGCAGTATATCCTTCTTTAAGCCCTCTATATATAGCCCCATCCTGCATCATATTGCCCCTCTCAGCCCTCTATATATGGCCTACAACCTGCAGCACATTGCTATGCTGGAAGTATACAGCTAAGAGAAGAACTGCACTGCGCATGATTTGCCTGGGCTCTTCGAACTACAGGATGGCTGCAATGAGGGTCATACTTTGGGAGAATGATATCTACAGAATAGGACAAATTTAAAAATGGATTATATTGGCATAAATGAATAAATATATGTGTACATTATTATAAGAACACATTGTGATTTTGGGAATAATCCCTTAAACTGTTAAGTTTCATATACTAAGGGGTCTTGTATCGATCTTTTACTGGTAGGTCTCGTTTAGAGATCTTCTACGTGGTGCTCCATGTGAGGGTCCTCTGAGGTCCTGCTTATGCTTGGTGTGTAGAGAGAAGGATATAGCTGTAATTCTCCCAGCTGCTGGGGCTTCTTATACATTAGCTAATTGTTTGACCACTCACTATATTGACGAATCTTGTATGATGAGAGATTCTTCTTAGACTCAAAGTAAATTTTTGCTGCAATTTTTCAAGTGCAAGTATGGGATTACAAGACTTGATTCTATGCTGCAACAGAACTATTTGTCCCAGCCATTATTCTGTTCGGTTTATGTGTTTTTCTGTTGACGTTTTTGCCTATTAATGAGCAGATCTCTCACTATCAGCAACTCATGACATTTTCTAGGTATTTATGAAAAAGAATCATGTTTATGACACGGAGAACATTCATCTCACTGTCAGAAGCGCTGGTTAGCGCCCACATATACAGCCTAGGCTTTGGTGATTGATAGGTCAGGCCACCTAAAATATGAGCGTGTACGGCTAACCATAATATATTGTAGGTTCTCAGGATCAAGTTCATGCTTATACATGTCTTTGATGTGTTGTGGACACAATGGAGAGCACCTTCTTGGCTTTATTTGATCTCCACCATCTTGATCAATTTTCACTTCCAGGCCTTTGTTTGATGATTATTTTATGAAGGTGGGAGGAGGTGGTATCTGTAGGGAATCCCAGTGACCTGATATATTTGTGCCATGTTTATGAATGACATTTGCCATTTGTCTCTCCGTCTTTGGCCCTTCCCCTTCAGCTCCGGCTATTACATTACCAATCATTAGCATAATGATATACCGGCATCATTCCAGACACCTTTCAATGTAGGATCCTTTAAGAGAAAGGGAGAGCAAGGAATGATCACTGCCCATTAATGTATCATGAGAGACTGAGCGCTTCCTGTTTTGTTCCCCTGCACATCATCACACACTTGCACACCCTCACTCGTCTCCTTCTCTCACATCCACACACCTCCCACCTCAATGCTTGGCTGGGCCTGATCGACTTGCAAGGAGAAAGCTGGAAAGGAAGGAAGCGAAATGGGCAACTCACCTTCTCAAGGCATGTGAACCCCCCTCCCAAATTGTGCATCCATTCTTAAGTAGCAGGTATTTCTTTAATTGTGTGTTAAGCGGATGGGGTTGCGGAGAAGAAGTGGTGATGCTGCAGATGCTCACCTCTGTGCAGAAGAAGGAAGAGATGCTGAGATGCTTGCAGGCAAAGGGATGGCTTTCAGTGGAGAGCAGGCATGGATGAAGATAAAGGGAGAAGAGAGTAGGTTTTCTTTTAGGATGCTCTCACAAAGGAAATTGTAGCGGAGAAGAATGTAGAGAGGAAGCTGATAGCATAAGGAGAAGGGAATGTTTTTTTTTCCGGGCTCTTGGGAACATTCAGCTCTGTGCCCTAGAAACTGTGTGCTGGCAACAGAATTCTGTATACATACCAGCTGTAGATGTTTGGGCAATGCGCGTGTTATTCTTCTTATGCCAGTATTGCTAATTAAACAGGGCCACAGAAGGGGCAGGTTAATAATGTTTCCTCCATTGAATGCTGTCCAGCAACAACACTTCTGTATAACAATAGCTGATCTATCCTTATGGATCTACACGACATCGGCACAGTCACTGCATTGACGTCTTCCCCTTTTACTGCATTTAAGGATTTCATATATCAATCTAGCCATCATATGAAATTTGCTGCAACATTGATCCCTTCCCTATATACGGGATTGTTTCCAGCGCCGTGTTTAGTCTGGGATCCTGGACACAACGAGTAAAGAATGGGATTTGTTTTTTTCCTTTGATTTGTGTTGTAGCAATTCAGTGATAAAACAAAGAGACTGTAGTGATATCTATGGAAAAGGGCGTTAAGAGTGAGAAATGTTTCCGAGCACTGAGACCTGCCGGGTAAGAAAAAAATGTAAAGAAATCAACTTCTCATCCTTGATTCAGGCTGCTGTATGACCCAATTTAAGGTGTCACCTTGGACTGCAAGCTCTTGAGACCATTAAGAAGGACCGTATTATTTATTTATACCCGACCATGTTGACTTTAGGCTGAGGCATGCTGGGAGATTAATGGGCACGAAAATAACGTTTCTTTGGTAAAACGGCTTGCAGAATGTATGCATTAAATGCATCGACCTTAGTGATTACACACACTCGCACAAGGTGTAACCTTCCGAGGCTACCTGCACTGTTATATGCTCCCCAGCAAAATCCATATTTATCTCCTTAGATTTGTCTGGAGGGAATAGTTAGTGATATCTGTTTCTGTACTGATATTTTAGACTTTTTATGGATCTATCAACCTTTTTTTAGGACTCTGTAAATCCCCAGAGTAATTAATTTGATGGACTATCTCGTAGGCCATTTGACATGATAAGACCTGTATGGCGGTATGTGACTGTTGCATTGTTTTGTAGGGGTAATGTAAATGTGTTTCTAAATGTTTCCCTCATCCTATTAATATTAATCAATTCAGCTTTTAATAGATGACCTTGGTGAAAAATATTCCGCGTGTTGTTAATAAGTTTTACCCCCCAGTAGGACTTGTGCAGAGTTTACTTTCTTAGCAGTTTTGTCAGGAAGGTCACTCACATCTGCTGAGTCTTTAGCATATCTTTCTGTTGCATTGGATTTGATAAGTTCCAGTCTGTACTATGCCTTATTAATGATCAAAATTACAGTATATACATTGTTTTTTAATCTTTTTTAAGCAGAAGCATAACTTTAGAGATTGCCGACAGGGTGGTCATACCGGTTACCCGGCCCTATAGTAGGAGACCGATAATACAAATGACGCACGATTGTGGTGGTGGTGGTAAGGCTGATCTTTCATTGAGGCCCAGCAGTTTCAAGGTCGCCTTTCTTTCTCAGTAAGCATCCTACGCTTTTTAGTTTGTCATAGTTTTTATTAGAAAGGAAGGGGCAAGAAGAAGCAAACCAAGTGTCATTTGCAGTAGTGAGATTAATGGGACAGATCTATCACCTGCTTTTTCTACTACAAGGCAAAGACTTTCTGCTGACATCTTTTATTTCTCCAGGATTTATAGACATGATGTTCAACATGTTTAATGATTTCAGAGCATTACATCGATCAACCCACTGCAGTATTACAAGACCCGTTTTTAAGAGCAATGATTGTGTAAGATGTTAGAATTCAATTTTTTCCTAAGAGTATATTTGATCAATACATGCCTGAGCCCGTACGTCTAAATATTTTATATACAACACACTGTGGTTGCCAACTTTTCTGAAACTCCAAAGTATTTAAAGGGCAAATCTAGAAAAAAAGTGATCTACTAATACTGTTGGTCTTAGGTACGTAGGTATGGGCAGTCCCACACGTCCAGATAATTCCGGTACCGGAAAAATCGGTACCGGAATTATCCGTGTCCGTGTGCCCGTGCGTTTCTGTGGCACATCAGTGTGGCACACGTGCGGCACACGTGTGCCGCCCGTGTGCCGACTGGGTACCACACGCACCGTGCAGGAGACAGCGCTACAGATAAGCGCTGTCCCCCCCACGTGGTGCTGAAGCCGCCTTTTCATATCTTCTCTGCAGCAGCGTTTGCTGTAGAGAAGATATGAATAATCCTTTTTTTTTGTTTCTCTTGTTTAACATAAAGATCCATGTCCCCACCCCCCTCCCACCCCCTGTGCGCCCGCCCGCTGTTATTAAAATACTCACCCGGCTCCCTCGCTGGCGCTGCTTCCTGTCCTGGCCGCACCTTCTACTGTATGAGCGGTCACTTGGGGCCGCCGATTACAGTCATGAATATGCGGCTCCACTTCCCATAGGGGTGGAGCCGCATGTTCATTTCTGTAATGGGCGGCCCCACGTGACCGCATACAGGAGAAGCTGCGGCCAGGACAGGACACTGCGAGGGAGGCGGTTGAGTATTTTAATAACAGCGAGCGGGCGCACAGGGGGTGGGAGGGGGGTGGGGACGTGGATCTTTATGTTAAACACGAGAAACAAAAAAAAAAAGGATTATTCATATCTTCTCTACAGCAAACGCTGCTGCAGAGAAGATATGAATGGCGGCTTCAGCACCATGTGGGGGGGACAGCGCTTACTGTAGCGCTGTCTCCTGCATGGCACACGGACTGCACACGGACAACGTCCGTGTGCGGTACGTGTTTTACACGGACCCATTGACTTTAATGGGTCTGTGTAATCTGTGCGCTCCCACGAACACTGACATGTCTCCGTGTTTGGCACACGGAGACACGGTCCGCAAAAAATCAATGACATCTGCACAGATGCATTGATTTCAATGTGTCTACGTGTGTCAGTGGCTCCGGTACGTGAGGAAACTGTCACCTCACGTACCGGAGCCACTGACGTGTGAAACCGGCCTATGAGAGAGCATGTTCACGAACTCTCCTCGCTAACCTCCAGGAATCTTTTTTAGCACTGCTTAGAGATTTCCTTTTCTGAAAATTCATTACCACATTCTAAGCAAATTGCCACTGATTTGGTCTGAAATTAGACTTTAAGGGGTTGTCCACTACTCGGACAACCGCTTCTCAACCCCTATGTTTCCGCCTTGTAAAATAATAACACTTATACTCGCCGCAGGAGCAGGCACCGTTTATGGAACACCGGTTCTCCTGGGGATCACATGACATTGTTATGTCACACAATCCCTGTGGACAATCAGCACTCGCTTTACTCTCCCCTCTTGCGCACAAATCACATCCATCCGGAGGAAGTGAAAGAGGCTGTTCTCTCACTTCCTCAAGATGTATGTGATTTGTCCAAAGGAGAGGAGAGTGAAGCCCGTACTGATTGGGTGATTGGGCACCAGGATCATGTGACATAACAATGTCACACGATCCTCTGGAGATCGAGTACCAATATGGCTGGAACGGCACCAGAGGTGAGTATTAGTGTTATAATTTAACAAGGGGGAAACATCGGGATTGAGAAGGGGTTGTCTGAGTAGCGAACAACCTCTATAAAGGGAATCTGTCAGCAGGTTTTTGCAATGTAATATGACAGCAGCATGATGTAAGGGCAGATACCCTGATTCTAGCGATGTATCACTTTGTTTACTCGCAGAAAGACTCACAGTTCTCTTTGCTGCAGATCTAGCAGAGCTCAGTTGTTAAGATGTGTATAACCCCACCCACACCACTGATTAACAGCTTTCTATATACATTATATTTTGGCAGAAAGTTTCTAATTACTGCTAGGGGCATGGCTGGACTAGCAGGCACAAGGCCAGTTGTCTTGTAGTGATAATCTCCTGCTGATAAAACAATGATTGTATTGAAACAGCAAAACACAGGAAAGTAAGCGCACCTCACTAGAATCAGGCTCTCTTCCCCTACAATATGCTGCTCTCAGATTACATACAAACCTAGTGACAGACTCCCTAGTGACAGACTCCCTTTAACAATGTCAGCTTTGTGTTGTACAAGATTGTCCATTGTGTTGTCCTTGTTTTTTTAAAAACCTTTATTGAAATATTAATTTTAACTGTGTAGGGGACCACTTTCATATATTTACTGAAACTGAGGCCAAAATTGCAGCAAAACCACAACAGAAACAACATATATTTATCTGTGTTTACTTGTGGGTTAGAACATACCCTATAGTGATTTGGGTTTATTTTCCGAGACCTTTCATTTTTTATGGCACTTTATGGCAGATATGTTGCAGAAATGTGTGTGACTCTCCTAGTTACCTGCATAGGGCTTGTAGAAAACCATGCAGATTCTGCAGAAACATTCACATACATAGAACCGATTTTCAATTATATGGATTTATGCATCATATCTGCCATGTGTTCTTATACCCTTGAAAATGCTTGGCTTATAAAATCTACTTATTTTTGTATTGATCAAATGCAATAACACGATCCACTTGTATTGTGCTTTTGCCCAATGACATTAGTCACAATCGTTTGATAAGGGAACCAATGATGTATGACTCGCGACCATATAGTAGTGAATGGTCCCACTCACCATGAAAGGTTGCTATATAATTTCATTTGGATATGATACATGTCAAACACATACGCATTACAGTACCAAATCAGATCCCCTATCAGATGTATACATTTTGTATCGAATCCTACTTGGGTGATCAGCTAGTTGCTACTGTTATGGCTCCTGAAACCCCCTGGTAGAAAGCTGCTGTATGATGACTACATACCCCAATATAGGATACAGACACCAGATGTGCAGTCATAACATATAGGGCACCAGATACGATCATGTATGATAATTGTAGATAAGCACCGCGTAGTTGCTTCTTTTTTTTTTTTAGTTAGGTCACATAATGAATTATTTCCTAAGAAATGTTAACTTAGTCTGTAGCCTGAGATTTCATACATACAATATGTTGATAATTTATGTTTGTCTGGAGCTTTCTTTAAAGGGCTATGTGGAACTCCATCATTAGAGATCTAAGGTCTGTTTACACAGATCAACCAGCGGCACAATACGACCGCCAATTGGTAAACTTTTCCCAACCGTCGGTCATTTGAATGCCTGTTTACACAGGCAAACCAAAGTAAACGATGTGTACTGAGCGATCTATACGCAATCGCTCAGTGGGCACAGGTTGCCATTGTTCTTGGCTGTTCAAGCCCTGTATACAGAAGACGATGCACCACCAAGTAAAATGAACTTTCATGCTACATAAAAAAATATTTTAGGGTGACCGGCGGCCTGTTTGCACGTCAAGATAATCGGGAAGCTAGCATTTTTAACAATGCTCATTCACGATTATCTTGCAGTGTAAATGCCCCTTAAGGGCAGAAATTTCTCGCAAATGAAAAGTCGAGAGGTTTACTAACGCAATGGGGATGTTTTCAAGGGAAACCTGACAGCAGGATCAACCCCTATTAACTGGTACATAGGTATAGGTCCATTGTGTATGCCCAAGACATTTAGAATTCAGGAAATAGAGTATAGGGGTAGATCAGAGATGCCCATCACACTTCAGTGAGCGTTTGATCAGGAGAAGAGGTGTAACTGGTCCGCACTTGGTGCACACTTCTTAGACTAGTCCTATTCATTACCATATGCAGTGGAAAAAAAGGTGAGAATTATGATATATTATGAACTTTGCCCAACAAATGGGGTTGCCTGAAATCACCTTTAGGGCTCATACTCACTTGCGAGAAAAAAAATGGTCCGTAATCTGGACCGAAAAAATTGGATGCAAACTATGCGATTGTCATGCGATTGTCATGCGAGTTCAATGCGATTTTTAATCGCACCATCCGTTTTACATCCGTGTGACATCCGTAAGCAAGGCGTTTTTTTTCTCTGCAACTATTTTTTTACAATCATTTACAGGACCATTTACAGTGTTCTATGCCACAGAATGGTAACTTATCTGTAAAAAAACGGACGGACGTTTTTTCTCTCGCACCCATTGACCTGCATTGGCGAGACTCGTAGCAAATCGCAGCATGCTGCGATTTTTTTCTCAGTCCAATTTCGGCTGAGAAAAAAATCGCAAATGAGATGTCACCTATTGAATAACATTGGTCCGAGTGCAAGACGATTTTTTATCAGATTGCACTCGTCCGTTTTGCTCGCAAGTGAGTATGAGCTTTTAGGGTGCAGTCAGAAGGCCATACAATTCGAACCAAGATCGGACTGCTCTCCCTACCCGAACATGACAGCTGCATAGAAATACATGAAGTTGTCACACTCGGGTCGGGAGACCACCGGCCAGTCCATGCACTGCATTCCGATATTGGTCCGATTGGCCTTCTGACTATACCCTTAAAGGGCAACAGCAGAGTTGTAATTAGTTAATAGGTGCATGTTCCCTTTATGCAAACTATATTCAGAAGATTTCTATTTCTTATTCTCCGTAAGTGTCAGGCCTGGACTGTTGTTGACCTCTATGTAACAATCTGCCAGACTTTACCTTTATTATTCACTGGTATTGATAGAATACAAATATTTTGACTACATAATATAAGAAATCCTGCCTGGTTATTTCTTAGTCAAAAGATATGCTATTGTACTACTGTAATTGTATGCCCGTGTAGCAACATGGCACTTCCATAACTTTTATAGTTCTTCCCTACACGATATTATTGTTAATTGTGCCGCAAAGCAGCATGTAGCTGTATTATCACTAATTAGGTCAGAGCTGTACAAGCACAGGACAGACGAACAGGACCAAATATTGTGTCTGCTAAGCAGAGAGCTATAACAAATGGTTATTATCATCATAGCAGTAAAAAGCCAAAAACAAAATGCAAACTAAAATCTGCCTGTAACTTGTGTCTCAGTGTAAAATGTTACCTGTAATTCAGCAGCCAGATGTTGTATATTAAACAGCGTACTGAGGTTTTTTAAAGTGAACTGTCACTAGTTTTTTCGTGTGCTGCATTCCACAAACTTGTATATTATTCCCTGACTCCCCCTGTATAACCTCCAGAAAAACTTTTGGATTGCTCCTGCACTGCATGCAATTCCAGAAACTCTGGTCCGATGGGCGTCATTGCTGCGGCATCTCTCCGCTGATAATTGTCGTCCTCCTGCTTTGTTTCATGCAAATGGTGCATTTTACCTCATCCACATAGCAGAATAAAATCTCGCACCTGCGCAGGAATATCAGCCTGCTCGCCAGGCGCACTTAGCAGGGCTGAGAAAAAAGTAAAAACAAACCTAATATTCACCTCACCTATTACCTCCTAGGCACCTCTGTTAAATGTTCTCTCCTGTACAGTCCTCACCAACTTTTTCTACTGCCACTAAAACCATAGGCCTCCCCATGCAAGACTGAGACTTCCAGCTGCGACCAGGCCAGGGACGTCTCTGCGCATGCCTAAAGTATGGTCCCGGTAACATCATGCCATCAGGGGGTGCGCTACAACCTTATGATGCTCACTCTAGGGCGGGACTTCGAGTTGTGACTAGGCCCAGGTCATCCTAGTGCACGCGCAGGGACATCCAGGACTTAGTCATGGCTAGTAGTTCCGACATAGCGTGGGGTTTCAACATATGGTGGCAGTAAGAAGATGTGTCAAGGATCATATGGGAGACTGTGATCAGGGGAGGAGAGCAGTGAGGTGAGTATCGTTTATTTTTTGTTCTACATCGTACTGTTATTATGTTCTGAGGTTTCTCCAGATTTCAGAGCATAATAAAGGACGTTACATTTGTGGAGAATAAATTCACTGTGAATTGAATTTCCCAGTAAACTATGGTGGATTTTGCAAATTCGAATCTTGTCAGGTCCACTCATCTCTTCTTAGCATACATAGGTTATTTGTGGTAGGTTTGGCTAAAATACACGGCTGAAATAACAAACCCTCAGAAACCCTAGGACTCTGCCCCTAATCTACATCTACATGCTAAAAATGTCTTTCCTAAAACCACAAACCATAAAAAGAACTATTTACAAGTAAAGTCGTATTTAAAGCAGTATGCAAAGTTTGGTAGTTCATATTTACTTATTTCTTCTTATTTGCTTACAGGGATGTTAGCATTTTGTTAATTTGCTGTGGTAGACATTTTTTCAGACTGACCATCTGTCATTTTGTCACTAGAATCTATAATCTATAACTAAAATGACAGTTTACTAAGGAGTTAAATCCAAGGAGACATATCTCTTACATCTTTAAGAATTGCAGATGAAATCATCACAACCCCACCACATAGCACCAGTCAGCCATCACATTAAATCCATTGAATATGAACAGAATAACATTGATGATCTTGCGATAATGTCACCTGTCAAATGATTAATAATTTCTGCAGCAAATCAAGCATCAATTTTAGAAGTTGAAGGAAAAAAATTAGGAAAGTGTAAGGAGTTAAATGACTATGAAAAGGTCCAAACTGTGGTGATTAGATCAGTGTTCCTCAATTCCAATCCTCAGGGCCCACCAACAGATGATGTCTTCAGGATTTCCTTAGGTGATGTCTTGTGGGGTGTATGCAGAAGTTACTTCTTGGGTGACAAGTCCTGGTCACCCAAGGCTCATTGATGCACATGGAGAGTGAACACAAGTCCATCCAATCCCATAGAGCATAAATTGGTGAATTAGTTAATTTTGGATATAATAGATATCAAAACGCACAGTGTTTTGTAGTGTGCCACATATAGGTGTGTAGTTGACAGAGTACCAAAGCTTGAGACAAGTCAACAAGCAAAAGTACTTACAATGGGCCTATGAGCATCAGAACTGAACTGTAAATAAATAGACAAAGGTGAACCACCAGCAGTGTGTTTGGTACTTAACTGGGTAAGAGATGGCACCTGGATACACTATGGGAATAAGGCAAGCTGTTGGAGGCCATGTGATGATCTGGGAAATGTTTACCTGGGAGTCTTAACATTCAAATAGATGACAGAGACCATCTACCTAAACATAGTTGCAAACCAAAATCTTGGAATATTGGTACCAAATACCAGAGGAGATTTTGTGGTGTCCATGTCTTGACAGTTCAGAGGTGTTTTGTGGCAAGAGTGGAACACACACAATTTTAGACTCATCAGTGTATGTAGATCACATTATACCCATACCAAGATGGATCCTGTGGTACATTATTTGCTAACCAATGGCTAAAGGCCTAAATACACATTAGATTAATGTTGGCTGAACCCGTTCATATTGACGGGTTTGGACGATAGTCTAATGTGTATGGGGGCCTTGACAGATGATTGTTGGGGAAGATAAGGATCCGGCACTGGCCGACTGATGGTCGGGAGAGATATTGATTGCAGTCTAGTTTCGGAGTGCCAATTGCCTTGTACTCCTTGAGATAAGTTGAACACTTTATCAAAGAGAAAACAGGAGCTCTAGGCCGAGTGAGCACTTTGGTGTATGGGAGTACCTGCTGAGATGGCTATTAGCCAAGTCATTGGCGAAAACATTGTTCAGCCAACATCCATCTAATGTATATGGGCATATCACTGAAAATGAATCCCAGGCTCAAGTTCATATCATATGCAGCTGACACAAGGTGAAGAATCATATTACTAGCACTTGGGCACTTAGAATATACATTACATCCTTAGAATAATAGTCAGATAAAACAATATTTCTCAGTGTAAATACCATAAAGCATTTACTGGGTTAAGTAAAAACCTATAAAATCAATAAATTTCCCTCTTCCCTTTCACCATCCATCTTGCCCTTTTCAGATTTTCATTTGTAATCCCATGTTACTTAACCTCTGAACTCTGTAGATTTTTTCTTTATCTTATTTGATTGAACAGGCAAAGTTGTTACCCCAATTACCTGTGCTATGTCTCTCCTTTACAATAACCACACAATGTCCATCGTCACGTGGTCATCCAGTGCCGTACTTCATTCGGATTAGATAATTATATACATTGGTCATGGAGTAATAGGCAGAAATGTTGTTTCCCCTGCTAGGCACAGACGAGACACAAAGCTTTTTAGCCATTGTGGTACATGGTGGGACGGATAGCAGAAATCCTTAGAGTTTGAGAACAAAAGACATTGCTGTGCTCATTACTGCTACAGTAACTGGAGACGGCTATTCGTTTGGTACAGTGATCAGCATTGTGCATTACACAGAGGATAGAAGACAAAGGAAGCCGGAGGTTTGTCTTAGGTAATAGCTGAGGAATTGGGAATTCTGAAAAGCCATGAAATATCCTTAGAATGCTGTATTATGAGAAAACAACAAGTATACATACAGTATACACAGCCAGCATTCATTAGTAACTATATCATTAGGGGACATTGTTACCCAAATCTATTTTATGCAGGACCATGATGGCTGGATTGTGAGGAAAATGACCTTGGGTAGGAAGAACCCCTTTGACAAGGGCAATAATAGGACGTAGCTGTCAATTTTATTTTATCGTGGGTAATACAGGTGCTAAAACGTACATGGCAGGGAAGCTCGTGGATCGACTAGATACGGCTCTTGTCCATGGACTGTGCCTTGCATTGCAGCTCTTTCCTATTTGAAGGAATCGAGATAAGCTGCAATATTAGACACAGCCTACAGACAGGAGAGGAGCTGATCCACCTTCTACTTCCAGACAACACCTTCAAAGGGGTTCTCTGCTGAAAAGGTAGATTTGGATAGGAGGTTAAAACAATTACGAATACTACTCCCATGCTGTCTCGGCTAAGGCTGCCTGACCACTGCGGCCACTGACTGACCATTCCTCATCCTGCAGTCAAACAGTGGCTACAGTGGTCAGATCACTGCTGGTCAATACAATAACTGCTCACAGACCGGCAGAAGAGCGCTGGGGTGAGTATGCTTTTTTTTAATTGTTTTAACCTCCTGGCTGTCCACTGCCAAATTTACCTTTTCAGCAGAGAATCCCTTTAACTTTAGGTTAAATGACATTGTAACGACTATTAACACATCATTAAGTTATAATTAAATATATTTTTATGGCAAACATGAGTAGCTTTAAACGTATTTTATGTTATTCTTCTTCAGTTCTTCAAATAATGAATTAAAAAATAACGTAACAATACAATAAAGAGACTGCATTGAAGCTGCTGCAAGAGTAAATGCTGTTATTTGTATCCTAAATGCAAAGTTAAGCAACTTTCTTAATTTTCATTTAACATTTTCTACCATTTCACTACCTGAATGCTCTGCAAAAATGTTATAAATCCATCAGAGTTCCTGTTCCTGGTTCTGACAGCTCTTTGCTTATTAAATCTTCTCCACATACTTCAAATATATACACAGTATCTGTAGTGGAAATTCATTCAATACATAGAGAGAAATCTGCGGCAAATCCGTAGCGGAAATTTGCATGTATGCTCCTTCTTAACAACAGAGTAAAATAATCAGTTAGCATTGGTCACAGTACTGACCAAATTTCCTAATGTGCTCCCTCCTCATCTTTTCTGATACTTTTAGTAATCTGACAGCCAGTTCCCCTTTTGAAAACTTTGACTTTTGTGAATGTACTACTGTAGCAATGGGTGGCAAGCAGCCGCATTGAAAGACGAGCAAACATTACAGGGAAATATGCAGAAACAGGAAAATTGATTTACCGTACATTGATAAAACATAGAGTTCCTTTTCTAAAATTCTGATGCATTCGGATGTATGTCTTTGAAGAAAACAGACTGATATCCCACTGTTATTGGATTTCTGCTCTCTGAGAGGCTTCATTGCTGCCAGAGAAATGAATCTTCATCGCATTATACATATAGTGAATTCAAGGAAACAGTATCTGCTGATTACACTATTAGATTTATAAATTTGTCGGCACACAGTGGTACATTGTGTCCATAGACAGACTTTTGTGTTTAAGAAGAAATTGCACCAGTAATATGCTACTGCTAGGAGACTTTTGCTGACGGTATTGTCCAGCAATATTATTGTGTGTGCTGAGACAACACCTTCCACCGCCAGTTATTGAGAAGGATTAAATAATACGCTTTGTTCATATATTTTCACCTTGAATGGCTTCTGAAAAGAAAAATGAACAGCTTAAATTAGAAAACAGACCGAATAGATGTAGAATAAGGATGTGAGCCTCCAGCAATATTCAGCACCACAATGCGGAGGAACGCCAAGCATACGGCTCTATATCATTATCCAGAACTGGTGAGGGCCAACGACGGAATATGATGAGGAATAACACTCACACAAAGTTGATCTTCATGGCTAATTTCTAGTATATTTGTATGTGTTTTGTTGTCATTTTAATGAAATTAGGAAATGATCAGGAAGCGAGTGACAAAATAAATTATACTGATACGTTTAAAGACAACCTAACTGTACAATTTTGTCATGTAAAGTCATGGCTATGATGGTGGCTGTAATGCAAAATTAATTGATACCTTTGGTGAAGAAATCCGCTTTGTGATTCTTCTTTAATCACCATTTGAAGTTTTCTGCTGATTAGATTTTGGTGCACAGGGGCCGGACTGTGCACTGGGTCTTCTCCTCCCTGTCTGATTTCCCCAGCCCCTGTGCCTGCATCCAGTATTTGAATAATCTGCCTCTTCTGTTTAAAAAATCAGCAGTGACCTGTCATTCACAGACTGGAGACAGCGAAGGGGCTGGGAAATCAGAGACAGGGAGGAGAAGACCCGGTGCAGCGTCCGGCCCCTGTGCACTGAAATCTCATTAGCAGAAAATGTCAATAGTGATTAAAGAAGAACCACAAAGTGGATTTCTTCATCAAAGGTATCAGTGTAATCTGTATTACAGTGCTGCTACAGTCTTTACATTACAAATAAAAAGGTAAAAAAGGTATGGCTCTTGGAAGAAGGGGAGGAAAAACTGAAAAAAAAAAAAAAACCCTGAAAAATCACCCGGTGATTATTCCTTGAGGAAGAACAGAATGCTATCCTCTCCTTACAAAAGAGGGCAGCAGTCTGTTCTCCCTCAAGGAATAGCCTCCATTGTGGGATCTGCTTTTTGCTTCTCTATTCTGGCACTAAGCACTTTGAAGCACCTTTCTGTTCCATGAAATAGAGAGCAATGTGGACCTCATGATTCGTTTGTGCAGAATTTCCCCCCAGCAAGTACACTCCCCTGATGACATCTCGAGACTGAGAAAAGAAATGAGTCGGGAGGATTTTCATTTGAGTTTTATAATTTGAGGACCATACTTGGGTACTGCCCTCAATGGATGTACTACTTCACGTAAAGCAAAAAATAACTTGGTTATTTGCGTTATTGCCAGTAAGTTATACACCAACATTGAACATATCGGACGCCTGGGTTTCACACTATAAAGTTAGGAAAGTTGAAAGGTGGATATCTAAATAAATGTAATAGTGGTATATCTAAGAAGATGGCACTAACTCTATATTCCTCGGAAAAGTAAACTGCTAATGAGATCTTCATATAAATAAATAAATCCAAGGCCAATACTAAGAATTGGCATGCCACTGTCAACCCATGTCCTAATAGAGCTCCAACTAATTTTCCCTATTTTAGATATTAACAAAAATGCCACTTTATAGAAAGTCAATTAACCTATCGGTATGTTTTTGAAGTCTATGAAGAAACTAGAGTACCCAAGGGAAACCCAAACAAATGTTATGCAGATGCTTGCCCTTGGCTGGCTTTGAACCCTGGGCACTAGAATTGCAAGGCAGAAGCACTGACATCAATATTGTAATAAGCTTCTTTACAGTAAATGTACTGATAAAATCTAGTGTTTGGAAACTCTGGAATGCTGTAATCCATGGGGGAGTGATGGTAAACTATTTCTCATCACAATTGACAGTCTCATGTATTTGCTTGTAAACATTAGGAAGCTGCCTTGAGCATTGCGGATGCTTTATTTGCTCACTTAGAAGCTAGCGCACAGCTCCCTGTGAAGGTTTAAGAGCTCATGCAGACCAGCAAATTACAGATCCATGCATGAGTCCTCTTATTAGTGCTGACTCCTCTACTTAGTACTAATCATATGATGAAATCCTATCCGAACAGGTTTTCTGATCTCGTAGGACAAACTCTGCGCATTTATTTTCATGGAAAAGTTGACAGGTTATGTAATTTTAAAAACTGAAAAAAAAGAGTAGAGAGCAATGTGCAAATCTCCTAAGTATAAAGATTAAATGTAAAATTACTCGGCATGTGCTATGAGTTATATAATACAGATTAAGACCTTTCGAACAAGCTCTTTTTCATGACTATGTTCTGAATTCACATTCTGCTTATATTGTAGTTATTGCCTAACATACCTTTGTTATCTTTGCATTTTACTGTTATTAAGATTCCTCTCTGTTCTCAAGATATTAGAGATTTATTGTTTTATTGTTTACTGTTTGTTGCCATTAGAATCAGCCAACACTGTGATCTGGCATGTGCAGTGCTTACAAGCTCCATGTAAAACAGCTTGTAAGCACCGCTCTGAAGATGACCAGGAGCAATGAAGTGCATTGTTAGCTCCTGATTCCTAACAGCTTTAGTGCCACTGCGCTCCTCCAATCCTATAGAGGCGACCTGACTCATATAAAGTGCTCAACATAATGACTACGCCACGTTTGAAAGTAAGATGTTAATCAATATCTATCTGAGCACAAGTACAATTTCAAAAGTTTTGAAAATACTGAGTTTCATAGAACATTTTAATCCATAGCATGAAAGTAAAGTCAGTAATGTAATTTTCATTACAAGATCTTCAGTTTAACTCAAATTAGTTGATGCAAAAATGAATAAACCCCACATCAAAAACTATTACATATAGTATTTTGTATGACCTCCATGATTTTGTAAGGTCAGCCCCAAGTCATCTAGACATGGAAAGAACAATTTGGTGATGTATTGCATCATCTATCTTTTTCTATTTTTCAAGAACAACCTTTTTTTAGAGCCCTGGTGCTGGATGGAGAGTGATGCTCAACTTGTCTCTTCAGAATTTCTCATAGGTGTTTGATTGGGTTCAGATCAGGGGACCTACTTGGCTACTGAATAACCTTCACATTGTTCTTCAGAAATGCAACAGTGGCCTCAGATGTTCATTATGAATTATTCTCATGTTAGAAAAGTGCACATCTTCCAAGGGCACAGAATGATGGTATCATCCTCACTTTTAATATAGAGCAGTGCATCTGCGAATTTATGAGCCCATCCATGACATGTAGCTCCCCTACACCAAGAGCACTCATGTAGCCCCGCATAAAGGTTACTTCCACCACCATGTTTCACTGTAAGCACCGTGCTTTTTTCTTTGTACTTCTCATCTTTGCAATGCCATACAGTTTTTAAGCCATCAGTCTATCAGCTCCAAAAACATTTATTTTGGTTTCATCGTTCCAGAGTATAGAATCCCAGTAGTCTTCATATTTTTCAGCATGGGCCGAGGCAAATTGTAGGTGGCTTTTTTATGCATGAGTTTTAGGAGAGACTTCCTTTGTGTAAGGCACCCAAGCATGCCATGCCATTACTCTGCAGTCATCACCGTATTATGCAATGGGAAATATCCCAGTTTGGCTTTCTACTTCTTTAGATCCAAGAAGTATAATTTCTCCTTGCGGAGAGTGACATGATAAGCATGTCGAGGTGAGGAGACTTAAAGCCGCAATGCTCCTCTGGAAAATATGCAAATTGTCTCTTCAGAGAGGAAGAGGACTAGAACTCTAGTGCCACCTATTGGAAGTAGTAATCCCAACAGTCAATGTTGATCCTTTAACGAGCCTTGTCACATGACTTAGGATAATGTGACAAGGCTCGTTAAAGGGTCGACATTGACTGTTAGGATTGCTACTTCCAATAGGTGGCACTAGAGTTCTAGTCCTCTTCCTCTCTGAAGAGACAATTTGCATACTTCTTTAGATAATTGCAGTGAACTTGCATGTCTATTTTCTTAAACCCTTCTCATCTAAAGACACTTCTATTTAGGTGTTAACTTCCGTGGCCGGCATGGACGTTTCCATGAGATAGTTGCAGTTCCATTGTTACTTTTGCTGCAGTATTCTGACTCATTACTAAAGCTTTGATGAACTTTTTGTAGCCTTCACCTTTCTTGTGTAAAAAAAAGATTTTGTTTCTCAGGTCTCGTGACATTTCTCTTCCATTTGGTACCATTGCTGACATGAAATGAGAATTGTTTTTCTTTCAGTAATGCTCTTTTAGGGTACGTGTCCACGATCAGGATGGTCGGCGCTAAGCCCCGCCCCCATGTGGGACGCGATGATGCCGGATGTGTTCATTGTACACATCCGGGATCATCGCACCCCACACATAGGGCCCTGTGTTATTCCTTGCAGTGACGCAGCGTTGCCGCAAGGAACACGGACATGCTGCGATCTGAAAAGACGCGCAGCATGTCCTGAGTCGCAGGGCCGTGTTTCCACGCATAGTGGACACGGGATTTCAAAAAATCCCCTCCACTATGCTGGAACATCTGAACACTGCGTGTTTGACGCTGCGGCCCCACGCAGCGTCAAACACGCAGCGTTTCCTGATCGTGGACACGTACCCTTATTGTCAGCTCTCTGCTGGACACCTGTTTAATGAATAATTAGCCTGTGGTTGAATTCATGCTAATTAGAATTTTGCAGTCTAAACTTTAGCTTTGCTCCTAACACTTTTATTGGAGTGTACTCATCTTTGCAAAGTAGTCTGGAATGAATTTGGTAAGAAAATTACTTTTTCTTTTGGGTATGCAAATAGCACATCTTGATGGCAAACAATGGCCCACATTTGTGGGAATATTTTGTAGTGTGTTATCATAAAGTAAATGTTGATACTGAAAGGAAACCAGATGTTTTCTGACAAATCTGTTGGGGTGTACTCATTTATGCTGAGAAGTGTATCTGCATCGGAATTTCACATATTGGACCAGTGACATGAAAATGCCTTTGGTCCGAACTTTAAATCAAGTAAGAGTGAACCGCTCCTTTTAATATAAAACAAACAGTTTAGAGTAAGAGAACAAGGATAGGTGTGCACAGATGACAGGTGACGACATGCTTTCCAGCTTGGAATGCTTATTCCCTCATTGTGTAAGGGTACTGTCACATCTCCAACAAAACCTGCCCCTGTGACGTCTGCTTCTGTCGCCAGGGTGGTCACTCTGCGGGTGGCAATGGTTATAAAGTTGTCAGACCCAGAACTCTGGAAGGCATGCTCTGTCCAGTCCCTTAGGTTACAGGGGCTGAGACCTGTAATGCCATTCAGTCTAGAAGTATGGGTGTGTGTGCTTTCCAGCTGAAGTTATCAGCTCCCTGCTCTAGCCAGTTGGAGAGCACCACACTCTACTAAGGTTTCCAGCTTACTGCTGGAAGCTGCCAGATATAGCTTAGTCTTCCCCTGGGTACATGTGTGTCTCCTGCTCCGGTTTTGTTTTGTGTATTCCTATTTTTACCCCGACTTGTTTCTGACTATTCTTACGGATCCTGATTTTGTCCTTGAAATGACCTCTTGGCTCTGACCCTGCTTGGCCACCATTCCTACCTCTGGACGGCAGCCATTCTATGCTGGTAGGATCCCACTGGGTCCTATTGTAAAACCAGATCCCTGTACAGGGGTTAAAGGGTATTGAGATTTCTCTGGAGTCTGCCAGATGGAGTGGCTTGTGCCAAGTCTGTCCGAGGCAGCCTTTTGAACCTGTGGCCTCGGTCAGACTTTACAGGTACGTGCACATGGCATCTTTCTCAGGCGGATTCTGTTTGAAAAATTGCCGCAAGTGTGCTGTATAAAGTAAACATAATGTATAGCAATATCAACGCAATATTGCAGTGCACATGTTCTGTCTTATGTTACTTTTTTTACTGGAGGGTTCGGAAACCTGAAGCAGTTAAAAGAAGTAGCCTGTTCTAGTGGAAGTCACCTACATGCTATACTTGATAGTATGGAGTAAAAGACGCCGGTAGTGGAGATTCTACAAGAACAATGGTAAAGACACTGACAAAGCCATTTCAGGAAAACAACTGCTAGGCCTTTCCTGACGCGTCTTCAGGATGGATAATTTGGCTTCTGCGCCAGCTTCTAAATGATGCTGGGGGCACATAGCCTAAGATTATTCTGCCGTTAAGATAAGAAATGCTTGACAACTGTCTTGATTTGTGCTCCCTACACACTTGTGAAGCAGTAACGTGGTTCTCCAGCCTTCATATGAAAAAAAAATGCATTCCCCAAAATACTTTAATAATTGTTCATAAAGCAAAACTGCAGGGGGCGCTCTACTTTCTCTTGACCATACGTCAAATAGAAATACAGTAAGAGATTTATTTTCTTAAAAAAAAACAAGTTTTGCAGATATATGTATAAATAAAAAATAACACAACTGGGCTACGTTACACATTTATGTTTTATTCAGTAGGTACTTTAAATTGTTAATATTTATCATTACATTTGACAGTCTCATTTATTTGCTTTGTGCAATGTAGAAGCTATATTTGCTCACTTACTAAGCCAGCTCTCAGCTTCCTATGAAGGTATAAGTGCCGATACAGACCAGCAAATTACAGGTCACTGCTTGAGCCTTTATTTAGTGCCAGTGATGGTATAAAGTCCTATCTGAAAGGTTCTCTGGTCTTACAGGACAAATTATGTCTATTTTTTCATGGAAATGTTGAGAGGTTTGATAATCTTGACAACAGAAAACAGTGAAGAGTAATGTGCAGAACCAGTCTCATAAATATCAAAATAAATGTAAAATGGCTCACCGTGTATTATTGGAGGTATTTACTGTATGGATGAAAGTCTGTCAAACAAGTCTTTTTTTTCGGAACTAAGCTCTAAAATCACATATTGTAGACCTCAATACTGATAGATTACAGATGAGCTATGAGTGATTCTATTTTATTTTATGTATGCAATCTCTATTTAAAGGTAACATATCACTAGAATAAATGCCAATAACCCGCCGCAGATATGATGTTAATCTGCAGGATAATAGCGTTATTATGCTGGCCGGCACCTGCACTTTCCCCCCACACACAGGGTTCCCAAGTCGGTCATGGGGCGGCACTGACGCTTGTTCAGTCACGCACTCCTGGCACTGACAGCCGGCCCTAATGCCAGGGGGGGTGGGCATAGTTGTATTCTCAGAGCCGTGACTGAATCAGTGCCAGTGCCGTCCCGTGACTGAAACCACACCCTCGGCCCTGACTGGCACTGGCTCTACATTAGGGCCGACTGTCAGTCAGCGCCGGCTGCACAGTTACAGCCGCCGCTCTATATACTAAGAGTGATGACTGACTGAACCAGCGCCAGCGATACCACGTGACTGAAACGGGAATGCTGCCATGGAGAATAAAGTTCAGTTTCTTCCCACAACATTGGGTTAAGTGCAGGAACTGGGAAGCATAATAATGCTAGTAACCTGTAGATTAACCCCATATCTGCAGGTTAATAGTGTTTTTTCTAGTGACAGGTTCCCTTTAACCTGTCACAAGCAAGATAACTAATAAAGTTATGTGCACACACTGGGAATCTGCCCCATAAAATATATAGTGCACAGCAATGTGAAAAAGACATTACTGTGTAAATGTTCTGTCTTATTTCACTTCTTTTAAACCATGGTAGTGGGGGCCCTAGGCAGATGCCTAGTCTGCCTGCCCCTAACGCCAGCCCTGCATTCACCATTCAGTGATCTGCTTCCAGGAGGAGTCTGATATATTTTGTGTGAACTTCCTACTCCTACCACTAGCTTTGATGATTGACAATTTCCTCTCTATAATCAATCATAGCTGAGTGTCGGGAAGAGAAAGTCTGCAGCAAATATATCTTATTCTTTCCCTGGCACCAGTTAAGGGAACATATTGTTTAAAAGAAAAAAAAAATCTACATTAAGACCAAGAATTGTTCATAAGGAGTCTCCATAACAGAACCTACCATAAATGCAGGAAAAAATAGGACAGCATGACACCATGATATGAATCCAATGGGTTCATCAGGTGTCGCTGTTGCCCATCATGTGATAGATCTGGTGCTGCCATCATTTCAGCCCTTCTGTTCCATATTACGGAACATAAAAATAGAAATGTGAGCTCAGATGTTAACCAAGCCAAGGCATGAAAATAATGCAGATTTTATTTTAAAGAGGACCTATCACCAGGTCAAAAGTGGGCAGTACTTGCTCTTACTTTATTATTGTTGCCTGTTTTTTTTTTAATATGGTTCGAGAGAGATGGGCCTTTTAATTTAGAGCAAATCTTTATGGTTTTTACTAATGGTGCAATGCTCACATGGTAATAATGTAGAGTAGCCTAAAGACATCCCCCTTATAGATACATATGACCTTGTAAAGAACATAAAATTAGCACTAAATAAAAAGGCCCTTATCTCTGGAACTGTATGGAAAATGTAAAAAAAAATGGAATACTCAAGGGAGCAGCAGGAATAAAGTCAGATCTGGTGACAGTTTCTCTATATGGTGATATCACCCAACTCTAAATGAGCGAGAGGCGTAGAATACTGTGATTTCTTTCATTTGTAATTTACATTCATTTCAATGGTGAGTATGTCGTGTAGATCAGCCACCTCTCCTTCATTTGAAGACCGACACAAGCTGATTTTTTAGAATTAATTAGGTTCTAGAATGCAGCTTTTTATATTAGTTTTCCTCTATCTCTGTATTGAAGACCTATTCGTATTCTTATTCTCTTCAATAGGAGCTGCAGAAACTGGGGTCATCAATATAAAAGTAGTAGACAACCCAATTGTAATGATATCTGATTAGTTTGGGGCCTGCAGCCCTTAGCTAACCAGTGGATAGGGTTAACAACTGGAGGGCAGGCCAGGATAGGAGGAGCTAAGTGGGCAAAAGGAACTAGGTTGCTGTTGTTACGTAGTGATGGGCACTCATGGCTCCGCTCACCAATAAAAGCTGGCTCTTTTTGGATCCTAAATCGATCCCTAGTAAATATATATTCACAATATGTGAGCACATATTTATGCTGACGTAAGATGTCCGAAACCCCACCCACCTATGTCAGAAACTCCGCCCACTTGATAGTAGCCAATTAAATTGATGAGTGGGTGGAGTTTGTTTGGGTGGGCGGAGTTACATCTGCCGAACACACGGATCTTAAGCCCAGTGAGAGCCATTCAGAGAATTTAGTGTCTCTCACTGGGGTGCTGGCTCTCAGCATTCACAGCAGTGAGCCGGTTCTTTGACTCGGATTGTTCGAGAAGGACACATCACTAGTTGTTAGGCAGATATGGAAATGTTTTCACAAGACAAGGATCTATGGTCATAATGTTAGCAGATCTGTATTGTTATATGGGTGTTGTGTACCAAGAAGGGAGACCATACTCGGATAGCACGTTCTGAAATGAACAAGGATTAAGTGGCAGAAGGATTCCTTATCCCAGGCAAGTGGGGCCTACAGCAAATCTTATCTATACTAGATAAGAAGTGGAAGTGTAGCCAGACCTGAGGGTCATAGTGGATAAGATGGCTAGGCTTGGACATGTGTTTTCCTATGGAGAACAGAAGTTGCAGTGGCACACCAAATGCCCTAATCAAATGTACTTTGAGAATAGTAGTGCAGAGCCGTAGTGATGTACCTCAGCCAGGGAGGTCCTCACACAAAGTTTCCCTTTGTGATCTGGTTATTGAATGTAACAGAAGTAATGTACCACCACGTGTAACCGTGAAGTTCCTGCCTCTAGATTGTATAAAAGATATATTCTTTATGTATTGTGCCTGATATCAGATGTATATACTTCTAATCAGTTTGTTCAGTAAAGAAAAGTTTATTTTTAGACTCTGGCCTCCCTCATTCATCTCTACCTCCTCGGGTCCTGGCCTGCCATGTCAAGCAGCTGCATGTGGTCTGCAGTGGCATATCACTAAGGTAACAGGAAACATACCCAGCCAGGATCCCCCTTTTTTGTAGTGTGGCAGGGCGCGGATGTGACAATGGGCCAATGCCGCCCTGCCTGTTACTATTACACCGGATTTTGCACTCGTATCCTGACACGCAGGCTCCTGCATTGACGACGATAACCTAGCAGGTGATGCAAAGCGGTGTATAGTTCATTGCAGCACAGACCATACCTAATCTATAAGGCAGTTGAAAAAAGAAATATGGTACTTTATTGCAAGGCCTGAGAGAAATTGTCATATTACAAAGTTCTGCACTATAATATTTTTTTTTTGTCGAACTGGAAGTACATTTTAATTTACTCTATTGATCCATACCTAGCTACATTTTTATGATATACACTCAACATGAGTGAGGAATGGGAATTCACTTCATAATGTATAGTCAGGGCAAGCCGATGTGATTTAAAATTCCTTACTTTGGGTTTGCTTTCTGTTTGAAGTGTATTGACAGCTGGGTCTTGTGTACTTGGCTCTATCTCAATGCTCAAGTATTGTTAAAATCTGTGTGATGAGATATGTCAAAATGTGAACATGTGTTATTCAGCATATATTCTGGAAATGATGCAAAGCAAAAGTTGCTGATTGATGTGTGGCTTATCTCATTTAATGACTGAAGGCTTGACTACAAACTTGTCATTCCGATTTTGTACATTTGACTTTATTTTTTGAGAAGGTAAAGTACAAAATTCACGTTAGTGGTACAAAAAAATGAAATCTCCTAAAGCACCTGGAAAATAGAAACAGAGCTGCACACATTTCTGCTAATGATTACTAGGTGCTTGCTGAGTATCCAGCTTCAATCAGCATATGGCTGGGCTCCTAAATTTCTCCCGAAACCGTTCCTTGTTACAGATGGATTCGTTTGTCAACTTGCATTCTGAAAAAAGAAGTTTGATAACAAGTATGGTAAAGTTCTCTTTAGATCCACAAACACACAGGCGTTGCGCCAATCTATATGCCAGCGCGGTTTTGGGTACACTGTGATGCAAAGTGTGAACTCTGACTGTGAATAAATGCTACTCTGTATACAATTCTTGTAGGGTTATAAAAAAAAAAGCAGTTAAAAGTTAGAAGTTGTAAAAAAAGTTGTGAGTTTGTTGAAGACAAAGAGCAGTAGCCCTGAGGGTGCCCGAAAAGCGAAAAATGACATGCTACCATAAGACACCAGAGATGAGGGATCTGTTAGATCCTACTTTTCTTACCTGAGTTTCAGATAGTGTTTCTGTTTTAAGGCTGAAGTTCTACAAATTTGTGCAAACATATTAATGGTAAGTACGGTAGTTGGAAGAAGAAGCCCTTACTGGACCTTACAACTCCACCATATCACCACAAAACTATATTTCCTTATACTCTTTGGTTCACGGCATGACTATTCCAGAACAATGTGGGATCTGCTTGTTCCTTTGTCTCTTTGTTCATTTCTCACTGCAACTAGTAGGAAGCAGGAGACTAACAATAGCAAGCCACTAACATGAACCAGCAGGGAGATAAGTGGGAAGAACAGCCTAAGAAATAATTATTTAGACTTGTAGAATCAAGCCATACACATTATATGGCTGTCAGAAGTAGAATGCTTCATTTGGCCTATAGTCATCTTGGTCATCTCTCCCATACATAGGAGTACTAAGCCGAACACTCCTGTGTTCTCTATGAGAAAGCTGCTGGATAACATCTCTACTGGTGGCTTATCTCAGGGAGAGCCATGTTATCGGCAGTCTACAATCGAACATTCCTAATCGACATCTCCAACAGTGACCAGATTAGCAGACCAGGAGATTGAAGATGCAACCCCTTGAGATATCAAGTTTAATAACGCTGAAGGAAAAAATACTAAACTTTGACAAAATCACTTTGTACTTATTACAGACGTGGGTTCTGGAGGACGTAAACATTGTCACTGTCAACTGGAGATATCGATTGATTATAAGGTTGCCATACTGAATTGTTGTCCATAATCATTTGTTGAGGCTTGTTGAACGACATCTAGTTGACCACCAATTTCTCTTTGTGTGTATGCGTAATGGATATATGAGAGTGGGAGAGAAAAGAGAGTGGGTGATTTATTATTGCATTTGTGACTTTTTAGTCTAGTTCTTGGTGTTTTCTGACTGTCTTTCGTTTGCACTTTTTTTTTAAAGTTGCACTTGACCAATCAGAAACATTTGGAAACGCCAAACCCTCCCTGCAATGGTGAACATAGCAAACAAACAAGCAAAAAAGTGAACACATAACATAGACTTTAAAAAAGGCACAAATGAAAAGAATAAGGTGGAAATTAAAAACACTAAAAACTAAACAAAAAGGGCCAAAATGCAATAATGAATCATGCCCAAAGAGCATTTTTTTATTTTGTGCAACCACAAAACAAAAAAAAGAAATGTGATTTTAAAAAATAACAACAAATGATGAATTGGGTGAAGAGACATTATTGAGGTGCTGTTTCCGTGATTGTGTGGGCCACTCACCATGACTAATTGACTGGAGACACTTCCAGCCAGTTAGTCACTGATGCCAGCCTACTCTACCTTGAAATGCACATTCAGCCTATGGATGTGTCTTATAAATATGTTTTCAAATATGAATAATAGAGAATCTTATGTAGTTCTATATTCATACACTCAAGGGTTACAGACTTGAAGGTTAGAATAGCAGCTCCATC
This sequence comes from Ranitomeya variabilis, assembly GCF_051348905.1. Lineage (NCBI taxonomy): Eukaryota > Metazoa > Chordata > Amphibia > Anura > Dendrobatidae > Ranitomeya > Ranitomeya variabilis. Next base: position 525,799,038 of record NC_135235.1, on the reverse strand, counting down.
TAAAACTGGGTAAGCCATTCTTGGGCAATAGTCCAAGGAAAATGCTCTGAATGTAACATTACTGTTACCAACCTAGACACATTTTAAAATAAAATTAATGTTCTGATTGGGGGCAGGTTCCTATTAGTTAGAACCAATAACTTTTAGTGCACTAAAAAATTTTTTTTCATTAATATGGTTGTGCCAAAAGTTTGTCACTCTAAGACCACGGTCACACATTCAATATTTGGTCAGTATTTCACATCAGTATATATAAGCCAAAACCAGGAGTGGGTGATAAATGCAGAAGTGGTGCATATGTTTCTATTATACTTTTCCTCTGATTGTTCCACTCCTGGTTTTGGCTTCCAAATACTGAGGTAAAAAACTCGCGAAGTACTAAATGTGTGAATGTGGCGTAAGGCAAAGTATTATGACAGGCAAGGAGCAAAAAGTCAGAAGCAGTTTTTTATTTTCTGTGACTTGCTTATTGTGGTCACGGCACCTTGTGGGTAGCAAGTAATGCAACCCCCTACACTTGCACTTTTCCTGTGATGTAGCAGCGGCTTAGTGATCTCTGCCTACTCAACCAGTTGTCACCATGTAGCCCTAGCCTAAGCTTATCATTGTTATAGGGTGAGTGCCCAATGCTCCAGAACCTCCTCTTTGTCTGTAGGACAGAGCACAAATCATTTGAATGGTCTCCATGTAATGAAAGTTGTGGGTTTCAACCATTGGAATCTGTAGCGATCATCTGGTCACTTTTTACAGACACTGCTGTCCAAATTAGACAATCCTTTGTAACAGTCATGATATTATAGGATTGGATTGTTATTGTTACTTTTTATTGTCTTACAGTAGGCAATTAAAAGTCAGAACTACCCACTAAAGCGTGGAAACCATTGATTTTGCTGAGTTGTTCAGTTGTCCCAGCTCCTCTGCGTAGGGCAGTGTGATTTGTAGGCTTATAGCAGAGCAGAGAGCGTTCCATATATAACTTTGATTCTATATTGTATGAATGCACATTGAATATGCATGTAGTAAATTCCCTTATGTCAAATTCCTGAGCTTGGCCCTGAATTTTATGAATATCATTTATATCATTGAAAGCTGTTTTCATTATCTCTCCTTCCAGTTTTATGTATTATTTTTATCACTGAGTTAGTTGTCTGTAGTTTGCATTACTTTCGAGTAACATAGTAAAAAAACAGGTTTACCCAACTAAAATATAAAGATGGATTGCTCATATAATTATGACATAGTGGAGGAATATGCTTGCCTTAAGAAAACAAATGCAGAATATTTAAGGTGATATTACTATTTAAGAAAAAATTAGTATTTTTGGATATTAAACCACAATACTTCCATTTCCATTTTCGTAACCATTCTCTGGAAGATACATCACAATTTCCAACCTTCCTGTGCAGGGTACAACAGAAAGTGTCCACAGTAAATCTGAAGACATACGGTAGTTAAATCTCCTTTCTGTCATGTAGCCATGCAGCGATGGTAGACATGCACCATAAAATACAATTTACTGTCAGTTTCTATACATTTTTATAAATGATCTATAGCTACTTTTCAGACCCCCCTGTTCATGATTATAAAACTTTTATGACATAAAGTGAATATTATCATGTTAAAGTATGTTCAGTGGCAATTTATATTTCGCGTTTAATATTTATGCATAGCATTATTATACCTCTCAGCTTAGTTTTGAATTATTTGACGGTAGTAAGAGCTATTTGTGGATTGGTTATGAGTTCTCTAAAATAAAATATCATACATGGGTTGCTTAAGATAGTCATGGGTCTCACCAGATTATAGTCAATTAGTCTCAGGAGGGGAAGACACAGAAGAGGTCCCCTACGCAAGAACAGTATGTGGGCCCATTACAGTCCAACAGTCCAATAGCTCCTTGATGTGTCTGTGATATAAGCTACTTTGGAGGTGAAGTGGTCCTGTTACCTTTAGGGCCACCGTGTAGCTGCACAGGTTGCACCAATGGTATGTTCGCCTGCAGGCTTATATTATATACTCTGTAGTAGCTAAAATTTCTTTCCATTAAAATCTAATGAGGAACAGAATGAGCGCTTTCACTATTCCAACACCAGGGACGTTTAGAAGAAAATGAGATATTCAGCAGGAACAGTCCCTAAAATTGACTCTGGGTTTCTTAATTTCACTAATATTTACGGCCTGTTATGCACAAATGTGAGCATCATGGGCAATATTATTTAATGTATGGCAGCTCTAAAACTTGTTTTAGAAGATACGAAGTTCTGAAAATGGCTGCATGTTAGATCTACTTAAAGAAACGATGCAGAAAAACAGATACAAACCTAAACCATATAGAAAAAACCCCTAAAATATTTTATTAATCATAATGTAATAGAAGCAAACATATACAACAACACCCAAATGAAGATATTGACCAGGGAATCAGGGCAATTAAGATAGTTATACCTAAAGCCCCCCCTAGTAGGCCCTGGGATCTGATGGCCTACCTGGCAGTGGAGGTTGGCACCCTAATTTTGCAATGTGGCACTCCCGCTTAACGACGGATGTCCCTTCAATCCCTAATCTAAGGCTGCCGTCACACTAGCAGTATTTGGTCAGTATTTTACATCAGTATTTGTAAGCCAAAACCAGGAGTGGAACAATTAGGCCATGTTCACACGTTGCGGTTTTTACCGTGGAACCGCAGCGATTTTGCCGCTGCAGGTCCGCTGCAGTTTCCATTGCGTTTACATTTACATGTAAACCTATGGAAACCGCAAACTGCTGTGCACATGCTGCAGAAAAAAACGCGCAGAAACGCAGCGGTTTATATTCCGCAGCATGTCACTTCTTTCTGCGGAACTTCAGCGGTTCTGCACCCATAGACCTCCATTGTGAGGGTCAAACCCACAGTAAAACCCGCAGATGAAAAAATATCTGCGGGTTTTCTGCGGTTTTGGGTGTAGAAACCGCTGCAGCAGGAAGTGCGGGGAAGCGGGCGGAAGTGCGTGGGCGGAAGTGCGTGGGCGGAGTGTGACCGTCAGCATGGAGGCATGTATGTGAATGTGTGTGTATGTATGTGAAGTGTGTGTGTGTGTGTGTGTGTCCCCATGCGACGATAGTGCCACCCAATTGTGCTAAGTCGCCGTATGGGACTACTACTCCCATCCGATATTAGGATGGGAGAGTTGTCCCTGTGTTTCCGGCGACTTAGCACAATTGTCAGTAAAACACAAACACATACACATACAATACACATACAATAAACATAACATACATGACAGACATTACATACAACATATAACATAGAGTATATACTCACCATACAGCACACTGGTACGCGAAGCCCTCGGTCCCCTAGGGAAAAAGTCCCAAAAAAAAAACCAAATCCATACTCCCTGTCTGCAGAATCCAATGCCGAGTGTCCCACGCCGATCGCCTGCTCTCCCGCGATACACTACCGGGAGCGAAGCTCCTAGCAGTGTATCGCGTCCTTTACCGGAGTTCAGCGGCTCCGGCGGCTCTGGTTACGACAGTACAGCTGCGTGTGAACTTTCCCACGCAGCACTGCCATAAAGCAAGAGTACCGGGGTCAATGAACGCCGGTAAACTCTCGCGCATGCGCAGTTACACACCGACAGGAGCCGGAGCTCCTGTCAGTGTGTTGCTGCAGCCGTGGAGAGCAGACACATCTCCGGATGTGTCTGTTCTCCATGGCAAATCGTCGTGGGACCCTCGTTGGATTTCTGCGGACAGGGCCAGGGAGTATGAATTTGGTTTGTTTTTTTATTTCTTTTGCAGGTCTTCAGATGGATTTCATTAAAATATTTTTTTCTAGTGTCTGTGGTTTTTTTAACCCTTTAATAGGATTAATAATGGATAGGCGTCTTATTGACGCCTCTCCATTATTAATCTGCCTTACAATAGCAAGGTGACATTAACACCTTATTACCCCATATCCCACCACTACACGTGAGTGGGAAGAGAGGGGCTAAGTGCCGGAATTGACACATCTTTTAGATGCGCCTTTTCTGGGGCAGCTGCGGGCTTCTATTTGTAGCCAGGGGGGGCAAATATCCCTCAAAACTTTTTTTGGGGGGCTCTCCCTATATTTGAGAGCCAGAAAGGCTACGCAGACAGCTGTGGGATTAATATTCATGGCCTGGGAACAGCCATGGGTATTTTAACCCCTTCCCAGGCCAAAAATATTGGCCCACAGCTGTCTGTCTAGCCTTTCTGGCCTAAAAATATAGGGGGACCCTACGCAATTTTTTTTTTTCGGGCCCCCCTGTAGTTTAGAGCCATAAAGGCTATGCAGAGATCTGTGGGCTAATATTCATGGCCTGGGAACAGCCATGGGTATTTTAACCCCTTCCCAGGCCACAAATATTGGCCCACAGCTGTCTGCTTAACCTTTCTGGCCTAAAGATACAGGGGGACCCTATGTCATTTTTTTTTTTGGGTCCCCCTATATATTTATTTAACCTTTTAATAGGATTAATAATGTATAGGTGTCTTATTGACGCCTCTCCATTATTAACCGGGCTTAATGTCACCTTACAATAGCAAGGTGGCATTAACCCCTCATTACCCCATATCCCACCACTACACGGGAGTGGGAAGAGAGGTGTTAAGTGCCGGAATTGGCGCATCTCATTTTGATGTTTTCACGGGGTTAGACAAGGAAATGACATCATGTGTTTTGTTTTTTTTTCCCACTGCAGTTCAAGCTTTATTTATGTCAAAAACACAGACAATCTGCAGGGAAAAACGCATCAAAAACCGCACTAAAAACCGCATCAAAAAACGCACCAAAACGCACCAAAAAACGCACCTGCGTTTTCTGCCAAGATCTGCGGTTTTTAGTGCAGAAAAATCCGCAGGAAAATCTGCAACGTGTGCACATAGCCTTAGAGGAAAAGTAAAATAGAAACATATGCACCACTTCGGCATTTATCACCCACTCCTGGTTTTGGCTTACAAATACTGATGTAAAACACTGACCAAATACTGCTAGTGTGACGGCAGCCTAAATGTGCAACACACAGAAACCCAAAACAGATGCACTAAAGGTACCGTCACATTAAGCGACGCTGCAGCGATAGCGACAACGATGTCGATCGCTGCAGCGTCGCTGTTTGATCGCTGGAGAGCTGTCACACAGACCGCTCTCCAGCGACCAACGATGCCGAGGTCCCGGGTAACCAGGGTAAACATCGGGTTGCTAAGCGCAGGGCCGCGCTTAGTAACCCGATGTTTACCCTGGTTACCAGCTTAAAAGTAAAAAAAACAAACAGTACATGCTCACCTGCGCGTCTCCCAGCGTCTGCTTCCTGGCACTGACTGAGCTCCGGCCCTAACAGCACAGCGGTGACGTCACCGCTGTGCTTTCACTTTCTCTTTAGGGCCGGATCTCAGTCAGAGCAGGAAGCAGACGCTGGGAGACGCGCAGGTGAGCATGTACTGTTTGTTTTTTTTACTTTTACGCTGGTAACCAGGGTAAACATCGGGTTACTAAGCGCGGCCCTGCGCTTAGTAACCCGATGTTTACCCTGGTTACCAGTGTAAAACATCGCTGGTATCGTTGCTTTTGGTGTCAAACACAACGATACACGGCGATCGGACGACCAAATAAAGTTCTGGACTTTATTCAGCGACCAGCGACATCACAGCAGGATCCTGATCGCTGCTGCGTGTCAAACTAAACGATATCGCTAGCGAGGACGCTGCAACGTCACGGATCGCTAGCGATATCGTTTAGTGTGACGGTACCTTAAGACCCATGTAATGGATCAAGTGTCTCTGTATTAACAATGAGCACTCCTGGCTACTTATAGCTTATACTGTAGATGACTCCTTATCTCATATATATGGCTATAGCCTACAATGCATCAGACAAGGTTGTAGTGTTTTATGGATATACAATGGTGTGGTGTCCTGGCCTCTCGACTCAATATGAATACAAAATATCTCAACTATAAAGAATCTGGGATAGCACTATCAAAGACTTAGTATGAGATTGGTATTCCAAAATTACAAATCCACCTAGCCGTCTGTCAGCATATAACAATTAGATGATAGTGAGTGCTTAAATGAGATCACAAGTGCATCAGCGCCAGGTTAAAATGTCATAATGTCACAAAAAGCTGAATCAAATGACCCTTGTAAGGAATAACAGTCAAAAAGGTCTAATAAAGGGCAACGATAGATATACTCCAAGTATTAAAGTGCAGGCGTGCTAAAGAAATTAAATGCTCAGAAAGAAAAAGAACTTGGCTGCATTTTCAAGGTCAATCCCTTGCTCTCGCTGTATAGGTAGACTCGTGGGGACTAGGGATGAGTGCCCTGATTCCCTCCTCAATATCCTCATTTGGGTGTTTTTGTATATATTTGCTTCTATTACACTATGAGTAATAAAATATATTTTTAGTTTTTTTTTTATATGGTTTAGGTAAATACTTGTTACCCCCTTTGTAGCTTATTCATACTGGTTTTAAGAAGAACAGATACAGTAATACTTAAAGGGGTGATCCCTTCTAAGGCTGAGTTCACATATCCAGTAGGCATCCATTAGAAACAGATCCAGGAGCTGTCAGTTATCTTGGCAAGTTAAAAAAGTTGTGCAGACACAATTGTTTTTTTAATGCTAAAAATACAGATTGCAACTGGATCTATTTTTTAACATTGAAGTCTATGGAAAACAGATCTGATAAATAGCCATCCGTTTTTTTGTCTACTGGATCCTTTTCAAACGGATGATTACATGACATGTGAATTTAGCCTCAGATATCTATACCATATCATAATGACATCTCCTGTGGGAGATGTATTGAGATCGGCACCCACTTTAAATAAGTGTGTCCAGTAGTGATCGATTCTCGGGACTCCGGTCCAGTGTCCAGGTCAGTGCCACCTTGCAGCTAGATGATAGGAATGTCTTACCTTCCAGCATCCCTTGGCACGTCTTTCAATTAGCCAGGGCTGGCATGATGTCATGTAACACAGATGGCACAGGCCTTATCATCTAGCTGCTAGGTACCACTGACCTAGAAGCTGGACCAGAGTCCCGTGAATCGATCTGCTCATCTCTAGTGTTCAGTGCTGATGTCCTTACGTCACGGTCACACTATCAGTATTTGGTGAGTTTTTTACCTCAGTATTTGTAAGCCAAAACCAGGAGTGGGTGATAAATACAGAAGTGGTGACGTGTTTCTATTATACTTTTCCTCCGATTGTTCCTCTACTGGTTTTGGCTTACAAATACTGATGTAAAAAACTGACCAGATATATTGATAATGTGTGAACGTGATCTTAGAGTAAATAAATGTCTGGTAGGGAATCCTGAAAGTGGAACCTGCACCTATCAAAGGAATGTAGCATCGCTTGGAAAACTGATTGACAGGTTGGTCACATTTGTTAAATATAGTGTCTGACAAGTGTGACCAACTTTTTACTATTGATGCTGCCTATGCAGCATCAATAGTAAAAAGATATAATGTTAAAAATAATAAAAAAATAAAAAATCATGATATTCTCACCTTCCAGCGTCCCCCGCAGCCTTGCCACTCCTCGCAATGCTCCCTGCAGCTCCCGTTCCCAGTAATGCCTCACGGCAATGACCCCAGATGATGTGCGGTCTTGCGAGACCACTACGTCATCACAGGTCATTGTCGCGAGGCATTACTGGGAACGGGAGCATCGCGAAGAGCGGGAAGGCTGCAAGGGCCGCCGGAAGGTAAGAATATCACGATTTTTTATTTTAATTATTTTTTTTTATAGGTATATGGTTCCCAGGGCCTGGAGGAGAGTCTCCTCTCCTCCACCCTGGGTACCAACCGCACATGATCCGCTTACTTCCCGCATGATGGGCATAGCCCCATGCGGGAAGTAAGTGGATCAATGCATTCCTATGTGTGCGGAATCCCTGCAATTCCGCACAAAGAATGAACATGCTGCATTTTTTTCCGGAATGCGATTCTGCCGCGGGAAAAAATGCAGCATGTGCACAAAAAATGCGGAATGCATTAAAAATGATGGAATGCTCATGTAAGCTTTTTTTTTAGCATTTTTTCGACGGAAAACGGCCAAAAAAACGCTAAAAATCCTGAACGTGTGCGCATAGCCTCAACTCGCCAAAACATAATATCGGATAGAGGGGTGGGAATACAGCTTGGGCCACACATTTAATTTTTACTGCTGACTGCTCACATTATAATTGTTCGCAGCGTAACAAGAATAATCAATATTTCTCCCATGCACCAGGGTTAGATATGTTACCTAATAACCACTTATAATGTATCATATTAGGACCTGTCGGCTCCGCTCGGCTGCAGGTGCATGAATACAATTAAACTCTTGGTGATGAGACAAACGTGTTATAATGAGTCATTTACCGCTATACTTTCTGCTCAGCTAATATATTTTTACCATCAGCTGCTTGCATTGAAGATTTGACTTTCACAACAGACGCAACAATGTCTCATTTAGTTTTAAAAATGGAAGAGAACAAAAATTTTTGTCTCCGGCTTCCATATTGCTGCTCAAAAAAAGAAAAGAATTATTATAAACTGCCACAGAAAGGAACATATGTGTCACTTCAGTTGCATCTTGGCGTACATTCCTGGAGTGACAGGTTGAAGTCCCATTATCCCCGAATACTAAATATCATCTGAATGCTAGAAGGGAGTCTGCACGGTTAGAGGCTTCCAGGAATTTTACCATTGAGAAGTAAATGAATTGTTTCTCATATTATAGGGACAGGGTTGTAAACAGGCTGCAATCAATGACATTGTGTCCTTGGTTTTGCTTACAATTAGTGGTTATCTGAGCATTCTCGGGAGCCAACCGAGTGACTTTGGCGTGCTCGAATAATACGCTTGAGTCCCTGCACCTACATGTCTCGTGGCTGTTCAACAGCAGCAACACAGGCAGTAAAACAGGCAATCTCTGCATGTGTTGGGCTGTCAAACAGCCGCGAGATATGCAGCCGCGGGGACTTGAATGTATTTTTCAAATACGCTGAAGACAGTTAGCACACGAGCATGCTCAGATAACATCTTATACGTTCGCTCATCATTACTAACACTCTAAATTTCAGTGACACGCACACTTTATTGCACATTTTTAGAATGACAATAAGCATTGCAAGGGGTTAACACGTGATGGTGTCTCCGCGGTGTTGGATGTTTTGATCTCCCCGAGGTCATTCACCCTTATGTTTATAGTCTTTTCACCAGGCACTGCTCCTAATAGCCAGTTTCCTACTCCACACTGATGAGGGGCAAATACCCCAAACAGCTGTCTGTGGATGGATACCATGTTTTGGCATAGGTGGTTTTCCTTCATTGGATGCTGCCCTTCCCATGGTTGTTCCTTCCCGGTGAAAGACCTGGCTATTCATTGCTTGCGTTGAGAAACACGTGATGGTGTCTCCGCGGCTTTTCTACATGCATTTGCAGATTTCCCATTAGGGATGGGGACAGTGTTCTGGATCACTGCATTGAGAAACACGTGATGGTGTCTCCGCGGTGTTGGATGTTTTGATCTCCCCGAGGTCATTCACCCTTATGTTTATAATAGTATTACATGAACCTGAGAAGTCCAGAAACCAGGGCACCAGTCATCCTCCTTTTGGTAACTTTATTACTGCAGAAAAATCACAATGTTTAGGCCCCACAGGGCCATTATCATGCGAGATATGCATACGTCTCTTTTTCTATGGCTTGAAGTCCCCACGTGGCCAAAACGTTGTGATTTTTCTGAACTAATAAAGTTACCAAAGGAGGACGTCTGGTTCCCGAATTTCTCTGTATTGGTACAACCTTGTGGAGGGCTGCACCAAGTGTGCACGGACAACAGAGTGGTGCACAGGGCTCATCTATTGCAAGTATTATATCAACCTATTTTATTGCCTTTTGGATCGTGGCAGTCGGTGGTTATGCCTCTTTTATGACTTCCATGAATATTTTGCATCATAATACCAAAATACTATTTTTGTGTTTGAAGTACTTGCTATTATTACAGTAATGTTGCCTATGTTAGCTATTTACCACTATTTGCTATGAATCTGCAGAAGATAATTGTGATGAGACTGAAAAGTTGTGCGCTGTAATGCTCCTCTGTTTGCAGATGGTGGCAGTTTCCTCCCTATAATTGTGCTTATATTATATATGCACTGTCCGTGGTCCTGAAGTTCAGCTGTAGGACATCAGACTCTTCAATCTCTCCACTATTTGTCTCAGGGTCGTCCTGGGGCAAGAAGCAAAACCTCTGCAGATGGAAGATCAGACCACCTAGCCCACCTCCACTAGCCAGTCATACTAGGGGGGTCCCCTAGATATAAGCTACCTTTCTGAACACTGCGATAAGGGCTGGTGAACTCCACCGCCTGCAGCCATGCTCCAAGTATAAGAAAATGCTGTAATCAGTCTAGGACCAAGATATCACTGGTGGCAATCTCTGGCTGGGAAAATGTGTGTTTATGGGAATTGATTACCGCTTTTCCCTAGTGATTGATTTAAGCCACTATCCTGTAATGAGCACACTAGTATGTGGTGGGAACCTCTGTCTGAACCGGCAGCTCATTAAAATAACACCCTTGGCAAACACTGGGATTTGCCGAGCTGCATATAAAGCTGTGTATTTTAATAGAACCTTACAATTAGGCTTTTCCTTTTTTTCTCACTATGCCACTGCAAGCACCCAAAATTATTTTTCTAAGCAAAGTGATTGTCACAAAAGAATTTTAACTTCAATTCCAAAATGCTTTTGACATTTCTAAACATGAATGTTCAAGGTGCTTTAAATATTCAGTAATGCCTTACGAGTGAATGTAAGCGGTATTTGGGGTGAATTGCGCTATAATACATAGAACTTCCACTGCGCTCTTTATGAAAATTATATGGTACTGTCTTTTGGACATTTTAAAATGCTATTAGCAAACCTTTCTAAATATGTCACTGCCATTCTGCGGCGATTATCCTGCGTCTACTGGCTCCAGAGCAGCAATCTACCTCTCTCCATGCCCTACTCTTAGCCTATGCACTGCTATTTGGGTCTGGTAACCGTACAGGTGACGGCTACTGGGCTGCATGTACACAAATACCGTATGCAATCGTGATGTAAATGCGACTTTTACATGCAGAAAATATATATTTTTTTCCTTGTTACATTTTTAATAGCTGGCTTTAATGGGTGCATGCTAAAGTATAATATAGCAGACAGGGGGAGGGGTAAAAGCGGTTCGGAGGTAACTACCCTGCAGAAGTGACACAGATAGTACCTAGAGACCATAGTGGGTGTAAACTCAAATAATGACATTTTTTCTGCAGTTTTGGAATAAGAGGATAGCTGTAATGACATATCACAACAAATGGGGGGCACCAGCCTGGCGGAATCTTGCTTCTTTTATACAACTCTTCCTTTTGCTTGGCAGCTATATGCTCCCATGGGGCCACTCTTCTCCCAGCCTCAGCTCCGGACCCCAGGTTAATAGCTTTTCAGATAGCCATGTGCAGCAGGCTTGTGTCTAATGGCATCCTGCTGTCATCATCTTATTCTTAATGGGACGATATCTCATTGCTCATGGTAAACTCCACAAGAGTCACAAACAGTAGGTAAATGATGATGAGGCAAGGAAGATTTTGATCAAGGTTTAATTCTAGTGTATCAGGACAGAGTAGTGGGCAGATTCCGTCGATAACTAAGCCTTTTCTATGAAAAATGTGAATAATATATTTTTCAATTTTTGTGGGTATAAAAAGACACTTCTTTAGAATAAATGATGGCTATGTTTGGTAATTCTCATGAGTGACTGATAAAAAAATGTGATTGGTTGTAAACTTATCATGGCGAATCAGTCGATGACCCTTTAAGTGCTATATCCAAGACTAATTTAATGAGGGTCAAATTACTGAGTTAGGGTGTAAGTAATTTTTCATCAGTATTTGCGAAAACCGTGAGTGTCTCCAAAACACAGAACAGATGTCAGTCTTTCAATTCTAATTTTTCTCTGTAGGTTCGATTCCTGGTCTTGGCATACAAACAGTGCTGAAAAATTGCTGACGTCTGAATGAGCCCTAACTCTCAATGCGGCTAGAGACCATGGGGGTCCTACATTTAATATATGGATTCGGGTGATAAAGTTTTCGTTTTGCATAACATAAAACAAAATAATTTTGTGATTTTTTTTTTCTTACTTTAAAACAATAAGCAAGAGGCGCCGACCTGACACTGTCTGTAGGTCACTGTGCACAATCCTGCTGACAGGTTCCCTTCAATGAAACTAGCAAAGATTTTAAAGTGGAACTCCAGTGTTGGAGATGTGTTTTTTTCCGGATTGCTTAGCTACACCTCCTCTGTGCATCTGTAAGATTGGTGAATGAGCTGGAATTCGGTGTTGAGATATCAGGCATTGGGCTGATGTTAAAAAATGTAAGTTTCGTGCCAGCGAGTAGGTTTGGAAGCCATTAGACCATACCTTAGGACATATTAGAGGGGTTTTCCACCACTTTGGCACTGATGAGAGCTATCCTTCCAATAACCTGTTTGCAGCCCACTGCTCTGTCACACTAACGAGAGATCAGCTCATATTATTGAATTCTTTGAACAAGTGATTGGTGGGTGTTGGACCCCCACTAATCTAATACTGATAATCTATCATAAGGACACATGCAGACAATCGTGTTATCGGCATTGGTCTAAGCACGATTCTTAACAGATCGTACTCGGACCAAAGATATGCTATCAGGCCATGCCCATGTCTGATTCTATCCTAGGAAGAGAATCGCTGCTTGCCAAAGTTTGATCTGCTATTTGGATTGCACTTGGCCATGCAAGTCAATGTGTGCGTGGGGCACCTAAGACTGCACTTGGATGACATCTGAATGCAGTCTGATTTCCACAGACTGACAGAATGGAGAAGATGAAGACACTTTTTTTCCATCTTCTCCTCATCTGAGACAATCAGATGACACTATGATCAAACTCTGACCAGAGTGTGGTTAGCAATATTGATCTCCATTCGTCTGCACCAAGCCTAAGGTTAGGTCATCAAAGTAGTGGAAAACCCCTTTAACCAAATTTTCTATACAGCTCTGTCCCACATGGTTCTCAATACTCAATGAATGAAACTGATGCTGGTAGTATACGCAGAACCTTGAGTATAATGCTGGCGTTTGCTAGAACTGTAGAAATGTTGATGCAGTCTATCAAATTAAATGTCTTCTTCTTCAGACTCCGAGCACACCAGTGCACCACTATCTGATGCTAGGACAGAGCAGTATGTTTCTGGTTGTGCACAGTGTATAGCCCTATGGAGCACAGCCTGCGGGCAGCACTCGTCTTAGAATTAGAAGTAGAAAGCTTTTATGTTTGTTTAATTTCCATTTTTATTCTGCATTGTGCCGACTGGTCTGCGGCAGCCAACAATTCATCTAATAATAACCAGGGATGGCAGAGTACAGCTCTTACGTTGAATAATTAATAATTTACCTTCATTCATGGTTGCCCAGGGCAGCACAAGCATTATGAGAGTATTATTTGTTTGTAGTGCCTAGGAGAAGAAACATTTATATCAGCACTTGTGGTTTGATAATGGAAATTATATTATTGAAGATAATGTGGGATTTATCTGGAAGCAGTGCTGAAAAAGTTTCCCTGGAAAATATATAAATAACATTATCATAACTATTGGATCAGTGCGGCTCTGATGGCTGTCAATCCCACTAATAAATTGCCTTTGCTCTTAGTATAAGGAGCCTTAAAGGAGTAGTCCAGATTAGGAAACCATGGCTGCTTTCTTTTATTTATTTTAGAAACAGTGCCACCTCTGACCATGGCTCTTTCTGGTATTGCAATTCAGCCCCAATGACGTTAATAGAGCTGAACACAAGCCATGGTCAGGGGTGGCGCTGTTTCTGAAAAAAAGCAGCCATGTTTTTCGACTCCTGTACATCCCCTTTAAGGTTTCCCTAAAAATAACCAGATCCCACTGATTTCTGCATTTCTGAAAATGGGATTTCTAAACCAGATAACCTCTTTTTAACTGGTCTTAGGCTAGTATGTAAATGTAGATACATGAAAAAAACATTATTAACCTGCAGATATAAGATTAATCTGCAGATCAATAGCGTTCTGAACCCACCCGGCGCCGGCAATTTAACTTGCGCTGTCGATAGAAAATGAACTTCATTACTCCCGGTAGCATTTGGGTTTCAGTCACGGAGATGGCACCGGCGCGGGTTCAGTCACCACTCAGTATATAATGAGCAGGGCTGTAACCACGCCCCCGGCACTGACTGACAGCCAGCTCTAACACCGAGCTGCTGTTAGTCAGGGCAGTGGGCACGGTTACATACGCTATTTATACACAAAAGTGTTGACTGAAGCCGCGCTGGCGCCAACCCGAATGTTACTGGGAGTAATAAAGTTCATTTTCTATCGACAGCGTGGGTCTAAGTGCTGGCGCCGGACAGGTTCAGAATGCTATTTACCTGCATATTAACTTAATTACCTTATAGCTGCAGGTTAATAGTGTTTTTTCAGGTGACAGGTTCCCTTTAATGCATATGTTAAAGCAAAACTGCGCACAGTATTAAATACACCTCCTAAACCTGATGAAGCTGTGTGCTAACTATGAAAACCCCACGTAAAACAGCCGTACAGTCTCTACCTGGACTCATTTAAATACCCGGCTTCAAAACTTTCAAATAGGATTACACAGACTTTATAACATGCACTTCCATAGTAAGTACACTAGTCTAATCTAGTCCAAGAGATTTATTTAATGATTTCTGCTATTTGTACTGTTGTGATCCGCTTTAAGCAGAGATTACAGTGCATGAGAATAGTGACACTCCAAGTAAATCTGGTATTATACAAAGACTGGTAACAGCAAATGAGACTGGGATTAGAATTTCTTTTCATGAATGTAGAATTATATGGTATGTGTAAATGTGGTAGTATATGATAGACATATGGTAACACAAATCGCAGGGATTCTGCATTGTTACTGAAGCAGGGCCTTAAGCCATGTGCACACGTTCAGTATTTTTCGCATTTTTTTCGCATTTTTTCGCTATAAAAATGCGAAAAAAACGCTAACATATGCCTCCTGTTATTTACAGTGTATTCCGCATTTTTTGTGCAAATGTTGCATTTTTTTCCGCGAAAAAATCGCATCGTGGAAAAAAAAGCAACATGTTCATTAAAAATGCGGAATTGCGGGGATTCCGCACACCTAGGAGTGCATTGATCTGCTTACTTCCCGCACGGGGCTGTGCACACCATGCGGGAAGTAAGCAGATTATATGCGGTTGGTACCCAGGGTGGAGGAGAGGAGACTCTCCTCCACGGACTGGGCACCATATAATTTGTCAAAAAAAAAGAATTAAAATAAAAAATAGTCATATACTCACCCTCTGATGGCCCCCGGAGTGTTCCCGCCTCTCACCGCTGCATGCTGCCGCTTCGGTTCCTATAGATGGTGTGGTTCAGGACCTGCGATGACGTCGCGGTCTTGTGATTGGTCGCGAGACCGGTCATGTGACCGCGACGTCATCGAAGGTCCTGAACCACACCATCTATAGGACCGGACGCCACTGTGGAGATCGGCTGTCTGCAGAGGGTGAGTATAACCATTTTTTTTATTTTTTTTATTATTTTTAAACATTCTATCTTTTACTATAGATGCTGCATAAGCAGCATCTATAGTAAAAAGTTGGTCACACTTGTCAAACACTATGTTTGACAAGTGTGACCAACCTGTCAGTCAGTTTTCCAAGCAATGCTACAGATCGCTTGAAAAACTTTAGCATTCTGCAAGCTAATTACGCTTGCAAAATGCTAAAATAAAACGCGAAAAAAACGGGAAAAAAAACGCAAAAAAAAAAAATGCGGATTTCTTGCAGAAAATTTCCGGTTTTCTTCAGGAAATTTCTGCAAGAAATCCTGACGTGTGCACATACCCTTAAAGGGAACCTGTCACCAGGATTGGCTGATAAGAGATATGACCATCACCTTTCAGGGCTGATATACTGTATTATATAATGCTATATATCTGCCCCCAGTCCAACCTGCAAGAGAAGAAAAATAACTTTTATTATACTCACCTGCGGGGCGGTCCGGTCCGATGAGCGTCGCTGGTCTTGGTCTGGCACCTCCCTTCTTCTTCCCTTCTGACATTCTGACAAAGGAAATAGTGAAAGCGCATCCTTGAATATTTTTTTTCATTAGCCGTGTAGTGATATAAAAATGTTTTCCTTTAAAGCATAGATGTCCAACTCAAACTCATGGGCCCAATCTGGCCCGCAGGGTATTTATATTTGGCCGCGAGAAAATACCAAATGTCTACTACAGCTGGTCCACCGGTAGACATGCACGGCTAATACTACATATCCCGATTTTCCGGTCTGACACGCTCCCTGGATATTACTAGGCTGCTTACATCACACCCAGTAGTAACACGCTCCCCAGCTATGACCGGCATTCAGCTGAGCCAGAAGTTCCCTCCTCTTCTCCCTACTTCAGCGCGCAATCCCCTTGTGCTCTCCCATACATCTCCGCGTGCACAGCGCCTACTATTCTATCTCCTCCACAAATGGAGATTAATGACTTGAGAAGGGTATGTTGTCTAAACTTAGCTTTTATTGTGCTGCATTAAAATAGTTATTTTATCGGGTAATTAATTAAAGTGACGATCCTAATTTGCCATAAAAAGATTATACACATACAGTGATGAGCAAAAGGGCAACAATAGTTTGAACTTTTGACTTTCAGGCTCCATATCTCATTATCCACTTTTGCTTTGAACTTGAGACTACCATCATTTTGTAGACAATCATCTTGGCTATCTCATACTTAAATTTGACTTGTAACTATTTACCATATGATTAGTTATGCAGGTTGTTGTCATGTCACTGCATTGTTACTGTTTTGTTCCTAAAGATCTAAATTGTAATTTTTATGATTTTGTTGGTGTTTTGTAAATCCATCTTTGGCTTTCAACACTGCCTGAATCCTTCAGGGCATGCTCTCAGTCAGATTCAAACATGAGTCGACCGAAATTTGATCCCAGGTCTCTTCCACACATTCCCAAAGTTGGTTACATACTGGTCCACTCACTTGGGTATGTATACAGCTTTTTCTTCAACTCTACCCACTCTGGGGGCCATTCCAGCACCTCTACTTCATTGTCACTGAACCATTTCTTCACCAATCTCAACGTATGCTTCGTATTGTTGCCCTGCTGGAACACTTTTTATTGTTCCAACACATCCTTTTTATACCCATAGTACTTGAGTGTCCAAAGTAACTCATCTTGCAGGATACTCACATACAGTTCAGCACTGAGACCACCATCGATCCTGGTCAAGTATCTAATGCCTTTGGCTGTGAAACAACCCCGTATCATCAGGCTTTGTCAACTAAACTTGACATTTCCTTCAATTTTATCAACCCATTATCCCCTTTTTCTCTTGTTTCTTTCAGACCCATTTGCACCTATCAGAGCCTAGTCTATTGACTTTTGTGTCATCGCTCCAAATCACCCGTTTCAAATTTTTAAACGTCCACTTTTCATACTTGTTTGCAAACTCAAACGGACGCTTCTTATGACAATATTGAAGTTGAGGCTTCTTCCCCTTTTTTTCGAGCCACCATTCCAGACTTCTCACTATTATGAAGCCTATGAGCCGCCTCCACTGCCATGTTTGTCGTGCCAGAACTGATAAACCTTGGGATGAACCAACTTGTTGACTTCGATATTTTGGCTGGATGTTCACCTTTTGGCTTCTGAATGGATGGATAGACTTAATTTCATATTCTTCCAACATCATGGCACTCACATGATGCAGTTTGGCAGTTTTCTTGGTCAATATGATCAAGGAGATGGATGATGCTGTTTTTCTTTTCTTTGGAAAATGTCTTTATGGCTGCTTCTCAATTCGAACCAATGACCTTTCGCAGTGGAATCAACTTAATAATACAATGCACTATTTAGGGAATATGAGAACAGGTTGTAGTTTGTAGTATTCAGGAAGAAAAATATAGTTGCAAGTAAAATTTAAGTATGAGAAATTCAAGATGATTGTCTATAAAATGATGGTGATCTCATGATCAAAGCAGAAGTGGATGGTGAGATATGGAGTCTGAAAGTCAAAAGTTCAAAACATTGTTACCCTTTCGCTCTTCACTGTATATCGATTAATCTATTCTATTTATGACAAATTAGGATTGTCATTTTAATGAATTAATTATCCCATAAAATATCTATTTTAACATAGTACACTAAAAGCTACGCTTTATTGACATGTTAGAGAGGGGTAATTTCTAGTGTGTTAGGCCTTTTTGGATCATGTCGTGTTTTATTTTATTGTTCTATTTAGTCATGTATTCTCTATTTTTTTTTTTTTTGTACATTGTTATCTTTTCCCTATGTTTTAAGATCTTACTCTTTCTGTTCACTCTCTGGTGTAGCAAAAACCTGGTGACAGATTGCCTTTAAGCTTTGCTTGTTATATTTGATGAGAAGAAAAAACTTCCTCAATTGTAGACTTTTTTTTTTTAATAAGACTGGCCTGACACTTTGTCCCAGTTTTTAATTTTAGCCCAGTGTTTATTTGAGTTTGTTATCCCTGCTTTAAAGGTTGGTGGGGATAACCAGTAAATGCTTGCCTCTTTACTGCGCCTCGTTATCGTAATCAGCATCAAGCCTAACAAGTGGACATTCAATATTCTTTGTGTGCATTCAGCAGGCTTTGGTCCAGAGTTGACAAAGACGCTCAGCATGCTGCTGGCAGCTACATACAGCACTGTTCAATGGGGATAATGAATATCTCTGTTGGAGCCAGGAGACTACTCTAAACATTTCTGGGAAAAGAAGGGAAATATAGGAGTGTACAACTGTTTCAGACTAGATGTGTGCACATATATTTTTATAGGTACATACATCTTTCCTCTGTATTACATATGCTTTCATTTTTTTAGTGCATACTGTGTGTTTCGTTTTCCTTTCTCCTTGATTGCCGCTCCATTAACAGTCACAGTGCTCCCTTGGTGCCAGCCACAATCCCTGAGTAATTGGCACAATCTGACACTGGAACATGCAGATATACAAATTGTATTTACTTGAATGTCAGTGTATTCTCAGAATGTTGTGTATGGCTTTGTTTGCACATGGTCTTTGTACCCTCAGCCATAACTCCTCAACCAAATAGAACTAAACTTATTAGCCAAACATTGTAGATGTATGTTGGCTAAACCAGAGGTGTCAAACTGCATTCCTCGAGGGCCGCCAACAGGTCATGTTTTCAGGATTTCCTTGTATTGCACAGGTGATAATTTAATCACCTGCACAGAATGATTCCAGCACCTTGTGGAATGCTAAGGAAATACTGAAAACATGACCTGTTGGCGGCCCTCGAGGAATGCAGTTTGACACCTCTGGGCTAAACCCACTAATTTAAATGGGACCAGATAGTCGTCTAATTTGTTTGAAGGCCTCCAAACTTTCCCATGATATCAAATGTGTAGGGAGATAAGGATGAGGTTTCAACTGCACCTCCCTTCTGTTAGGAAGTGTCTGGCATTAGCTTATTTCCCTTTCCCTACAGATAACACATGCACACTCATCTGAGCCAAGTGCACATGTATATGGGTTGGGTGGGGGTCAAAAGAGTTAGCTGTTGGACAAAAGGGTGCTAGCCAGCCTTATAGGGAATCTCTTAGTAGGATCAACCCTCCTAAGCCATCTATATGGGCATGTAGATCATAGGAAGTTGAGTAAAATGATATCTTCATATCTGCGATCTGATGTCTTATACCAAAGAAATCCACGTTTTTCTTAATATACAAATGAGCTGTTAAGATCATTGAGAAAAATGAAGCCATCAGCTTCATTCACTGTAAATTGTAAAATGAAGATAATCAGTCATATTAATATATATATAACTATCTCCAGCTTCAAAAAAATCATGGACGCCTTACATTTTTTTACGGACATATAAATAAAGTGACCAATTTTTATGGACTGTCCTGGAATTTATAGATGGTTGGCAACCCTGCCAGATATGAATGGTATGACTTGGTGTTCAATGGCCAACAGACCTTACCTTAGAAAACATTACCCACTTCTTATAAATGTTATTGCATATTAGCAACAAATTAGGCCATGCCCTTAAACTAAAAACTGTCAGTCATAAGGAAAAATTCACCAAGGCTGACCAGATTTCTCCTTCGAGCCTCTTTTTCTCTTATTTGCTTTTCATGACTTATTCTGCAATCTTCACATATCCTGTTCTTGTAGGAAAAGCCTGAAAGACTCTAGAGGAGATATTAAATGTGTATTTTGGTGACACATTCTCATTCTAGAATGATATAAGAAGAACGTTTGCACTATAGTTGGTATATTGGTCACATACCAGCCCTGCTGGATTAGGAAGCTTGACACCAGTTGGGGACTCGGTTGGCGGCAGGAGAGCAGTAGGGCATGGTTTTTTTGCTTTTCCTGCTTGGACTTGCTTTGGAAAATAAAGGGTGTACAACCTTTTTAATACATATGGATATTAGAACATGCTTCTGTCCTTCCACCTGACAAGTATTTCATCCATTTCAGTTGAATGTGTACAGAAAGCTTGTAAGTGTCAGAATTTTACTATTACTCTGAAAAAATGAGTCATTGTATAGTCGCTTTCACAAGACTAGTAAGTGCGTAGGCATTCTTATTATTTTTTGCATTCTTTTTTTTTTACTTAATAAGGCTGAATTTACAGAAACATTTTACATCTGTATTGTCCCTTTCACAATAAGAATGGCCTGTATAATGGTGGTGTGTATTGAGCGCAATGGCTGCCCTGTTGTATAGCTCTGTATTGGGCAGGAATTGCTTGCACACTTAGCATTGGTTATAGTATATATTAACAGCACACACAGTGCTTGACAATACCTGTAAGCCCCTTGAATCTGGATCCATGTAGCACAATAGTGAGACATGATGCTCAAACTGTAGTAATTGTCTGGTGGCAGTAACCCCCTACAGGGCCCAATTCAGTGGTACTGGGGAGCCACAGTGCACATTGTGCCGCACACAAGTTGCTGAAGGACATTCAAGGACATCTCGCTCCTCTCCTGAAATGGCTGTCTTACAAAATGAAGACGAACCGCTGAGCAGGATCACAGCACATTCTTCTAGCAAGGAGGAATAGAAGAGCTCTTCTCCTTTTCTACTGCCCTGTTAGCTTTTATTTAAAGCTTTCACAGCTTGTGTCTCACCTAGCAGCAAAAGAGTTAACCTTTCTCACCGGTGTTTCGGAAAGGCTGTTCTGTTCTGTGGCCTGTGTAATTAATTTTCCACTAATTTCTCTATTGCATAAAGTGTAGGAAGAAGATCTGGTCAACCAAGAGCACCTGAAAATAAAAGTGCTGGAGTTTCGTTAGAACACCAACCACCGGTAGATAATATTCTGCTTCCCCAGCGTAAGGCCAGGTTCAAGTACCGGATAGTGTAGTCTCTGAAGCAGGAGGTTTCACACACGAGGATGGGGTGGGGGAACAAGACTATAGTTTTTAACGCCGTTTTTGAAGCAAAGTCAGAAGTGGATTCAGAAATATATATATATATATATATATATATATATATATATATATATATATATATATATATATATATATATATAAATCTTCCTTTATATCTCCCATTCCTCTTTAATGCCCTTTTGGTATTGACTGAGAAAATGCATAATGGATAATTTTCCACAAAAATAGCTTCTTTTTTTTTTAAAAAAAAAGGTCCATTCAATTAGCAGTTTCTGCACGTTTTTGGCATAAACTGATCCCCAAATAGTACTTTGCACAAAAAACTTGCAAAAAGCAGATTGCACACAATTTTCAGCTCTTGCACCATGCTCACTAGATATTGCAGTATATGGAGGGACGTAGCCACGACGTCTGCGTTTCATGCATACTCCAGTTATTTTTATTGTGCGCCATAACACAGTTGTTCACCACTGTTTTTCATTCTATTTCCATTGGTCATGAAAATAATAAATAAATAACTTACAAAGCTTCTCATATACATTACAATGTTAATCATGTACAGCGCACTGATGAATCATGGACTTTTAGACTTATATGGGTAATTGTGATTTGCAGCACAGCTCAAAAATGTGTCTCTGTGATTTTATTTTTTACAGGAAGTGGTCCCCAAAAAATACAGACGTGAGCAATCCATAGATTAAAATGGGCACTGTATTTTTTGGACTATAAGACGCACTGGACCATAAGACGCACCCGACCATAAGACGTACCCCACATTTTCAGAAGGAAAATAGGAGAAAAAAATAATGTGTCAAATGGGGGTCCGTCTTACAGTCCGAATTCAGCTTACCAGTGAAGGGATCGACACAGGTGGAGGAGTGATCACAGGGGTCGTTCTGTGGTCCAGGCTGGTGCGGTGGCCTCCGGGAAATCCCATCCCAGGCTGGTGCGGTGCGCTGTGCTGGGGCAGGGTCTGGTGGCTTTGTGCTGGGACAGGGGCTCTGTGCTGGGACAGGTGCTCTGTGCTGGGGCAGAGGCAACATGGCATTAACGGATGAGCGGGGCCTCCGGGCTTTGACAAAATGCCAGCGGAGCCCCCCACGGAGCACAGAGAGCACAGCCCGCCACCACCACACCACAGAGCCCCGCCGCACCACCACAGCCGCACCAGCCTGGGAAGGGAGACTGCATTGGGATCGCCGCCGCTGCCACTGCCAAAAGAGTTGTAAGTATATTGCGACCATAAGACGCACCCCCATTTTCCCCCAAACTTTTTGGGGAAAAAAGTGCATCTTATGGTCCGAACAATACGGTATGTGTTTTGTCCTTGAAAACCGCAGATAGAACACGTACGTAAAAAAAAGGAAGTCTGAATGAGGCCTTAGGCAGAACTAACATCAAAAAACAGGCAAAGATGCTTACCTAACTAGGCCTCGAGACAAATGCGCTCTCAGGGTGCAGCTGACCCAAGTAAAGATGGCAACTACACAGGTGTGGTTATACCAAGGAAATAGCCAGCCTACAATCAGGGATTGGCCGTTTGGCACACCAGTGCAAACAAATAATCTGTATGCGGCAATGTTCACACACAGAGAATGCAGAGCATCTGGCTCACAGCCTATTAATGATGCCCTATGGCGGGCTGCGCAGTTCTAACTATAATGCATCCTGTGTGAACAGAGGCCACAGTTTACAGAGCCATGAGTAAGACTGTCTAGTGCAGTTGAAACGCGTCGACTGCGTCATGTTGACCATGTACATTTTTCTTTTGTATGCACCATATTTTCTTTTAAAAAAGAAAAGGAAAATCCAGTCCTGTTGTGCCGGACTTGAATTTTTTCTATTATTAAGCCTTAACCCCTTTCCGACATCGGGCGTAATAGTACGCCGATGTCTGACTCCCCCTGTTTGGCGCTGGCTCTTGACTAGTGAGGGCCTGGGATTCGGGCCTTAACTGGTGAAGACTGGGCCTTGACCGACACATATAGGGTGATTGGGCCTTGACCAACGTAGTTTGGACTCTTGGGTCTAACCTGGTGCCCCTTGGGTCATGTTTGCAAGGGGCCAGCAACCTGCTAGCAGACGCTTCCTGCTGAGCCCTGTCACTCCGGCTGCAGCATCTTCTGTGCACATCTACACTGCTCTCCCCTTTGGTGCCAAAACCTGCTCCAGTTTGGTGTGCAGACCTTTTACACTGAGGAACTCCGTCATCAATCGCAGCTGACTGGGTGTTACATCCAAACTCGTATTCCCTGCAACCCTTTCTCTTCCAGTTAGTTCCGTGTGGTCATGGTCCCGTCTGAACGGTAGATGGAAGTCTTCTTGTACCAGTGACTCACAGTGCCGGGGTTTTTCAGGAGTATTGTCACCTTTTCTTACACATGTATAAATAACTCCTCTAACAATATATATTATATCTCTGTATGTCCTCCTGTTTTCGTATCCCTGTTTTTCCTGCTTACACTGGAATCCAAAGAGAACCCAGACCTATTTTTTACCCATAAAGCTTGAGAATGAATTTCATAATGCCGTACAGTGAAACTTAGCTTGGTTCTGCATGACAGCCTCCCGCTCTGTCCTCTCTAGGACATGCTGAGAGCCCGGCTCTTGTAGATGTCACCTAGCTAGGAAACTGCTGCTTGTCATCATAATGTAGCTTATCTTTCTTCCAGCCTCCTCATGGCTGCTGACCCAGGAAAGCTGTGATGGGAAGATTAATGTCCTTGTGTCTTGACATCAGTCCATCAGCTCAAGGGTGACGAAACTCTCTCACAGAATTCAGTCTAGCTACTTTTTTCAATGCTAGTCCTTTCAGACTACCGTGACATTCCTTTTCATTATTAATATTACCATTAGGCCAGTCATATACATTAGATTGCCATCAGATGATTTTCATCTCCTAATCAGTTATTCTCATGGAAATTGAAGGCACGGAAAGCATACACTGATCAGGGATGACATTAAATGGGTTGATCTGTGGTAACTTTTGTTACCCCATAGGCTCAGAGATATAAAATTACTAACTGAGCCTTTATTACCCTCTCCTTTTCCCGCGTTGCCTCTCCCCCATTGCATCCTGCGGTCTTTATTGATCAGCTGCAGCAATGACATCACATCTACAACGCTGCAGCCAATCACATCAGCAGAGCCGCTGAACTTGGTGATTACCTGCAGCAGTTATGAGCATGGTAGAGGTAATGTCACCACAGCAGCTGAACAACAAAGAGCGGACCAATAACGGACAGGCAGCGCTGTGCCTGAGGAAGGTACGATAAGTAAAGGCTCAATTTGTTATAGTATAAATCCCTGAGACTATGGAGTTATTAAGTCAAAACAGCAAAATCCCTTCAAGAGTATTAAAAAAAAAGAAAATGGGGTACAGTAAGTCCGTACCAGTAAATCAAGATATGAGTTTTCCACACTCTCCACTCTTTTGTATTGGAAAGGGTGAAATCTTCGGAGTTATCTATGGGATCTGATTGGATGGGTTAGTGTTTGCATCCCTTGTGCATCATTTAGCCTTGGGCAGCCATGATCAAGTTGCTGGTTTGACCAGTTGTACTTCTTTTAATCATTATTCTTAGGTATTAACCACTATAGTAGATACTGATTTATATGGTGGCAAAGCCACATCAACGTTTTCAGGCGGATCCACTCTGTATTTTGTCATAAAAAGCTCTAAATAATCTCAAAAAATTATGAATACTTGCACTACAATGTAAAAATGGCTTGTTCATATATTCACTCTTTTGAGCATTTTTTTTAACAGCTTTAGGTTTCCAAAGATGTCAAGCGGTGTAAAAAGAGAGCTGACTGTTCTTCAGGCAGCACCAGCTTGGAAACCGCTCACTAGTTTATTCAACTAGGTAAAAAATATGAGGTAGAAAAAACAACCCAAAAGGATAAAACACGCCAACATGTTCTGAAGCGTCTTCCTCCTAAAAAACGAACCTGGTCTTCAGGCATCTAAAAGACAGCGTGTGCACATACCCTAGATGAGCATTTCATGTTGAGGTTCTGGAGATACAACCCCTGGCAAAAATTATGTACCGTAATCACCGGCCTTGGAGGATGTTCATTCAGTTGTTTAATTTTGAAGAAAAAAAGCAGATCACAGACATGGCACAAAACTAAAGTCATTTCAAATGACAACTTTCTGGCTTTAATAAACACTAAAAGAAATCAAGAACAAAAAATGTGGTAGTCAGTAATGGTTACTTCTTTTAACCAACCGTAGGGTATAAATTATGGAGTCACTCAATTCTGAGGAAAAAATTCTGGAATCATGAAAAACAAACAAACAAACACTCTCCAAAACATCACTAGTATTTTGTTGCACCACCTCTGGCTTTTATTACAGCTTGCAGTCTCTGAGGCATGGACTTAATAAATGTCAAACAGTACTCTTCATCAATCTGGCTCCAACTTTCTCTGATTGCTGTAGATCAGCTTTGCAGGTTAGAGCCTTGTCATGGACCATTTTCTTCAACTTCCACCAAAGATTTTCAATTGGATTGAGATCCGGACTATTTGCAGGCCATGACATTGACCTTATGTGTCTTTTTTCAAGGAATGTTTTCACAGTTTTTGCTCTATGGCAGGATGCATTATCATCTTGAAAAATTATTTCATCATCCCCAAACATCCTTTCAATTGATGGGATAAGAAAAGTGTCCAAAATATCAACATAAACTTGTGCATTTATTGAAGATATAATGACAGCCATCTCCCCAGTGCCTTTACCTGACATGCAGCCCCATATCATCAATGACTGTGGAAATTTGCATGTTCTCTTCAGGCAGTCATCTTTATAAATTTCATTGGAACGGCACCAAGCAAAAGTTCCAGGATCATCACCTTGCCCAATGCAGATTCGCGATTCATCACTGAATATGACTTTCATCCAGTCATCCGCAGTCCACGATTGCTTTTCCTTAGCCCATTGTAACCTTGTTTTTTTCTGTTTAGCTGGTAATGATGGCTTTCATTTAGCTATTCTGTATGTAAATCCCATTTCCTTTAAGTGGTTTCTTACAGTTTGGTCACAGACGTTGACTCCAGTTTCCACCCATTCGTTCCTCATTTGTTTTGTTGTGCATTTCCTGTTTTGGAGACATATTGCTTTAAGTTTCCGGTCTTGACGCTTTCATGTCTTCCTTGGTCTACCAGTATGTTTGCCTTTAACAACCGTCCCATGTTGTTTGTATTTGGTCCAGATTTTAGTCGCAGCTGACTGTGAACAATCAACATCTTTTGCAACATTGCATGATGATTTACCCTCTTTTAAGAGTTTGATAATCCTCTCCTTTGTTTCAATTGACATCTCTCTTGTTGGAGCCATGATTCATGTCAGTCCACTTGGTGCAACAGCTCTCCAAGGTGTAATCACTTGTTTTTAGATGCAGACTAATGATCAGATCTAATTTGATGAAGGTGTTAGTTTTGTGAACGAAAATTTACAGGGTGATTCCATAATTTTTTCCCTCAGAATTGAGTGATTCCATAATTTTTCTCCTTTGCTTGGTTTAAAAAATGAACCATTACTGACTACCACATTTTTTTATCTTGATTTCTTTTACTGTTTCTTAAAGCCAGAAAGTTGCCATTTGAAATTACTTTAGTTTTGTGCCATGTCTGTGATCTGCTTTTTTTCTTCAAAATTAAACAACTGAATGAACATCCTCCAAGGCCGGTGATTCCATAATTTTTGTCAGGGGTTGTACAACAAGAGCCAGGCCTAAGTGTCTGAGGAGATTGAAATGCTCCTCTGCGAGGAGTGACAGTACTTAGGGCCTCATTACAGTTTTCCCTTTGGTACAGGTGTGCAGTAGCAGTGTAACTTCGTGCAGCACTATATTGTACTAGCGTGGTGTCAGACTCGTAGGTGCCAGTCAGCCATCCACCCCTCCGGCCTATAAGCTTACTGCACGCCTAGTAATGCCTGTCAGTGATAATGGTGGCATCGCACTCTCATTGATTCTCAATATATGCTCACTACCAAGAGACGATAGACGATTATGATTTAACATTATCACCAAGACAGACTAATTATTTCAGTAATTAAAAGCCGTGTTGTTTGTTCAGTTTTTATTAGATTTTTTTGTTGTTCTTATTTTGGAAGGAGGAGCGCCCCAGGGTAAACTGGATCCAGCCTGTACTTAGTGTGCACAGAACCTTGGAAGATGCCTCGAGAGGAAGAAAGGGTAATTGTGTAAAACAAACGAGAGTCTTTAACATTTCACAGTCATCAGACCTAAGCATGGCTCGGGAGAAAGAGGGTTTTGTTTTTTTCAGCCACATGCAGTAAACGTACACAGCTCTCCTGGATTAGGATCCACTAATTATGACAGGAATTGGTTCCAGGGATAATTCTCCCTACAAATAGCCCAGTTTGTGAAAGAATAACATTTCTATAAATTGTGAGATCCTTTTACACAAGATTACGTGGTAATATTGTTCTGCATAAGACAAAGTGTTGGATTCTGAGTGCCCTTGTTATCTGATCTCAGGAAAACTGGACATGTGCAACCTCTGGTGGTTAAGAATAGAACTGCAAATTACTAATACGGTCATATTATCTGTGAAAAGAAAGTGAGCATGAACATCGAAGACTTATTCACACAACCGATAATTTCCACGTTCACCAAAAAAAAAAAAAGTTTTTCAATTTCAATACTTAATCTGTTTTTTTAACATGTTTTTAGGGAATTTTTTTCCTTATTACAGAAAGTAAGAATTATACTCAAAATGGCGGATTTCCTACCACTTATTTTAAAGGTGTTGTGTGTTATAATGCCATATAATGTCTCACTCTTGATGCAATATATATGTGTGTAATATATATGTGTGTGCTGTGTAAAGTCTTTAACCCCTTTCTGTCATCGGACGTACTATTCCGTCCATGTGGGGTGGGCCCTACTTCCCAAGGACGGAATAGTACGTCCAGCGCGATCGGCCGCACTCACGGGGGGAGCGTGGCCGATCGCGGCCGGGTGTCAGCTGACTATCGCAGCTGACATCCGGCACTATGTGCCAGGAGCGGTCACGGACCGCCCCCAGCACATTAACCCCCGGCACACTGCGATCAACCATGATCGCAGTGTGCCAGCGGTATAGGGAAGCATCGCGCAGGGAGGGGGCTCCCTGCGGGCTTCCCTGAGACGATCGGTACAAGGCGATGTGCTCACCTTGTACCGAGCGTCTCCTCCCTGCAGTCCCCGGATCCAAAATGGCCGCGGGGCTGCATCCGGGTCCTGCAGGGAGGTGGCTTCACAGCGCTTGCTCAGAGCAGGCGCCGGGAAGCCTCCCTGCTGTGCTGTGTGATCGCCGATCTGACACAGTGCACAGCAAAGTGTCAGATCAGCGATCTGTCACTTTACTGTGATGCCCCCCCCCTCCCCCAGGGCAAAGTAAAAATGTAAAAAAAAAAAAAATTACATGTGTAAAAAAAAATAAAATTTTTTTTCCTAAATAAATAATAATAATAAAAAAATATTGTTCCAATAAATACATTCCTTTAGCTAAATAAAAATTAAAAAACAATAAAAGTACACATATTTAGTATCGCCGCGTCCGTAACAACCCGACCTATAAAACTGTTCCACTAGTTAACACCTTCAGTGAATACCGTAAAAAAAAAAAAAAAAAGCGAGGCAAAAAACAACGCTTTATTATCATACCGCCCAACAAAAAGTGGAATAACATGAGATTAAAAAGACGGAAATAAATAACCATGGTACCGCTGAAAACGTAATCTTGTCCCGCAAAAAACGAGCTGCAATACAGCATCATCAGCGAAAAAATAAAAAAGTTATAGTCCTCAGAATAAAGCGATGCAAAAATAATTATTTTTTCTATAAAATAGTTTTTATCGTATAAAAGCGCCAAAACATAAAAAAAATGATATAAATGATGTATCGCTGTAATCGTACTGACCCGAAGAATAAAATTGGTTTATCTATTTTACCAAACAGGGAATGGTATAAGCGCCCCCCAAAAGAAATTTATGAATAGCTGGTTTTTGGTCATTCAGCCTCACAAAAATCGGAATAAAAAGCGATCAAAAAATGTCACATGCTCGAAAATGTTACCAATAAAAATGTCAACTCGTCCCGCAAAAAACAAGACCTCACATGACTCTGTGGACCAAAATATGGAAAAATTATAGCACTCAAAATGTGGTAACGCAAAAAACATTTTTTGCAATAAAAAGCGTCTTTTAGTGTGTGACGGCTGCCAATCATAAAAATCCGCTAGAAAACCCACTATAAATAGTAAATCAAACCCCACTCTTCATCACCCCCTTAGTTATGAAAAATTAAAAAATTAAAAAAATGTATTTATTTCCATTTTCCCATTAGGGTTAGGGCTAGGGTTAAGGCTAGGGTTAGGGCTAGGGTTAGGGTTGGGGCTAGGGTTAGGGCTACAGTTAGGGTTAGGGTTGGGGCTAAAGTTAGGGTTAGGGTTTGGATTACATTTACAGTTGGGAATAGGGTTGGGATTAGGGTTAGGGGTGTGTCAGGGTTAGGGGTGTGGTTAGGGTTACAGTTGACATTAGGGTTAGGGGTGTGTTTGGATTAGGGTTTCAGTTATAATTGGGGGGTTTCCACTGTTTAGGCACATCAGGGGCTCTCCAAATGCGACATTGCGTCCGATCTCAATTCCAGCCAATTCTGCGGTGAAAAAGTAAAACAGTGCTCCTTCCCTTCCGAGCTCTCCCGTGCGTACAAACGGGTTTACCCCAACATATTGGGTATCAGGACACATTGGACAACAACTTTTGGGGTCCAATTTCTCCTGTTACTCTTGGGAAAATACAAAACTGGGGGCTAAAAAATAATTTTTGTGTAAAAAAAAAATATTTTTTATTTTCACGGCTCTGCATTATAAACTGTAGTGAAACACTTAGGGGTTCAAAATTCTCACAACACATCTAGATAAGTTCCATGGGGGGTCTAATTTCCAATATGGGGTCACTTATGGGGGGTTTCTACTGTTTAGTTACATCAGGGGCTCTGCAAATGCAACGTGACGCCTGCAGACCAATCCATCTAAGTCTGCATTCCAAATGGCGGTCCTTCCCTTGCGAGCTCTGCCATGCGCCCAAACAGTGGTTCCACCCACATATTGGGTATCAGCGTACTCAGGACAAATTGGACAACAGCTTTTGGGGTCCAATTTCTTCTCTTACCCTTGGGAAAATAAAAAATTGGGGCTAAAAAATAATTTTTGTGGAAAAAAAAAAGGATTTTTTTATTTTCACGGCTCTGCGTTATAAACTGTAGTGAAACAATTGGGGGTTCAAAGTTCTCACAACACATCTAGATAAGTTCCTTGGGGGGGTCTAGTTTCCAATATGGGGTCACTTGTGGGGGGTTTCTACGGTTTAGGTACATAAGGGGCTCTGCAAATGCAACGTGACGCCTGCAGACCATTCCATCTAAGTCTGCATTCCAAATGATGCTCCTTCCCTTCCGAGCTCTGCCATGCGCCCAAACGGTGGTTCCTCCCCACATATTGGGTATCAGCGTACTCAGGACAAATTGGACAACAACTTTTGGGGCTCAATTTCCACTATTTCCCTTGGAAAAATACAAAACTGGGGGCTAAAAAATAATTTTTGTGGGGAAAAAAAGAATTTTTATTTTCACGGCTCTGCGTTATAAACTGTAGTGAAACACTTGGGGGTTCAAAGCTCTCACAACACATCTAGATGAGTTCCTTAGGGGGTCTACTTTCCAAAATGGTGTCACTTGTGGGGAGTTTCAATGTTTAGGCACATCAGTGGCTCTCCAAACGCAACATGGCGTCCCATCTCAATTCCAGTCAATTTTGCATTGAAAAGTCAAATGGCGCTCCTTCCCTTCCGAGCTCTGCCATGCGCCCAAACAGTGGTTTACCCCCACATATAAGGTATCAGCGTACTCAGGACAAATTGGACAACAGCTTTTGGGGTCCAATTTCTTCTCTTACCCTTGGGAAAATAAAAAATTGGGGGCGAAAAAAATCATTTTTGTGAAAAAATATGATTTTTTATTTTTACGGCTCTGCATTATAAACTTCTGTGAATCACTTAATGGGTCAAAGTGCTCATCACACATCTAGATAAATTCCTTAGGGTGTGTTCTTTCCAAAATGGTGTCACTTGTGGGGGGTTTCAATGTTTAGTCACATCAGGGGCTCTCCAAACGCAACATGGCATCCCATCTGAATTTCAGTCAATTTTGCATTGAAAAGTCAAATGGCACTCCTTCGCTTCCGAGCTCTGACATGCGCCCAAAGTGTTTTACCCCCACATATGGGGTATCAGCGTACTCAGGACAAATTGTACAACAACTTTTGGGGTCCATTTTCTCCTGTTACCCTTTGTAAAATAGAACAAATTGGAGCTGAAGTAAATTTTTTGTTTAAAAAAGTTAAATGTTCATTTTTATTTAAACATTCCAAAAATTCCTGTGAAACACCTGAAGGGTTAATAAAATTCTTGAATGTGGTTTTGAGCACCTTGAGGGGTGCAGTTTTTTGAATGGTGTCACACTTGGGTATTTTCCATCATATAGACCCCTCAAAATGACTTAAAATGAGATGCGGTCCCTAAAAAAAAATGGTGTTGTAAAAATGAGAAATTGCTGGTCAACTTTTAACCCTTATAACTCCCTAACAAAAAAAAATTTTGGTTCCAAAATTGTGCTGATGTAAAGTAGATATGTGGGAAATGTTACTTATTAAGTATTTTGTGTGACATATCTCTGTGATTTAATTGTATAAAAATTCAAAGTTGGAAAATTGCTAAATTTTCAAAATTCTCGCCAAATTTTTGTTTTTTTCACAAATAAACGCAGGTAATATCAAAGAAATGTTATCACTATAATGAATACAATATGTCACGAGAAAACAGTGTCAGAATTACCGGGATCCGTTGAAGCGTTCCAGAGTTATAACCTCATAAAGGGACAGTGGTCAGAATTGTAAAAATTGGCCCGGTCATTAACGTGCAAACAACCCTTGGGGGTAAAGGGGTTAAAGAGGTTACCCAGGTCTACTTAATTTGTTTTTTACTACAGGCTCAAGAACTAACAGGCAGGTAGTTGCTAACTACCTGCCTGATGTGCCCAGTGGCAATCTCTGCTGGCACAAAGCGGTCACAGACCACTCCTACTGGTGATTCAGTGGCTTCACGTTGACAAACAAGCAGCGTGACTGTTGACAAGGTGTGAATGCTGATGTTATGCTGATTGAAAGCCGACTGTCCGCTGCCTAACTGCCAGGAGCAGGCAGTCAATCAGCATAACTACAGCAGTCACGTCCGGTCAACAGATCAGACCAAAAGAAGAAGAGCTGCACTGTCGATGTGGAGCAGTTGGATCTCCAGCAGGAATGGGTCGGCAACCTTTCTTTACTGGGACCAGGTAGAACAGGCAAGTACTTGCCACTTTTAGCAATTACCTGCCTGTTAGGCCCATAGTAACACATTTTTTAAATCATACTGGACAACCCCTTTAAGCAGGAGTAATCTCTGTCCTGAAATAAATTAGGGGAACATGCAAAATATTGGATTAAAATATTAGAGAAAAATCATATTGGAAGCAAGGTAAGGCAGATTGGGAGACAAAGCAAATCAAAACTTTGAACCTGTATATCATTAGGTGCAGGGCCGCCGTCAGCACCCGGTGTACCCAGGCAAGTGCCGGGGCCCTGGCGAGACAGGGGGGCCCATTCAGGGACGGCGTTAGGGGCAGGCAGCTGCCAGTGCCTAGGGCCCCCGCTCCCCCAGGGGCCCTGTTGTGAACTCTGTTTCCGGGCTCCCTCCTGTGGTCATGAGTGGTACTGTGTGAGTTCTCTCTTTGGGCTCCTCCTGGTGGCTCTTTTTGTTATTTTGCAGGTTTCTGGCAGGATCAGCTGTCTCATCATCTGCTAGTTAGGTTTCCTATTTAATCCACCTGGTCCTTCATTCCTTGCCTGTTGCCGTTGTATTCAGTGCTATTCTGATTGCTCCTGTCTACATCCGTTATCAGTCTCTCCAAGAGAAGCTAAGTTCTGTTTGCTTATTTTTTCTCCTTCTTCTATTGAGATGGACCCAGTCAAGGTCCAGGCTATTCATGATTGGACTCAACCTACATCGGTTAAGAGTCTTCAGAAGTTCTTGGGTTTTGCTAATTTTTACCGTCGCTTCATTGCTAATTTTTCTGGTGTGGTTAAACCTTTGACGGATTTGACCAAGAAGGGTTCTGATGTGACTAACTGGTCTCCTGCAGCCGTTGAGGCCTTTCAGGAGCTGAAGCGCCGGTTTTCTTCGGCTCCAGTTTTATGTCAGCCAGATGTCTCTCTTCCCTTCCAGGTCGAGGTTGATGCTTCTGAAATTGGAGCAGGGGCTGTTTTGTCACAGAGAAGCTCTGATTGCTCTGTGATGAAGCCATGTGCCTTCTTTTCAAGAAAATTTTCGCCGGCTGAATGAAATTATGATGTTGGTAATCGGGAGTTGTTGGCAATGAAGTGGGCATTTGAGGAGTGGCGACACTGGCTAGAGGGAGCTAAGCATCGTGTGGTGGTGTTGACTGATCATAAAAATTTGATTTATCTTGAGTCGGCCAAGCGGTTGAATCCTAGACAGGCTCGTTGGTCGTTGTTTTTCTCACGTTTTGATTTCGTGGTCTCGTACCTTCCTGGTTCGAAGAACGTGAAGGCTGATGCTCTTTCTAGGAGTTTTGTGCCTGACTCCCCTGGAGTTTCTGAGCCGGTTGGTATCCTCAAAGAGGGGGTAATTTTGTCTGCCATTTCCCCAGATTTGCGACGGGTGTTACAGGAATTTCAGGCGGATAGACCTGACCGTTGTCCATCAGAGAGACTGTTTGTCCCAGATAGATGGACCAGCAGAGTTATTTCCGAGGTCCATTCTTCAGTGTTGGCGGGTCATCCTGGTATTTTTGGTACCAGAGATTTGGTGGCTAGATCCTTCTGGTGGCCTTCCTTGTCGCGGGATGTGCGTTCCTTTGTGCAGTCCTGTGGGATTTGTGCTCGGGCTAAGCCTTGCTGTTCTCGTGCCAGTGGTTTGCTTTTGCCTTTGCCGGTTCCTAAGAGGCCTTGGACGCATATTTCCATGGATTTTATTTCGGATCTTCCGGTCTCTCAGAGAATGTCTGTCATCTGGG
This sequence comes from Ranitomeya variabilis, assembly GCF_051348905.1. Classification (NCBI taxonomy): domain Eukaryota; kingdom Metazoa; phylum Chordata; class Amphibia; order Anura; family Dendrobatidae; genus Ranitomeya; species Ranitomeya variabilis. Next base: position 525,764,380 of record NC_135235.1, on the reverse strand, counting down.
TGGTTTGTGATCGTTTTTCTAAAATGGTCCATTTGGTGCCCTTGCCTAAGTTGCCTTCTTCCTCCGATTTGGTTCCGTTATTTTTTCAGAATGTGGTTCGTCTGCACGGCATCCCTGAAAACATTGTGTCTGACAGAGGATCCCAGTTTGTGTCCAGATTTTGGCGGTCCTTTTGTGCTAAGATGGGCATTGATTTGTCTTTTTCGTCGGCCTTCCATCCTCAGACGAATGGCCAAACCGAGCGAACTAACCAGACCTTGGAAACTTATTTGAGATGTTTTGTTTCTGCTGACCAGGATGATTGGGTGACTTTTTTGCCATTGGCCAAGTTTGCCCTTAATAATCGGGCTAGTTCGGCTACTTTGGTTTCGCCTTTTTTTTGTAATTCTGGTTTTCATCCTCGTTTTTCCTTGGGTCAGGTTGAGTCTTCGGACTGTCCTGGGGTGGATTCTGTGGTGGATAGGTTGCAGCAGATTTGGAACCATGTGGTGGACAATTTGATTTTGTCACAAGAGAAGGCTCAGCGCTTTGCTAACCGTCGTCGCTGTGTGGGTCCCCAACTTCGTGTGGGGGATTTGGTGTGGTTGTCTTCTCGTTATGTTCCTATGAAGGTTTCTTCTCCTAAGTTTAAACCTCGTTTTATCGGTCCTTATAAAATTTTGGAAATCCTCAACCCTGTGTCATTTCGCTTGGACCTCCCGGCATCGTTTACCATCCACAATGTGTTCCATAGGTCTTTGTTGCGGAGGTATGCGGTGCCTGTGGTTCCTTCTGTTGAGCCCCCTTGCTCCGGTGCTGGTTGAGGGAGAATTGGAATACGTGGTGGAGAAGATCTTGGATTCTCGTATTTCGAGACGGAGGCTTCAGTATTTGGTTAAGTGGAAGGGCTATGGTCAGGAGGATAATTCCTGGGTTGTCGCCTCTGATGTTCATGCGGCCGATTTGGTTCGTGCCTTCCATGTGGCTCACCCTGATCGCCCTGGGGGTTCTGGTGAGGGTTCGGTGAAGGGGGGTACTGTTGTGAACTCTGTTTCCGGGCTCCCTCCTGTGGTCATGAGTGGTACTGTGTGAGTTCTCTCTTTGGGCTCCTTCTGGTGGCTTTTTTTGTTATTTTGCAGGTTTCTGGCAGGATCAGCTGTCTCGTCATCTGCTAGTTAGGTTTCCTATTTAATCCACCTGGTCCTTCATTCCTTGCCTGTTGCCGTTGTATTCAGTGCTATTCTGATTGCTCCTGTCTACATCCGTTATCAAGAGAAGCTAAGTTCTGTTTGCTTATTTTTGCTCATCTGTGTTCAAGATGTTTCCTAGTATATGATGAGTTTTTGTCCAGCTTGCTAATATGTGATTTCCCTGCTTGCTGGTGCTCTGGGGTGCTGAGTTGCTCCCCCCACATCGTTAGTTGGTGTGGGGGTTCTCGCATTCTCTGCGTGGATATTTTTGCATAGGGTTTTTTACTGACCGCACAGATCCCTTGCTATTTTCTGCTATCTAGCGTTAGCGGGCCTCATTTGCTTAACCTGTTTCATCTCTGCGTTTGTCTTTTCCTCTTAACTCACCGTTATTATTTGTGGGGGGCTTCTATATCTCTGGGGGATTTCTCTGAGGCAAGTGAGGTCTTTACTTTCTCTTTAGGGGTAGTCAGTTTCTCAGGCCGTGAAGAGACGTCTAGGATTTCAGGAAACGTTCCACGGCTGCCTATAGTGTGTGCGGTTAGGATCAGGTTTGCAGTTAGTCCAGTTACCACATCCCCAGAGCTCGTCCTATTATTTTCTACTTAGCTGGTTAGATTTGTGATCCTAAGCCACTAGGATCATAACAGGGCCCTCAGCTAGCGGCACATCACGCAGCTGCTATGGGGCCCCTGTGAGGCAGGGGGGCCCGCCTGTCGCAAGCACCAACTCCCCCACCACCGCTTTGAACTTTACCGGCGTCTGTCGGTAAAGTTCAAAGCAAATGGTGGAGGAGAGAGCGTCACCTGACGCTCGCTCTCCCATCATTCCCTGCTCTGCCTCTGACACTGCCGCTGCGCGATGACGTCATCGTGCACTTGCTGTGTGTCAGGCAGTGCAGCGGAAGCCGCCGAGACCGGAGCAGGGAGGGTGCAGCGCTGCGCGGGAACGTTGAGAGGTGAGGAGTGGTTTTTTTGTAACTATAACAGTGAGTACTGGACTATGTGGCCATTCTTGGGGGGGAGGGGGGCTGTGCTGTATACTACTTGTCTGTGCTTTATACTACATGGCTGTTCTATATACTACGTGGGCCGTGTTATATACTACGTGGGCTGTTATATGCTACGTGGGCTGTGCTATATACTACATGGCTGTTCTATATACTACGTGGGCTGTGTTATATACTACATGGGCTGTTATATGCTACGTGGGCTGTGCTATATACTACATGGCTGTTCTATATACTACGTGGGCTGTGTTATATAATATGTGGCTGTGCTATATACAATATGGGCTGTTATATGCTACATGGGCTGTGCTATATTCTACTTGGCTGTGTTATTTGCTACGTGGGCTGTTATATACTACATGGCTGTGTTATATGCTACGTGGCTGTGCTATATACTATGTGGGGTGCGTTATATACTACATGGCTGTGCTATATACTACGTGGGTTGTGTTATATACTACATGGCTGTGTTATATGTGATCATGAATCGTGGTATGTGTTAAGGGGGGGGGGCACTGAGACTGTTTCGCCCGGGGCCCTCAAAAACCTGGAGCCAGCCCTGATTAGGTGGTGAAAAGAACCAACGTTACTTATCAACTAATTGTCATGTTAATTATTTTACTTTTTTCTTGCATGTTAATTCTTTCAGTGTTTTCGCAGCGTTTCTGCAGTGTTTTTCACCTATAGAAAATAATGAGAAATTAAAAAAAAACACAATGCAGCATATTCGGTGAATAAAACTAATTTTATTAAACATGCATTGTAGACAAAAAGAGCAGGTTTTGGCAGTAGAAAAACAGTCAGGAAAATCGCAACATGTGAACATAGGCTTAGTCAGTGAAAAATGGACAACATATTGATGCCATGTGTGTACTGTTCATTTGTGTACCACCCCCATTCATTGAGTGGCAAAGTTCTGTTCACAAAATGACCAGAATTGGACATGTGTGAGGTTCCTTTTTTTTAGGAATCATAGATCAGTAAAAACACTTGGCATATGAATAGCACCATAGAATATAACATGTCAGCATGGGTGGACATTAGAGATGAGCGAATTTGATCAGGTCCCTGCTTTTTCGGCAAGCTATAAGCTGCAGAGGGAACCCGAACATCGAGCACATCGGCTGATCAGCTGTGAGCCTGTTTGTTGGGATCTCCATGTATGTGTTGTGACAGTGAAAAAGCCACGACACATGCAGCTGTGGCACCGGACAGCTGATCAGCAGGAGCGCGCCATGAAGCCGGGTTCCCTCTGCAGATTATTCGGTAAGCGCTATAGCTTGCCGAATAAGCAGGGACCCGAGCAAATTCACTCAACTCTAGTGGGGGCCCACTTTCAATTCAGGTGGAATTGTGCATTATGGTGAACTACTGGACTGCGAATGGGCCATATATTGTTCTTGCACAAGAGCCTCTCCTGTCTATGTCTGTTCCTGCATGAAAGGGAAAAAACTGCCAGAACACAGATTGCAAACACTGACCTTAAGGTACCGTCACATTAAGCGACGCTGCAGCGATATAGACAATGAGCCGATCGCTGCAGCGTCGCTGTTTAGGTCGCTAGGAGACGTCAGACACCGGCAACAGCAGAACGATGCAGGAGCGATCCAGTGACGTACTTATCGTTCTCGCTGGTTGTTCGCTCCAGTTCGATCCATGAAGAAACATTGCTGGCATCGTTGCTTTTGCTGTCAAACACGACGATACACGCCGATCTGACGACCAAATAAAGTTCTGGACTTCTAGCTCCGACCAGCGATATCACAGCGGGATCCAGATCGCTGCTGCGTGTCAAACACAACGAGATCGCTATCCAGGACGCTGCAACGTCACGGATCGTTGTCGTTCTCGTTGGAAAGTTGTTTAGTGTGAAGGTACCTTTACTGACTCTATTGACACACAATGGCATTGAAGACATACCAGACTGTTTTTATTAGCGTGCTGGATCCGAATTTCATCCATTTTGGTCCATGTCCATTTTCACCATCAGTGTAGTATCAGTTTTCTCATATGCAAAAAAAAAAAAATTCCAATCATCTCCATCCTATAGGGCTACATTCACATATCTAATTAATTCTTTACATCTGCCAAAAACAGGCTGTTTTTTCCCATGTGTCATCCTTTTTAGATGTAAACTGACCTTTTTTCCCCCTCCGATCAGTTAAAAACGAACGGACAAACAGGCAATCCATGAATGTGTTGAGGCTGTCTCCCGCCACGAAACATGCAGCCGTGGGGACTCGAATATATTGTCTGAGCACGCCTAAGATACTTGGACACACGTTATCCAAGCACGTTCGCTCATCACTAATGGTCAAGTCTAATCTGCAAAAATGGATGCCAATATGAGGTTTAGGGCTCATTCAGACATAAGTGATTCTTCTCATCTGCAAATAAAGTCCAAGATTCATCAGTGGTTTTTCTTTTTTAAAGGGAACCTGTCATCCCCCCAACCCCCCCCCCCCCCCTGGCGTTTTTAACTAAAAAAGCCACCTTGTGCAGCAGTAATGCTGCATTCTGACAAGGTGGCTCTTTTAGTTCTGGGTGCTGTAACTGCCGAAATAATCAGTTTTATAATTTGTCAGAAATACCTTGTCTTCAGTCAAGGAGGCAGGCCTTTCCCCCCTGCTGCAGACGCCACACAGCCGTCACTCAAATCTTCTTGGCGCCGGGCGCCGCCTCCTCCTCCCTATTTTGAGATGAGCCGGCATCTGCACTCTTTTCTCCTGCCTTGGGCAGGCGCAGTGAGCGCTGCCCGTGCTCTGTGCTCATATGCAGTCTAGCTGACTGCGCCTGTGCGGTCGCCCTGCCTGTGAATCCCAGCCCCGCAGTGTCTTCTTATTTATTCACATTGTGGGGCTGGGATTCACAGGCAGGGCGGCCGCACAGGCGCAGTCAGCTAGACTGCATATGAGGACGGGCAGCGCTCACTGCACCTGCACCAGGCAGGAGAAAAGAGCGCAGGCGCCGGCAGATTTCAAAACAGCGCTTAGGAGGCGGCGCCCGGCGCCAAGAAGATTTGAGTGACGGCTGTGTGGCGTCTGCAGCAGGGGGGGAAAGGCCTGCCTCCTTGACTGAAGAAAAGGTATTTGGGACTAATTACAAAACTGATTATTTCGGCAGTTACAGCACCCAGAACTAAAAGAGCCACCTTGTCAGAATGCAGCATTACTGCGGCACAAGGTGGTTCTTTTAGTTTAAAACGCCTGGGGGAGGGTGACAGGTTCCCTTTAAGAGTTCATCAGAGTTGGGTCAGTGTCAGTTTTTCCATCAGAGTTTTATTACTTTTTCTTACATGAAAGAAGATGATGGAAGTTTCTCAAGCCTCTCCTATTCAATAGTTTGTGAAAAACTGATTTTTCCATGGATCCATGGGCTTGCATTGGCGAGTTTAATCCAGAATTTGGATCAATGTTGGACAAGTCTCCACATGCTTTTATGTGAGTCACTTGGTCTGAGCAAAAAAACTCCGATATATAAATTACTCTAAACACTATCATAAGTATGAGTGCTATCTGTAAAAAGCATGGCTACCACTCAGACAAGAAAAATTGACATCTGAATGAAGAATTAACGGAAAGGACAGACGGATCCACTAAAAAAACGGATGCGTGAATGGTTACATTGAATTCTATTGGTCAGTATGCTATGCATCGTAGAGCTCATTCACATGTGAATGTTTTTCACATTCTACGAAAACTGACCAAGTTTCATCAGTGATTTTGGTCCAAGTTTCATCATTTTTGTCGCACGTAAAAAAAACCCCTCAATTCTCTTCCTATACAAAGCTACTTTCATACAACTTTTAGTGAGCGATTTAGTTTTTTATGCAGCATATTTTCAAAAAAATGCAAGTAACCTATTCTACTTAATAGTCACAGAAAATCTACAGCATCAAAAACGCACTAAACGCTCATCGTGGGAATGTAGCCTAAAATCCATGAAAAGTGGACCACATTCGGATGGCATCCAAGTATTGTATGATTCTTTCACAAACCCATAGACTTACATTGCTGATTTTGATTCAACACTCAGATCTAAATCAACCACGTCTTTGATGTTTCGAAAAACCGCGCACATGTAAATGACCTTATTCACTATTATAGGTATGCATGCCTCTGTATAAGCCCTTAAAAACGGACAGCTCAGGCTGGGGTCACACTTGCGTGTGCAATGCGAGAAACTCGCCCGAGTCTCTCACATCAATTCTTGGCACTGCCGCCAGTGGCTCGGACTGGAGTGTGCGGCTGCATAGAAATACACGCAGCCGCCCGCTCCGGTCCCGAGTGCCGGCGGCAGTGCCGGGTATTGATGCGAGAGACTCGTGCGAGTTTCTCGCATTGCACACGCAAGTGTGACCCCGGTCTAATAGTTGAGAAAAAAGGATTTATGAATATAACACCAGACAGTAAAAAATAGACAGCACTCAGATAACACACAGATGGCATCCATGTAATAATGTTTTTTTTATTGATCCAATCAGCTAAAAAATGGACAGGTCTTCTCTTTTTGTTTGCACACTCCACCCACAACAAAGTGGACATGCTCATAGACTATACTGGATGCATGTTCTATCGGTGAAAAACATGGATAAAACATGAACATGAAACATGGACATGCCTGTGGTAAATTACTGCAGCCACCAGCGTTACACTACATCGTTTTACAAAAGAATTCACACCAAGCAGAAATTGTGGTTTTCAAGTAATGAAGGGTTTTTGAGCTGCGGATTCAATTAATTTTATGATGATTTTGTTCCAGATGGTTTGCAAAATTAAAATAACTACTAAAAACAACTACAAGTAAATCCTTATTGCAGCTTTCCAACAAATTGTGTACCTGCAATTAGTTACGTGTTTCTGTTACATTTTATTGCTTTGTCTCATGATGAGACTTTGTTGCATTTAATCCTTTTTTTTTCATATAAGTCAATGGAAATGTCGCCCCATAATGCTACTGACATTGACTTCTGTGTGAAAGGTAATTGTAGGTGTATTATACAAGGGTTGGATTGTACCATGGCGCGTAGGCGAGGTACATTTGTGATGTCACTGCACAAAGATAAGGCCCATTGTGATGTCACTGCACAAAGATAAGGCCCACTGTGATGTCACTGCACAAAGATAAGGCCCATTGTGATGTCACTGCACAAAGATAAGGCACATTGTGATGTCACAGCACAAAGATAAGGCCCATTGTGATGTCACTGCACAAAGATAAGGCACATTGTGATGTCACTGCACAAAGATAAGGCACATTGTGATGTCACAGCACAAAGATAAGGCCCATTGTGATGTCACTGCACAAAGATAAGGCACATTGTGATGTCACAGCACAAAGATAGGGCACATTGTGATGTCACTGCACAAAGATAAGGCCCATTGTGATGTCACAGCACAAAGATAAGGCACATTGTGATGTCACAGCACAAAGATAAGGCACATTGTGATGTCACTGCACAAAGATAAGGCACATTGTGATGTCACTGCACAAAGATAAGGCCCATTGTGATGTCACAGCACAAAGATAAGGCACATTGTGATGTCACAGCACAAAGATAAGGCACATTGTGATGTCACAGCACAAAGATAAGGCACATTGTGATGTCACTGCACAAAGATAAGGCACATTGTGATGTCACTGCACAAAGATAAGGCCCATTGTGATGTCACTGAACAAAGATAAGGCACATTGTGATGTCACAGCACAAAGACAGGGCACATTGTGATGTCACAGCACAAAGATAAGGCACATTGTGATGTCACAGCACAAAGATAAGGCACATTGTGATGTCACAGCACAAAGATAAGGCACATTGTGATGTCACAGCACAAAGATAAGGCACATTGTGATGTCACAGCACAAAGATAAGGCACATTGTGATGTCACAGCACAAAGATAAGGCACATTGTGATGTCACTGCACAAAGATAAGGCACATTGTGATGTCACAGCACAAAGATAAGGCACATTGTGATGTCACAGCACAAAGATAAGGCACATTGTGATGTCACAGCACAAAGATAAGGCACATTGTGATGTCACAGCACAAAGATAAGGCACATTGTGATGTCACTGTACAAAGATAAGGCACATTGTGATGTCACAGCACAAAGATAAGGCACATTGTGATGACACAGCACAAAGATAAGGCACATTGTGATGTCACAGCACAAAGATAAGGTACATTGTGATGTCACAGCACAAAGATAAGGCCCATTGTGATGTCACTGCACAAAGATAAGGCACATTGTGATGTCACAGCACAAAGATAAGGCCCATTGTGATGTCACTGCACAAAGATAAGGCACATTGTGATGTCACTGCACAAAGATAAGGCACATTGTGATGTCACAGCACAAAGATAAGGCCCATTGTGATGTCACTGCACAAAGATAAGGCACATTGTGATGTCACAGCACAAAGATAGGGCACATTGTGATGTCACTGCACAAAGATAAGGCCCATTGTGATGTCACAGCACAAAGATAAGGCACATTGTGATGTCACAGCACAAAGATAAGGCACATTGTGATGTCACTGCACAAAGATAAGGCACATTGTGATGTCACTGCACAAAGATAAGGCCCATTGTGATGTCACAGCACAAAGATAAGGCACATTGTGATGTCACAGCACAAAGATAAGGCACATTGTGATGTCACAGCACAAAGATAAGGCACATTGTGATGTCACTGCACAAAGATAAGGCACATTGTGATGTCACTGCACAAAGATAAGGCCCATTGTGATGTCACTGCACAAAGATAAGGCACATTGTGATGTCACAGCACAAAGACAGGGCACATTGTGATGTCACAGCACAAAGATAAGGCACATTGTGATGTCACAGCACAAAGATAAGGCACATTGTGATGTCACAGCACAAAGATAAGGCACATTGTGATGTCACAGCACAAAGATAAGGCACATTGTGATGTCACAGCACAAAGATAAGGCACATTGTGATGTCACAGCACAAAGATAAGGCACATTGTGATGTCACTGCACAAAGATAAGGCACATTGTGATGTCACAGCACAAAGATAAGGCACATTGTGATGTCACAGCACAAAGATAAGGCACATTGTGATGTCACAGCACAAAGATAAGGCACATTGTGATGTCACAGCACAAAGATAAGGCACATTGTGATGTCACTGTACAAAGATAAGGCACATTGTGATGTCACAGCACAAAGATAAGGCACATTGTGATGTCACAGCACAAAGATAAGGCACATTGTGATGTCACAGCACAAAGATAAGGTACATTGTGATGTCACAGCACAAAGATAAGGCACATTGTGATGTCACTGTACAAAGATAAGGCACATTGTGATGTCACTGTACAAAGATAAGGCACATTGGGATTTCACTGGACAAAGATAAGGCACATTGTGATGTCACAGCACAAATATATCACCACACACAGACGTATCCAGAACATGGGCTACAAGTGTCGCACTTCTTGTGTCAAGCCGCTTATGACCAATAGACAACGCCAGATGCATCTTACCTGGGCCAAGGAGAAAAAGAACTGGACTCTTGCTCAGTGGTCCAAGGTGTTGTTTTTAGATGAAAGTAAATTTTTCATTTCATTTGGAAATCAATGCCCCAGAGTCTGGAGGAAGAGTGGAGAGGCACACAGTCCAAGCTGCTTGAGGTCCAGTGTGAAGTTTCCACAATCAGTGATGGTTTGGGGACCCATGTCATCTGCTGGTTTAGACCCACTGTGTTCTATCAAGATCAAAGTCAGCGCAGCCATCTACCACGAGATTTTAGAGCACTTCATGCTTCCCTCTGCTGACAAGCTCTTTGGAGATAGAAATTTCATTCTCCAGCAGGAGGTGGCACCTGTCCACACTGCCAAAAGTACCAATACCTGGTTTGAAAACAACAGTATCACTGTGCTTGATTGGCCAGCAAACTCACCTGTCCTTAATCCCATAGAGAATCTATGGGGTATTGTCAGAGGAAGATGAGAAACACCAGACCCAACAGTGCAGATGAGCTGAAGGCTGCTATCACAGCAACCTGGGCTTCCATAACATCTCAGCAATGCCACAGGCTGATCGCCTCCATGCCACGCTGCATTGATGCAGTAATTGATGCAAAAGGTGCCCCGACCAAATATTAAGTGCATTTACTGAACATACAATTCAGAAGGCCAAGATTTCAGATTTTAAAATTATTTCCAAGCTGGGGTTATAAGGTAGTGTAATTTCCTGAGAATGATTATGGGGTTTTCATTGGCTGTAAGCCATAATCATCAACATTAACAGAAATAAACACTTGATATAGATCACTCTGTTTGTAATGACTCTATATAATATGTGAGTTTCACTTGTTGTATCGAAGAACTGAAATAAATTAACTTTTTGATGATATTCTAATTTTGTGAGAAGCACCAGTACATACACATATACTCTACATACACGCACATACACATACACATATACCGTACATGCACACACATATACATACACATTGATGCCCCCGGAAGAAGCTGGTGGCGAAATGCGCATCGGGGTGAGGGGATGCCCGAGCTGACCTCCTGTGGCAATTTCCATTATACAGGTAATAACTATTATTCAATGTCTCTGGAATAGCTTTGTACTTGGCTGATCATACAGCATTACTGATGTAAGCACTTATTCTTTTATTCTCCTATCCAGCCTCATTTTGTTTATGCTATTAGAGGACATACTATGATATTCATCTTTTTGTCTCATGATTAGAATTAGCTGCACACTTGCTACTTGAATACAGGTCTTTTTGAGTGCATTAATTAGTATAGTGTGGTTTATTATTTTAATGGGGTTACTGTACTACTTATTGATCAATTGTTTATCTTTACCCTTATTTTCACCACTCTCCCTTTTGCTATGCGTCCCCTATATGGCAAATCTGCTTTTTTGTCTTTACATTGTGGTTTTTAAATTAATTAAATAAAATATCATTTTATTGCCTTGTTGGATCTCTTCTTGTACCATCACATTTATGTGATATGTGGGATTTGTTCTATACACATATACCGTACTCATATATACATACACATACCGTACATACGCACAAACATACACACAGGTACACACATACACCGTACATACACGTATACCCATTATACAAATACTGTACATCCATACACAAATATACATACACACAGATACATATATTATATATACGTTATACGCACATAGATATACATATACTTACACACACATGCTGTAGATACACACATACACACAAACATACATAAAACCACACACATATATGTGTGTATATATAGTGTATATATATATATATATGTTATACACACACACACACAGAAGATCACATTGTATAAATGTATTTGCATTTTGCAGTGAGAAATAAGTATTTGATCCCTCTGGCAAACAAGACTTAATGCTTGGTGGCAAAACCCTTGTTGGCAAGCACAGCAGTCAAACATTTTTGTAGTTAATGATGTTTGTGCACATGACAGGAGGAATTTTGGTCCACTCCTCTTTGCAGATCATCTCTAAATCATTAAGATTTTGAGGCTGTCGCTTGGCAACTCGGAGCTTCAACTCCCTCCATAAGTCTTCTATGGGATTAAGGTCTTGAGACTGGCTAGGGCACTCCATGACCTTAATGTGCTTCTTTTTGAGCCACTCCTTTGTTGCCTTGGCTGTATGTCTAGGGTCATTGTCTTGCTGGAAGACCCAGCCATGACCCATTTTTAATGTCCTGACGGAGGGAAGGAGTTTGTCAATCAGGATTTTATGGTGCATGGCTCCATCCATTCTCCCATTGATGTGGTGAAGTAGTCCTGTGCCCTTAGCAGAGAAATACCCCCAAAACATAATGTTTCCACTTTCATGCTTGACAGTGGGGATGTGTTCTTTGGGTCATAGGCAGCATTTCTCCATCCAAACACGGCTAGTTGAGTTAATGCCAAAGACCTCAATTTCTGTCTCATCTGACCACAGCACTTTCTCTCAATCACTCACAGAATCATCCAGTTGTTCATTGACAAACTTCAGACGGGCTTGCACATGTGTCTTCTTGAGCAGGGAGACCTTGCGAGCACTGCAGGATTTTAAACCTTTACGGCGTAATGTGTTACCAATGGTTTTCTTGGTGAATGTAGTCCCAGCTGCCTTTAGATCATTAACAAGTTCCCCGTGTGGTTTTAGGCTGATCTCTCACCTTCCTTATGATCAAGGATACCCCACGAGGTGAGATTTTGCATAGTGCCCCAGATCGATGTCGGTTGACAGTCATTTTGTATTTCTTCCATTTTCTTACTATTGCACCAAGAGTTGTCTCCTTCTCACCCAGTGTCTTACTTATGGTTTTATAGCCCATTCCAGCTTTGTGCAGGTCTATGATCTCGTCCCTGACATCCTTATAAAGCTCTTTGGTCTTGCCCATGTTGTATAGGTTGGAGTCTGACTGATTGAGTCTGTGGTCAGAAGTCTTTTATATAGGTGACTGTTGTGAAATTGGATTTTGGGCTCCCCCGGTGGCCACTGGTGGAATTGAACTGGTGTGCATCATCCCCTCTGTTCACCTGTTTCCATCAGGATGTGGGAGTCGCTATTTAACCTTGCTCCTCTGTCACTTCCATGCCGGTCAACATTGTAATCAGAAGCCTTTCTGTGCATGTTCCTGCTGCTAGACAACTCCCAGCTAAGTTGGACTTTAGTCCTCGTTTGTTTTTGCATTTTGTTCCAGTTCACTGCTGTAGTTTCGTTTCTGTGTCTGGAAAGCTCTTGTGATCTGAAATTGCCACTCTGATGTTATGAGTTAATACTAGAGTCTTAAAGTAATTTCAGGATGGTATTTTGATAGGGTTTTCAGCTGACCATGAAAGTGCCCTTTCTGTCTTTCTGCTATCTAGTAAGCGGACCTCAATTTTGCTAAACCTATTTTCATACTACGTTTGTCATTTCATCTAAAATCACCGCCAATATATGTGGGGGCCTCTGTCTGCCTATCGGGGAAACTTCTCTAGAGGTGAGCCAGGACTATATTTTCCTCTGCCAGGATTAGTTAGTCCTCCGGCCGGCGCTGGGCGTCTAGGGATAAAACGCAGGCTACGCTACCCGGCTACTGTTAGTTGTGCGACAGGTTTAGTTCATGGTCAGTTTAGTTTCCATCCTTCCAAGAGCTAGTACCTTTGTTTGCTGGGCTATGTTCTCTTGCCATTGAGAACCATAACAGTTTGACCGGCCAAAAAAGGGTTAATTAATTGACAGAGAAAGGAGAGAAAAGAGAAGTCTGCTGAAGATTTTTTTTTTTTTTTTTTTTTCCCTTCCCTTCAGTTCTGAGTGTGCTTGTAATTGAATCTCTTGCAAGTCTGCCTATATTGCAGCCTTTCTCTCTCTCTCTCTCCTTCTAATCCTGGAATGGCTCTGTGTTCACCTGTTTAAAATGGATATTCAGAGTTTAGCTGCAGGTTTGAATAATCTCACCACGAAAGTTCAAAATTTACAAGATTTTGTTGTTCATGTTCCTATATCTGAACCTAGAATTCCTTTGCCTGAATTTTTCTCGGGGAATAGATCTTGCTTTCAAAATTTCAAAAATAATTGCAAGTTGTTTTTGTCCCTGAAATCTCGCTCTGCTGGAGATCCTGCTCAGCAGGTCAGGATTGTGATTTCCTTGCTCCGGGGCGACCCTCAGGATTGGGCTTTTGCATTGGCTCCAGGGGATCCTGCGTTGCTCAATGTGGATGCGTTTTTTCTGGCCTTGGGGTTGCTTTATGAGGAACCTCAGTTAGAGCTTCAGGCGGAAAAGGCCTTGATGTCCCTATCTCAGGGGCAAGACGAAGCTGAAATATACTGCCAGAAATTCCGTAAATGGGCTGTGCTTACTCAGTGGAATGAGTGCGCCCTGGCGGCGAATTTCAGAGAGGGTCTCTCTGATGCCATTAAGGATGTTATGGTGGGGTTCCCTGTGCCTGCGGGTCTGAATGAGTCCATGACAATGGCTATCCAGATCGATAGGCGTCTGCGGGAGCGCAAACCTGTGCACCATTTGGCGGTGTCTACTGAGAAGACGCCAGAGAATATGCAATGTGATAGAATTCTGTCCAGAAGTGAACGGCAGAATTTAAGACGAAAAAATGGGTTGTGCTTCTATTGCGGTGATTCAACTCATGTTATATCAGCATGCTCTAAGCGTACTAAGAAGCTTGATAAGTCTGTTTCAATTGGCACTTTACAGTCTAAGTTTATTCTATCTGTGACCCTGATTTGTTCTTTATCATCTATTACCGCGGATGCCTATGTCGACTCTGGCGCCGCTTTGAGTCTTATGGATTGGTCCTTTGCCAAACACTGTGGGTATGATTTGGAGCCTCTTGAAACTCCTATACCCCTGAAGGGGATTGACTCCACCCCATTGGCTAGTAATAAACCACAATACTGGACACAAGTAACTATGCGGATTAATCCGGATCATCAGGAGATTATTCGCTTTCTTGTGCTGTATAACCTACATGATGTCTTGGTGCTTGGATTGCCATGGCTGCAATCTCATAACCCAGTCCTTGACTGGAAAGCTATGTCTGTGTTAAGCTGGGGATGTAAGGGGAAGCATGGGGACGTACCTGTGGTTTCCATTTCATCATCTATTCCCTCTGAGATTCCTGAATTCTTGACTGAATATCGTGACGTTTTTGAAGAACCTAAGCTTGGTTCATTACCTCCGCACCGGGAGTGCGATTGTGCCATAGATTTGATTCCGGGTAGTAAATACCCTAAGGGTCGTTTATTTAATCTATCTGTGCCTGAACATGCTGCTATGCGAGAATATATAAAGGAGTCCTTGGAAAAGGGACATATTCGTCCTTCGTCATCTCCCTTAGGAGCCGGTTTTTTCTTTGTGGCTAAGAAAGATGGCTCTTTGAGACCGTGTATTGATTATCGGCTTTTGAATAAAATCACGGTTAAATATCAATATCCGTTGCCACTGCTGACTGATTTGTTTGCTCGCATAAAGGGGGCCAAGTGGTTCTCTAAGATAGATCTCTGTGGGGCGTATAATTTGGTGCGAATTATGCAGGGGGACGAGTGGAAGACCGCATTTAATACGCCCGAGGGCCACTTTGAGTATTTGGTGATGCCTTTTGGTCTTTCAAATGCCCCTTCAGTCTTTCAGTCCTTTATGCATGACATTTTCCGTGATTATTTGGATAAATTTATGATTGTGTATCTGGATGATATTTTGATTTTTTCGGATGACTGGGACTCTCATGTCCAGCAGGTCAGGAGGGTTTTTCAGGTTTTGCGGTCTAATTCCTTGTGTGTGAAGGGTTCTAAGTGCGTTTTTGGGGTTCAAAAGATTTCCTTTTTGGGATATATTTTTTCCCCCTCTTCCATCGAGATGGATCCTGTCAAGGTTCAGGCTATTTGTGATTGGACGCAACCCTCTTCTCTTAAGAGTCTTCAGAAATTTTTGGGCTTTGCTAACTTTTATCGTCGATTTATTGCTGGTTTTTCTGATGTTGTTAAACCATTGACTGATTTGACTAAGAAGGGTGCTGATGTTGCTGATTGGTCCCCTGCTGCTGTGGAGGCCTTTCGGGAGCTTAAGCGCCGCTTTTCTTCCGCCCCTGTGTTGCGTCAGCCTGATGTTGCTCTTCCTTTTCAGGTTGAGGTCGACGCTTCTGAAATCGGAGCTGGGGCAGTTTTGTCGCAGAGAAGTTACGATTGTTCCGTGATGAGACCTTGTGCCTTTTTCTCGCGTAAATTTTCGCCCGCCGAGCGGAATTATGATGTTGGGAATCGGGAGCTTTTGGCCATGAAGTGGGCTTTTGAGGAGTGGCGTCATTGGCTTGAGGGGGCTAGACATCAGGTGGTGGTATTGACTGACCACAAAAATCTAATTTATCTTGAGTCCGCCAGACGCCTGAATCCTAGACAGGCGCGCTGGTCGTTGTTTTTCTCTCGGTTTAATTTTGTGGTGTCCTACCTGCTGGGTTCTAAGAATGTTAAGGCGGATGCCCTTTCTAGGAGTTTTGAGCCTGACTCCCCTGGTAACTCTGAACCTACAGGTATCCTTAAGGATGGAGTGATATTGTCTGCCGTTTCTCCAGACCTGCGGCGGGCCTTGCAGGAGTTTCAGGCGGATAGACCTGATCGTTGCCCACCTGGTAGACTGTTTGTTCCTGATGATTGGACCAGTAAAGTCATTTCTGAGGTTCATTCTTCTGCGTTGACAGGTCATCCTGGAATCTTTGGTACCAGGGATTTGGTGGCAAGGTCCTTCTGGTGGCCTTCCCTGTCTCGAGATGTGCGAGGCTTTGTGCAGTCTTGTGACGTTTGTGCTCGGGCCAAGCCTTGTTGTTCTCGGGCTAGTGGATTGTTGTTGCCCTTGCCTATCCCGAAGAGGCCCTGGACGCACATCTCGATGGATTTTATTTCGGATCTTCCTGTTTCTCAGAAGATGTCTGTCATCTGGGTGGTGTGTGACCGTTTCTCTAAGATGGTCCATTTGGTTCCCCTGCCTAAGTTGCCTTCTTCTTCCGAGTTGGTTCCTCTGTTTTTTCAAAATGTGGTCCGTTTGCATGGTATTCCGGAGAATATCGTTTCTGACAGAGGAACCCAATTCGTGTCTAGATTTTGGCGAGCATTCTGTGCTAGGATGGGCATAGATTTGTCTTTCTCGTCTGCTTTCCATCCTCAGACTAATGGCCAGACCGAGCGGACGAATCAGACCTTGGAGACATATTTGAGGTGTTTTGTGTCTGCAGATCAGGATGATTGGGTTGCTTTTTTGCCTTTAGCGGAGTTTGCCCTCAATAATCGGGCCAGCTCTGCCACCTTGGTGTCTCCTTTTTTCTGTAATTCGGGGTTTCATCCTCGATTTTCTTCTGGTCAGGTGGAATCTTCGGATTGTCCTGGAGTGGATGCTGTGGTGGAGAGGTTGCATCAGATTTGGGGGCAGGTAGTGGACAATTTGAAGTTGTCCCAGGAGAAGACTCAGCTTTTTGCCAACCGCCGGCGTCGGGTTGGTCCTCGGCTTTGTGTTGGGGACTTGGTGTGGTTGTCTTCTCGTTTTGTCCCTATGAGGGTTTCTTCTCCTAAGTTTAAGACTCGGTTCATCGGCCCGTACAAGATATTGGAGATTCTTAACCCTGTGTCCTTCCGTTTGGACCTCCCTGCATCTTTTTCTATTCATAATGTTTTTCATCGGTCATTGTTGCGCAGGTATGAGGTACCGGTTGTGCCTTCCGTTGAGCCTCCTGCTCCGGTGTTGGTTGAGGGCGAGTTGGAGTACGTTGTGGAAAAAATCTTGGACTCCCGTGTTTCCAGACGGAAACTCCAGTATCTGGTCAAATGGAAGGGATACGGTCAGGAGGATAATTCTTGGGTGACTGCCTCTGATGTTCATGCCTCCGATCTGGTCCGTGCCTTTCATAGGGCTCATCCTGATCGCCCTGGTGGTTCTGGTGAGGGTTCGGTGCCCCCTCCTTGAGGGGGGGGTACTGTTGTGAAATTGGATTTTGGGCTCCCCCGGTGGCCACTGGTGGAATTGAACTGGTGTGCATCATCCCCTCTGTTCACCTGTTTCCATCAGGATGTGGGAGTCGCTATTTAACCTTGCTCCTCTGTCACTTCCATGCCGGTCAACATTGTAATCAGAAGCCTTTCTGTGCATGTTCCTGCTGCTAGACAACTCCCAGCTAAGTTGGACTTTAGTCCTTGTTTGTTTTTGCATTTTGTTCCACTTCACTGCTGTAGTTTCGTTTCTGTGTCTGGAAAGCTCTTGTGATCTGAAATTGCCACTCTGATGTTATGAGTTAATACTAGAGTCTTAAAGTAATTTCAGGATGGTATTTTGATAGGGTTTTCAGCTGACCATGAAAGTGCCCTTTCTGTCTTTCTGCTATCTAGTAAGCGGACCTCAATTTTGCTAAACCTATTTTCATACTACGTTTGTCATTTCATCTAAAATCACCGCCAATATATGTGGGGGCCTCTGTCTGCCTATCGGGGAAACTTCTCTAGAGGTGAGCCAGGACTATATTTTCCTCTGCCAGGATTAGTTAGTCCTCCGGCCGGCGCTGGGCGTCTAGGGATAAAACGCAGGCTACGCTACCCGGCTACTGTTAGTTGTGCGACAGGTTTAGTTCATGGTCAGTTTAGTTTCCATCCTTCCAAGAGCTAGTACCTTTGTTTGCTGGGCTATGTTCTCTTGCCATTGAGAACCATAACAGGTGACTATGCAAGACGGCTATCTTTAATGCAGGTAACAAGTTGATTAGGATTGTCTAACTGGTCTGTAGGGCCAGAACTCTTAATGGTTGTATATAATTTATACAATGTGATTTTCTGGATTTTATTTTTGATATTCTATCACTCAATGTTAAAGGTGGTGTAGGCAAAGGCCGGCATGACAGGGGGTTGGAGTGGGTGGGGATAGGGCTAGTGGGGTGGGGAATGCAAATGGATCGTTATAGGGTGAGCTTGGGGAGGGGTTTGGGCAGTTCCCACTCTGGAATCGGCGTGAGCAGTCCCACCCGCCCTTATTTATTATGGTTGGTGGGTTGGCTTTTGGTTCATGGTGGCTGTGATGCGGTTGGGGGGGTCCTTGAAGTTGGTAAAAAGTGCAGCCCTAAAATTAGAGATGCAAATCTCGTCCATACACACATCTAAGCGTTCCAACACCCTAAAGAAAACCGAGTGCCTCCCGTCCCCCAGACTACCCCTTCTTCAAAACCCTTTAAGTGCTTGCTTCACCAGAAACATTTTCATCAAATCTCTCTGACCCGAAGCTTAAAACCAAAAGCCACTGCTGCACTAATCCGCCCAACTTTTGCTGCAGACCACTCCTCAGCTACCCCACAACTCAACCATGATAATAATGCTCCCACATGGTCCTCAACAGTACTGCTACCCCCGCATGACAGCAACCACTTCTCCCACGAACACCATACCGATTGATAAGCGGCCCACGTGCTGGGAGCCAAAAACATGGATCAAAGGTTCTACAGCCCGGAGACCACGCTCCAAAGCTCCGCCGGGCACTCCAAACCCTGTTCCTTTGCCTCCGAGGCCAGTAACCGGAAATGCTCCCACTGAAATGGGGCAAGGAATCAGCGATGGAATTTTTTACTTCTGGCACATGCGAGGCAGTAACGTACAAATTTATGGATAAGCAAGACAAAACAAACTGCCGCAGAACCCGTATCACCGGAGGTGAGGATGGCGTCTGTTGTGAACTCTATTTTTAGGCTCCCTCTAGTGGTCACAAGCGGTACTGTGTAGTGTTGTCTTCTGCAGGTTGGCTGCATCAGCTGGTTCGTTATTCTTGGTTCGTTTCCTATTTAACTCACCTGGATACTCAATTCCTTGCCTGCTATCAATGTATTCAGTTCTCTTCAGATTCCTTGTGATTACCTTGCTCCCAGCCTCTCCAAGACAAGCTAAGTTTTTGTCCGTTCATTTTTTGATTATCAGCATTCATCATGTTTCTTGTCCAGCTTGCTAAGATGTGATCTCCTCGCTTGCTGGTTGCTCTAGGGGACTGAGTTTCTCACCCCACACCGTTAGTTGGTGCGGGGGTTCTTGAAATCTCAGTGTGGATATTTTGTTAGGGTTTTTTACTGACCGCACAGACCCCTTACTATTTTCTGCTATCTAGTATTAGTGGGCCTCATTTGCTGAATCTGTTTTCACCCCTGTGTATGTGCCTTCCTCTTACCTCACCGTTATTATTTGTTGGGGGCTTCTATATCTTTGGGGATTATTTCTCTGGAGGCAAGAGAGGCCTTCCTTGTTGCGGGATGTGCGTTCCTTTGTGCAGTCTTGTGGGATTTGTGCTTGGGCTAAGCCTTGCTGTTCTCGTGCCAGCGGTTTACTTTTGCCTTTGCCTGTCCCGAAGAGGCCTTGGACGCACATTTCCATGGATTTTATTTCGGATCTTCCAGTATCTCAGAAAATGTCTGTCATCTGGGTGGTGTGTGATCGTTTTTCCAAGATGGTCCATTTGGTGCCCTTGCCTAAGTTGCCTTCCTCCTCCGATTTGGTTCCTCTATTTTTTCAGAATGTGGTTCGCTTGCACAGCATTCCTGAAAATATTGTGTCTGATAGAGGATCCCAGTTTGTGTCCAGGTTTTGGCGGACTTTTTGTGCTAAGATGGGCATTGATTTATCTTTTTCGTCGGCCTTCCATCCTCAGACTAATGGCCAAACCGAGCGAACTAATCAGACGTTGGAAACTTATTTGAGATGTTTTGTTTCTGCTGATCAGGATGATTGGGTGACTTTTTTGCCATTGGCCGAGTTTGCCCTTAATAATCGGGCTAGTTCTGCTACTTTGGTTTCGCCTTTTTTCTGCAATTCTGGTTTCCATCCTCGTTTTTCCTCGGGTCAGGTTGAGTCTTCTGACTGTCCTGGGGTGGATTCTGTGGTGGATAGGTTGCAGCAGATTTGGAACCATGTGGTGGACAATTTGAGGTTGTCACAGGAGAAGGCTCAGCGCTTTGCCAACCGCCGCCGCGGTGTGGGTCCCCGACTTCGTGTTGGGGATTTGGTGTGGCTGTCTTCTTGGTATGTTCCTATGAAGGTCTCCTCTCCTAAATTCAAGCCTCGCTTCATCGGTCCTTATAAGATCTTGGAAATCCTTAACCCGGTGTCTTTTCGTTTGGATCTCCCAGCATCGTTTGCCATTCATAATGTGTTCCATAGGTCTTTGTTGCGGAGGTATGTGGTGCCTGTGGTTCCTTCTGTTGAGCCTCCTGCTCCGGTGCTGGTCGAGGGCGAATTGGAGTACGTGGTGGAGAAGATTTTGGATTCTCGTATCTCTAGACGGAGGCTTCAGTATTTGGTGAAGTGGAAGGGCTATGGTCAGGAGGATAATTCCTGGGTTGTCGCCTCTGATGTTCATGCGGCCGATTTGGTTCGTGCCTTCCACGCGGCTCATCCTGATCGCCCTGGGGGTCTTGATGAGGGTTCGGTGACCCCTCCTCAAGGGGGGGTACTGTTGTGAACTCTATTTTTAGGCTCCCTCTAGTGGTCACAAGCGGTACTGTGTAGTGTTGTCTTCTGCAGGTTGGCTGCATCAGCTGGTTCGTTATTCTTGGTTCGTTTCCTATTTAACTCACCTGGATACTCAGTTCCTTGCCTGCTATCAATGTATTCAGTGCTTTTCAGATTCCTTGTGATTACCTTGCTCCCAGCCTCTCCAAGACAAGCTAAGTTTTTGTCCGTTCATTTTTTGATTATCAGCATTCATTCATGTTTCTTGTCCAGCTTGCTAAGATGTGATCTCCTTGCTTGCTGGTTGCTCTAGGGGACTGAGTTTCTCCCCCCACACCGTTAGTTGGTGCGGGGGTTCTTGAAATCTCAGTGTGGATATTTTGTTAGGGTTTTTTACTGACCGCACAGACCCCTTACTATTTTCTGCTATCTAGTATTAGTGGGCCTCATTTGCTGAATCTGTTTTCACCCCTGTGTATGTGCCTTCCTCTTACCTCACCGTTATTATTTGTTGGGGGCTTCTATATCTTTGGGGATTATTTCTCTGGAGGCAAGAGAGGTCTTTCTTTCTCTCTAGGGGTAGTTAGTTCCTCAGGCTGGCTCGAGACGTCTAGGATTTTTTTAGGCACGTTCACCGGCTACTTCTAGTGTGTTTGGATAGGTTCAGATTTGCGGTTAGTCCAGTTTGCCACCTCCCTAGAGCTTGTCCTATGTTTGTTGCTTAGCTGGAGTAATTCGTGATCCTCAACCACTAAGGATCATAACAGGCGTCATACTGTTAATAGCGCACACCACACCCATGTTATCTCAATTGAAGCGAACTCTTCTGTCTTGAAAATCATCCCCCCACAAATGAACAGCTACCAAAATGGGAAATATCTCTACATTTTTGACTAAACCAACGGAAACCATTCCTTAGGTCATCTAGCGGCACACCACTGACTTCTAAAATACTCCCCAAAACCAATCCTCCTGCCGGAAGCAACCGTAAACAAATCCTAATCAACATTGCCCACTACCTCCTCCATGAGCAGCGAACGGCTGTTGTAATGCGCTAAAAACCTGTCCCAAACTTCCAGATCCGCATTATGCTCGCTAGATAAATGAATCAAATGATGTGGAGCCCGAACTCCTGCCGTGGCTCTGGTCAACCTACGCGAAAACACTCTCCCCATCGGAATAATGCGACAAGTAAAATTAAATTTCCTGAGAAGTGGCTGAACTTCACATAGCGATAGCTTTTTCAAATGCCTTGCTCATGCCACTTCTTCCCTCAAAGCTACCACCTTCTCCGATGGCAACCTGAACTCCCAATTGACCGAATCAATCACGATACCCAAGAAAGAAAGGCTTGTACAGGGCCCTTCAGTTTTACCTGGAGCTAGCGGCACACCAAAACGCTCCTCCACCCATACAACTGTCCTCAAAATCACTTCGCAACACCTGGACTGACCAGGCCCAATACACAAAGAATCATGCAAGTAATGTATCAAGGAATCAAAACCTGACCCATCCCTAACAACCCTTTCAAGAAAAAAACTGAAAGCCTCAAAAAACGCACAAGACAACGAGCAGCCCATAGGCAAACATCTGTCAACAAAAAAACCCCGCCCTAATAACAACCCACGCTCACTCTCCTGATGAACCAGTAACAAACGAAATGCAGATTTGATATAATTTTTTGCCAAAAGTGCACCACTGCCACAACTACGCACCAAGCGCACTGCCTCATCAAATGATGTATAAACAACGGAGCAAAGCTCCGGGTCTATCTTGTCATTCACCGACCTACCATGGGGATACGACAAATGATGAATAAGCCGGAATTTGTTTGGCTCCTTCTTTGGAACCACACCCAGTGGTGAAACCACTAAATCTACCAACGGACGAGCTTGAAAAGGTCCAGACATCCTACCCAAAGCAACCTTCTTGCCCAACTTCTCCGTAACAACTTCAGCATATTGCTCGGCCAACCTAAGATCCCTAAGAATTGAGGTATGTCAAACAGAGGAGCAGGGATCTTAAAACCATCTCTAAAACCAGACAATAAAAGTTCAGCCCTACTCCTATCCGGGAACCTATTTAGATAAGGGACCATCGCGTCCATTTTCACTGGTGTCACCCCATTTGGTATTACTATTGTCTGGCTTTCACTTGTTTTTCTGGAAAACATCTAGCAGCGCCATGGGAGGAACCACTGCAGTGCGAGCACTGGTGCTTGAACTTGCAGGTGGTCCCAAATTTACACTGGCCTTCGTTAAACTGCCAGCACAATCCTTGTTTCTGGCCTCCCGATTGACAAACTGGCCCCCGGCCCCCTGCGTACTCCACTGAGAGGCAGACTGGCCGGGGACTTGGCCCCACTCTGAAAGGAATGACCAAACCTGGATGGTGTCATAACCTGCAGCCACAGACCAATGTCCTTTTGATCCCACCAGATTGCAAGACGAATAGCCTTTCTCTGCCTGAACTGCTCATCATACCGTAGCCAATCTTGGCCCCCATAAACCCTGTGCGCCTCCCCTATAGAGTCCATGTAGCAGAACAAAGCAGAGCAATTCTCCGGCGCGTTCTCCCCTATCACACATGCCAAAATCACAAACGCCTGCAGCCAATTGACAAACGTCTGAGGTATAAGACGCCACCTACGTTTTTCCTCTTCCTCTTTCTTACTCTCATCTTTTTTTCCCTTATCTAAGTTAAACTTTTCCAACGGTAGAAGTAAAAGATCTCAACATATTCATCATTCCAAATCTTCTTGCGCACATCTATCTTCAGATGAGCCCCCAGGGGGTCCTCAAAGCAAACATAAACCTCACCATGTGTCCTATCATCTAAATTAATCCTACATTCATTTTCATTTTCTGTCTGAATAGACACTGACACCGGATCCAATATTCTAACGGGCGCTACCAAACCTAAACCAGGAAAAACCTGACCCACCCCTTGCGATCACAACCATGCAGCTAAGTGAGTCAGAGTAGACCTATCACCTTCCAAACACGTAAGCAACTCTCGCACATTACTCAGCACCTCTCTAACCCCGTCACCCAACTCAGTCTGAACCCCCCCACGCCTGATCCCGGGACTACCGACCCCAACACCTGACTAACCTCCAACAACAGTGACGGTGAAGACGATGGCAACAGACAAGACATAGAATTATCCTCACCAGGCTGCGAGGGAGCTGTGAACCCCCCAGCCGAAGACCTTTTCGTCAATCCAGCCGTGTGTTGTCCCCATCGTGACTCCTGGACCCTCCGAACCCTTGATGATCCCGACGCCCTGGCCCTGACAGGCCGCTCGATCCTGGACGTGACTCTTCCGAAGACGCTCCCTGGACCAGCAGGCCCCCCCGGGAGTTTAGCCCCCCGAGGACCGACCCTCTGCCTGCTCTGCTCCCCATGGACAAATGCTGTAGTTCCACTCCAGCCCTGCTAGAGGGTGACGCCGATTGGCCAAGATCCTCTGGTCTGGCAGCCCCGAATACACTGGGGCTCTCTCTGCCACCACATCTAAAGAGGTTATCCTCCAATGTCTCTATCCTGAGGAAAAGGCGGGCCGCCTGACAGGGTCATCGCCATGGCAACCTGCCGTGACATCACAGGAGGCACCAGGGGTCCCGGCACGCACAGGCTCTGCTTCCAACTGCAACAGAGGTGAAGGCCTACTCACCACCACAGGCCCCAGCCTGGCTGTCGGATTCCTCCCAGACCGGAGCCTGCTTAAACGTTTGTGGGCAGGCACCCAGCTTGGAGGGTCCCTGGAGGGGCTCCTGTGCTGGCGCTGGGACCAAGGAGGAGCATCGGGGGACAAGCGCTCTGGAGGCCGAACACGCCGGGGATGCTACGCAGCAGATGACTCCCCTGGCACCGACCTGCCCCCACTTCCTATGATCGCTGCCACCTGGGCCTCCAGCCACCCAGGCGGCTGACTCTCCGCAGCCAACCGCAGCCTCTCCAGGACCTGGACCCCATGGTAAGAGCAAGGGGGATGAGGGGACAGCTCACGCCGATTCCGGAGCAGGAACTGGCCAAACCCCTCCCCAAGCTTGCCCTATAATGACCCATTTGCCTACCCCACCCCACTAGCCCTATCCTCACCCACTCCAATCCCCTGACATGCCGGCCTTTGCCTACACCGCCGGGGGGCGGCTTGCTCCTGCCTGTACTTGAGCATCTGTCCTCAAGCGGTGGTCTGAGTTCACTATCAGGGAGTGACTTTTCGCCCTATTGGCCTACAAAACTTTTAACAATATAAGCACCCTCATGATGCCAATACTGTTAACATTTGTGCGGAATAGAGAACTATTGGCTCCCTGCTCTGCCTCTTACTCTGGAAGGCCACAGGCTACTTGTGGCCTGCGGTGAGCTGCATGTCACTAGTCTCCAACAGACATCATGAGGTGCAATGACATCTATGATTAGCACCTTGTCGCTGGACTACTGTATCTTAAGTTGTTGAGGAGACAGAGCTTGCGGTGGTCAAAAAAACAGGATTAGGTGAGTATGTGTGTATATATATATATATAATTTTTTTAATTATTATGGAGCCTGTCAGGGTGTGAGGGGCTGTGGAATATGTGGAATACTGTGTATAGAGGGGCTATGGGGCATCAAACATTATATAGAGGTATGGGGAATACAGTGTATAGAAGGGCTATGGGGCACCATACTGTGTATATGGAGCTGAGAATGTAAGCCCGCAAGGTCCTCGCCCCTCTGTATCAGTCTGTAATTGTTAGTTTGTTTACTGTAAGTGATATCTGTAACTTGTATGTAACTCATTCTCATGTACAGCACCATGGAATCAATGGTGCTATATATAAATAATAATAATAATACTCCATATAAGGAGCTTTATAGGGGGCTATGGAGCATCATACCGCATATAGTGAATTGTGGAGGCCATCATACTGTGTATAGAAAGATGTAGGAAATCATACTGTGTGGGAGCTTGTAGGGGTATCATACTGTTTGTTAAGAGTTGTGGGAGCCATCGTACTGTATATGGGGGTCTATGGGCTATCATACTGTGTGTAGTGGGAACCTTTGTTCACTAAAAGTCTAAATGGGGGACATTTGTTTTTTCAACTTGGGCATCAGAAAAGCTAGAATCGGCCCTGCCTGGTAGTTATGACCATGTTGACAATGTGTAGCAGAAGTCATTGCCTGTCTCTAGCCTATTTATTTTTCACTTGATATGTGTCACTATGTGTTTTGCCCTACAGATACTGATAGACATTCCAATTGTATACAGTCCATAGATTGTGCTTAGACTTGTGTTGGTTTCTCACTTACCCAACATATTCAGTGAGTATAGATGAACGATTTAAGACATCAAATGGAATCCTAGGAACTTTACAATAAAATGTATTTGTTAACTATTTTGATGCCTTTGTACAATATACATTAATTTACGCTGGGTTCTGTGCTGAACACCTGTAATCCTCCAATTGATAAAAAAAAGCCATCCCATGAAGTATCAAATCACTATAGAAAAACAAATATACGGTAATTTAGTTAGGAAATATTAGGTCATTTTTGCTCTCGAGAGAAAGTGCTGAACAAGGATTTCTAATAATCCTTAGGGGACATGTAAGGACACAGAAAAGTCGCCCGCTAGGAGTAGCCTGAGCCCATTCCATTTCTGGATAAAGAAAAAAAATGAGTCGAGTAAGTTGGCAGTGGTCTAGCGTATCTCGCCTGTCTCAGAGCTGCTGCATATGAGGAGAAATATCCATCTGGATGTGGAGGGAAGGAGGGAGGTTACAGTTTATTTATTTTTATCTACAGGCAATAATTGTGCTAATTATCCTCCTGCCGCAGCTTTCTGCCAGCAATAATGGCCATACGAGTGCACGCTGCTTCTGCAGTTGTATCCCGATCAATGTTCCTGATTGCATGCACCATTACTGAGTGCACGCGGCTTGCAGGGCACAACTTGTCGCTGGGCAGTTCAAAACTTTCACCCTGCCTGTCAAACATAAGAAAATGAAAGGAGATTAGATGTCCTTTGCAGACAGATGTTCAGCCTGAATATCCCTCTGCCTCCTTTAATGACAGCCCTGCAATTATTTCCCAATTTACTCAAAGGGTCAAGCTCAAAATGTGCTTTGGAATGACTGGGGCGGACCAGGGTGAAGGCTTGAAAAGTCTGGCAGAACTGCTCAACTCTGTAATAGGGAAAGATAAGACCCTTCCCAAACATTCAGGAGGAATATAAAAACATGGCAGTGTGAGACGGCCGCATGCTGTCATCCACTTCACACCTGTTAAAAAAATTTTTTTTTGCAACAGTCAGACCTTGTTGGACACATCCATTCAAACAATGTACTGAATTATATTTGCATGCAGCTAAATTGGCTGTCAGAAGCACTGCAGGGTAACGGGAGTACTTCTTCTCCTACCCACGATATGGTTATGATATTTTTTTCGATATTCCCATCATCCTGATGTGAGATCTAAGAGGTGCTAAAAGGGTTCATGTAACATGCTTTATGACTACAGCAAATAAAACAGGAGAGCTGAGCCATCATCTTTAAGTCCTCAAACCTGATTGGCAAATTTTGGCTACTCACTGGATTTTCTGGGCAATATGTCTCCTCCATATTTCAGGAGCCGCATTATACATGAGATTTATAAAATCTCATCCATACGTTGCAGAGAAAACTCATGGGTAAAAAAAAATGACCAGCGCTATGGATTTGACATCTGTAGCCTGTCGATTTATTGTTGTGAACTCTATTTTTGGGCTCCCTCTAGTGGTCACAAGCGGTACTGTGTAGTGTTGTCTTTCTGCAGGTTGGCAGCATCAGCTGGTTCGTTATCCTTGGTTGGTTTCCTATTTAGCTCACCTGGATACTCAGTTCCTTGCCTGCTCTCAATGTATTCAGTGCTCTTCAGATTCCTTGTGACTACCTTGCTCCCAGTCTCTCCAAGACAAGCTAAGTTTTTGTTTGTTTATTTTTTGATTATCAGAATTCATCATGTTTCTTGTCCAGCTTGCTAAAATGTGATTTCCTCGCTTGCTGGTTGCTCTAGGGGACTGAGTTTCTCCCCCCACACCGTTAGTTGGTGCGGGGGTTCTTGAAATCTCAGTGTGGATATTTTGTAAGGGTTTTTACTGACCGCACAGACCCCTTTTCTATTTTCTGCTATCTAGTATTAGTGGGCCTCATTTGCTGAATCTGCTTTCACCCCTGTGTATGTGCCTTCCTCTTACCTCACCGTTATTATTTGTTGGGGGCTTCTATATCTTTGGGGATTATTTCTCTGGAGGCAAGTGAGGTCTTTCTTTCTCTCTAGGGGTAGTTAGTTCCTCAGGCTGGCTCGAGACGTCTAGGATTTTAGTCACGTTCACCGGCTACCTCTAGTGTGTTGGATAGGTTCAGATTTGCGGTCAGTCCAGTTACCACCTCCCTAAAGCTTGTCCTATGTTTTGTTACTTAGCTGGAGTATTTTGTGATCCTCAACCACTAAGGATCATAACAGTAGAGCAGGCCAAAAAAGTGTTTAATGCATCGCAGAAGTGGGATAAAAAGAAGACCTGAGTACATTTTTTTTTTCCTCCCGCTTTTCCTTTGCTGCAGTCTGTTTAGCTTCTTTCATCCCCTTGAACTCTGGGTGGTTTTGAGCTCAGCTGCAGACATGAATGTTCAGACTCTGACTTCTAGTGTGGATCATCTTACTGCACGGGTGCAAAGTATTCAGGATTTTGTTATTCATAGCCCTATGTCAGAACCAAAGATACCCATTCCTGAGTTGTTTTCTGGAGATAGATCTAGGTTTCTAAATTTTAAGAATAATTGTTAGTTATTTCTATCTCTGAGACCTCGTTCCTCTGGTGATTCCGCTCAGCAAGTTAAAATTGTTATCTCCTTGTTGCATGGCGACCCTCAAGATTGGGCTTTCTCTCTGGCGCCAGGAGATCCTGCATTGCTTAATGTAGATGCATTTTTTCTGGCTCTTGGACTGCTTTATGAGGAGCCTAATCTTGAGAATCAGGCAGAAAAAGCGTTGCTGGCTATCTCTCAAGGTCAGGATGAAGCAGAGGTGTATTGTCAAAAATTTCGGAAATGGTCGGTGCTTACTCAATGGAATGAGTGTGCCCTGGCTGCAAATTTCAGAGAAGGTCTTTCTGAGGCCATTAAGAATGTTATGGTGGGGTTTCCCACCCCTACAAGTCTGAGTGATTCTATGGCTTTAGCCATTCAGGTTGATCGGCGTTTGCGGGAGCGCAAATCTGCTCATCCATTGGCGGTATTTTCTGAACAGAGACCTGAGTCTATGCAATGTGACCGAACTCTGACCAGAATTGAGCGACAAAGTCATAGACGTCAAAATGGGTTGTGCTTTTACTGTGGTGATTCTACTCATGTTATCTCAGCATGCTCTAAACGCTTAAAAAAAATCGCTAAACCTGTCACCATTGGTACTATGCAGCCTAAATTTATTTTGTCTGTTACTTTGATTTGTTCTTTGTCGTCCTACCCGGTTATGGCTTTTGTGGATTCAGGTGCTGCCCTGAATCTGATGGATTTGTCGTTTGCCAGGCGCTGTGGTTTTGTCCTGGAGGCTTTGGAATTTCCTATTCCTCTGAGGGGAATTGATGCTACGCCATTGGCTGAGAATAAGCCTCAGTATTGGACGCAAATGACCATGTGCATGACTCCCGTACATCAGGAGGTGATTCGCTTTCTTGTTCTGCATAATTTGCATGATGTTGTCGTTTTGGGTCTGCCATGGCTGCAGGCTCATAATCCAGTTTTAGATTGGAAAGCTATGTCTGTGTCAAGTTGGGGTTGTCAGGGAATTCATGGCGATGCTCCGTTGGTGTCTATTGCTTCTTCCACTCCTTCTGAGGTCCCTGAGTTTTTGTCTGACTACCAGGATGTATTTGATGAGCCCAGGTCCAGTGCCCTGCCCCCTTATAGGGATTGTGACTGTGCTATAAATTTAATTCCTGGTAGTAAATTCCCTAAGGGACGACTTTTTAATCTGTCTATACCAGAGCATGCCGCGATGCGGAGTTATATAAAGGAGTCTTTGGAGAAGGGACATATTCGCCCATCCTCTTCCCCTCTTGATGCAGGATTTTTTTTTGTGGCCAAGAAGGACGGTTCTTTGAGACCTTGTATAGATTATCGTCTTCTGAATAAAATCACAGTCAAATTTCAGTATCCTTTACCACTATTGTCTGATTTGTTTGCTCGGATTAAGGGTGCCAGTTGGTTCACCAAGATAGATCTCAGTGGTGCGTATAACCTTGTGCGCATTAAGCAGGGAGATGAATGGAAAACAGCATTTAATACGCCTGAAGGCCATTTTGAGTACTTGGTGATGCCTTTTGGACTCTCTAATGCTCCTTCTGTGTTTCAGTCCTTCATGCATGACATCTTCCGAGAATATCTGGATAAATTTATGATTGTTTATCTGGATGACATTTTGGTCTTTTCTGATGATTGGGAGTCCCATGTGAAGCAGGTCAGGATGGTGTTTCAGGTCCTGCGTGCTAATGCTTTATTTGTGAAGGGCTCAAAATGCCTCTTCCGAGTACAGAAGGTCTCCTTTTTGGGTTTTATTTTTTCTCCTTCTACTGTGGAGATGGACCCAGTCAAGGTCCAGGCTATTCATGACTGGACTCAGCCCACGTCTGTTAAGAGTCTTCAGAAGTTCTTGGGTTTTGCTAATTTTTACCGTCGTTTCATCGCTAATTTTTCTAGCGTGGTTAAACCTTTGACAGATTTGACCAAGAAGGGTTCTGATGTGACTAATTGGTCTCCTGTGGCCGTGGAGGCCTTTCGGGAGCTGAAGCACAGGTTTATACTGTACAATGACCGCACATAATGCTCCATACTGTATAATGACCGCACATGATGCTCCATACTGTATAATGGCCACACATGATGCTCCATTCTGTATAATGGCCGCACATGAGGCTCCATACTGTATAATGACCGCACATAATGCTCCATACTGTATAATGACCGCACATAATGCTCCATACTGTATAATGACTGCACATGATGCTCCATACTGTATATTGACCGCACATGATGCTCCATACTGTATAATGACCGCACATGATGCTCCATACTGTATAATGACTGCACATGATGCTCCATACTGTATATTGACCGCACATGATGCTCCATACTGTATAATGACCGCACATGATGCTCCATACTGTATAATGACCGCACATGATGCTCCATACTGTATAATGACTGCACATGAGGCTCCATACTGTATATACTGTGCACTGTACTATGTGCACATATATAGTGTTATATACACTGAGCACTGACCAGGCTGCAGGAACTCACATTATAATATAGTATATTATAATGTGAGTTCCTGCAGCCTGGTCAGTGCTCAGTGCACATAACACTATATATGTGCACATAGTACAAATATATATCTGATATATAATGTGGGATGTCCTGGAGCCGGGCTCAGGGTCACACAGTGCAGGGTGAGGATCACTGTGACTTATTGCTGCAGCTTCAGCTTACATGCAGATCGGGTGACGCTGGAGCCGAGACCTTATCTGTATGTAAACTTAAGGTGGTGCAATAAATCTCACAGTACAGAGAGATCCTCTACAGAAAGCAGATAAGAAAGCAGGAGTGAGATGAAGCCCGTCACATACCTCCTGCCCGGGACCCCATGGCTTTCTACTAACTTCATCTCTCCTCTCCGGCGCGCAGGTGACGTCAGATCAGCAGACACACAGGCTCCTGCTGTGTCTGCAATAGGAGGATGCCGGCCGGCACTTGTACACTGCTAATACAGTGCGGGGCCTGCACCCGTGCACCGATCTACTGCAGCAGCACAAAGCCGGGCCCCTGTATGTCCCTGCCTGCAAGGGCCCCCCTCCACCTCCGGGCCCCGGTGCGGCTGCACCGGTTGAACCGGCGGTAGGTCCGCCCCTGGACCAGCAGAGTTATTTCCGAGGTTCATTCTTCGGTGTTGGCGGGTCATCCTGGGATTTTTGGTACCAGAGATTTGGTGGCTAGGTCCTTCTGGTGGCCTTCCTTGTCGCGGGATGTGCGTTCCTTTGTGCAGTCTTGTGGGATTTGTGCTCGGGCTAAGCCTTGCTGTTCTCGTGCTAGCGGTTTGCTTTTGCCTTTGCCTATTCCGAAAAGGCCTTGGACGCACATTTCCATGGATTTTATTTTGGATCTTCCAGTATCTCAGAAAATGTCTGTCATCTGGGTGGTGTGTGATCGTTTTTCCAAGATGGTCCATTTGGTGCCCTTGCCTAAGTTGCCTTCTTCCTCCGATTTGGTTCCTCTATTTTTCAGAATGTGGTTCGCTTGCACGGCATTCCTGAAAATATTGTGTCTGATAGAGGATCCCAGTTTGTGTCCAGGTTTTGGCGGACTTTTTGTGCTAAGATGGGCATTGATTTGTCTTTTTCGTCGGCCTTCCATCCTCAGACTAATGGCCAAACCGAGCGAACTAATCAGACGTTGGAAACTTATTTGAGATGTTTTGTTTCTGCTGATCAGGATGATTGGGTGACTTTTTTGCCATTGGCCGAGTTTGCCCTTAATAATCGGGCTAGTTCTGCTACTTTGGTTTCGCCTTTTTTCTGCAATTCTGGTTTCCATCCTCGTTTTTCCTCGGGTCAGGTTGAGTCTTCTGACTGTCCTGGGGTGGATTCTGTGGTGGATAGGTTGCAGCAGATTTGGAACCATGTGGTGGACAATTTGAGGTTGTCACAGGAGAAGGCTCAGCGCTTTGCCAACCGCCGCCGCGGTGTGGGTCCCCAACTTCGTGTTGGGGATTTGGTGTGGCTGTCTTCTCGGTATGTTCCTATGAAGGTCTCCTCTCCTAAATTCAAGCCTCGCTTCATCGGTTCTTATAAGATCTTGGAAATCCTTAACCCGGTGTCTTTTCGTTTGGATCTCCCAGCATCGTTTGCCATTCATAATGTGTTCCATAGGTCTTTGTTGCGGAGGTATGTGGTGCCTGTGGTTCCTTCTGTTGAGCCTCCTGCTCCGGTGCTGGTCGAGGGCGAATTGGAGTACGTGGTGGAGAAGATTTTGGATTCTCGTATCTCTAGACGGAGGCTTCAGTATTTGGTTAAGTGGAAGGGCTATGGTCAGGAGGATAATTCCTGGGTTGTCGCCTCTGATGTTCATGCGGCCGATTTGGTTCGTGCCTTCCACGCGGCTCATCCTGATCGCCCTGGGGGTCTTGATGAGGGTTCGGTGACCCCTCCTCAAGGGGGGGGTACTGTTGTGAACTCTATTTTTGGGCTCCCTCTAGTGGTCACAAGCGGTACTGTGTAGTGTTGTCTTTCTGCAGGTTGGCAGCATCAGCTGGTTCGTTATCCTTGGTTGGTTTCCTATTTAGCTCACCTGGATACTCAGTTCCTTGCCTGCTCTCAATGTATTCAGTGCTCTTCAGATTCCTTGTGACTACCTTTCTCCCAGTCTCTCCAAGACAAGCTAAGTTTTTGTTTGTTTATTTTTTGATTATCAGCATTCATCATGTTTCTTGTCCAGCTTGCTAAAATGTGATTTCCTCGCTTGCTGGTTGCTCTAGGGGACTGAGTTTCTCCCCCCACACCGTTAGTTGGTGCGGGGGTTCTTGAAATCTCAGTGTGGATATTTTGTAAGGGTTTTTTACTGACCGCACAGACCCCTTTTCTATTTTCTGCTATCTAGTATTAGTGGGCCTCATTTGCTGAATCTGCTTTCACCCCTGTGTATGTGCCTTCCTCTTACCTCACCGTTATTATTTGTTGGGGGCTTCTATATCTTTGGGGATTATTTCTCTGGAGGCAAGTGAGGTCTTTCTTTCTCTCTAGGGGTAGTTAGTTCCTCAGGCTGGCTCGAGACGTCTAGGATTTTAGTCACGTTCACCGGCTACCTCTAGTGTGTTGGATAGGTTCAGATTTGCGGTCAGTCCAGTTTACCACCTCCCTAAAGCTTGTCCTATGTTTTGTTACTTAGCTGGAGTATTTTGTGATCCTCAACCACTAAGAATCATAACATTTATGCTGCGGATGTTCACCACACTTTTATCAGCAGCATGAACGCAGTGGTAACTGCAATGATGTCCACACAACTCAGTGCAGAAATTGGCGCTGTAAGTTTGCTGTCAAAATTCCGCAGCAAATATGTCCAGTGGGAATGTACCCTGTGTATAGTTGAGCAAAAATATTTGCAGGGCCTTGGTGCAGTGGTCACGTAGTTTGTGGCTGCTGGACCAGAACCTCCTGCTACCTGTGTCATCACTGTCCCTTTTTTTGATTAGTAGGCTCGCGGTACATCTTTACATTTCGGTATAACTCACTCATTACGTTGAAGGGGCCAACAGAAGTTCTGTGGGTGCAGGTAGGGGGGAATCTGTAGGACTCTGTTCCGGCAGCTATGGACAACTAACATGGGTGCTAGACCTTGGTCTTGTGAAGCATTATCTCAATACATCCTTGAGGCTATACATTATTTGTTGATGCTTTCTTCTCACTGTTATGTTCCATAATATCCTTACTGGTCATCTCCACGGTAATCTGTGTGCGCTTTAAATTCATTTCCTTAAACCCAATGATAAAATATTGGATGCTTCCACATTTTATTGGCTGAGCATCCATTTGATGTGTCCATATAAAGTCTCTATATCAGCCCATCTAGGAATTGTAAAAGTTGCCTTTAAAGGGAATCTGTCTGTCACTAGGTTCTCCTCATATTAAGTATGGCCAGCACCTGTAAGCCCCCTCATTTGCCGCATACTAATGTGATGCATATGTGTCCCCAATCCACTATGCTTGTCACAAATAAGAGCTTTTAGACGCCGCAGTCCAGTCCGATGGCCGTCTCTGGTCTTGATCTGGCAACTCCTCTCTTTTTTTCGATCGTCTCCCTCCTTCCCTGCTTCGTGTGGATGATGCACCCTGTATCCACACATTGTCCTCCATCTCATTCTTGCACATGTGCACTTCTCTCTGTCCTGCTGAGGGCAAAGTATTATAGCATGCATAACCCAGGAAAGGCGAAAGAGTGGCAATGACCGAAAGGTAAAGCCGGCGCATTTGACTACAGTGCTTTGCTCTTCCCTTGGCAAGGCAGAGGGAAGTACGCCTGTGCAGGAGTGAGATGGAGGACGCTGTGTGGATGATGCAGGGTGCGTCATCCACGTGAAGCAGGGAAGGAGGATGGCAATCGTAAAAAGAGAGGCAGCTCTGGATCAAGACCAGAGTTGTCCATCTGATCAGACTGCTCCATGTATGAGTATAATAAAGGTCTTTTTTGTGGATCGGGGACGTATATACATCATACTAGTATGCTGTAAAATAGGGCTTAAAGATGCTGGTCACAATTTATATGGAGAAAACCTGGTGACAGGTTCCCTTTAACTCACATGGACTTGTCTCTTGATGGGTTTGCCTTCATATACTAGTGAGTTTCTGAATCACTCTCCAAGAACATCTATTACCATCATCCGAGAACAAGTCTAATGTCCTGTAATGAGGATATTATTACACATTTAGTTTAAATATTTCCAGTAGACAAAGAGAAATAGCGCGGCCATAGAGAGCTTTCAACAGGGTTTTTTTGGTCATATACTGAAGAGAAATACATTGTGTCTAAAGTCTATAACCCAAATTATAGAACAATAATTCCATGTACTTATGTTATCATCACAAATGGAGAACTGACATGTCAGTAGTCAATTATTCCTCTATAAGAAGCAATTAAATATGAAAGCCATGGAAGGAAACCATATTGGGCAAATGGACGAAAAAAATAAAATGTTAAATTGCAAAATCTGTACACCCTCGAATCTAGTCATGTAATATTAATCAAATTATTCTGGTTTAAAAGGGTTTTCTGGGATTTTATAAAATCTGACCAAGAATACGGAATAGCATTACAAAATAAAAAATATTATAGGATTACAAAATAAAAAATATTAGTTGCCCATTGTACCTATTGATTACATGATTTATTGACAGGTTGGAGCAGAGGCAAGTAAGAGTCATTTCATTATTTAGGGAAATTCCAAACTACGGGCCAAGTTCTGTAAAATACCAGAAAACCCCCTTTAATGTGTGTAGGTCAACCTGTACCTCATTAATGACCCTATGACAGCATCTAAACCTGCTTCAATGATACCAGTGCCCTAATACAACAGATATAGATGAAAAATGCATTAGTCAGTATATTGCTAGTCCTGACCTCTATGGATATCGATCTGTCTCTGGGTTTGACCTTCCGAATGTGTTAATGGAGATAGGATTTCTCGTGTATTTTCCTGAGCTTATTATTTCATAGAGACAGTATATTAGTAACCTTATATAGCCTTATGGGACCATCAGCCTAGATTAACTATTGTCTGCTATGATACTTCACCAATGACACAGGTAAAGAATCCCAAGAATCACAAGGTAAAGAATCTGAGGCTACAGAGCAGATTGAAATAAATAAAAGCTCAAACCTCGTTTTTATTTGATTTAAATTTCTTGACATCAGCAAAATGTCTCATATTTAGCTTCACCAGGCTGTAGTAAATGCATAGTTCTCACAATACAAACCCTTATGTAATATGTTCATTAGAACGTGCTTGATTCATCTGGTAGACGTGTGACTTTAAAACATTTTTTATTGAAGCTGAATTCCTATAATTTCTCACCAAAAGTGATGAAAGCTGAGTCATCAATTCGTATGTGACTTTTAGTTAATCACCCTTGCGTCTAGGCGATAGAAGAATGAGGAAGAAAGTGTAAGATCTACAAGATCCTTGGAGCTGTTAATTAAACCTGAAATACAAGGGGCAGGAGATAATAGAAACCATTATCCTTATTAACAATGGCAGTAAAATGCCGTTAATTTCAAATTCCTAAATTAGCTAAGATTCTGCATTATTGAATGATCATAAAAATAGTACATAAAATTTTCCTATGATGCTAGAGGACCTACATCTAATTTATTGGCTCGCCTCAATTTTCTATTTCTAGTCTTGGCTGATGACAGGCCATTAGTGTTTCCATACACTCTAGACACTTTTCCTAACCCCCTTATTCACATGCACATTTTTTTCAGCTGAGTGTACATGTGTTGTCAATGTGTAATAAGCCGCCTTCAGACATTTCTGGCAATTACTTATCTTCAGAGGAAACAAAATGATTGGGCAGTGAAATTCAATGTACCTGATCCTTCTGTCGATTGAGATTTGGGAAGTGTCCATACACATTCGATGGTTACAGAACATGTTACACCAAAATCAGCAGGTTTGGACAACTTTTCTCTAATGTGCATAATATAGGGGCCTTTTGCGCCTCATGAACATATATTGAATCATATTACATATAATTACATATATTACGCCTTATCCACATATTAAACTGATAGTCTAAGTATACTTTATTGGCTGTCATATCTCTAAGATGTTCTTCCTTAGAATCAATTTTTAACGGTAATCTGTCAGTCTCCCAAATTGCTTATATGAGTCTTTGAATCATAAGCCAATTTGTACCTTTACTTAAAGATATTCTATCACCAGGTTTTTGCTCTGA
Source organism: Ranitomeya variabilis (assembly GCF_051348905.1). Classification (NCBI taxonomy): domain Eukaryota; kingdom Metazoa; phylum Chordata; class Amphibia; order Anura; family Dendrobatidae; genus Ranitomeya; species Ranitomeya variabilis. Next base: position 525,726,697 of record NC_135235.1, on the reverse strand, counting down.
AAGCAGCATAATATAGGATAAGAGTGGCTGATTCCAGTAATGTGTCTTTCGTTACTAGGCTATATGTTGCTGTCTCAATAAAATAAGTGTCTTATCAGCAGGAGATTATCTATAGGACTAGGTGTCTCATGCCTGCTGGTCAACTTGTCCTGTGTAATCCCTCCCCCACCACTGATTAGCACTTGTGTACACAGAGAGCTTCCAACCAGTGGTGTGGGTTGGATTTTACAGGGCTCAGAATTCAGAGCTTTGCAAGATCTGCAGTAGAGAAAAAAGGGATTGTATCAAAATGACAGTATGCAGGCCAGCAAATAACACATCACTAGGATCAGGGTCTCAGCCCCTGTATTATGCTGCTCTCAGATTACATTGCAAAATCTGCTGACATATTTATTTTAACACGTTCCCAACATTGGACATACTGATGAGCACTATTTTGCAGTGCGTTTATTGCAAATGGACGTACTGGTACATTTGGTACACCATAAGCTCGGCTTATGTGATAACCCAGACCTGGCAGGGCTGTTTAACCCCCTAAATGCTGCGATCAATAGATGTCACGAGGGCACGATTATTGCTATGGCAACCCGAGATCAAAAGACGACCTCTGGGTCTGCCACTTGCAGTGTTCTGTTTAGACCATGCCAGCAGCATGGTCTAAAAGACGATCTGTCAGTGCAGCACTGACAGGTATAATGCATTGCAGAGCTGATGCAGAGCTGATGCATCGCAACGTATTATAACAGCCATCAGAGTAAAAAAAAAAGTTAAAGTACAATAGAGGGACTAAGTAATAAAGTGAAAAAAGTTAAAAATATTAAAAAAAAAAAAAAAAATGAAAAACAAAAAACAATACATTCATTTATGTAAAAAGAAAAATAAACAAAAAGTATACACATATTTGGCATCATCGCATCCAGAACAACCCAATTTTTAAAATTGTAATCATGCAGGCCTGAAGACTAAAGTCGCCTTATCACTTCCTCTGCAAGAGGAACAGCATAAAAATAAATAAAACCAATTCATGGCGTGATACTGATTTGTTATTTTTGCCTCACAAAGATTGCAATAAGGCTCGGCTCACATTTATCCTGCGCACTACACTGAGCACTTACTCCAGGGTTTCTGTGTAAATCTCTGAAATACGTGACTCAGACGGAAACCCCAGAGAAAGTTTCCCTATAATGTGTCAGAATGAGACACTGTGGACGCCGTCTGGCCTCTGAAAAGTACACTGCTGAACAGAGGCCACATGGACTTCATAGTAACTCTCTTGCCTTATTATAGTGATTGGATCCAACAGGGATTTCATCTGAATCATGTCATACAGAGACTTAAATGGAAACCCCGATGTAAGTGCTCAGTGTAGAGCACAGGATAAATGTGATCCAAAATGTTATGTAAAATGTTCTCAGTAAAAACTTCAACTCAATCCACAAAAAAAAGGAAATCCCCACGCAGCTCCGTCATCAGTTTGTGGACATATAGGGGGCTTTCATGTTACTGGTAGGACAAAGGCTCTGGAAAAGCTCTATGGCTACTTGCCCACCAAAATAAATCTATTAATCCCAAATCCAAATTCCTCCTGCCTTTCTGAACCCCACAGTGTGCCTAAACCACATTTAGTGTCCACATGTTTGGCATCTCTGTAGCGATGAAAGCCCGTTTAATTTTTCCGTGAATGTCTCCAGAAGCAGAAGCAGGGCATAATGTACAGGCACTACAATGTACTGGGTACTACAAAGAGCAGGCACTGCAATGCCAGATTTGCCATTTTCACACGGCAACATCCACTGCTGCTTGTTTCTGGAAAGCACCAGTGAAGTCAAAATCGTCACAACATCTATATATAAATTCCCAGAGTGGTGTAATTTCAAAAATGGGGTCACTTGATGATGGATTCGGCTCTTCTGGCACTAGGGGGCTCTGTATATGAAGTCTGCAAACTATTCTACCATAATTTGTTCACAAGAGTCAAATAGCGCTCCTTCTATCCAGAATCTCCCGTATGGCTAAGCAGTACTATACAGCCACATATGGGGTATTGCCATACTGAGCAGAAATTGTGTGACAAATTTTGGTGCAATTTTTCTTCTCTCCCTATGTAAAAATGTAAAATATGGGGCTAAGAGAACATTTTTGTGCTGAAAATGTAATTATTTTTTCTTCACTGCACAATGGTATAACATTTTAGGAGACACCCGTGTTATCAAAATGACCACTGCACCATTAGCTAAATTCATTAAGAGGTGTAGTTTGTAAAATGGGATCACTTATGTGGTGGTTCCGCTGTTCTGCCACCTCAGGAGCTCTGCCAATGTGACATGGTACCCTCAAATCATTCCAGCAAAATCTGAATTCCAATATGGTGCTTCTTTTCTTTTGAGCTTTGCACTGTACTTCAAAGTAGTTTTCGAGCACATATAGGGTATAGTCGTACCCAGTAGAAATTACGTAACAAATTGTACTGTTCATTTTCTCATATTATCTCTTTTGAAAATTAAAAACTTGGGGCCAAAGCAACATTTTAGTGGAAAAAAATTGTAATTTTCCATTTACTCAGCCCAATGTTATACAATTCTGTGAATTGCCTGAGGGTTAAAATGCTCACTACTCCCCAAGATAAATCCTTGAGAGGTGCAGTTTCCAAAATGGCATCACTGGTGAGGTTTTCTGCTGTTTTGGTATGTCAAGGGCTCTTTCAGCATGACATGGCATCAGCCAAAATTGCTCTCCAGAATTTAATTGGCGCTCCTTCCCCTTCTGAGCCCTGCTGTACACCCAAACAGTAGTTTTCAACCACATATGAGGTATCATCAAATTGAATGCTCAGTTTTTACCTGTTACCTTTGTGAAAATGCAAAATTTGTAGCTAAAGTAACATTTTTGCGAACAAATGTTTTTTTTACGTTATTTATTCCAGTGAATTCTGCACTGCAAAAGTCAAGTGCCCATTACCTTCCGAGCATGCCATGCACCCAAACAGTAGTTTTCCCCCACACATGTGGTATCACTGTACTCAGGAGAAATTGCACAACAAATTGTATACTCCATTTTTTTCAGCTACCCTTGTGAAAATGAAAAATTTGGGGTTAAAAAAACATTTTTAAGGGAAAAAATAAAATGTTCATTTTTTCATTACACATTGTTTTATTTCCTGTGAAGCACCTAAAGGGTTATTAAACTTCTTGCTTGTGGTTTTTAGTACTTTGAGGAGTGCAGTTTTTAAATGGCCCCTCAAAGTCACTTCAAATGTGATGTGTTCCCAAAACAATGATTTTGTTTGAAAAATTTAAAATTGACAATTAACTTTTAACCTTTCTAACTACCTGAAAAAATGCAATGCTGATGGAAAGTAGACATGTGGTAAATGTTATTTATTAACTATTCTGTGTGATATAATTATTTAATTTAACCCCTTCCCGACCTTTGACGCCACGTAGGCGTCATGAAAGTCGGTGCCAATCCGACCCATGACGCCTATGTGGCGTCATGGAATGATCGCGTCCCTGCAGATCGGGTGAAAGGGTTAACTCCTATTTTACCCGATCTGCAGGGAGAGGGGGAGTTGTACTTCAGCCCAGGGGGGGTGGCTTTGCCCCCACGTGGCTACGATCGCTCTGATTGGCTGTTGAAAGTGCAACAGCCAATCAGAGCAATTTGCAATATTTCACCTATGAAAATGGTGAAATATTGCAATCCAGCCATGGCCGATGCTGCAATAGCATCTGCCATGGCTGGAAATCATGTTCTGCCCCCCCCCCCCCCCCACCGCCCCCGATCTCCTCCCCAGTCCTCCGTTCTGTCCGGTACCCCCCTCCGTCTCCCTGTCCGCTCCCTCCCTTCCAAGCCCCGACGTGCGCCCAAACAGTGGTGTACCCCCACATTTGGGGTACCAGCGTACTCAGGACAAACTGGGCAACAATTGTTGGGGTCCAATTTCTCCTGTTACCCTTGCAAAAATAAAAAATTACTTGCTAAAACATAATTTTTGAGGAAAGAACAATTATTTTTTATTTTCACGGCTCTGCGTTATTAACTTCTGTGAAGCACTTGGGGGTTGAACGTGCTCATCACACATCTAGATAAGTTCCTTGGGGGGTCTAGTTTCCAAAATGGGGTCACTTGTGGGGTGTTTCTACTGTTTAGGCACATCAGGGGCTCTGCAAATGCAATGTGACGCCCGCAGACCATTCCATCAAAGTCTGCATTTCAAATGTCACTACTTCCCTTCCGAGCCCTGACGTGTGCCCAAACAGTGGTTTACCCCCACATATGGGGTATCAGCGTACTCACAACAAACTGGGCAACAAATATTGGGGTCCAATTTCTCCTGTTATCCTTGTGAAAATAAAAAATTGCTTGCTAAAACATCTTTTTTGAGGAAAGAAAAATTATTTTTTATTTTCACGGCTCTGCGTTGTAAACTTCTGTGAAGCTCTTGGGGGTTGAACGTGCTCACCACACATCTAGATAAGTTCCTTGGGGGGTCTAGTTTCCAAAATGTGGTCACTTGTGGGGGGTTTCTACTGTTTAGGCATATCAGGGGCTCTGCAAACGTAACATGATGCCCGCAGACCATTCCATCAAAGTCTGCATTCCAAAACGTCACTACTTCCCTTCCGAGCCCCGGCATGTGCCCAAACAGTGGTTTACCCCCACATATGGGGTATCAGCGTACTCAGGAGAAACTGGACAACAACTTTTGGGGTCAAATTTCTCCTGTTACCCTTGCAAAAATAAAAAATTCTGGGCTAAAAAAATATTTTTGAGGAAAGGAAACACATTTATTATTTTCACGGCTCTGCGTTATAAACTTCTGTGAAGCACTTGGGGGTTCAAAGTGCTCACTACACATCTAGATAAGTTCCCTTGGGGGTCTAGTTTCCAAAATGGAGTCACTTGTGGGGAGTTCCTACTGTTTAGGCACATCAGGGGCTCTGCAAACGCAACCTGACGCCCGCAGAGCATTCCATCAAAGTCTGCATTTCAAAACGTCACTACTTCCTTTCCAAACCCCGACGTGTGCCAAAACAGTGGTTTACCCCCACATATGGGGTATCAGCGTACTCAGGAGAAACTGGACAACAACTTTTGGGGTCCAATTTCTCCTGTTACCCTTGGGAAAATAAAAAATTGTGGGCTAAAAAATCATTTTTGAGAAAATAAAAATTATTTTTTATTTTCATGGCTCTGCGTTATAAACTTCTGTGAAGCACTTGGGGGTTCAAAGTGCTCACCACACATCTAGATTAGTTCCTTGGGAGGTCTAGTTTCCAAAATTGGGTCACTTGTGCGGGAGCTCCAATGTTTAGGCACACAGGGGCTCTCCAAACGCGACATGGTGTCCGCTAACGATTGGAGCTAATTTTCCATTCAAAAAGTCAAATGGCACGCCTCCCCTTCCGAGCCTTGCTGTGCACCCAAACAGTGGTTTACCCCCACATATGAGGTATCGGCGTACTCAGGAGAAATTGCCCAACAAATTTTAGGATCCATTTTATCCTGTTGCCCATGTGAAAATGAAAAAATTGAGGCTAAAAGAAATTGTGTGAAAAAAAAGTACTTTTTCATTTTTACGGATCAATTTGTGAAGCACCTGAGAGTTTAAAGTGCTCACTATGCTTCTAGATAAGTTCCTTGGGGGGTCTAGTTTCCAAAATGGGGTCACTTGTGGGGGAGCTCCAATGTTTAGGCACACGGGGGCTCTCCAAACGCGACATGGTGTCCACTAAAGATTGGAGCCAATTTTTCATTGAAAAAGTCAAATGGCGCTCCTTGCCTTCCGAGCCCTGCCGTGCGCCCAAACAGTGGTTTACCCCCACATATGAGGTATCAGCGTACTCAAGACAAATTGGACAACAACATTCGTGGTCCAGTTTCTCCTTTTACCCTTGGGAAAATAAAAAAAATTTCGCTAAAAGATCATTTTTGTGACTAAAAAGTTAAATGTTCATTTTTTACTTCCATGTTGCTTCTGCTGCTGTGAAACACCTGAAGGGTTAATAAACTTCTTGAATGTGGTTTTGAGCACCTTGAGGGGTGCAGTTTTTAGAATGGTGTCACTTTTGGGTATTTTCAGCCATATAGAACCCTCAAACTGACTTCAAATGTGAGCTGGTCCCTAAAAAAAATGGTTTTGTAAATTTTGTTGTAAAAATGAGAAATCACTGGTCAAATTTTAACCCTTATAACTTCCTAGCAAAAAAAAATTTGTTTCCAAAATTGTGCTGATGTAAAGTAGACATGTGGGAAATGTTATTTATTAACTATTATGTGTCACATAACTCTCTGGTTTAACAGAATAAAAATTCAAAATGTGAAAATTGCGAAATTTTCAAAATTTTTGCCAAATTTCCGTTTTTTTCACAAATAAACTCAGAAATTATCGACCTAAATTTACCACTAACATGAAGCCCAATATGTCACGAAAAAACAATCTCAGAATCGCTAGGATCCGTTGAAGCGTTCCTGAGTTATTACCTCATAAAGGGACACTGGTCAGAATTGCAAAAAACAGCAAGGTCATTAAGGCCAAAATAGGCTGGGTCATGAAGGGGTTAAGGGCATAAATATGCAAAGTTTGAAAATTGTGAAATTTTCAAATTTCTTTGTCAAATGTTCTCAGAATAGCTGGGATATGTTGATGCATTTTAGAGTTGTTACCACATAAAGTTACACTGGTCAGAATTGTAAAATGTGACCTGGTCAGACAGGTGAAGACAGGCTCGTGGCTGAAGGGACTAAAGGGGTTCTCTGTGAATAGAAAAAATATAATAGCTAAAGGAATTTTCATCATAAATATGTTCTTAAATATTTTTTTTCAGCAAACTAACATTTTTTGTCTACATAATCGCTATAGAATTAAAATGGAAAACTAACTTGTTGCACTGACAGAAACCTGTCTTAGAATGCGATGCCTATGAGCATGTGAGAACCCGGCATAACAGCCAATCGGTTAGGGTGCTGGGTGGCAGACACCGGCCAATCAGAAATTGATGACCTATCCTAAGTATAGATTATTAAGGAAAAAGTGATGGACAACCTTTTTAATATATTGCTGTTATTATATTATATAGCATTGTGTACTTACCGTATATACTCGTGTATAAGCCGAGATTTTCTTGTGCTGGAAATTCCCCCTCAGCTTATACATGAGTCATTGACCCAGAGAGTCAGCAGGGGAGTGGGAGGGGAGCAGCGGCAGGAGTCGGCGGCTGTGATGTACTCACCCTTCTCGGTCCATCGCTGAACATCCCTGCATCTCCGTTGTCCTGGCACAGCAGCTCTCCTGTGTTGAGCGGTCACGTGGTACCGCTCACTAAGGTAATGAATATGTACGCGTCTCCACTCCTATAGGCATGGAGCGCATATTCATTGCCTTAATGAGCGATACCACGTGACCGCTCAGCACAGGAGAGCTGCCAGTGCCACGCCAGGACAATGGAGATGCAGGGATGTGCAGCAACGGACCAAGGAGGGTGAGTATGACTGGGGAGCCACGCATACAACGGGGGGATGGGGAGAGCCACGCATATGACGGGGGTGGACAGGGGAGCCACGCATATGAAGGGGGAGGAAGGAGAGCCATGCATACAATGAGGGGACCGGGGGAGCCACACAGAGCAGGACAGGATGGGGGAAGCCACACAGAGCAGGACAGGGATGAGGGGACAATGCATACCCGGCTTATACTCGAGTCAATAAGCTTACTCAGTTTTCCGTGGCAAAATTAGGTGCCTCGACTTATACTCGGGTCGGCTTATACTCGAGTATATACGGTACAATTGCTCATTTTGCCCTTTTACCTAGCTGATTCTTGCCATTTTCCATTAGGTCTATGCAGTGGCATAACTAGAGTCAAGATTTGGACTCGGCCTCCACCATTCCACCAATCTGAATACTATGCTCTCCATCTGGGTATATATACGTCTTCCATCCTCATATATATGTTTCTCATCCTGGCCCCATCCTGGTATATATATATCATCCATTCTGGTGTTTGTCCCTTATCATGAGCTCCATCCTGGTATATAATATATATATATATATATATATATATATATATATATCCCCCATTCTGGTATTTGTTCCCTGTCCTGCCACTGTTCTTTAATGTGTAGAAAAAAATAAACCATTATATTCACCGGGGCATACATTGAAGTCATGGGGCTCCATAGCAGAAGAATAATGCACCCCCCATAGTCCTCCATATAGTATAATGCACCCCCATAGTCCTCTATATAGTATAATGTATCCCATAGTCCTCCATATAATATACTGCACTGCCCATAGTCATAGATGTAGTATAATGCACAGCCCATAGTCATCCATATATAATATAATTTGACATTGAAGCATTGAAGTCTGTAAGTGTTAAGTCAGAATATTGTGTATGTTCAGTATTACCCACAGTGTAAAAGTTTTAAATGATTGTATTACACTACATGGGCAGACATACCATTAATGTAACCTTTGCAGCTGTACAGGGGCCCAACAGATAAGCAGAGAGCCCAACAGAGAGCTTCTAGCTCCAAAGCAAGTGGGAGTGTGCGTTATGATGAGCTATTGGACTGTAAAGGGCCCATATACTGTTCTTGCAGCGGGATTCTTTTCTGTCTGTGTCCACTTCTGTTACATTGTACCAATGTGCAGTATTTGGTAATTGTAAGTGTGGAGATGAATAGATGCATTCAGGTACCCGTTAGGCCTAGTTCAGATAAGTGTATGCAAAATCATCTATTTTTCATCCTGAAAAAAATGATGTTTCTACATCTGTATTGTGTGCTATATGTCAGTTTTTCATATCTCTATTGCATCTGTATGTCCGTTTTTTATGTTCTTGTGCCTTAATATGTCCGTTTTATACATGCATATGGTATCCAGTTTTTACATGAACAATTTAATATATAAAGATGAAATACTGACTTATTTCTTAATTGTAATGTATCCATGAAAAACATATGACATATGCATGGTATCCCGTATAGGATCCATTTTCCGCTCACCCACAAGTTTATAATGGACGAGTCTGATCAAGAATACAAATCAAAGTAGTGCACACTGCAATTATTTTTAGACACAAACCATCGATGTGTAGGTAAAAACATTCATGTGAGCTACCACATTGACTTGCATTGGTCTGTGTGCTAACCGTATGCTACCCACTTTGCATACGTATGGCACACAGACATTTAATACACTTACCTGAACAAGTGCTTAGGCTAGAGCTACATGTCAACTTGTGACTGCGGGACATAAGCTCACAATGTTGTGCTGCTAAAATCTAATGACAGTAAACATTAGTATAAAGTAGCAGTGTGCGAATATAATTAGCTAGGCAGAATTTTAGATTACTCTTAATCAGTAGTCTTACCTTTAAATCCACATTCAGTTCTGATAGAGGGTCATGAGCCACATCCAGCACCCCCCCATTAGCAGGGCCGGCGTTAGGGGCAGGCAGACCAGGTAGCTACCTAGGGCCCCTGATTTCCTGGGGCCCCCAGCCAGTAGCATGCCGCTAATAGCAGCACACCACGCGGCTGCTGAGGGGCCCAGCACCACCCCCCATCACTCATTCAACTTATCGGCATCATAGACGCCAATACAGTTTAAAGCAGTGATGGAGGAGAGAGCGTCACAAGATGCTCCCTCTCCCATCACTCCCCCTCTGCTTGTGACTCAGCAGGCACGCGATGACGTCAGTTCATCATGTGCCATGCAGTGCCAGCAGTGGAGCCACTGAGACCGGAGCAGAACCTGGAGCAGTGTGGGGAACAAGGAGGAGGGGTGATTATTGTGTGTGTGAATGTTGGGGGGAGCTGCACTGTACTGTATGTGGGGGCTGCATTATACAGTGTGTGGGGGGCTGCACTATACTATGTGTGTGCAGGGAGATGTATTATACTGTGTGTGGGGAGGGGCTGCATTATACTTTGTGTGTGTGTAGAAGGCTGCATTATACTGTGTGTGGGAGGGGGCTGCATTATACTGTGTGTGTATGTGGCTGCAGTATACTCTGTCAAGGACCATGGGGAGTGCACTATACTATATGCACTATATGGGACCTGTATTATACTGTATTGAGGACTATCTGTCCCCATCATTCCTCCTCAGTCAGTGTAAAGAAACTAGGGAAGAAGCGTCGAACGACTTCATTATTGTCGATCACGCTTGATTAACGGCCTGAACTCTGCACCTGTAAATACAACCGAAATATTTGTACAATGTGGAATATGTGAGCATTTGGGGCCCAACTTTAAACTTTTGCCCAGGGCCTCAGTTTCTCTAAAACCGGCCCTGCCGAGTAGTAACTTTGAGCTCCTGTTCTCACTCTTCCCCACATTAGTGACATCCAAAGTTCCTATTATCGGTATGATGACAGCCAAAGCTTCGCCATAGATATCACCTTGAGGGTATGTTCATAGATCCAGGGGTTTCCACCTTGCTTACCGTTGGTATTCTTGTATCAGGCATTCCCATCACACTATCATATCCAGCTTCAAGCACCTCCTCTGACTGGTACTACCATCCTACACCAAGGCCAGTATATGCTCATCGAGATCTGCTCTTCTGTGCAGGACTACGCTCAAAAGTCACCATCTGGAAACCTGATATTCATAGTTGTGTTCTAAATCTGATGCCATTGTACCAAGCTGACAGAAAGCCACGAGCCACACATTAAGGGTTCCCAAGCCACAGGTTGAGCACACCTTCTCTACATAGAGAACTTGCATTTTTTATTTTCATGTAGAGGGTCTCCTAAGCTGATTTGCTAGAAGTTGAATTGACAATCGAAACTTGACACTAATTTGCTGGTTTCTGGTTTGCATTAATGCCTTGTTAACCAATGGGGAGATATTCATTTTGATGAATGTGAAGAAATCTGTAATATCAAAAATGTTACCAGATGGCCTTTTTTAAAGGGAACCTGTCACCTGAATTTGGCGGGACCAGTTTTGGGTCATATGGGCGGGGTTTTCGGGTGTTTGATTCACCCTTTCCTTACCCGCTGGCTGCATGCTGGCCGCAATATTGGATTGAAGTTCATTCTCTGTCCTCCGGAGTACACGCCTGCGCAAGGCAATATTGAGCTGGCGTGTACTCCGGAGGACAGAGAATGAACTTCAATCCAATGTTGCGGCCAGCATGCAGCGTGCGGGTAAGGAAAGGGTGAATCAAACACCCGAAAACCCCGCCCATATGACCCAAAACTGGTCCCTCCAAATTCAGGTGACAGGTTCCCTTTAAATTATTAAAGTCAAAATCTATTACGACACTGCCCCAAATAACACAGGTCTGCAAAAAAATTTTTTTCAAGAGCTGTTTTGGTTATTCCACGTAATCTTTATGTTTTTAAGTGCGCTGAATCCGAAAATGACCTCCGTTTTGTCATAGGAAATCACGTTTTCGGACAATTTAAGTAACTATGTTAAATAAGACAATACCTCAAAATAAATGAAAATAGACTCATAAAATTAATTTTTTATTACAAATGTTTCATGAAAATTATTTTTTAACTGCAATGAGCTCACTAACACACACTAAAATCGATTCTTCTTCCCTGTGAGGCTTCTCTTGGTACATTTACGCTTGTGAGTAGCATCTGGAATGTCTCTCTGAAGCGTCCTACAGTAGTCTGCCATCATTGTAATGCTCCATCTTCCCTGGTATCTTCTTTCCATCTCTTTAATGTCCTGGTGGAATCGTTCACCTTGCTCTTCACTCACAGCTCCCAAATTTTCAGGAAAGTTGTCAAGGTGGGAATGGAGGAAATGCACTTTCAAGCTCATCAGGCAACCTAAAGCTTGAAATGCTTTCAGCATTCGTCCAACGATTTTTTTGTAGTCAGGGTCTTTGTTATTGCCTAAAAATTTGACCTCTTTAAATGCAAACCACCCTTCTTTTTGAGGATGCGTCATGGTATTGATAAACTCTTGATCAGCTATAAGCCTTCTAATGTCTGGTCCGACGAACACACCTTCCTTCAACTTGAATATGACGAGCTAACAGGAACTGAGATGAAAAAGTGTGAACAGGCGAGAACCAAGATAAAACAATTGAATCAAGCCCGGGCATGTCAGAGCCTGCTCATTCAGCTTGCAACATGTTGATGCTGGTTTCATTAGCTCACTCTGAAAGTTCTTTTCTTTGAAAGCTATATTTTTTTGGCATTGTATATCTTCAATGCATTGATGTGAATTAATTAATAGTAATTTTGACTTTCAAAACCCTAAGATAAAAAAAATACCAAAAATTTAGAAAAATATACTAAATTTGAAGAGAATTTTGCATTTTGTGGCAAATCCTGACGTCCAGGATTTTTTTCAATATTTTTTTTGTTTTCAGCACACCAAAATACATGGAAATTAGATGAAAATAATCAAACAGCTTTTTAGTCGCAGACCTGTGTAATTAAGGGGGCGCTTAAACCACACATGGTGAACAAAAGCCTCAAGTTGGCAATCCTTACTAAAGTATGTAATTTGTTGAGAACAAAATTTCTTCAAAATTGTCAATGGAAACCAAAGTCATCAGACATTTGAGGGATGGATTCCAAATCATTCAGAAAATCAAAGTAAAAAACTGAAATCACAGGTTGATTTAAAATTTGTGAATATTATTGTGCCAACTCATGATGTGACCCAGTAATGAGTAAGGACCCTCCACAATTCCCACTACATATAGTGTCATGGGGCGATTCTCCTCCCTGACCTGAATCAGGGCATTAGTGAGATCCTAGACCGGCTGATCAAAGTTGGAATCTCTGCACCACTCATGTAACTCTATTATTCTCAGAAGCGACAGTCCACGAACCTATTCAACTCAGGAAAAGGAAATGGATTTCCAAGACACTAGATATTTCCAAATGTTCCTATTTTACATCATTATTAAAAAAGTTATTACATGCCATACCATGCTGTGTCTAAACTTTTTATTGATGATGAAATAAAGTAAGATTTTAAAATATCCAGTGCCTTGTAAATCCATTTAATGGTTTTGGACAGGCTGTTTTGCTGCTTGGTGTCATTGGATGCATTTATACATATTACCCCAGAGGTTCTCAATTGGATTCAGGGTTGGGGAATGTGAGGACCAATCAATAGCATCAATTACTTCCCTTTGGCAATCGTGTTGAGGCTTGTGCAGCCCTCTAAAGGTATGTCTCACCAGACCATCACTGACCTACAGTCAAACTGCTGGATAATGTTGAAGGCAGTATAACATTCACCAGTGAGAGAGCTTAAGCTCTTCAAACTGTGCTCCGAGACTTAGCAAACCTTCTTGTGACAGCGCTTATGGATGTGCCATCCTGGAAGAGCTGGACTTCCTATACAATCTGAGTAGTCTGCAGTTACCTCCTCATGCTACCAATATTGAGGTGGAAACTATCAAAATTCAAGACTAGAGAAGAATCGGTGAATAAGGAAGGATAAGGAGAGAATAAGTGTCTGTGGCCACCACTTGCAAAACCGTTCCCTTTTAGTGCGTTGTCTTGGTGTTGCCACTCTAGTGCTCCCGTTTTCCCCCTCATTTACACAAAAGCAGATGGAATTGATTCACTAGGACTTCTGCTTTCTAAATGGACCGATTGATATACCTGAAGCTTAACTGGCTTGGGGTTATACTGGGATGTGTTCTGTAAAGTGTGTAAAATTGGTTAAATGCCTTTGAGTTAGATTTTTATCTGCCCAGGTTTTAGTTTACTACATACATAAGGATGCAATACTTTTCTGAAACCACCCATAGGTAACACCTTAACTGTTTATTATTTGCAAATTATCTTCTGAATTCTACTGTTCCAGGTGTTTTTATGATCCACAACACCTTTCGGTGGATATTTCTATGGAGCTGACCACCAGCCCTTATCTGTTCTGCATACCAGCACTGTGCACCTGCAGCATATTTGTTTTCAGGGAACACTGCTTACTGTCCAGGTACAAAAAACAATTATGTGTTTTAGCCTACAGAAGGTAACTCCGCTCACAGTTTGGATTAATTATGTGTAAATAATGAACACTTTGCAGTTTTCTGACACCTATTATGAAAGCGGTTTGAATAAAGCTGCAGGGAATAACCATTTTGCTTCACTGCCTGAATAAATTGAGGTGACTGATTCTTTGCAAGGAGTGTATGAACATGGAAATGGTTTGTTTTACTGATGTCCAATTACCCATTAAGGTTTCCTGGGTACACAGAAAACTTTTTTTCTTTTTTAAACGTGAATACAAAGCCTAACCTAAACATGCTGGATTATAGCATGTGCAGTAATAGCAATCATCCTCAGGCCTCCACCATCACAAATCCACCAGACACATGGTGAACTTACATCATAGTGGCTATTGGTGATATTAGTTACAGCGGTACTTGGAAGTTTGTAAACTCTTCAGAATTTTCCATAGTTCTGCATTAATGTGACATAAAACTACAATTGGTTATCACACAAGTCCTAGAAATAGATACGTCTGTGAGTCTTCAGGATTAGCAGAGAATTTGAAGGTGAACTGAAAGTACAATACATGGTTGTAGAAGTGTATCATGGCACCAACAAGAGATTTCTGAGGTCCTCAGAAGAAAATTTTGTTGATGCTCATGAGACTGAAAAAGGTGACAAAACCATCTCTAAAGAGTTTTGATTCTGACTGAACAATAAAGGTGTGCATGGCATAATTGCAAGGAGAAAGCCACAGCGCTGCAAAAACAACATTCCTGTCCATCAGCAATTTGCTAAAGATCACCTGTTCGAGCCATAAGGCTATTAGAAAAATCTTTTTTGGATGGATGAGACCAAAGTAGAGATTTTAACTGTAAATATGAAGAGTTATATTTAACCACTTCCCGACATGCCCTGTATACAGCGCTGGTGGAGCTGTGTTCCCGCAAACCACCTTATATATACAGCGTGGTAATTGCATGGGCTCACGCTAAGTGCTGCAGCGATCAAATGCGGGTGTCAGCTCTATATAACAGCTGACATCTTGCAGAAATCCTCACAATCAGTGTTAGCACCGTTCGTGGGAGTTTAACCCGTCTAGTGCCGCTGTCAATAGTGACAGCGACATTGAGGAGCATCGCAGAGGGAGTGAGCTCCCTCTCTGCTCCCAGCGGCACAACGCAATTGCAATCACGTTGTGCTGATGGTCTCCATGGTAACCCGGAGTCAAAAGATGGCCATGGGGTCATCCAAGGATGGTGGCCTGTCAGCTCAGAGCAGGAGCTGACACGTCTCCTCCCTGCATCTGGGACACTGCTCTAATGCTCTGCAATGCAAAAGCATTGCAGAGTATTAGATTAGCGATCTGTAAGTATAAAGTTGATGCCCCATCCTAGGACAATGTAAAATGGTATTTGTTCATTTTGCCTCCCAAAAATTGGAATAGAAAGCAAACAAAAAATGTCATGTTCTCAAAAATGGTACCAATATAAACGTTAACTCATCCCGCAAAAAAACAAGCCATCACATGACTGTCTTTTAGTGTGTGACTGCAGCCAAACATAAAAACTATATGAATCTGGTATCTCTGTAATTACATCAACCCAAAGAATGAAGTTGTCTAAACACTTATACCGCAGTAGGAACGACGTTGAAAATAAATAGAGCCAATTCTTCACCTGCTGTTGATTTGTTCATTCTGCCTCCCAAAGATCACAGTAAGGCTCGACTCACATTTATCCTGCGCTCTGCGGTGAGTGGTTACACCGGGACTTCCATGTAAATCTCTGAACTATGTGGTTCAGCACGAACCCCCAATGGAAGATTCCCTATGGTAACGGAAATATAGGGGGCTTCCACATTACTGGTAGTACAAAGACTCTGGAAAAGCGCTATAGCTCTGCACCCCCAAATGAAATTCAGCAAATTTCATTCATCTAGGCCCCTCAAAGTCAGTTCAAATGTGATGTGGTCCCTAAAATGGCTTTGGAGATTTTGTTTTAAAAATTAGATTACGCTGGTCAACATATAACCCTTATAACTTCCTAATAAAGAAAAATTATGTTTCAAAAATTGTTCTGATGTAAAGTAGGCATCTGGAAAATGTTTATTAACAATTTTTTGTGCCATAACTTTCTGATTTAAGGGCATAAAAATTAACAGTTTGAAATTTGCTAAATTTTTGCCAAATTTCCAATATTTTCACAAATAAATGCAAGTCATATAGAAGAACTTTTACCATATCATGAAGTACAATATGTCAAGAGAAAACCATTTCAGAATCCCAAGGATCCATTGAAGCGTTCCAGAGTTGTTACCTCAACAAAGTGACACAGGTCAGAATTGAAAAAATTGGCCTGGTCAGGGAGGTGAAAGGGGTTAAAGGAGGAAAACATAATGAATACTGAATTTTATCAGCAAATTCTAAAGTTAAATGTCAGGACATCAGTCCGTGAGATGAATCTCAAAAGAACATCAGTCATGCAGCAAGACTACAACCCAAAACACACAAACTGTTCTACAAAAGAATGGTTAAAGGAGAATAAAGTTAACGTTTTGTAGTGGCCAAGTCAAAGTCCTGATCTTAATTTTCTAAATATTGTAGATAAAACCTGAATGGAGCAGTTCATGGAAGAAAACAGCAACATACGAGAGTTAACGCTGTTTTGTCAGGAGAATTGTAAATTCCTGCAGGTCAATGTCCAGGACTAATCAATTATTACCATAGTCATTTCGATGTACTTATTGCTGCATAAGGTGGTCATACCAGATATTGAAAGGAAAGGTTCACATACCACTCACAGACATGTGATATCGGATTATTTTCCTCAATAAAACTAATTATGAAGTCTAATATTTTTTTTATTCATTTGTGTGACTTGTTTCTCTATTAGAGATGGATGGACACCTGGATGTTCAGGTCCGGACCCCATTAACTTGAATGGGGGGCCCGAAAATCCAGTGTTTGCCACGATGTCATGTGCATGACAGCGCAGCAAACACCGCCTCTGATCGGCGATTAAAACATCACCACCGATCAGAGAACTGCAGTTCCCGCGCTGTCAAAAGACAGTGTGAGCTGTGATCGGAGGTATAAAGTTTACCTCTGGTCACTAGTGTCAGCTGATGGGACTACTGCTCCCATCATTTGACGCCTGCTGCCGCTAGTAACAGCGAGAGCTGGAGCGGCTGATGAGACTATTCATTAACCGGATCCTGCACTGGAAATAAACAATATTGTTGTTTTTTATTTTAGTTTTATTACTGAAGACAAGGGCTTCGGTGGAATAGGTGTTAGGTGAGTATAACTGTGTTTGTTATTTTTAAATAAAAAAAGTAAAAGTGTGTTTTGTTTTATTTAAAATAAAATACTTTATTCTGGCTGTGTGTTTATTTACTATATAACTATAGGATTAGTAATGGATAGGTGTCTTATAGATGCCTCTCCATTACTAATCCGTGAGCTTGATGTCACCGGACAATACAAAGGTAATATCAACTCCGCAAATATTAACCCCACTTGCCACCGCTACAGGGCAAGTGGGCAGAGCCTGGCAAAGCGCCAGAATTGGCACATATAACAGATGTGCCTTTTCTGGGCGGCTGCGGGCTGCTATTTTTAAGCTGGAGGGGGCCAATATCCATATAGGATAGGATTGGAGGGGGCCAATATCCCAAGTCATTTTTTAAAATTATTTATTTAAGTAATTAAAAAATACAGCATGGGCACCCCTCTATTCTTGATAGCCAGCTTTGTTGACAGCAGAGGTTTGAAGCCCCCAGAGTTTTGCCTGGCTGGTTATCAAAAATACAGGGGAACCCAAGCTTTTTTTTAATTATTTATTTACAGCGCAGGAGCTGGCTAATGAATACTCCCATCAGCTGCTCCTGTTCTCACCGTCATTAGCGGCCGCAGGCATCAGATGATGGGAGCACTAGTCCCATCAGCTGACACTGGTAACCGGAGGTAAACTTTATACCATATGACAGCGTGACAAACACTCAGTGTTTAGGCAGCCGAACCCAAACAGTAACACAGACTTCCTGGTGAAGTCCTTGTTTGGTGTCGGTGCCTGAACAGTAGGTGTTTGGTACAGATGCCGAACTTTACTGTTCGGGTTAGTCCATCTCTACTATTTATCTACAACTGCAATTCCAAAAAAGTTGGTATGCTGTATAAAATGCAAAGAAAACAATGATTTGGAAATCTCTCATAGCCATATTTTATTCACAACAGAACATAGACTCATAGCAGAAGGTGAAAGCTAGACATTTTTCCATTTCTTCAAAAAAGATTAACTTAATTTACAAAGTAAGTGATGCTAGTGAAAAATAGCTGAAGGGTCAATTGTCAACCAAGTCACGTGGCAGAGTATAGAAAGAGAATGTTAGATAGGCAGAGTCTCTCAGAATCAAAGATGGTCAGAGGTTCCCCAATCTGTAAGCAAGTACATCTAAAAATTGTGGAACCACTTCAGAAAAATGTTTATATATATTAATTTGCAAATATTTTGAATATCCCACCATCTACAGTACATAATATCATCAATATATTCATGTATTCTGGAGAAATCCATGTGCACAGCTATTTCTGACAACCTCCACATACAAGCATTCTCTGCTCAGAAGAGCCTTCATGTGCTTTGAATGGGAATAGAGAATTAAGCCTCTGTCATTCACATGTGGTGTTGGCTTCTCTTCCCTGAGTACCAAAAAATAAAGTGTGGAAATATATCTGCGGCGCCCCAGAGTCCTGGTCGTCGCAGTAATGTCACTTTCCTCCCAGGTTAGAATGATGTTACGTTTGGAGGCAAGGAAGGATAACTGCATCCAGGTATCACAAACATGTAACACATTTCATACTCCAGGCCACCAGGGGGAGCTTCTGAACCTGTTTACTAGGTGACTCCCCATATAGATATAACTGGTAGTCTGTAGGGAAAGTTAGTCAGTCCTTCAGGGAAGCTGTTCCTGGCAGGAGCGAATTCCTGTCAGAGGACAGAGCAGAGGGTCCATGGAGCTGTGCATGCCCTAAGAGCTGCAGCTCCCAGAAAGAGACACTTTGAAAGCCGAATTGTATTGCAGGGAGTATGAAGGAAGGCAAAGCAAAGGAGAGGATACCAAAAGGGGACCAGCCCCGAAGAGGCTGCCTCCTTCTGAGGTGCAGAACACCGGTAGCCAGGACACCGATGTAGTAAGGACCTCTACACCTTACTTCAGAGACAGCTAATTTCATGTTACCTGTCCGCACCTACACCCAGGAGGCACGGTGACACCCCACAGAGCCGGGTTATCTAAGAGTCCCTATAAACAGCCTCAAGCCACCAGTCAGTCGGGTTTTGTCCTATCCGACTACGGGGGACAGAGAGAGAGGCACTACATCTGTGAGGACCTTATTTGAAGCTTATGCAGTAATGGACTACAACACTACAGTGCAAAGGAAGGCTATTGATTTCCACCTGGACAAAGAGGACTCTGGACTTGCCTCTAAACCGGCCGGACTCTGCCTACCCTGTGGTCTGGTGCCCTGGACTGTGGATGCTGAATGCAGCGCCCCAGAGTCCTGGTCATTGCAGTAATGTCGTTCTTCCACCAGGGGGAGTGATATTACGTCTGATGGCAATAAAGGAGATCTTCCTACCAGGTATCACAAACCATGCACCACACTTCACACTCCAGTCCACCAGGGTGAGCCTTGCTCCTATCTACTAGGGCACTCCTCACAGAAGGGTAAAACTGGTGGGTTGGATAGAAAGTTAGAGAGAAGCTGACTGGGCTTTGCCCAGGCAACACCTGTCAGGCAGACAGGGGGAAAGGAGGAACATTGGAGCTGCAGACAGAGGGCCCCTTACAGGGGTGGGATCCTGTCGGAGGCCTAGCGGGACAGAAAGACACAGTGCTGCGCCTGCCCCACGTGTGGCAGCATCCTAAGAAAGGACATGAAGAGAATTGTATTGTAGAGGGTGAGAAACGAAGTCATAGCACAAGGAGATAACACCAGAAGGAGTTCTGCCCTGTAATAGGCTGCCTCCTTCTGAGGCACGTAGCCAGTGGCCGGAACACCGAGGGAGCAACCATCTCCAAGCCTTGCTCCAGAGACCAGCAGGACAGTCAATTCCAAGTTGGCTGCCCGACCTTAATACCTAGGAGACACGGTGGCAACTTGTGGGGGTCGGGGCGTCTCTAGGGTCCCTGTAAAAAGCCTCACTCAGGCCATCAGTCATACGGGTTTGTCCTATCCAAACCATCTGGGGGACAGAGAGGAAGAAATAACATCTAGAACATCTACAACAGTTGTGAGGACCTTACCGAGAAGCTCAGCAGGGAGGTATGAACATAAACTATATCCCTTTAAAGACCTTTCCCTTTATTACGGACGTCCCAGGGCCACAGACCGGATTAGCCACCGTGACATCCCTCTTTGAGCCGACCGGACCTGGTACCGAGTATCCCTTGCCCTGACGGGGCGCTCCATATCACACACAGTCTTTCTTTTCTCTGAAATCATTTATAGGAGAAGAGTTGAGAGACCCCCATAAACATAAGATTGTTTTCAGGACACATAGACATTTTCAGGTTAGGAAGACATTGCTCTAGTCTGTATGGATGCCTTTAAGCACATGGATGTTATTACAGTTGTGCTCTAGAGTTTACACAGTTCTTAAAAAACTGGATAAATAATAAAATCTATATATTTCTTACTGCGGCTCCAGTAAAAGTAGTTATTTGCATTACTGCAGTTCCATTATACAAGGATAGGGGCCTATTCCAGGCTTCCTAATATGCTTCCCTATAAATTCTAGTTATATCCTCATTAAGGCACTATAACTAAGCTCGGTGACAAAATGCCACAAAAGCCATGAAATTTTGAGATGAGCTCACTAAACCATATCTACCATTTTCTTTCACTGTAATATTGAGCAGTCATATTATCCAGAAAATGACTGAATTATATCATCTCCTTGATGTAATCATCAAATTTCTGTGACATTGATTCAGTGTGACAAGGACTTTTTTTTTAATAACTTTGCTATAGAATCTGCAGAGAATGCAAGCTCCTCATAATTAAAATTATCTCTGGAGAAACCGCCATGGATGAATCTCTACTTCTCTCCTTGCTATTTCTGTCTGTGCTACAACATTCACAAATTGCACAGTGATATTCATATTCCTGGAGTTGTGTCACTAGATTTCCTGCATGGGTTATCGACTCATGGAAATACAGAAATGGACACAATGGAGTAGATTTATTAAGACTTGCGCTAAACGCTATTCTGAAGGCTGAAAATTAAATCTGACCCCGCTATTGCACCATTTTCTATCTTTAGAAGTGCTACATTTGTCTGAACACTTCTGGTCACTTCTGGTCATGCCTCCTTCCCTTGATCTTGTCGCGTCTATTGAATCTTTCAGAATACAAGTACAAAACCGGTATTCTTCAAAATTTGCGCCTTTCATTGCGCTAGAAAGCAGTCATAAAGATGTCAATAAATTTGCCAAAAAACTTTTATATGCTACTGAACGCAACTCAAAACTTCATTTTTTAGCTATACAAATTGCAATTTTTTTTAAATGAAACACAACTAAACGGTCAGCTATTTATTAAATCACAAAAAACAAATTTATACAATTGAGCTCTGTTCATACAGATATGGATTTAATTGGAATACGACATCTAAATGGAGATATCAAGGTATCATTTTATTCAACTTTCTATAACCTGCATGTCCATATACACTGCTCAAAAAAATAAAGGGAACACTTAAACAACAGAATGTAATTCCAAATAAATCGAACTTCTGTGAAATCAAACTGTCCACTTAGGAAGCAACACTGTTTGACAATCAATTTCACATGCTGTTGTGCAAATGGAATAGACAGCACATGGAAATTATTGACAATTATCAAGACACACTCAATAAAGGAGTGGTTCTGCAGGTGGGGACCACAGGCCACATGTCAGAACCAATGATTTCTGGCTGATGTTTTGGTCACTTTTGAATGTTGGTTGTGCTTTCACACTCGTGGTAGCATGAGATGGATTCTACAACCCACACAAGTGGCTCAGGTAGTACAGCTCATCCAGGATGGCACATCAATGCGAGTTGTGGCAAGAAGGTTTGCTGTGTCTGTCAGTGTAGTGTCCAGAGGCTGGAGGCACTACCAGGAGACATGCCAGTACACCAGGAGAGGTGGAGGGGGCCATAGGAAGGCAACAACTCAGCAGCAGGACTGCTACCTCCATCTTTGTGCAAGGAGGAACGGGAGGAGCACTGCCAGAGCCTTGCAAAATGACCTCCAGCAGGCCACAAATGTGCATGTGTCTGCACAAACGGTTAGAAACTGACTCTATGAGGATGGTCTGAGGACCCGACGTCCACAGATGGGGGTTGTGCTCACAGCCCAACACCGTGCAGGATGCTTGGCATTTGCCACAGAACACCAGGATTGGCAAATTCACCACTGGCGCCCTGTGCTCTTCACAGATGAAAGCAGGTTCACACTAAGCACATGTGACAGACGTGACAAAATCTGGAGATGCCATGGAGAGCGATCTACTGCCTGCAACATCATTTAGCATGACCGGTTTGGCAATGGGTCTTTGGAGGGCCGCATAGCCCTCCATGTGCTCGCCAGAGGTAGCCTGACTGCCATTAGGTACTGAGATGAGATCCTCAGACCCCTTGTGAGACCATATGCTGGTGCAGTTGGCCCTGGGTTCCTCCTAATGCAGGACAATGCCAGACCTCATGTGGCTGGAGTGTGTCAGCAGTTCCTGCAAGATGAAGGCATTGAAGCTATAGACTGGCCCGCCCGTTCCCCAGACCTGAATCCGATTGAGCACATCTGGGACATCATGTCTCGCTCCATCCACCAACGTCACGTTGCACCACAGACTGTCCAGGAGTTGGCGGATGCTTTAGTCCACATCTGGGAGGAGACCATCAACCACCTCATCAGGAGCATGCCCAGGCGTTGTACAGTAGGGAGGTCATACAGGCACGTGGAGGCCACACACAATACTGAGTATCTTTTCCTTGTCATGAGGCATTTCCACTGAAGTTGGATCAGCCTGTGATTTGATTTTCCACTTTGATATTGAGTATCATTCCAAATCCAGACCTCCTTGGGCTATTCATTTTGATTTACATTGATAATTGTTATGTTTTATTGTTCTGAACACATTCCACTATGCAGTGAATAAAAATTTGCAAATGGAATATTTATTTTAATGGAATGTAGAGCCTAATGACTAGGTTCCAGATACTCATTCTTGCGATCTCTGTGGATCTCAGATGTTGAACCACCATCGATCAGCAAATTACATTTTGTCCTACTATCCCATATCCTAGGCAACTAATACAATCATATTCCAATGTCCAACTACCAAATCTATAGAAAACTACTGTAGCTTTACACTGCAATAGGTTTTATATACAGTATTTGACTGCAGTCTTTCCAAAAGTTGCAAATAATAGAATTACCTATTCGGGATGGATTAGAGATCACAGCGGCATAAAGCAAAAGCAACTATGTATTCACAGCAGCATGCACGACCGGTGTCCACTGTCTTTCTAAGCGTCTTGGCAAGTCTTACTGTTATAATTCATCTTTTGGGACCTTGTGTACAATCTATGGGCACAGATGCAATTAGTTAGGTCTTACTCACCTCAAGGATAAACTTGGCAGCTTATATCGAGCCGTCATCAGAGGTGAAACAAAGTATTCTCTATAGGAGTGTTTTCGCACAGAATGTAGCTTAGACAAGGTTCATTGGAACATTGTTTGGGTCTGCAGAAAAAAAATCAAACTTTGGAGCTACAAATCTGCTAACAGGCAAGTATGCCAGTGTATGCAGCGGAGCTGGAGCCAGGAAATGTATCACTGGATAAAAAAAAGCAGATATGTTGTTCAAGAAGTCAACCCTTGTGGAAGCTGTAACGACAATCTTATTAATTGTCCATGAAGCAGAAAGAAATGGATTATAGACAAGTGCAGCAGCACTGAGTGTGCTAAGGTATATGCCAGCAATAAATATATCAATTCTGAACTGCATTACTGCTATGTAGACTATAATGATAAAGTAATTATAAAATAAAGGTACTTAGCTCACAATTTGGCAAATTTGCATGTGCTCATCTGCTAAGATATGGTGTACCCAGGCTTGGACTGTTCCACAGGGTAACAGGGGAATCCTCCGGTGGGCCTCTGTGTAGATCTGGGCCCCCAACCCCACTGTATGGGCAGTACTTGGCATAATTCACTTGATTCACTCTGTACAGAAAAAAGCAGAATCTCATCATTCATTAACCAAACCACCCAGTTTAAGAAATTTGTGAATGAGGGTAGTGTAATATTTGTATGCAGGTGAAAAGTGGGACCCTCAAAGTCAATGTTACTGGCAGGCCCTTAGCACCCCAGTCCGACACTGGGTGTACCCCATTGTAGATGTGAACCTGCACTATCAAATTTACATCTCCTTGGTCAAGTCCTATAAATCCTAGAGCAGGTCCTGTACGATCCAGCTGTGATTAAAACCAGTCTTGGCGATTGTTCAGACAAGCGTACAGTCAATCTCTGCGATGTCCATATGCAAAACTGAAAACGTACGGACAGCGCACAGGCCAATGCAATTTAATGTGGTAGCTCTTTACACAAGGATTGATGGTCTGCATGTAAAAAATTGTAGCACTTGCTACTTTATTATTCATTACAATTATTAAGACAGGAAACTGTATTTGTCCTTTATTAAATTGTTCATGGAAAAAAAAATTGTTCATGCATATGGATGTAATAAAACCACACACGGATGGCATATGGAAGAGAATACAGATGAAAAAGTGCCAGTTTTTTCTGAATGAAAAATTGCCAATTTTGCATTGATTCATCTGAACCTGGCTTTATAGAGATATGAGGAGTACTCAGCCAAATGTAAAGGCAGGCAATACTCCCCAAGCAAAAAAGATTGATTATGAGAGAATCTTGATCATAGAGAAAAACATTAATTTTTTACTTAGTTTTATATGTTCCAAAGCGAAGAACCTGTTTGTTTAGAGAGAACCTTTCACCTAATGTTTCATATTGAACTGGACCACACAATACAATTGTGGCTGCAGAGCAGAATAAAACTTGTTTTTTTGTTTGTTTGTTTTTTATTTCGCCTTTCCACCTAAACAATTTTTTAAATGTCCAATTGGGCATTACTAGATAAATTTTACTTTTTCCCTTCTCTGATGCTGACCAATCATAAGCAGAAGCACACTAGGGAAAGAAAGCACTGTGCACTTACAATTGCTCACTTTGCCTTCCTACCCAGCTAATTCTTCTCTTTTCCATTCAGTCTTAAGACATCATGTGATTAAAAACAGATTAGCTGGATCCTTCTAAGCTCTATGTAGAAACAGGAGGTCCATTTTCCCTAAATGAGTCATCACTGCAAAAGTCACTGGCAGGGGGGAGGAAGGAGCAGCTAGGTCAGAAGTTGAAGAGGAGGTAAAGCTGGGCTGCCACGGACTTTGCAGTGAAGTAGTATTGTAGTTCTAATGACGACTCATGCAAGGAAAAAAAGACTTCCAATTTCTACATAGAGATTAAACGGATTCAGCTAGTCAGTTTTTAATCACGTGATGTTATAGACCTGATGGAAAAGAGAAGAATTAACTGGGTAGAAAGGCAAAATGAGCAATTGTAAGTACACAGTGATATATGATTATTGCAATATATTAAGAGAATAAAAACTTTGAGGGGAATGCTTTGTTAAGAAGTAGTTCCCCAACTAAAGCTGTCCATAAATATCAATGTTTTTATATTCTAGTGTTAATAGATTTTTGCAGCGCATGGAGTGACTACTTTGATCGGAGTGCTTTTTTAACTCAACTCTGGAAATGTGTAATAACAGTTTCCAAATGGCATATTCTGACTACATTAGTATGTATTATTTCTCTTTAATCAATATTCATTTTTTTTTACATCTTGGGTAACAATTCTGTCTCTGCAGCTTCACATGAGCTCTCATTCCATGCTTTCCCCAGTATTCGGACATTACATCAGCCGCAGAATACAGTGAGCCGTCCATTATTTCTCATCTCAGTATCTATAAAGGTGATGTACTATCAGCTGAGGGGTTATGTTCCTGGGATGGAAGCACAAGAACTGTCCCTTATTATCAGTGTAGATCTATTATCTATTACCCCTGTCTCGCCGTCCTTTCTCAATGGGCTTCATGAGCTGAACAAGAATATTAAACTTTTCATTGCAAATCTTCCTCTTTCATCTGACTTGGTGGAGTGATGTTGGTGATAAAACATGAATACATCTGAAATTCAGTCCTGTGTGATTCTTTTTACAGGACAGGGTGATGTAAAATGGATATATGCTGCACTTTGTGTTGAATTATTCAGCATGGTTACAAATTTATACCAAACGCATGTAAAATCTGACTTGGATCCCTGAGAGTACAGGGATTGCAATTCATGTCTTAGTATTAAAGAAAACTTCACCAGCAAATATATTTAATATATGAGCCCTCCATTTATTCGCATCTACGTCTTACATATCCTCTTCTGGTGTTTCTTAGTTATACTAGTTATATCCTTCGATGTTTTTGAAAATGACACCCCATAGGAGCTGGAATTGCTGCATAAATAGTGGAAATTAGCAAATCTTTTCGAATTTTAGTTTGCCAGATTCAACAAATTTTCCAAGGAAAGTCAATTAACAACGAACAGAAAGTCTCCAAACTGCCCTGAATAAATGTGTATTGCACTGTTCTCTGATCCTCACACACTTTCTTCACTACAGTGCTGTCACCTTGAGGCCACATTACCATTAATTATCATTTTTTCAAATTTGAAGCCAAAGAACATGCAGAGTGATCTCTTCAGTGTTTAATGGCTTTCTCTCTTTATTTCTATGGCTAAGTTTTGAACTGTTACATCCTCTCACCTTTCAGATTTAACATAAAATGGCTGCTGAATTTTCTGCTCCTGCTTTTATACTGGCTATAATAATCACTTATGATTGATTGTTATGCTGTGTGATGAAAACACTGCAAGGTATTATGGGAATGCTTTCCTAAAGTCATGTGATCTTTCTCTGGATGATTAAAATCTGCAATGTATACAATGCTACAAGCCATTTTAGGCAAGTCACGATAAGCGAATTGCAAATTGTTCAAATTAACCGTGTTGTCAATTTCCAAAAATTGTAATCAATTTGATCTTTATGTAATAATTAAATAGGAGAGTTAATCAGATAACCCTTTTAAAGTGAATTTGTCAACTGGGTTTTGCATGTAATTCAAGAGTATCATGATGTTGGTACAGAGACCCTGATTCCAGCAATGTGTCACTTACTGGGCTGTGTGTTGCTATTTCAATAAAAAAATAATTTTAATAGCAGATATTATCATTACAGGACTCGGTGTCTCATGCCTGTTGGTCCAAGCACACCCACAGCACGCATTAGCAGCTGTATCTCACTTTACAATGTACATAGAAGCTGTGGTGTGTGCGGGGTTATACACAGCTCAACAACTGCTCTGCTAGATCTGCAGGAGAGAAAACTGTGATTCTATAGGAACTGCTGCACCCAGTAATCTAAGTGATACATCGCTGGAATCAGGACCTCTGTCCCTACTTCAATCTGCTGTCAGATTACATAGCAAAGACATGGTAACAGATTCCCTTTAACAATAAGAGCAGACAGTAAGCTCCCCCTAGTGGTAGCAGAAAATAGACACAATTTAATCAGCTTTAATTGGAACTCTGTATGAGAAAGACTGACCAATATATAGATACATTAAAAGAAAATTGGAACAGAATTTAGTGTAATTGCATTTTGGTTAAAAAAAAAGGATATATATGTATAGACATTCACTTGTGAAAAAAAAAAGCCCAGAGGTGAGGACATGTGGCGTAGAAACGACAACTTAGAAAGAAAATGCAAAATCAAAGCAGAAGTAAAATTGAGATAAAGATGGAATAAAATAAGTGATTTATGACCTCGAAATCTAACAGCAGCAACATGTGAAGGGTTCCTCACTAGACCCGACCAAGCCTTCACTAAAGCAGCTTTGATTTTATATACATAAAACCTTGACAGAAGTTTTTTAATTAAGAGGAAAAGTCTTTGATTTTGTAGCCTGTTGTATGTAACATATGATCATGATTTATGCAGCTTTAAGCAGGATCAACCAACAGGAGGATTTTCAGCAATTTGCCCTGGGTGATGGAAAGCCCAGCTTTGCTCTGTTATAGTTACTGTTATAGGCTGTTGCTGAGGCCACAATGATGGTGACTTCTTTCTATATATAAAGCCTTTGTTTTCTGGCATCACATTTCTAGAACTAACTAGTAATGGAAACTAATGATAATAGAATTGTATTTTATGAGGTATAATCCACTTTTTACACAATGAGTCTCTGATCATTTCATTGACAATAGCCTTATCTATGTGCAAGTGAATTAAATTTCACTTTATCTAACAGTTACTATAGAATCATACACTGTTAGGCCATGTGCACACGTTAAGTATTTTTCGCGGTTTTTTCGCGTTTTTTCGCTATAAAAACGTAATAAAAACGCGAAAAAAACGCTTACATATGCCTCCCATTATTTTAAGTGTATTCCGCATTTTTTGTGCAAATGTAGCCTTTTTTTCCGCGAAAAAATCGCATCGCGGAAAAAAAAGCAACATGTTCATTAAAATGCGGAATTGCAGGGGATTCCGCACACCTAGGGGTCCATTGATCTGCTTACTTCCCGCACGGGGCTGTGCCCACGATGCGGGAAGTAAGCAGATTATGTGCGGTTGGTACCCAGGGTGGAGGAGAGGAGACTCTCCTCCACGCACTGGGCACCATATAAGTGGTCAAAAAATAAGAATTAAAATAAAAAATAGCGATATACTCACCCTCGATGTCTTCCCGCCTCCACTGCACGCTGCCGCTTCGGTTCCTGTAGCTGGTGTGCGGCGAAGGACCTTGCCGATGACGTCACTGTCCTGTGATTGGTCGTGAGCGGTCATGTGACCGCTCACGCGACCGTGACGTCACGGAAGGTCCTGCGCGCACACACCAGCTATAGGAAGAGGAACGGACGCCGGTGAGGAGATGTCTGGGTGAGTATAAGCATTTTTTTATTTTTTTTATTATTTTTAAACATTCTCTCTTTTACTATAGATGCTGCATAAGCTGCATCTATAGTAAAAAGTTGGTCACACTTGTCAAACAGTATGTTTGACAAGTGTGACCAACTTGTCAGTCAGTTTTCCAAGCGATGCTACAGATCGCTTGGAAAACTTTAGCATTCTGCAAGCTAATTACGCTTGCAGAATGCTAAAAAAACGCGAAAAAAACGGAAAAAAAACGCAAAAAAAAAATGCGCATTTCTTGCAGAAAATTTCTGGTTTTCTTCAGGAAATTTCTGCAAGAAATCCGCAACGTGTGCACATACCCTTAGAGATGGAAGGGACCTCCAGGGTCATCATGTCCAACCCCCTGCTCAATGCAGGATGCACTAAGCCATCTCAGACAGATGTCTGTCCAGCCTCTATTTGAAGACTTCCATTAAAGGAGAACTCACCACCTCTGGTGGCAGCCTGTTCCACTCATTGATCACCCTCACTGTCAAAAAGCTTTTTCATAATATCTAATCTGTATCTTCTCCCTTTCAGTTTCATTCCATTGTTTCTCGTGTTTCCATGTGTAAATGATAATAAGGATGCTCCCTCTACAATGTGACATCCCTCCAGATATTTGTAGATAGCTATCAAGTCTCCTCTCAGCCTTCTTTTTTGCAAGCTAAACATTTTCAGATGTTCCAAATGACAAAATTTTACACCCACAATACTCTATCCATGCAAGTTTCTTTGTCACTGGATTTACAGGGAATCTGTCAGCATGTTTTTGTTATGTAATATGAGAGGAGCATAATGTAAGGTGTTAGACCCTGATTCTAGCGATGTATCACTTACTGGGCTGCTTGGTGCAGTTTTAATAGAATCCATGTTTTATCTGTTGGAGATGTAGCAGTGGTCATAGTGCGGTGTATGCTGTGTATAACCCCACCCCCACCGCTGATTGCAGCTTCCTGGGCACAGTGTACATTGTTAGCAAGCTGCCAATCAGTGTTGGGGGAGGGTTACACATATTAGCTGGACTGTTGTGCATATGAGACCTTGTTAGGCATTAATAATCTCCTGGTGATAAAATACTGATTGTATTGAAACTACTACACACAGCCTAGTAAGTGACACATAATTGGAATCATGGTCTCTTGCCCTATATTATGCTGCTCTCAGATTAAATATCAAATCTCCAATTAAACTGCTAATACAGTCATATAGGAGACTATAAAAATCATGTCTGTACTAAAAATGTTACTGCTTTTTCTATCCCCCCCCAAAAAAATGTATTTAATATGTAAACCTGGGCTCCTCATTGCAACTTTGGCATGGCCAAGGGCTTTTTGCACCATTCCACCCAATCATCTAGCATGGGATACACTGCCCCTTTGCTTGATTAATAGCACTTACTTCACCATTGCCAGTGCTGCCTTACACATGAATTGCACAAGCGCTGAATTACACATAAGCACGGATGCTTCTGAAGCCCATAACGATCTTAAATTAGAAATGAGTCCTTTTTTATAAACTTGAATTTGCCAAATTCTCTGAATTTTCCAAGTAAATTTGATTGTGGCAAATCAAAAAGAATACCAAAACCTTCCATTGCCTTGAAAAACGTATATGACACTCATTTCTTTTCCACACACGCTAATTATCTTCATTGCTGTGTATTGTCACGCACAGGGTAGCCCCGTTTCTGGATTTTTTAGAAAAAACTACTTGAATGTTTGCACAACTTATAGTTGTGTAAAAATGTTGCCAGTTGTGGCATTTTTTATGCCAGTCCTAGACAGCTCTGCCCATGTTTAAAGTAGGTGGTGCGAGTTCTGTTGATAATGCTATCCTAAAATTTGTCATAAAATAAAAAAAATATATAAATTAGCATATATCTTCTGGTAGCACATTGCAACTGGAAGATGTTCTAAATTTATTAAGTGTTAGATGCCTCTTGATGATTTTGCCGCATCTTTATTAAAACTGGCGTTTTGACGCCAGTCTTGATGACCTGGGGTCTACCTGTACAGTTTCTTAAGTGTTTTATAGCTTTCTCTCCATTTCTCTATGATTAAGCTATGAGCATCCAGATTCACCACAAAATGGCTGCTGCATTCTCTGCTTCTGCTTTTAGATGGCTATGATAATCCACAAATTTAATTCATATCAAATCGACTAATTACTGAAATTTCAAAATAAAAAAGATGTCACATTTTAAAATATCCTTTTGTCGGCATCACTGGATTATCAAGGAGACAATGCTACATACTAGAATGTCTAGCAAGGAGCAAAATGACCAGAAAAAGATGTCTCTTACACCTGATCATTTTTAGGTTGATATTCCATGTGTGCTGCTTTAGAGAACTCTTTTTTATTTTTTAGGTAAATAATAGTATGGAGTGAATTGAGTTACATCATGTTGTAGACTGATGTATGTGTCTAACAGTATGTCCATCTATTGCCAAAAAACTGGGAAAGGTTCTTCAAAGGTGGAATACATACTCATGTCTTCTCTGTCATCCACAAGCAGAGCTGCCCTCTTCTTGGCACTTGGTATGAATGAAACTATTCTGCTTTTTTTGCAAAGAGCAAGCTAGGAAACTGTACTCTTTATACTGTGGGTTCTATCAGAATAAAAATGGAGCAGCTATTTTTGCCATGAGAAAATTACAACCTGGCACCATGACCAAGGCATGTGACTGTCTATGGCAGGAAAGCTTCCGGATCTTTATCTCTGGAATTATGAGATTGATTGCCAAGAAAACAGTATCTGGGAATTAGGCCTCATACTCATCTGTGAGAAAAAAAGGATGAATGCAATCAGATAAAAAATCGGATTGCACTCGAACAAATGTTAATCTATGATTCCCTGCTTATCCACAATTTTGAGATCGGGCTGTGGAAAAAAAATCACAGCATGCTGCGATTGTCCTCATATCTCGGATGAGACTCCCCAATGCAAGTCAATGAGTGTGATAAAAAAATCACACGGCACTCGGACCATGTGAGTGCTGTCCAATATTTACATACCCATGTTGTTGAAAACTTGACAATTCAGTAGCCACGTACAGTAAAATCACAGCATGACCCAACAAAAAATAGATAGACTAGATATATGCACATAGAATAGATAGACATAAAGATGTCAGTCACATATATAATTAGTACAGTGCTTGCGTAGCTTACTGTACATGTATTTAATTAATAAATAAATCTCTGGAAAAAAAAGTATGGGATCACCCAAGCATTTTATTAACCAGCAGAGGGAAATCGGACAGCTGGGTGAAGATGTTTTTAGCCTGGGAAGGGGGTGATACCAATGGGACTTCCCAGACTATTAATATCAGCTCACAGCTGTATACTTAGCCTTTTCTGGTTGCTAAAATAGGGGACCCTTCCAAAAAAATTATATAGGGTCCCCTATAATTAATAATTGCAAAGGATAGGCAGACAACTGTGGGCTGATATCAATAGCCTAGGAAGGGGACATGGATATTGGCCCCCTCCCACATTCAGCCTTACTATTCCCACTTGCCCTGGTGTGGTGGCAAATGGGGTAAAGTATTCGGGTTGATGTCACCTCTATTGCCAGGTGACATCAGGCCTAGAGGGTAGTAATGGAGAAGCATCGAAAAGATGCCCCCATTACTAACCCCATAAACATATTGTAATGCAG
Source organism: Ranitomeya variabilis (assembly GCF_051348905.1). Classification (NCBI taxonomy): domain Eukaryota; kingdom Metazoa; phylum Chordata; class Amphibia; order Anura; family Dendrobatidae; genus Ranitomeya; species Ranitomeya variabilis. The sequence continues at coordinate 525,693,965 of NC_135235.1, read as the reverse complement.
ACACAGCAAGAATAAAGTCCTCTATTTGAAATAATGACACAGACGCCTTTAATGAATCTAAATTTATCAAAAACACTTATACTCACCTCAATGCCCAATCCACTGTAGCCAATGTCTCCGGTAAAATAATTAAAATAATAAACAACCATATTCCTCACCTGTCCAAGAGAAGATAATCCAATTGTCCTGCAACACGCCTAGATCTGCGACGCGCCAAGCTCTGCAACACCTAGCTTGGCGACTGTACAGCCTGCCATCCAGCAGAGACACTGAGCTGTGCATGGTTACTGAGCTCAGTGCCTGGCAATGAACTCCTTTCACCTCCCTGACATTAGCGCGAGTGTGAGAAAGTTCCCACGCTCGCCGTGCCATCAGAAAGATCATCTGAGTTCAGAGCCAGTGAACTCCGTTCATTGTAGTTAGGTCAGCGTGAACGCCATGGGAAAAGTTCTAATGGCTCTCGCACTGATGAACTTTCTCCCGCCCGCGGTAAAGTCAGTGCGGTGAAAGGAGTTAACAGTAAGGCACTGAGCTGAGCAAGCATGCACAGCTCAGTGTCTCCGCTGGATGGCAGGCTGTATAGTTGCATAATGCAGCAATGCAGCCTGCCATTTAGATGTAGCAGAGCTAGGTGCTTCGTAGGAAAATTGTGGTTTATTACTTTAATTCTTTTACAAGAGACATTGGCTTCAGTGGATTGGGTGTTGAGGTGAGTATACGTGTTTTTGGTAAATTTAGATTTTTTAAAGGAGTTTGTGTCATTATTTTGTCCCACGTTTCTGGACCGATAGTGGACCTTTTTTTTTATGATGATGGGTATGAGCCCTTAATGATGAAAAAATATTCTGGTCCATAAATGTCAAGGCTATTTTTATGTATCAAATCCATATACAAAACTTTATTATGGCTGGCTATCAGTGACATCAGTTCTTTGATGGGGTTCCCTTTCCACAAACTCCTGTTGGTTGCTGCCTTTCCTACCATTTTCCATCACTTCTTTCCACAATTACAAAATACTTACACACTGCAACAGTCCATTACATAAGGCATTGGTCTCCAATCTGTAGCTCTCCAGCTGTTGTGAAATTGCAACTCACAAAATAAAGGCTTTCCAAGAGCTTGCTGATAGTTGTAGTCTCGGGACAGCTAAAGAGCCATAATTTGGAGACCACTTACGCTGTACATACCAGAATTATATTAGTGACTAAAAGATAGGAAAAACTTAAAATATCTCAATTCGTTTTCTCATTTTTGATAATCAAAAGGGTGGTTGATTGATCTGCACTTACACCTAGTGGTGCACCACCAACGGTTGCAGGCCACCAGCTAAAATGGGACCTGTGATCAAGAAGGGTGCTAAAAGGCACCACCTCCGGCCTGGCACCTATCCACTTCTTCCGATATCTGTTGTATACAGTATATATGGCAGAAGTAGGTAGAGGGCTCATGCTCTCAGTCCATCCCATACCTCACAGGTGTTGGCTGTTTTACACAACAGACACCCACCAGTAACTTCAAAGATTGCAGCTAGCTTTGATCACAGCAATTAAATTCCTTATGTACCATGGTAAACAGTAACCATGACATACAAGTGGTTAGACAAGGGGTCCGTCTGTCATTCCCTTTTTCCCCCATAAAGTATTCACAGGAACGCAATGGGTTGTTTATTGACAGCAGGGAGTCAATGAGGGGCCCGGTTCAAACCATTGGCTTGAGGTCCTTCACATTTCTATGTACATCCCTGCCTACACCCACATTTTGGCGTTAGATGACTTTTCCCTGTGCTTCCTTGACTGAAGAGCGGTGCATGTATGTATTGATTTACAGACATACAATATGGTCCAGTGTACAGGTGTCCCAAAGAGCTGCATGTGAGGTCCGATCTGATTGCTGTATGGTGCCTATATCAGTAGTCGACAACCTGCTACTCTCCAGCTGTCGTCAGACCTGGATGATTCATAAAATCAAGGGAGCAGATCACAAGTGGCAGCCCTAATTTATCCTGGCATAGGCACGTGCCTAGTGTTCAGTGCAGCCCAGTACATACGTTTTGTAGTCTAGGAAAACGATCTAAGCTTTCAACCTTTTAATTTCCTGGAACGAGTCAATTAGAACTCCAAGGACAGATAGAAGAGTTATGTCTCCGTGACTGTAAAGCTCTCGCCCCAGGTCAGCTTTTGCTAAAAGGCATGAAGTATTTAGATATAATGAGGGAAAACGTTTCCAGAAACGGAAGCATTTACTCTGCAGATGGAAGAACTGCATCTCTGCATAAATAATAGGTCACCGGGTACTCATACCATCCATTACTTGTTACCACCTTCCCGAAATTCCCACCTCCTGCAGACTACAGACTTTACGTCTGCTCTAGTCAGGCAATCAGACCCATTCATGCACGCTTGCTCTGGTGTCAGCAATTCGCTGCTTAGCAATGCGCATTTCATGACAGCTGGGTATTAAATAAAAAGTTGTTTCCAAAAAATCAGCATCATTTCATTTTCTGTTCACATCAAATAAACAGGCTCGGCCTCATTATTCTTTGTAGTAGGCATGGGTGTATGTTTATTCCTCTGGAAGGGCAGCTCTCCAACTCTTGTGTCAGCAACATACCTCTGCGCTATCCACATCATCAAAAACAGTTAGGGATTTGTGGGCTTTGAAAGTCAGCAAAACAACAACAACTGCAAATAAAATGAAATATATGCTAATTAATGGTGGCCGTAACAGAATACGAATGAGGAAAGGAGAATATCGTCTACTCTTTGATATCACGTTGATAACCAGGTTTATTTTATGCACAAAGGATGTTACATAGATCAAGACCTTTATAAATGTCCCTGTTAATAATGCCAAGTATTCCTCCAAGGCCTGTGTAACCCGTACAAAAATATATATATTAGTGTTTTTTTTTTAGTGTTTTTTTTTGCTGCTGATAGTTGTCATTGTTCACATTAGTTTCTGTATCCAATGGGGCTCAAAATCTACTTTCCTTATTTCAGCTATATACAAACTAGAGTCAGTTTCACTAATCCTCATTAGTATATTTTTGCGGATGTAAGAGGAACCTGGAATACCTGGAGGAGACCCCCACAAACACAGAAAGACAGAAACTCCATGCAAATGTTGCCTTCAGTTAGAACTGAATATAGGACTCTCGGCCATGAGTTTATTAAAGTATTTTTGTATAACTCTTAAAGAAGTATTAATGGGAAAACGCAAATTATCTAAATCTCTCTAAATACATGTGTAATGCTGGGTAGGTGCATTAGCATATTTTCCAATTACCGTCTTCCAGTTTGCAGGGCCACTCTGGTCCTCTTCTGACTCACGTGACTTCAATTCCAACTCGCCGGAAGTCACTTTTACTGTATAAGCCTATGGAGACTCAGAACTAGGCTCCATAGACCTTAATTGTAAAAGCAACTTCCAGTCTTAATGCAGAGAATAACAACAGAATAGAGCCAGAACATAGACCTTTTTATGTTTCATAGCTTAAGTATTGTGTTTGATTGATAAAATAAATAAATATTTTTATATAGTGCTAACATATTCCGCAGCGCTTTACAGTTTGCACACATTATCATCGCTGTCTCCTATGAGGCTCACAATTTAAATTCCCTATCAGTATGTCTTTGGAATGTGGGAGGAAACCCACACACACACGGGGAGAACATACAAACTCCTTGCAGATGTTGTCCTTGGTGGGATTTGAACCCAGGACTCCAGCGATGCATTGCTAACCACTGTGCTACCCAGGAAGATATTGGCCTTAAGGGTATTCCCTATAAAATGTGACCACCGTATCATGTAACTTACATCAAGTTATAATGAAATTAACTATAGAAAATTAGTTTTTTGATTTCACTAAAGTATGGTCTCTATTATTCCTTAGGGCTTATGCAGACGTCCATGGATCTTAGTCCGAGCAAAGGCAGAAAAGCATGGACTGTTTGTGGTCACACAATCTGAACTCAACAAACTCAATAAAGTCTATGAACCTGTTGAGTTCAGGTCAGAAGACCCACGGACAGTCTGTGTATTGCGGTCCATACTCGGACTGAGGTTGACAGGTGTCTGCATGAGCCCTTACATGGATGTCCAGCATCTTCCAAGAGGTCCACTCTCTTTTACCACATACAGTATCACCCACGCTATTTTCATTCCATTCATTTGCGCCTGAATTCTACGATATTTTCCCATCTCCACTCCATCAGAGTCTATGTAGATGCATATATTGGATTGGCCATCTCTGTCTCATTTACTTTACTTGCTCTCAATTTATCATACCCCATCTTGACAGCGCTCTCTCTTCTCACTTACCTTTCCTCCCAAGCCTCGGCACTTTATTTCTATCTAAATGACATTCATTTCCTTGCTTATTGATTCTGATATATCTTAACCGCTGGAGATTCACTTTTCTATCCTCTAACACAATATGTGGCTTCAGATTTGTAGAAAATAACCTCCCAGCACTGATCGGTACAGCCCTGTGCCAGCTCTGTGGCTGCAAATTGTGAAAAAGGGCATATCATGGAGATCTTGAAGAAATTACACACAGAGGTTATCAAAAACAATGATTTCTCATTTTTACTTGCATGGATATTACTCCTTAATCCTAGCCGGGTTATTCCTGTCCCTGTCTCTCTGCTGTGTAGGTGTCTGTTGCTTCCTCTTGACCGTGTTATACGTGTCTGTTTTTCTATTGCTAAGGGACTTAATACCGAGCTGTTAGATGAAACGGTGAGATCACTAGGAGTTCCTTTTTGACTGTAGACTATTTCAAGGTATAAGTTGCAAGCCACATGTCATTGCGTCAAATCCCGACAACCTTTTTTTCTTGATTCCAGGGTGCATTCTAATCTTTCTGGCTAGCCCCCCTAAAATGGTATTATTGAAGATATTCTTATTTTTTTTCAAAGTGTGAAGAAAACATTGAGTATATGCAGGGTTTAAAGGGAACCTGTCATGTAAAAAAAATGCTATTAACCTGCAGATATGGGGTTAATCTGCAGGATAATAGCATTCTGAATCTGCTTGGCTCCCGCACTAGCGGGAGGAAATGAGCTTCATTCCTCCCAGCAACTTCTGACTTTCAGTCATAAGGTCAGGGCTGGCTCAACTTAAGGCATGGTTTAGTGCATACTGACAGGCGTCTGTAACCGTGCCCCAGACAGTGACTGACAGCCAGCTCAGCATTAGAGCTTGTCACTATGCACTGAGCGGTGACTGAGGCCACGACGGCCCTGTCCTATGACTGAAAGCCATAGGCTGCCGGGAGAAATAAAGTTAATTTCCTCTGCTCAGCGGGGCTCTCAGATTAGTTTCAGAACGGTATTAACCTGCAGATTAACACTATATCTGCAGGATAATGGCATTTTTTTTACATGACAGGTTCCCTTTAACAAATTTTGCAGGCAAACTAGCACAATGAATTTTCAGTACAGATAAATTAATATTCTTATTTTCTTTTAACCTTCATAACATTTTTTATTCTAGCACAAGTAAGGCTGCATTCACACATCCATGAGATACGTCACAGTGTTGTCCATTTTTTCTTGGACAGCACACTGACCCATAGAACTTCATACATACATTAGGTTTCAAAACAGAGCTGTGTCTTAGTGTCACGTAGTGACTAGGGACTGCGGCACCTACCTGATTAATCGAACTAGGGGGCACCCTTATCTATCCCTGTCCCCCGGATTACCCAGGAAGGTGGAGACACCGAGATCACGCACCTCGCTATGCTCCTATCGTAAACCTTATCTGATCCCTCCCCCACCCAGGAAGGTGTTATGCTGAAGTGTATAGAATAACACTAACCAGACCGACAGACAAGGGAAAACAGACAGTGATGAAAGAAAACTGCAATAATACAAATAAACTCACAAAACAACAGAGTGAAATACGGGGAGGGATATGTAGGAGAAACCAAATAGGAGAGAATTAGGTTAAACATGCAATCCAGCTCCTCACAGCAATCTCCAGAACAACTCTCTAAACGCCTACTCCAAACACCAAATAACTCCTCCAACAAGTAACCAAGAAGTAGAACTATCACTGGCAATTCCCAAGTGCCAATGGCGAGCATTTATACCAGAGGGGAGTGGCCAACACAGAACAGGCGAGGCAATTCAAGATGGAAAGCTCCAGGAGATCAACTGAAATGATAAACCTTTGCAATGACAGAGGAAAAAACCTGCACTGTTTTAATTGGATGGTGAAGCACTCCTAATCAGTAAAGGATTTCATGTGACCAGACCCTGTGATCTTCTGGTCCCTATCTGTCGCGGTGTGCCTGTAAGCAGGTTTCGGGATGCAGGAAGGCAGGGAATGTTGAGCAAGGGTTAACAATAATACAATTTACTTATAACAATTGAGAAAAACTCGCAGAGAGACAACAGGTAATTAACAAATTAAATTGCAATATAGCACAACAGTCTTATTATTAAACTTATCGTGACTCCAATGTTCCTCAACCGCATGCAGTCCAATGAGGGTTGTAGTCCCAGCAGCGGCCGGCACAGCATCTTCAGGCGTTTCCCGCCAACACATGAACAAGCTTCTGGCGGCAACGGGCGATCTCCGGTTTTACCCGTTCAGACCCTAGTCCATTAATCCATAGAACCGAAGAGGGTAACACTGAGGAAGTCTCTACCTGGTGCATGATCCGCCACACACCAATCCACAAAGGGGAATACAGCTCACAATCTGGCACCCATTCCTTACTGCGAGCACCTCACACTGTCTGGCGGTGCGTTCGTCGCTCTTTGCGCTCCCTGTTTCCAAGGGGCCCTGACATAACCCCGGACGGATGTCAGCTCCGTGCTCTCTCTGTGTCTGCAGAGTGCGGCGCACACCTGTCTCTACTCTCTGCCGGCGGGAAACTTCTGACTCTTCCCGCGTTTCCTGCTCTCTCCTCCCTCTGCTTGCCACTCCCCCTCTCACCAGTTCATCAGTCCTGTCTGGTTCTCCATTTTTTCCCTCCTGCAACCCTGGATGCAGCCCTGACACTTCCAGACCCAGCATCACACAGGTACCCGCAGCCCGGTCTTCCTCCTTACATGCCCATGACCCCTTGGTCGATGAGTCCCTGAGCATGTACTTTTCTGTCAGACTCAGCCAGTAAAGTCAATGGGGATCCTTGTAAAATGGATGACTGACTGAAGAAATACACTATACTTCAGTTTTCATCTGAGTGTTTCTCTATCTTCAACTGATACATTATTATATGGCCATGTTCACATGGTGGTATTTTGGTCAGTATATCACATCACTACTTGTAAGTCAAAACCAGGAGTGGGTTAAAAATGCAGATGTGGTGACATGTTTCTATTATACTTTTTCTCTACTTGCTACCCTCTTGATTTTGGCTTACAAATACTGATGTCAAATACTGACCAAATAGTGATATGTGAATGTGGCCTAAAGTTAACAGTAAATGGATAAAAAAATGTTCAGTGAATAGCTGTTTGGTGCATATGGCCTGTTCAGTCTCCACTCAGAGAGATACTGGCTTGTCTCTCTACAACTCCAACACAACCCAAACTGCTCAGCTTCCCCAGCTAACTGCCCCCAGTGAACACATGGCCTGGCTCTAGACCTAGCTAGCCCAGTGCCGCTAATCAATACTTCTAGTGCTAGGATTTAGCTCCGTCCTAGCTGGCTTTGTGGGTTAGGTTCTGTTCACATCTGCTTCAGAGCCTCCATTGTAGACTCCACCAAATCTTGGTGGAACCGAATTGACACCATTATGCTGGTAGGATCAGTTGAGTGTCAGATCGTTGGTTTGAACAGAAACTCCAATACAGAAACAAATAGAGCTCTGTGGGGGTTGCCCCATAAACAACATTTATTGGCTATCATAAAAAAGGTATTCAGTATATTATTACTGATTCACCAGCTGCTGAGATCCCCATTGACGAGAAGGGAGAATCCTAAAGTCTCCTTTGTAAATTAAGTGGAAGTGATGAGGAGCGTGTGTGAACTCTACTCTTAGATCGTGAATGAATCAGTGGTAGCACATGCTCAATACTTCTTTATTCACAGAGGGGACTTTGGGGGTCTCAGTAGCTGGAATATTACAAGTTACATCACAGATATGTTAATTAGTAATTGTCATTCGTTTAAACACTGACACACTAGATACATTAATACTCATTATTACTGGTTCAGCAATATAGTCATGCTATGAATATTAGCTAAGATTTCTAGAGAACCGAGCACAATTAAGGTAACTAATGACATTGAAGGAAAACAATTGCTCTGTGAATGGACCAGGTGTTACATAGGCTGTTTTGATACAATTAATAAACCAAAAGCAAGAAGTGGATAGTAAATGGAAGGGAACTACGGTTTATATCACATTGTATGAAAAAAAATCTATTACTCTCAATTTTTCTTGTTCTGATTTCAAAAACTGCATTATAATATCACAATTAAGGCAGAAAACTATTTAGATGCTTCCTGCCTACATTATTAAAGTGCAAAGAGCTCCGATTTAAGCTTCTTCTCTAGGAACATGTCGCACCATGCGACTTTCAGCCAATGACTAAGAGCTTCCTAACATTGAACAAGAGTAAAGTATATTTGCACATTGCAGAATAGAAGCAGAATTTTCTGCTTCAATTCTGCATACCCTTGGCAGGAAAAATGCATACGGATTTAGACGCGTTTTATACGCGTTTTTGGCATGTAATTGACGCGTTTTGCATGTGTTTTTCCTGCGTTTTTTTTTAGCGTTTTTCTAATGTGTGTCTATGAGTGCGGAATTGCCGCGATTCCTCAAAAATAATGAACATGTTCGTTTTTTTCCGCGATGCGTTTCCGCATGGGCACAACAATTGTGGAATGCCTTAGAAAGTAATGGGATGCTGTTTGTAAACTTTTTTAAGCATTTCCGCTGTGGAAAATCGAGGCAAAAACGCTTAAAAAACGCAACTTGGGCACATAGCCTTAGGGCTCAAGAGCTTACTGTGGCTGAGTATAAGCCCAAAGCTGTATAAGGGGTTACCAGTGAAGTCCTGCTAAATGTTGTTATGCCTATGATATCTTATAAAGGTTTCTTTTTTATTATTGATTCATATAGAATCTGAGAAAATAAAATAGTAGCATGCTCCGTTGCATGCCATATCATAGATGTCATAATGCGGTGCCCCATAGAGAACCACACAGTGGCACACAGAGTGTCTATGTCTCCCTACACATAGTTGTGGGGACTCGATGTGCAGCAATACAGGCCCTGCGCCCACAGACCTGTAAGGGTGCGTGTCCATGGTTCGTAATGACGGCGCTTTGGACAGAGCGGAAAACTCGCTCCGCCCAAAGCGCCGCCCCCTTCTGTACACGCGGTGATTCTGGACGTGTTCATTGCACACATCCGGAATCTCCGCACCCCATACATAGGACAGTGATATTTACCTTGCGGCGACGGAGCGTCACCGCAAGGTAAACAGACATGCTGCAGTCTCCATGTCCGGAATCGCAGGGCCGTCGGATGCGTGTTCGCACGCATAGTGGAGACGGGATTTCAGAAAATCCCCTCCACTATGCTGTAACATCTGGACGCTGCGGGTTGAACGCTGCGGCTGTATGCAGCGTTCAATCCACAGCTAATTCAGATGTAATCCGGCACGAGGAAACATACCCTTAGAGTGGAAGAATAAGCAGTACCCTCTGAAGATCATATGCTAATTGTAATGTGTTATGTTGATGCATTTCTCAGCTGCTACATTGATTTATAAGTGTACTGTGAAAACTATTGCTAGCTGCAGGAGTTTTGGTAAAGAAAGGGTTAGCAAAAAGTGGGAACTCAGGAAAAAGGTTCTTCTATATAAGGAACTCTTGAGGATTAGTAGTGCCTGTAGGTACAGCACAGGGAGCGTCAGCCAGACAGAAAGCACATTCAGTTACAGTAGAATAGGAATCCAGGAAAAGTAATGAAGGTGGAGCAGAACTATTAGGCTATGTGCACACGTTGCGGATTTTGCTGCGGGTCCGCAGCAGCTTTCCATGCGTTTACAGTACAATGTAAACCTATGGAAAACGCAATCCGCAGTGCCCATGCTGCGGAAAAAAATGCGCGGAAAAGCTGCGGTTTACATTCCGCAGCATGTCAATTCTTTGTGCAGATTCAGCAGCGGTTTACACCTGCTCCATAATAGGAATCCGCAGGTGTAAAACCGCAGGTAGAATCTGCACAAAATCTGCATAAAAACCGCGGTAAAACCGTAGGTAAAACGCAGTGCCTTTTACCTGCGGATTTCCAAAATCCACTGCGGAAAAATCCGCAGAGCTCCTTTCTACGTGTGCACAAACCCTAAGGCAGCCGTCACACTAGCAGTATTTGGTCAGTATTTTACATCAGTATTTGTAAGCCAAAACCAGGAGTGGGTGATAAATACAGAAGTGGTGCATATGTTTCTATTATACTTTTCCTCTATTTGTTCCACTCCTGGTTTTGGCTTACAAATACTGATGTAAAATACTGACCAAATACTGCTAGTGTGACGGCAGCCTCAGGGTATAGGCACATGCTGCGGATTACTCTGCGGATTTTTCTGGACTGATTTTGGTAAATCCGCAGGTAAACCGCACTGAGGATTTCCGGCGGAATTACCGCAGATTTACCGCAATTTTTTTGTGGATTTTGTGCAGATTCCACCTGCGGTTTACACCTGCAGATTCCTATTGAGGAGCGGGTGTAAACCACTGCGGAATCCGCACAAAGAATCGACATGCTGCGGAATAAACAAGCGTTTCCGCGCGTTTTTTTCCGCAGCATGTGCACTGCGGATTTTGTTTTCCATAAGTTTACATGGTACTGTAAACGCATGGAAAACTGCTGCGAATCCGCAATGTGTGCTCATATCCTGAGTAGTCCTGAGACTGCTGTGGGCTGGACAAGGTCGCCCTGATACAGTGGTGGATTGCCAAGGTAGTGTGGAAGATTTAGGGAAATTCTATATCTTGCATCATGGGAGTGTCTGGAAAAGTGGCTGCTGCAGCCGGTGTGCACAAAGTAGCATAGAGGCATTCTGCTAATATGCAAACAGTCAGCGACAGACTGGAGCACCTTGGGCCCACCAGAGAAAATCATTCTTAGAGCCCACTACAAAGCATAGAAATAAATACAAGACCACCGTTTGTGTGATAGAACATTCTAATATCAGGGTATGATATACGGTAGTACACTTCTTAATGTTATCGAATGAGCTGTCCCTAACATTTTGGTGCAAACTCATTAATAAAAGTCCCCTGATGTGTATTTGCCACTAAACCAATGTTTTATAGCAGCAGATAAGATTTTATGACATCTCATCCATACACATTTTAGTGAAATCTCTCTGCCACCTATGAAACCATAACTTCGGTCAGGGGTGATACAGGGAGAGGGGGCTCAGTCAGGTGTGATACATGGGAGGGGGCTCAGTCAGGTGTGATACATGGGAGGGGGCTCAGTCAGGTGTGATACATGGGAGGGGGCTCAGTCAGGTGCGATACATGGGAGGGGGCTCAGTCAGGTGCGATACATGGGAGGGGGCTCAGTCAGGGGTGATACATGAGGAGGGGCTTAGGCCTCTTTCACACTTCCGTCTTTCTTTTTCTGTCACAATGCATCGTTTTGTGAAAAAACGGATCCAGCAAATGTTTCTGCTGGATCTGTTTTTTTTCTCATAGACTTGTATTAGCGACAGATTGTGACGGATGGCCTTCCGTTTCATTCGTCGTACGCTGGATCCGTCGTAAAATTGCTGTCCGTCGGGCGGAGACAACGCACATAGAAACGTTTTTTTCTGCACATCGGAAAATCGCTCAGCGACGGATCCTGCGCTGTCCGCCATTGGCTATAATGGAAGCATCTGTTATGATCCCAATGGCAGAGGATCTCTGATATTCCGGCAAGATAGCAAAAATATAAATACTGCTCTAGGGAGGTGGAAACTGGGCTAACCGCATACCTGATCCTGACACAAACAACTAAAAGTAGCCGGTGAACGCATCAATAGCAAAAAGATATAATGGTAAAAATAATAAAAAACGGGAGCTGCCGGCAGCATTGCAAGCAGTGGGAAGACTGCGGGGGCCGCAGGAAGGCTGCGGGGGACACCGGTAGGTAAGAATATAGCGATTTTGTATTTCTTTTATTATTTTTAACATGGGTTGTGTTGTGTATGCGTTTTCGCAGCGGAAAAACACGGAAAGGAAGAATACACAATGTGTTCACACAATTAAAAATGGAAGTGTGAAAGAGGCCTTAGTCAGGGGTGATACAGGAAGAGTGGGCTCTGCTAGGGCTCAATCAGTCAGGGGTGATACAGGAATAGAGGCTCAGTAAGTCAGGGTTGATACAGAGGGAGGGGGTTCTGTCAGGGTTGATACAGGGGGAGTTCAGTCAGGGCTCATAATGGGGAGGGGGCGCAGTCATTTTTGGGTAATAAGGGGCTCAGTCATTTAGGGGTGATACAGGGCAAGGGGGTGCAGTCAGTCAGGGGTTCAGTCAATTGGGGGCAATAAGGGGGCTCAGTCATTCAGGTGTGATATAGGGCAAGGGGGCGCAGTCAGTCAGGGGTGATACAGGTGGAGAGAGGCTCAGTCAGTCAGGGGTGATACAGGGAGAGGGGGCTCAGTCAGGGGTGATACAGGAGGGATAGGGGGCTCAGTGAGTCAGGGATGATGCAGGGGGAGAGAGGCTCAGTCAGTCAGGAGTGATACACTGGTTCAGTCAAGTGTGATAAAGGTGCAGAGGATGCAGTCAGGGGTGATACAGGTACAGTCATATGAAAAAGTTTGGGCACCCCTATTAATCTTAAGCTTAATGTTTTATAAAAATGTTTTTTTTTTGCAACAGCTATTTCAGTTTCATATATCTAATAACTGTTGGACACAGTAATGTTTCTGCCTTGAAATGAGGTTTATTGTACTAACAGAAAATGTGCAATCTGCATTCAAACAAAATTTGACAGGTGCATAAGTATGGGCACCCTTATCATTTTCTTGTTTTAAATACTCCTACCTACTTTTTACTGACTTACTAAAGCACTTTTTTTGGTTTTGTAACCTCATTGAGTTTTGAACTTCATAGCTAGGTGTATGCAATCATGAGAAAAGCTACTTAAAGTGGCCACTTGCAAGTTGTTCTCCTGTTTGAATCTCCTCCGAAGAGTGGCATCATGGGCTCCTCAAAACAACTATCAAATGATCTGAAAACAAAGATTATTCAACATAGTTGTTCAGGGGAAGGATACAAAAAGCTGTCTCAGAGATTTAACCTGTCAATTTCCACTGTGAGGAACATAGTAAGGAAATGGAAGAACACAGGTACAGTTCTTGTTAAGGCCAGAAGTGGCAGGCCAAGAAAAACATCAGAAAGGCAGAGAAGAAGAATGGTGAGATCAGTCAAGGACAATCCTCAGACCATCTCCAGAGAGCTGCAGCATCAACTTGCTGCAGATGGTGTCACTGTGCATCGGTCAACTATACAACGCACTGTGTTTTTTTGCCGCCATGCATAACGCCTTTTTGTATTACCAAACAACTCAATCTTGGTTTCATGAGTCCACAGGACCTTCTTCCAAAAAGAAATTGGCTTCTCCAAATGTGCTTTTGCATACCTCAGCCGACTCTGTTTGTGGCGTGCTTGCAGAAATGGCTTCTTTCGCATCACTCTCCCATACAGCTTCTCCTTGTGCAAAGTGCGTTGTATAGTTGACCGATGCACAGTGACACCATCTGCAGCAAGTTGATGCTGCAGCTCTCTGGAGGTGGTCTGAGGATTGTCCTTGACTGATCTCACCATTCTTCTTCTCTGCCTTTCTGATGTTTTTCTTGGCCTGCCACTTCTGGCCTTAACAAGAACTGTACCTGTGTTCTTCCATTTCCTTACTATGCTCCTCACAGTGGAAATTGACAGGTTAAATCTCTGAGACAGCTTTTTGTATCCTTCCCCTGAACAACTATGTTGAATAATCTTTGTTTTCAGATCATTTGACAGTTGTTTTGAGGAGCCCATGATGCCACTCTTCGGAGGAGATTCAAACAGGAGAACAACTTGCAAGTGGCCACTTTAAGTAGCTTTTCTCATGATTGCATACACCTAGCTATGAAGTTCAAAGCTCAATGAGGTTACAAAACCAAAAAAAGTGCTTTAGTAAGTCAGTAAAAAGTAGGTAGGAGTATTTAAAACAAGAAAATGATAAGGGTGCCCATACTTATGCACCTGTCAAATTTTGTTTGAATGCAGATTGCACATTTTCTGTTAGTACAATAAACCTCATTTCAAGGCAGAAACATTACTGTGTCCAACAGTTATTAGATATATGACACTGAAATAGCTGTTGCAAAAAAAAACATTTTTATAAAACATTAAGCTTAAGATTAATAGGGGTGCCCAAACTTTTTCATATGACTGTATATGGGAGGTTCAGTCAGTTGGGGTTAATACCAGGAGAAGGTGCTCAGTCAGTCCGTGATGATACAGGGAGAGGGGGCTCAGTCAATCAGGGGTGATACAGGGGAAGAGGGGCTCAGTCAGGGGTGAAATAGGAGAGGAGATCAGTCAGTCAGAGGTGATATAGCATATATAGCCAAGTCCGCATATATAGCTAAATTCCCTTCCTCCATATATAGCCAAGTCCCCCTCCCTCAAATATAGCATATATAGCCAAGTCTCTCTACTCTTTAGATAGCATATGTAGCCAAGCCCCCCTCCCCCACATATCGCATATATAGCTAATTCTCCCTCTATATATAGCCAAGTCCCCCCAACACAGTGTATATAGCCAAGTCACTCTCCCCAACAGACATATAGCATATACAGTTATGCCCCCCTCCACCACATCTAGCATATATAGCCAAGTTCCCTTCCCCACATACATATTGTATATATATAGCCAAGTCCCCCTCCCCCACATAGTGTACAGTATGTAGCCAAGTCCCCTTCCACCAAAATTCATATATATATAGATCCACTATTCTATCACACATATCAATTTCACATAAAATAATATTTCAAAATAAAAACTGCTTCTTCTCACAGTCTACTGAAATCCAGAAGAGTCTTCTTGATTTTAGGATTAGCAGCAGAAGATGGAGGAAGTTTGGGCAGCTGCTGCACCCTTTGCAATGACACAGCACCAATGCCACCATAGCCTCATCAAGCTCCTCCTGCCGGAGATGAGTGATGGTATGCAGACTGCTGTGGTTACTATCCCCACAGCAGTACCCTTTAGGGAGGAGGCAGGGCTATGGAAGCTCCTCCTGTGCAGGAGAATTGTCACTTAAACCACTAATTAGCTACACACTGATCTACTAATCCATATCCACAGGCTAACACCTGTACAGGAAAGGTGTTACTGTCAGACACCAAGAGTCAGCACAGCAGGGGAAAGCGGGAGCATGCCACTATGGATACGGATTAGCCGAGCAAGACATAACTGTGCTAGAGTATGTGTAGGAGGAACCTTCTTTCTCAGTCAGAGCTTGCCATGCAGTAGGGCCCACCAGAGGATTCACCGATTCCCTGGTGGGCCAGTCCGAGCCTGTATGGAACTGTATGATTGTGAGATTGTGTTGAAGATGAAATGTAAAGTACTGCCATTTATAGCCATCTGTTATGATCCCAATGGCAGAGGATCTCTGATATTCCGGCAAGATAGCAAAAATATAAATACTGCTCTAGGGAGGTGGAAACTGGGCTAACCGCATACCTGATCCTGACACAAACAACTAAAAGTAGCCGGTGAACGTGCCTACGTTGGTTCTAGACGTCTCGAGCCAGCCGGAGAACTGACTACCCCTAGAGGGAAAAAATAAGACCTCGCTTGCCTCCAGAGAAATTGAACCCCAAAGATATAGAAAGCCCCCAACAAATAATAACGGTGAGGCAAGAGGAAAACACAAACGTAGAGATGAACTAGATTCAGCAAAGTGAGGCCCAATAGTCTAGATAGCAGAAAATAGATAGTGGACTATGCGGTTAGCAGAAAACCCTACAAAACATCCACGCTGAACATTCAAGAACCCCCACATCGACTGACGGTGTGGAGGGAGAATATCAGCCCCCTAGAGCTTCCAGCGAGTCAAAAATCAAATGTAAAGCAAGCTGGACAAAAACACTGAATAATGCAAACGATCCAAATTGTACAAAACAGACTTAGCTTTTCTTGCATGAGGCAGACTGAAAGGAATCCGGAGGAGACCAAATAGGTCTGGATACAACGATGTCAGGCAAGAGACTGAGTCCAGAGGAGACTCAAATAGGAAACACCCGCTGCTTAACGACACAGCTGGAGCTCAGGCCTGCAACAAGACATACCTAACACAATACCGTTAGTGACCACCAGAGGGAGCCCAGAAACACAGTTCACAACAGTACCCCCCCCTTGAGGAGGGGTCACCGAACCCTCACCAAGACCCCCAGGGCGATCAGGATGAGCAGCGTGAAAGGCATGAACCAAATCAGCCGCATGAACATCAGAGGCGACAACCCAGGAATTATCCTCCTGACCATAGCCTTTCCACTTAACTAAATACTGGAGTTTCCGTCTAGAGATACGAGAATCCAGAATCTTCTCCACCACGTACTCCAACTCGCCCTCAACCAAAACCGGGGCAGGAGGCTCAACAGCAGGAACCATAGGCACCACGTACCGCCGCAACAAGGACCTATGGAACACATTATGAATAGCAAAAGACGCTGGAAGGTCCAAGCGAAAAGACACCGGGTTAAGGATTTCCAAAATCTTATAAGGACCGATAAAGCGAGGCTTGAACTTAGGAGAGGAGACTTTCAAAGGAACATGCCGAGAAGACAACCAAACCAAATCCCCAACACGAAGTCGGGGACCCACACCGCGGCGGCGGTTGGCAAACCGCTGGGCCTTGTCTTGTGACAATTTCAAATTGTCCACCACATGGTTCCAAATCCGCTGCAACCTATCCACCACAGAATCAACCCCAGGACAGTCAGAAGGTTCAACCTGACCCGAGGAGAAACGAGGAAGAAAACCAGAGTTGCAGAAAAAGGGTGAAACCAAGGTGGCAGAACTAGCCCGATTATTAAGGGCAAACTCGGCCAGTGGCAAAAAGGTAACCCAGTCGTCCTGATCAGCAGAAACAAAACATCTCAAATAAGTCTCTAACGTCTGATTAGTTTGCTCGGTCTGGCCATTAGTCTGAGGATGAAAAGCCGACGAAAAAGACAAATCAATACCCATCTTAGCACAAAAGGATCGCCAGAATCTGGACACAAACTGGGATCCTCTGTCAGATACAATATTCTCAGGGATGCCATGCAAACGAACCACATTCTGAAAGAACAAAGGAACCAAATCAGAGGAGGAAGGCAACTTAGGCAAGGGCACCAAATGGACCATTTTAGAAAAACGATCGCACACCACCCAGATGACAGACATCTTCCGAGACACCGGAAGATCCGAAATGAAATCCATGGAAATGTGCGTCCAAGGCCTCTTCGGGATAGGCAAGGGCAAAAGCAACCCGCTGGCACGAGAACAGCAAGGCTTAGCCCGAGCACAAATCCCACAGGACTGCACAAAAGAACGCACATCCCGCGACAAGGAAGGCCACCAAAAGGACCTGGCCACCAAATCTCTGGTACCGAAAATCCCAGGATGTCCCGCCAACACCGAAGAATGAACCTCAGAAATAACTCTGTTGGTCCATCCATCAGGGACAAACAATCTCTCTGGTGGACAACGATCAGGCCTATCAGCCTGAAATTTTTGCAGCCCTCGTCGCAAATCTGGGGAAATGGCAGACAAAATTACTCCCTCTCTGAGAATACCAGCCGGCTCAGAGACTCCCGGAGAATCAGGCACAAAACTCCTAGAAAGTGCATCAGCCTTCACGTTCTTCGAACCAGGCACGTACGAGACCACAAAGTCAAAACGGGAGAAAAACAACGACCAACGGGCCTGTCTAGGATTCAGGCGCTTGGCAGACTCGAGGTAAATCAGATTTTTATGATCAGTCAAGACCACCACACGATGTCTAGCTCCCTCGAGCCAATGTCGCCACTCCTCAAATGCCCACTTCATGGCCAACAACTCCCGATTACCAACATCGTAGTTCCGCTCAGCAGGCGAAAATTTCCTTGAAAAGAAGGCGCATGGCTTCATCACGGAGCCATCAGAACTTTTTTGCGACAAAACAGCCCCTGCACCAATTTCAGAAGCATCAACTTCAACCTGGAAGGAAAGAGAGACATCCGGCTGGCACAAGACTGGCGCTGAAGTAAACCGACGCTTCAGCTCCCGAAAGGCCTCCACGGCCGCAGGAGACCAATTCGCAACATCAGAACCCTTCTTGGTCATATCCGTCAAAGGTCTAACCACGCTGGAGAAATTAGCGATAAAACGACGGTAAAAATTAGCAAAGCCCAAGAACTTCTGCAGGCTCTTAACAGACGTGGGCTGAGTCCAGTCATGAATGGCACGGACCTTAACTGGGTCCATCTCCACAGTAGAAGGGGAAAAAATAAAACCCAAAAAAGAAACCTTCTGTACCCCAAAGATACATTTTGAGCCCTTCACAAATAGAGCATTCTCCCGCAAAACCTGAAACACCATCCTGACCTGGTTCACATGGGACTCCCAATCATCAGAAAAAACCAAAATATCATCCAGATAAATAATCATAAATTTATCCAGATATTTCCGGAAGATGTCATGCATGAAGGACTGAAACACAGAAGGAGCATTAGATAATCCGAAAGGCATCACCAGGTACTCAAAATGACCCTCAGGCATATTAAATGCCGTTTTCCATTCATCTCCCTGCTTTATGCGCACAAGGTTATACGCACCACGAAGATCTATCTTGGTGAACCAACTGGATCCCTTTATCCGAGCAAACAAATCAGACAACAATGGCAAAGGATACTGAAATTTAACAGTGATCTTATTCAGAAGACGATAATCAATACAAGGTCTCAGAGACCCGTCTTTCTTGCCCACAAAAAAGAATCCTGCACCAAGAGGGGACGAGGATGGGCGAATATGTCCCTTCTCCAAAGACTCCTTTATATAACTCCGCATCGCGGCATGCTCTGGCACAGATAAATTAAAGAGTCGTCCCTTAGGAAACTTACTACCAGGAATCAAATCTATAGCACAATCACAGTCCCTATGAGGAGGAAGGGCACTGGACCTGGCCTCATTAAATACATCCTGAAAGTCTGACAAAAACTCAGGGATCTCAGAAGGAGTAGAAGAAGCAATAGACACCAATGGAGAATCGCCATGAATCCCCTGACACCCCCAACTAGACACAGTCATAGCTTTCCAATCTAAAACTGGATTATGGACCTGTAACCATGGCAGACCCAAAACGACAACATCATGCATTTTATGCAGTACCAAAAAACGAATCACCTCCTGATGTACAGGAGTCATGCACATGGTCACCTGCGTCCAATACTGAGGTTTATTCTCTGCCAATGGCGTAGAATCAATTCCTCTAAGAGGAATAGGATTTTCCAAAGACTCCAGGACAAAACCGCAGCGCTTGGCAAACGACAAATCCATCAGACTTAAAGCAGCACCAGAATCCACAAAAGCCATAACTGAGTAAGAAGATAATGAACAAATTAAAGTCACAGACAAAATAAACTTAGGCTGAAAAGTACCAATGGCGACAGGATTAACTTTTTTCTTTAAACGTTTAGAGCATGCTGAGATAACATGTGTTGAATCACCACAGTAGAAACACAACCCATTTTGACGTCTATGATTTTGTCACTCGGCTCTGGTCAGAATTCTGTCACATTGCATAGAATCAGGTGACCGTTCAGACAGCACCGCCAAAGGATTATCAGATTTGCGCTCCCGCAAACGTCGATCAATTTGAATGGCTAGAGCCATTGAATCATTTAGACCTGTAGGGATAGGAAACCCCACCATCACATCTTTAATGGCTTCAGAAAGACCATTTCTGAAATTTGCGGCCAGTGCACACTCATTCCATTGAGTAAGCACGGA
This sequence comes from Ranitomeya variabilis, assembly GCF_051348905.1. NCBI lineage: Eukaryota > Metazoa > Chordata > Amphibia > Anura > Dendrobatidae > Ranitomeya > Ranitomeya variabilis. The sequence goes on along the minus strand of NC_135235.1, from coordinate 525,673,965 downwards.
CCATTTCCAAAATTTTTGGCAATATACCTCAGCTTCGTCCTGACCCTGAGAGATAACCAGCAACATTTTTTCAGCCTGATTTTCAAGATTAGGCTCCTCATAAAGCAAACCAAGTGCCAGAAAAAACGCATCAACATTCACCAATGCAGGATCTCCTGGCGCCAGAGAGAAGGCCCAATCCTGAGGGTCGCCGCGCAAGAAGGAAATAACAATCTTAACTTGCTGAGCGGAATCACCAGAGGAACGAGGTTTCAGAGACAGAAACAATTTACAATTATTCCTAAAATTCAGGAATTTAGATCTATCTCCAAAAAACGGCTCAGGAATAGGTATTTTTGGTTCAGACATAGGGCTATGGATAACAAAATCCTGAATGCTTTGCACCCTAGCAGCAAGCTGATCCACACTAGAAGTCAAAGTCTGGACATTCATATCTGCAGCAGAGTTTCAGCCACTCAGAGAAAAAGGGGATGGAAGAAGCTAGGCAAACTGCAGCAAAAAAAAACAAAAAAAAACAAAAACTCAGAACTTCTTTTTAATCCCGCTTCTGCGATGCATTAAACATTTTCTTTTGGCCTGGCATTCTCTTATGATCCCAATGGCAGAGGATCTCTGATATTCCGGCAAGATAGCAAAAATATAAATACTGCTCTAGGGAGGTGGAAACTGGGCTAACCGCATACCTGATCCTGACACAAACAACTAAAAGTAGCCGGAGAACGTGCCTACGTTGGTTCTAGACGTCTCGAGCCAGCCGGAGAACTGACTACTCCTAGAGGGAAAAAATAAGACCTCGCTTGCCTCCAGAGAAATTGAACCCCAAAGATATAGAAAGCCCCCAACAAATAATAACGGTGAGGCAAGAGGAAAACACAAACGTAGAGATGAACTAGATTCAGCAAAGTGAGGCCCAATAGTCTAGATAGCAGAAAATAGATAGTGGACTATGCGGTTAGCAGAAAACCCTACAAAACATCCACGCTGAACATTCAAGAACCCCCACATCGACTGACGGTGTGGAGGGAGAATATCAGCCCCCTAGAGCTTCCAGCGAGTCAAAAATCAAATGTAAAGCAAGCTGGACAAAAACACTGAATAATGCAAACGATCCAAATTGTACAAAACAGACTTAGCTTTTCTTGCATGAGGCAGACTGAAAGGAATCCGAAGGAGACCAAATAGGTCTGGATACAACGATGCCAGGCAAGAGACTGAGTCCAGAGGAGACTCAAATAGGAAACACCCGCTGCTTAACGACACAGCTGGAGCTCAGGCCTGCAACAAGACATACCTAACACAATACCGTTAGTGACCACCAGAGGGAGCCCAGAAACACAGTTCACAACAGCCATCTATATGATAACTGTCACATCCAAGTGTGAATATCATGCAGTTTGCTGCCAGTTATCTGTCTTTTCAACTTCTACCTCAGTAAAAGGCTTTCTTTTGTTAAGCAAAATGGCTTCTCTTGCGTCCTTGTTTGTCCCCTCCAACACACTACATCATAGACCGTTGCTGCCAGCCTCCAAGGGAGCAGTACCGTTAATGTGAGGGAAGACCTTGTCACCATATCACGCGTCTCATTGGTGTTTCCAAATCATACTCGGCCAAACGAGACCTTACAGTTCTACAATGTACATGATGCCTCACACCAGTTTCTGTAAGGGGTTCGATAAAAACTGCTGCTGTCAATATGTCAACAGCAGGGCAGTTTCTAGCCCAAAAATGACACAGGGCGAGAGTAGGAAATTTCTCCCCCCCCCCCCCCCCCCCCGGCACCGAAAATAATAAACATTATTTTTGTGGGCTTGAGTAATAAATAGAGAGCAGGCTTGTATCTTCCCTTTTTTTAATAAATTATAATTTGCCTTTAACTTATATAGAACTTGGGGAAAAGGGACAAGTATGCTAATTATTAACGGTGAGAACAAAGTTGTAGGTAAATAATATCTATTAATTATTTTGGAAACAGATCCTAAAAATTGTAGGTTGCAGATTTATGAGAAACTGACTCTTCTAGATTTAGCCGCTGCAAAAGCATTAATAGCTTCCGAATAATTCAGCTTTTCTGCCAGTTCATTTTCTAATTCCAGGTCACATTTACTAATCTCTTCTAAAAGGAGATTGGCGAGACTTTCCCCAGATGTATCAGTAGCAGGACGATAGCCAATAAAATGTTCCTTTATTGCTACGTGATCATCATCTATATCAACAAATCTTAAGGTGTATGACAACTGTTCAGTGTGACCTGCATCTTGTGTGCAGTCCAACATTATTGAAAAATACTTAGATCTTTTGGCTTTTTCTAGAATACATTTCTTCACCTGAGAGGCCATCAAGCAGATAATTTCATTTTGAATTAAATTTCCACAGTAATGTGTATGGATTTCCTGGGAAGTAATTCGTTTTAAATGATCTCTCATTACTGGTTCAAATTTTCCAAGAAGCTCTATAAGCCCAAGGAAATGTCCATTATTTGGTGTAAACAATGTATTTGACGATCCTCGAAAAGCTAAATTATTGGTTGCCAGGTATACAGTTACTGCCATAACTCTTTCCAACACTTCTCGCCTGGGTGAGGATGCCACCAGACTGCCAAAGATGAGGTAAGTCAGCTGGGCCCCCTCCCGGGTTTCATGCTGTGGGGCATGCCAAATCAGCATGCCCCAAGGGTGGTTGGGGGGGGGGCAGGTGTGGGGGTCCCCATCCAAAAAAAAAGGCTAGCCCAACCCATCCCATCCCTCAGACCCCCTCACCTGTTCAGTGTGTCAGTGCCCTCTGCCCTCTGAGTCTGAGCGCGCTCAGACTGCTAAATGGGGCTGCTGGGAAGGGAAGGACTAATCCATAGGCAGGGGGTGGGCATTTTTGCTATACTGCTACCACTGTCAGACTAGACTGCAGCCTGTCCTGTCCAGCATTGAAATTGGCAACAGCCAGGCAGCCTAGTCTGACAGTGATAGTGTGTGTGCTTAGCTCTTTGATCACTGTCTCAGGGAGCGCCCGTGCTCAGCCGAGAGCGCGGCGCCCCTGCTATCAGTGTGGGAGTGGCCGAGCTGCCTCATCCTGGCTGTTCATTCTCGCTGTTCATCCAGCGCGGAGCGGAGGTGAGTCATACCTCCCAACTTTTGAAGATGGGAAAGAGGGACAAAGTTTGCGGCGCGCTTTGCGCGCCGCGGCAAATTTTAGGCCACGCCTCTGACCACACCCATTCATAATTAGTCACACCCATATCCACATCCCAACCACACCCATTTAGCACTGCCGATCACACTGTTTCATATACAATAATTATAAACAAAAAAATATGGCCACACAGTGCCCCATACTGTATAATGGCCACACATGATGCTCCATACTGTATAATGAACACACATGACGCTCCATACTGTATAATGGCCACACATGATGCTCCATACTGTATAATGAACACACATGATGCTCCATACTGTATGACCGCACATGATGCTCCATACTGTATAATGACCGCACATGATGCTCCATACTGTATAATGACCCCACATGATGCTCCATACTGTATAATGGCCGCACATGATGCTCCATACTGTATAATGAACACACATGATGCTCCATACTGTATGACCGCAAATGATGCTCCATACTGTATAATGACCGCACATGATGCTCCAGACTGTATAATGACCGCACATGATGCTCCATACTGTATAATGACCCCACATGATGCTCCATACTGTATAATGACCGCACATGATGCTCCATACTGTATAATGACCGCACATGATGCTCCATACTGTATAATGACCGCACATGATGCTCCATATTGTATAATGACCACACATGATGCTCCATACTGTATAATGACATACAGGCACGCAGCTCACACACAGGCACGCAGCTCACACGCACGCAGCTCACAAACACATGCAGCTTTGACACAAATGCATCACACACGCAGCCATCACACACACACGCAGCCATCACACACACACACACGCAGCCATCACACACACACACACGCAGCCATCACACACACACACGCAGCCATCACACACACACACACACGCAGCCATCACACACATGCAGCCATCACACACACACGCAGACATCACACACGCAGCCATCACACACACACACACACGCAGCCATCACACACACACGCAGCCATCACACACACGCAGCCATCACACACACACAGCCATCACACACACACAGCCATCACACACACACAGCCATCACACACACACAGCCATCACACACACACAGCCATCACACACACGCAGCCATCACACACACACAGCCATCACACACACACGCAGCCATCACACACACGCAGCCATCACACACACGCAGCCATCACACACACGCAGCCATCACACACACGCAGCCATCACACACACACACGCAGCCATCACACACACACGCAGCCATCACACACACAGCCATCACACACACACACGCAGCCATCACACACACACACACACGCGCAGCCATCACACATGCAGCCATCACACACACACGCAGCCATCACACACACACACGCAGCCATCACACACACACACGCAGCCATCACACACACACGCAGCCATCACACACACACACGCAGCCATCACACACACACACACGCAGCCATCACACACACACACACGCAGCCATCACACACACACAGCCATCACACACACACACGCAGCCATCACACACACGCAGCCATCACACACACACACACGCAGCCATCACACACACACAGCCATCACACACACACACCCAGCCATCACACACACACACACGCAGCCATCACACACATCACACACACACAATCTCCTCTGTGATGCAGGGGCGGCTGATGTCCATGTGCAGCTCTCTGCTGAAGTCTTCAGTCTCCTGCTCACAGCTCTGCACTATCCCGGCACCTCCCCCGTCTCTCCTTCTCTGCCGGGATAGCAGCTAAGAGCAGAAGCCGGAGCTCCGTGCACACACAGCCAGAGGTAGTGAATCGCTGACCTTTCTTCTTGATTGCTGCAGGCTCTCTCCTTCAGCGTGGCAGCGCCGCACAGGGGGCGGGAGGGGGGGGGGGTGTTGCGCGGGCGGTCAGGAGGCAGCTTTTATATAAAAAAAAAAAAAAACAGGCTCTCTCTACGTCCCGGAAGTGGGCGGGGCTTCACCGGCGGCCGCAAATTCGGGATTTTAAATGCCCGAAGCGGGACAGCGGGACCCCGGTGCCAAAGCGGGACTGTCCCGCTGAAATCGGGACGGTTGGGAGGTATGGGTGAGTGGCGGCGCCGAGGTGGCCGCAACCATTATGTGCGGTGCGGGGGGGGGGGCGCGGCGACGCGAGGCGATGATCTGACCGCTCAGCTGTCAGATTTGCAGCTGAGTTCGGGCAGGGCGCGCCCGCGCTCAGCACTGAGCGCGGCATCCGCGCCCCTGACAGCCCTTAAACAGCAGCAGCAGCGGGCAGGGGACCACCGGGGCCCGAGGCCTCTCCTGCGCCCCCCGGCCCCACGGCGCCCCGTGTGGCCGCCCTGCCCGCCCTGTTGAAGAAACGGCCCTGGTCAACAGGTACGCACAGCTCCGATGAACAGGTTAATTAACATCAGCTGGAAAATTGCAGAGGAAATTAGAGAAATTAGACTTATCTTAGACACTGTTAATTTATATCAGACTGAGAATGATGACACGTGTCATGAGCTGCTGGATGTGACAGCTGACGAAAATCACAAATAATCAATCAATCAGCGTAATTGCGGAACACAAATAGACAAAGTGACATATTTCCGTAGCCACCGGAGAAAGCCGGTGTTGCGCAGTTTCAATGGGTGACATTTACTCCCCCCACCACCCGCCTGTTCTGGCGCGTCATTCAGAGCCGGAAACCCAACAGGAAAAAGAACTTGTCTTAATTGCTGTCTTTTGAAATGAGAGAACAGGACTGCACATTCTTCCTCTGAAAGAGCCTAGAAACAGCTGCATCATGTTGTGCTAGAAAATGCAGCAACAAAATGATTCCATCTACCCATGTGCCTACTGAAATTCAGGATATTTTTTTCTAACTCACATTTCCTCAATTATTAAATGGCTTTTTTTTTTCTTTTTTGCAAATATTATTCTATCTGCTTCACCTGTAAGTAAAGTGTAGCCAAAAATAAAAAATAATGCAGCAGTTTATATTAAAGAGTTTGTCTTTTTGCAGTGAAGTATTTCAGCATATGACATCAAATAGTATATATACTGTAAATACTCCGCTTATACAGGTCAGGTGTAAAAAAAACATAAGAAAAGCCAACATTACCTTCTCTAAGAATACATGTTTTCTAATACTATTTACCCAATTGCATGCCTAAGGCCGGAGTCACACTAAATGTATTTAAACTCAGTCCGAGTCTCCCTGCCGAGAGTCGCACGAGTGTCATGTGAGTACAATCCGATTTTTCACAACTAGCATCCGATTTACAGTACATCTGAATGCAGTGCGATTGCTATCCAATTGTAATGCGATTTTAACATGAGCTTTTACATACAGCAATTCTCTATGTCATTAAGGCTACGTTCACATTTGCATCGGCGACGCAACGCACAACGCATGCAAAACGCATGCAAAAACGCATTGTTTTGTGACGCATGCTTCCATTTTTGGCTTGATTTTGGACGCAAAAAAAATGCAACATGTAGCGTCCTGTGCGCCCTGACGCTTGCGCCAAAAATGACGCATGCGTCACAAAACGCAAGACAACGCATGTCCATGCGCCCCCATGTTAAATATAGGGGCGCATGACGCATGCGTCGCTATGCGTCGCCGAACCTGCGCCCGACGCAACGCAAATGTGAACGTAGCCTTACACATCGTTTTCAAAGGAAATGTTTGTCAAAACACACACACATATATAAATAATAGATAGAATAAAAGCCAGCAATTCATGTGCCGTGTACAGTATAATCACAGCATACTAGGTTAGAATAGAATAGATGCATTCACATAGAATACATATAGATGTCAGTGACACACACATACAGTGGGTACAGAAAGTATTCAGACCCCTTTAAATTTTTCACTCTTTGTTTCATTGCAGCCACTTGGTAAATTCAATAAAGTTAATTTTTCTCATGTACACTCTGCACCCCATCTTGACTGAAAAAAAAAAAATCTAGACATTTTTGCAAATTTATTAAAAAAGAAAAACTGAAATATCACATGGTCATAAGTATTCAGAACCTTTGTTCAGTATTGAGTAGAAGCAGCCTTTTGAGCTAGTACAGCCATGAGTCTTCTTGGGAATGATGCAACAAGTTTTTCACACCTGGATTTGGGCATCCTCTGCCATTCTTCCTTGCAGAACCTCTCCAGTTCATCAGGTTGGTGGACAGCCATTTTCAGGTCTCTCCAGAGATGCTCAATTGGGTTTAGGTCAGGGTTCTGGCTGGGCCAGTCAAGAATGGTCACAGAGTTGCTCTGAAGCCAGTCCTTTGTTATTTTAGCTGTATGCTTGGGGTCATTGTCTTGTCGGAAGGTGAACCTTCGGCCAAGTCTGAGGTCCAGAGCACTCTGGAAGAGGTTTTCATCCAGGATATCTCTGTACTTGGCCGCATTCATGTTTCCTTCAAGGACAACCTGTTGTCCTGCCCCTCAGCTGAAAAACACCCCCATAGCATGATGCTGCCACCATCAAGTTTCACTGTTGGGATTGTATTGGGCAGGTGATGAGCACTGCCTGATTTTCTCCACACATACCGCTTAGAATTATCACCAAAAAGGTCTATCTTCATCTCATCAGACCAGAGAATCTTATTTCTCATAGTCTGGGAATCCTTCATGTGTTTTTTAGCAAACTCTATGCGGGCTTTCATATGTCTTGCACTGAGGAGAAGCTTCCGTCGGGCCACTCTGCCATAAAGGCTCGACTGGTGGAGGGCTGCAGTGATACTTGATTTGTTGAACTTGCTCCCATCTCCCTACTGCATCTCTGGAGCTCAGCCACAGTGATATCGGGGTTCTCCTTTACCTCTCTCACCAAGGCTCTTCTCCCACGATTGCTCTGTTTGCCTGGACGGCCAGGTCTAGGAAGACTTCTGGTGGTCCCAAACTTCTTCCATTTAAGGATTATGGAGGCCACTGTGCTCTTAGAAACCTTGAGTACTGCAGAAATACTGTTGCATCCTTGACCAGATCTGTGCCTTGCCACAATTCTGTCTCTGAGCTCCTTGGCCAGTTCCTTTGACCTCATGATTCTCATTTGGTCTGACATGCACTGTGAGCTGTGAGGTCTTATATAGACAGGTGTGTGCCTTTAAAAATCAAGTCCTATCAGTTTAATTAAACACAGCTGGACTCCAATAACGGAGTATAACCATCTCAAGAAGGATCACAAGGAAATGGACAGCATGTGACTTAAATATGAGTGTCTGAGCAAAGGGTCTGAATCAGGGCCAGACTGGAACTAAAGTTCAGCCCTGGCATTTGAAGTTACACAGACCCACTTGTCACATATTGACTGTATAATATCTTTGTACACTTGTAGGTTACAAGAAGTGAGGGGAGTGTAACACGACTATATAACATATAATCACAGCTGTATCCAGCATTACAGCTCAGTCCTATTTATTGCTTTTAGTTGCAGTACCAAGAAAAGCTGCTACTTTACCTACATAACTGGATCTTGTAGATAATGAAGGGATTAAGAAGACCAAAGGCTATGGAACCTCATTCTGATACTCCACAAACTTTGCCTACAGCCACTTTTGGTTCCGCTGCACAGCACGAGACCTGGTGACTCTGAAGAGCGGTGACATCAGTAATGTCACCACTCTTCAGATATTCCGGGTCTTGCGCTGAGCTCGGTGACTGTGAAGAGCGGTATTGTTACTACAGTCACCGCTCTTCAGAGTCGCTGGGTCTCGCCAGGTCTGGGCTAGTAGTGGGGGTGTCTGATAGACACCTCTCCATTACTTACACCAGGGATTGATAGCAGCTGACATTACATAGCTGACATCAACCCTAAAAATCATTACACATACCAGAATTACATGCTTTGGCGGCTGGGAAAAGCAGTAGAGTTAGCGCTATTCCCCAGGCGCTGGGTGCTAACTACAACTGTCATCATCCTTGCCTGGTCTCCCTGTGAAGCATTTCTGTTGTATTTACATGCACTGATCTCAGGCCACTAAACGAGTGTGATCAACAATACTGAAGTCGTTCGCTTGTTTCCCGGCCTCTTTACACCAACTGAGAAAGAATGAAGGGAACAGAAGAATCACAATTAGATCCCACAGAATATATTGTAGCCCCGAGTATAATGTAACCCCCAGAGAATATAATGCAGCCCCCTCATATACTATAATGCAGCCCGTGCATATATAATATATGGTAGCCCCCTCATAGAGCATAATACAGCCCCCATAGAATATAATGTAGCCCCTCCATAGAATACAATGCAGCCCTCCTCATATAGTATAATGCAGCTCCCCATAGAATATAATGTAGCCCCCTCATAGAGTATGATGGAATCACCCCTCATAGAATAAATTTAATACATAGAATACATTTAATATAGAATATAATACAGACTACCTCCCAACAAAATGTAATGTAGCCCCATAAAAGAGTATGATGCAATCCTCCCTCATAGAATGTAATACAGCCCTCATAGAATGTAATACAGCCCCCATAGAATGTAATACAGCCCCCCATAGAATGTAATACAGCCCCCCATAGAATATAATACAACCCCCCATAGAATATAATACAACCCCCATAGAATGCAATACAGTCCCCCCATAGAATGCAATACAGTCCCCCCATAGAGTGTAATACAGCCCCCCCATAGAGTGTAATACAGCCCCCCATAGAATGTAATGTAGCGCCCCCCCAATAGCCCCACAATCCAGTTATCACTCATTGATATATTGAAAAAATAAACCACAGTCCTCACCTCTCCTCGTGCCCCGCGCTGCTCCTGGCTATGGTGTCAGCTGCCGCAGTCTGCCCGGCACACAGCAGGAACGCGATGATATGACGTCATCGCGCACACGCAGTGTCAGAGGCATAGCGGGGAATGATGGGAGAGGGAGCATCAGCAGACGCTCTCTCCTCCATCATTGCATTCAACTGACTCTGGTATAGTTGAATGCAGCGGCGCTGGAGGGGGGTGAGTCGGCGTTGGCGTCGCTGACAGCGGCACAGCGTGCACGGATTGAGCGGCCCACTACTGGCACCAGCCCTTCTGGCATTTGCTAGAAGTGCCCGATGGCCAGTCCGGCCCTGGTCTGAATGCTTATGTGTTGTGAATTCCGCTCTTGGGCTGTTATGATCCCAATGGCAGAGGATCTCTGATATTCCGGCAAGATAGCAAAAATATAAATACTGCTCTAGGGAGGTGGAAACTGGGCTAACCGCATACCTGATCCTGACACAAACAACTAAAAGTAGCCGGTGAACGTGCCTACCTTGGTTCTAGACGTCTCGAGCCAGCCGGAGAACTGACTACCCCTAGAGGGAAAAAATAAGACCTCGCTTGCCTCCAGAGAAATTGAACCCCAAAGATATAGAAAGCCCCCAACAAATAATAACGGTGAGGCAAGAGGAAAACACAAACGTAGAGATGAACTAGATTCAGCAAAGTGAGGCCCAATAGTCTAGATAGCAGAAAATAGATAGTGGACTATGCGGTTAGCAGAAAACCCTACAAAACATCCACGCTGAACATTCAAGAACCCCCACACCGACTGACGGTGTGGAGGGAGAATATCAGCCCCCTAGAGCTTCCAGCGAGTCAAAAATCAAATGTAAAGCAAGCTGGACAAAAACACTGAATAATGCAAACGATCCAAATTGTACAAAACAGACTTAGCTTTTCTTGCATGAGGCAGACTGAAAGGAATCCGGAGGAGACCAAATAGGTCTGGATACAACGATGCCAGGCAAGAGACTGAGTCCAGAGGAGACTCAAATAGGAAACACCCGCTGCTTAACGACACAGCTGGAGCTCAGGCCTGCAACAAGACATACCTAACACAATACCGTTAGTGACCACCAGAGGGAGCCCAGAAACACAGTTCACAACAGTACCCCCCCCTTGAGGAGGGGTCACCGAACCCTCACCAAGACCCCCAGGGCGATCAGGATGAGCAGCGTGAAAGGCATGAACCAAATCAGCCGCATGAACATCAGAGGTGACAACCCAGGAATTATCCTCCTGACCATAACCTTTCCACTTAACTAAATACTGGAGTTTCCGTCTAGAGATACGAGAATCCAGAATCTTCTCCACCACGTACTCCAACCGCCCTCAACCAAAACCGGGGCAGGAGGCTCAACAGCAGGAACCATAGGCACCACGTACCGCCGCAACAAGGACCTATGGAACACATTATGAATAGCAAAAGACGCTGGAAGGTCCAAGCGAAAAGACACCGGGTTAAGGATTTCCAAAATCTTATAAGGACCGATAAAGCGAGGCTTGAACTTAGGAGAGGAGACTTTCAAAGGAACATGCCGAGAAGACAACCAAACCAAATCCCCAACACGAAGTCGGGGACCCACACCGCGGTGGCGGTTGGCAAACCGCTGGGCCTTGTCTTGTGACAATTTCAAGTTGTCCACCACATGGTTCCAAATCCGCTGCAACCTATCCACCACAGAATCAACCCCAGGACAGTCAGAAGGTTCAACCTGACCCGAGGAGAAACGAGGATGAAAACCAGAGTTGCAGAAAAAGGGTGAAACCAAGGTGGCAGAACTAGCCCGATTATTAAGGGCAAACTCGGCCAGTGGCAAAAAGGTAACCCAGTCGTCCTGATCAGCAGAAACAAAACATCTCAAATAAGTCTCTAACATCTGATTAGTTCGCTCGGTCTGGCCATTAGTCTGAGGATGAAAAGCCGACGAAAAAGACAAATCAATACCCATCTTAGCACAAAAGGATCGCCAGAATCTGGACACAAACTGGGATCCTCTGTCAGATACAATATTCTCAGGGATGCCATGCAAACGAACCACATTCTGAAAGAACAAAGGAACCAAATCAGAGGAGGAAGGCAACTTAGGCAAGGGCACCAAATGGACCATTTTAGAAAAACGATCGCACACCACCCAGATGACAGACATCTTCCGAGACACCGGAAGATCCGAAATGAAATCCATGGAAATGTGCGTCCAAGGCCTCTTTGGGATAGGCAAGGGCAAAAGCAACCCGCTGGCACGAGAACAGCAAGGCTTAGCCCGAGCACAAATCCCACAGGACTGCACAAAAGAATGCACATCCCGCGACAAGGAAGGCCACCAAAAGGACCTGGCCACCAAATCTCTGGTACCGAAAATCCCAGGATGTCCCGCCAACACCGAAGAATGAACCTCAGAAATAACTCTGTTGGTCCATCCATCAGGGACAAACAATCTCTCTGGTGGACAACGATCAGGCCTATCAGCCTGAAATTTTTGCAGCCCTCGTCGCAAATCTGGGGAAATGGCAGACAAAATTACTCCCTCTCTGAGAATACCAGCCGGCTCAGAGACTCCCGGAGAATCAGGCACAAAACTCCTAGAAAGTGCATCAGCCTTCACGTTCTTCGAACCAGGCAGGTACGAGACCACAAAGTCAAAACGGGAGAAAAACAACGACCAACGGGCCTGTCTAGGATTCAGGCGCTTGGCAGACTCGAGGTAAATCAGATTTTTATGATCAGTCAAGACCACCACACGATGTCTAGCTCCCTCGAGCCAATGTCGCCACTCCTCAAATGCCCACTTCATGGCCAACAACTCCCGATTACCAACATCGTAGTTCCGCTCAGCAGGTGAAAATTTCCTTGAAAAGAAGGCGCATGGCTTCATCACGGAGCCATCAGAACTTTTTTGCGACAAAACAGCCCCTGCACCAATTTCAGAAGCATCAACTTCAACCTGGAAGGGAAGAGAGACATCCGGCTGGCACAAGACTGGCGCTGAAGTAAACCGTCGCTTCAGCTCTCGAAAGGCCTCCACGGCCGCAGGAGACCAATTCGCAACATCAGAACCCTTCTTGGTCATATCCGTCAAAGGTTTAACCACGCTGGAGAAATTAGCGATAAAACGACGGTAAAAATTAGCAAAGCCCAAGAACTTCTGCAGGCTCTTAACAGACGTGGGCTGAGTCCAGTCATGAATGGCATGGACCTTAACTGGGTCCATCTCCACAGTAGAAGGGGAAAAAATAAAACCCAAAAAAGAAACCTTCTGTACCCCAAAGATACATTTTGAGCCCTTCACAAATAGAGCATTCTCCCGCAAAACCTGAAACACCATCCTGACCTGGTTCACATGGGACTCCCAATCATCAGAAAAAAACCAAAATATCATCCAGATAAATAATCATAAATTTATCCAGATATTTCCGGAAGATGTCATGCATGAAGGACTGAAACACAGAAGGAGCATTAGATAATCCGAAAGGCATCACCAGGTACTCAAAATGACCCTCAGGCGTATTAAATGCCGTTTTCCATTCATCTCCCTGCTTTATGCGCACAAGGTTATACGCACCACGAAGATCTATCTTGGTGAACCAACTGGATCCCTTAATCCGAGCAAACAAATCAGACAACAATGGCAAAGGATACTGAAATTTAACAGTGATCTTATTCAGAAGACGATAATCAATACAAGGTCTCAGAGACCCGTCTTTCTTGCCCACAAAAAAGAATCCTGCACCAAGAGGGGACGAGGATGGGCGAATATGTCCCTTCTCCAAAGACTCCTTTATATAACTCCGCATCGCGGCATGCTCTGGCACAGATAAATTAAAGAGTCGTCCCTTAGGAAACTTACTACCAGGAATCAAATCTATAGCACAATCACAGTCCCTATGAGGAGGAAGGGCACTGGACCTGGCCTCATTAAATACATCCTGAAAGTCTGACAAAAACTCAGGGATCTCAGAAGGAGTAGAAGAAGCAATAGACACCAATGGAGAATCGCCATGAATCCCCTGACACCCCCAACTAGACACAGTCATAGCTTTCCAATCTAAAACTGGATTATGGGCCTGTAACCATGGCAGACCCAAAACGACAACATCATGCATTTTATGCAGTACCAGAAAACGAATCACCTCCTGATGTACAGGAGTCATGCACATGGTCACCTGCGTCCAATACTGAGGTTTATTCTCTGCCAATGGCGTAGAATCAATTCCTCTAAGAGGAATAGGATTTTCCAAAGGCTCCAGGACAAAACCGCAGCGCTTGGCAAACGAAAAATCCATCAGACTTAAAGCAGCACCAGAATCCACAAAAGCCATAACTGAGTAAGAAGATAATGAACAAATTAAAGTCACAGACAAAATAAACTTAGGCTGAAAAGTACCAATGGCGACAGGATTAACTTTTTTCTTTAAACGTTTAGAGCATGCTGAGATAACATGTGTTGAATCACCACAGTAGAAACACAACCCATTTTGACGTCTATGATTTTGTCGCTCGGCTCTGGTCAGAATTCTGTCACATTGTATAGAATCAGGTGACCGTTCAGACAGCACCGCCAAAGGATTATCAGATTTGCGCTCCCGCAAACGTCGATCAATTTGAATGGCTAGAGCCATTGAATCATTTAGACCTGTAGGGATAGGAAACCCCACCATCACATCTTTAATGGCTTCAGAAAGACCATTTCTGAAATTTGCGGCCAGTGCACACTCATTCCATTGAGTAAGCACGGACCATTTCCGAAATTTTTGGCAATATACCTCAGCTTCGTCCTGACACTGAGAGATAACCAGCAACATTTTTTCAGCCTGATTTTCAAGATTAGGCTCCTCATAAAGCAAACCAAGTGCCAGAAAAAACGCATCAACATTCACCAATGCAGGATCTCCTGGCGCCAGAGAGAAGGCCCAATCCTGAGGGTCGCCGCGCAAGAAGGAAATAACAATCTTAACTTGCTGAGCGGAATCACCAGAGGAACGAGGTTTCAGAGACAGAAACAATTTACAATTATTCCTAAAATTCAGGAATTTAGATCTATCTCCAAAAAACGGCTCAGGAATAGGTATTTTTGGTTCAGACATAGGGCTATGGATAACAAAATCCTGAATGCTTTGCACCCTAGCAGCAAGCTGATCCACACTAGAAGTCAGTCTGGACATTCATATCTGCAGCAGAGTTTCAGCCACTTAGAGAAAAAGGGGATGGAAGAAGCTAGGCAAACTGCAGCAAAAAAAAAAAAAAAAAACACTCAGAACTTCTTTTTAATCCCGCTTCTGCGATGCATTAAACATTTTCTTTTGGCCTGGCATTCTGTTATGATCCCAATGGCAGAGGATCTCTGATATTCCGGCAAGATAGCAAAAATATAAATACTGCTCTAGGGAGGTGGAAACTGGGCTAACCGCATACCTGATCCTGACACAAACAACTAAAAGTAGCCGGTTGGTTCTAGATGTCTCGAGCCAGCCGGAGAACTGACTACCCCTAGAGGGAAAAAATAAGACCTCGCTTGCCTCCAGAGAAATTGAACCCCAAAGATATAGAAAGCCCCCAACAAATAATAACGGTGAGGCAAGAGGAAAACACAAACGTAGAGATGAACTAGATTCAGCAAAGTGAGGCCCAATAGTCTAGATAGCAGAAAATAGATAGTGGACTATGCGGTTAGCAGAAAACCCTACAAAACATCCACGCTGAACATTCAAGAACCCCCACACCGACTGACGGTGTGGAGGGAGAATATCAGCCCCCTAGAGCTTCCAGCGAGTCAAAAATCAAATGTAAAGCAAGCTGGACAAAAACACTGAATAATGCAAACGATCCAAATTGTACAAAACAGACTTAGCTTTTCTTGCATGAGGCAGACTGAAAGGAATCCGGAGGAGACCAAATAGGTCTGGATACAACGATGCCAGGCAAGAGACTGAGTCCAGAGGAGACTCAAATAGGAAACACCCGCTGCTTAACGACACAGCTGGAGCTCAGGCCTGCAACAAGACATACCTAACACAATACCGTTAGTGACCACCAGAGGGAGCCCAGAAACACAGTTCACAACATTGGGCTCCCTCCGGTGGTTGTAAGTGGCACTTTTGCGAGTTCTGCTCTTGGGCTCCCTCCGGTGGTTTTAAGTGGTACTGCTGCTCCTTGGATTTAGTAGTCGGCAGCTGCTTCCACTGATTGTCTTTCTGGCTCGGCTATTTAGCCTGGTTCTATCCTTCAGCCTGTGCCAGTTGTCAATGGTTCCTGGTTGGATTCACATCTCTGCTTGGATTTCCCTGATATTCTGACCAGTTCAGCAAAGATAAGTCCTTGCTTTGTTCTTTTGCAGTCCACTTGTTGTGGACTTAATCTTTCTGCACTTTCTATGTTTTTTCTAGTCCAGCTTGTCAGTATGGATTTATTCAGTTAAGCTGGAAGCTCTGGGAAGCAGATTTACCCTCCACACCTTTAGTCAGGTGTGGAGATTTTTGTAAACTCTGTGGTGGATTTTTCTAGTTTTAAATACTGACCGCACAGTATTCTTTCCTGTTCTATTTATCTAGCTAGACTGGCCTCCTTTGCTACATCCTGGTTTCATTCTGCGTATGTCATTTCCCTCTCCACTCACAGTCAATATTTGTGGGGGGCTGTCCTATCCTTTGGGGATTTTCTCTGAGGCAAGATAGCTTTCCTGCTTCTATTTTTAGGGGTAGTTAGTCCTCCGGCTGTGACGAGGTGTCTAGGGAGTGACAGGAACATCCCACGGCTACTTCTAGTGTTGTGTTTAGCTCAAGAACTGCGGTCAGTACAGGTACCACCTCCTCCAGAGCACGTCCCATGTTGCTCCTAAACCACCAGATCATAACAGTACAACTGGCCACAAATGAATTAAATGCATCTCAAAAGAAGGAAAAGGAAGTTCTGAGCCATTTTTTTTTCTTCAGTCTGTTTTGTCTTTTTTTTCCTCTTAATCTCTGGGTGGTTCAGGATTTTGGCGCTGGCATGGATGTTCAGGGTTTGTTTTCTCGTGTGGATCAACTTGCTGCAAGAGTACAGAGTATCCAAGATTATGTTGTCCAGACTCCGGCTTTAGAGCCTAGAATTCCAACCCCTGATTTGTTTTTTGGGGACAGATCCAAGTTTTTGAACTTTAAAAATAACTGCAAATTGTTTTTTGCCTTGAAACCCCGTTCCTCTGGTGATTCCATTCAGCAGGTTAAAATTGTCATCTCTCTGCTGCGTGGTGACCCTCAGGACTGGGCATTCTCCCTTGAATCAGGGGATCCGGCATTGCTTAATGTAGACGCATTTTTTCAAGCGCTCAGATTATTGTATGACGAACCTAATTCTGTGGATCATGCAGAAAAGACCTTGTTGGCCCTGTGTCTGGGTCAGGCAGCGGCAGAAGTATACTGCCAGAAATTTAGAAAATGGTCTGTGCTCACTAAATGGAATGAGGAGGCTCTGGCAGCAATTTTCCGAAAGGGTCTTTCTGAAGCCCTTAAAGATGTTACGGTGGGGTTCCCCACGCCTGCTGGTTTGAGCGAATCTATGTCTCTAGCCATTCAGATTGATCGGCGCTTGCGCGAGCGCAAAGTTGTGCACCATATGGCAGTGTCCTCTGAGCAGAGTCCTGAGCCTATGCAATGTGATAGGATTTTGACTAGAGCAGAACGGCAGGGATTCAGATGCCAGAATAGGCTGTGTTTTTACTGTGGTGATTCTGCTCATGTTATTTCTGATTGCCCTAAGCGTACTAAGAGGGTCGCTAGGTCTGTTACCATCAGTACTGTACAGCCTAAATTTCTCTTATCTGTGACCTTGATTTGCTCATTATCGTCCTTTTCTGTCATGGCATTTGTGGATTCAGGCGTTGCCCTGAACTTGATGGACTTGGAATTTGCCAGGCTCTGTGGTTTTTCCTTGCAGCCTTTGCAGAGCCCTATTCCTTTGAGGGGCATTGATGCTACACCGTTGGCCAAGGATAAACCTCAGTATTGGACTCAGCTGACCATGTGCATGGCTCCAGCACATCAGGAAGATTGCCGTTTTCTGGTGTTGCATAATTTGCAAGATGTTGTTGTACTGGGTTTTCCATTGTTACAGGGACATAATCCTGTGCTGGATTGGAAATCTATGTCTGTGACTAGTTGGGGTTGTCAAGGGGTACATAGTGACGTTCCGTTGATGTCAATTTCCTCTTCCCCCTCTTCTGAAGTTCCTGAGTATTTGTCGGATTTCCAGGATGTATTTGATGAGCCCAAGTCCAGTTCCCTTCCTCCACATAGGGACTGTGATTGTGCTATTAACTTGATTCCTGGCTGTAAGTTCCCTAAGGGCCGACTTTTCAATCTGTCTGTGCCAGAGCATGCCGCCATGCGGAGTTATGTTAAGGAGTCTTTAGAGAAGGGGCATATTCAGCCGTCTTCGTCACCATTGGGAGTGGGATTCTTTTTTGTTGCCAAGAAGGATGGCTCCTTGAGACCCTGTATTGATTATCGCCTTCTTAATAAGATCACGGTCAAATTCCAATACCCTTTACCTTTGCTTTCTGATTTGTTTGCTCGGATCAAGGGGGCTAGTTGGTTTACTAAGATTGACCTTTGTGGGGCATATAATCTTGTTCGTATTAAACAGGGTGACGAATGGAAAACTGCATTTAATACGCCCGAAGGCCATTTTGAATACCTTGTGATGCCTTTCAGGCTCTCTAATGCTCCTTCTGTATTTCAGTCCTTCATGCATGATATTTTCCGCAATTATCTTGATAAATTCATGATTGTGTATTTGGATGATATTTTGATTTTTTCCGATGATTGGGAGTCTCATGTGAAGCAGGTCAGGATGGTATTCCAGATCCTTCGTGATAATGCTTTATTTGTGAAGGGGTCTAAGTGCCTATTTGGAGTTCAGAAGGTCTCTTTTTTGGGTTTTATTTTTTCTCCCTCGTCTATAGAAATGGATCCTGTTAAGGTCCAAGCCATTCATGACTGGATTCAACCCACATCTGTAAAGAGTCTTCAGAAATTTTTGGGCTTTGCTAATTTTTATCGCCGTTTCATGGCCAACTTTTCCAGTGTGGTTAAGCCCCTGACCGGTTTGACGAAGAAAGGCGCTGATGTGACGAATTGGTCCTCTGCGGCTGTTGAGGCCTTTCAGGAGCTTAAACGCCGATTTACTTCTGCCCCTGTGTTGCGCCAGCCGGATGTTTCTCTTCCGTTTCAGGTTGAGGTTGACGCTTCTGAGATTGGGGCAGGGGCCGTTTTGTCTCAGAGGAGTTCTGATGGTTCTTTGATGAAACCGTGTGCTTTTTTTTTACAGAAAGTTTTTGCCTGCGGAGCTCAATTATGATGTCGGCAATCGGGAGTTGTTGGCCATGAAGTGGGCATTTGACGAGTGGCGACATTGGCTTGAGGGAGCCAAGCACCGCGTTGTGGTCTTGACCGATCATAAGAATCTGATTTACCTCGAGTCGGCCAAGCGGCTGAACCCTAGACAGGCTCGATGGTCCCTGTTTTTCTCCCGTTTTGATTTTGTGGTCTCGTATCTTCCGGGATCTAAGAATGTTAAGGCTGATGCCCTCTCTAGGAGTTTTTTGCCTGATTCTCCTGGAGTCCTTGAGCCGGTTGGCATTCTTAAGGAAGGGGTGATTCTTTCTGCCATCTTCCCTGATTTACGGCGGGTGCTTCAGGAATTTCAGGCTGATAAACCTGACCGCTGTCCTGTGGGGAAGCTGTTTGTTCCTGATAGATGGACAAGTAAGGTAATTTCTGAGGTTCATTGTTCGGTGTTGGCTGGTCATCCTGGGATTTTTGGTACCAGAGATTTGGTTGCTAGGTCCTTTTGGTGGCCTTCCTTGTCGCGGGATGTGCGTTCTTTTGTGCAGTCCTGTGGGACTTGTGCCCGGGCCAAGCCTTGCTGTTCCCGCGCTAGTGGGTTGCTTTTGCCTTTGCCGGTCCCTGAGAGGCCCTGGACGCATATTTCCATGGATTTTATTTCGGATCTTCCTGTTTCCCAGAAGATGTCTGTTATCTGGGTGGTTTGTGACAGGTTCTCTAAAATGGTCCATTTGGTACCTTTGCCTAAATTGCCTTCCTCCTCTGACTTGGTTCCATTGTTTTTTCAGCATGTGGTTCGTTTGCATGGCATTCCGGAGAATATTGTGTCTGACAGAGGTTCCCAGTTTGTTTCTAGGTTTTGGCGGGCCTTTTGTGCTAGGATGGGCATTGATTTGTCTTTTTCTTCGGCATTTCATCCTCAGACAAATGGCCAAACTGAGCGAACTAATCAGACCTTGGAAACCTATTTGAGATGCTTTGTGTCTGCTGACCAGGATGATTGGGTGGCTTTCTTGCCGTTGGCCGAGTTTGCCCTTAATAATCGGGCTAGTTCCGCTACTTTGGTTTCGCCTTTCTTTTGTAATTTTGGGTTTCATCCTCGTTTTTCTTCGGGGCAGGTTGAGCCGTCTGATTGTCCTGGTGTGGATTCTGTAATGGACAGGTTACAGCAGATTTGGACTCATGTGGTAGACAATTTGACGTTGTCTCAGGAAAAGGCTCAACGTTTTGCTAACCGCCGTCGGTGTGTTGGTCCCCGGCTTCGGGTGGGGGATTTAGTCTGGTTATCTTCTTGTCATGTTCCTATGAAGGTTCCTTCCCCTAAGTTCAAGCCTCGGTTTATTGGTCCTTATAAGATTTCTGAGATTATCAATCCGGTATCTTTTCGTTTGGCCCTTCCAGCCTCTTTTGCCATCCATAATGTTTTCCATAGATCTTTGTTGTGGAGATATGTGGTGCCTGTTGTTCCCTCTGTTGATCCTCCTGCCCCGGTGATGGTTGATGGGGAGTTGGAATATGTGGTGGAGAAAATTTTGGATTCTCGTTTTTTGAGGCGGAGGCTTCAGTATCTTGTCAAGTGGAAGGGTTATGGCCAGGAGGATAATTCTTGGGTTGTTGCCTCCGATGTCCATGCCACCGATTTGGTTCGTGCTTTTCACTTGGCTCGTCCTGATCGGCCTGGGGGCTCTGGTGAGGGTTCGGTGACCCCTCCTCTAGCATTTGCTAGAAGTGCCCGATGGCCAGTCCGGCCCTGGTCTGAATGCTTATGTGTTGTGAATTCCGCTCTTGGGCTCCCTCAGGTGGTTGTAAGTGGCACTTTTGCGAGTTCTGCTCTTGGGCTCCCTCCAGTGGTTTTAAGTGGTACTGCTGCTCCTTGGATTTAGTAGTCAGCAGCTGCTTCCACTGATTGTCTTTCTGGCTCGGCTATTTAGCCTGGTTCTATCCTTCAGCCTGTGCCAGTTGTCAATGGTTCCTGGTTGGATTCACATCTCTGCTTGGATTTCCCTGATATTCTGACCAGTTCAGCAAAGATAAGTCCTTGCTTTGTTCTTTTGCAGTCCACTTGTTGTGGACTTAATCTTTCTGCACTTTCTATGTTTTTTCTAGTTCAGCTTGTCAGTATGGATTTATTCAGTTAAGCTGGAAGCTCTGGGAAGCAGATTTACCCTCCACACCTTTAGTCAGGTGTGGAGATTTTTGTAAACTCTGTGGTGGATTTTTCTAGTTTTAAATACTGACCGCACAGTATTCTTTCCTGTTCTATTTATCTAGCTAGACTGGCCTCCTTTGCTACATCCTGGTTTCATTCTGCGTATGTCATTTCCCTCTCCACTCACAGTCAATATTTGTGGGGGCTGTCCTATCCTTTGGGGATTTTCTCTGAGGCAAGATAGCTTTCCTGTTTCTATCTTTAGGGGTAGTTAGTCCTCCGGCTGTGACGAGGTGTCTAGGGAGTGACAGGAACATCCCACGGCTACTTCTAGTGTTGTGTTTAGCTCAGGAACTGCGGTCAGTACAGGTACCACCTCCTCCAGAGCACGTCCCATGTTGCTCCTAAACCACCAGATCATAACACTTATGACTATGTGATATTTCAGATTTGCTTTTTTATTAAATTTGCAAAAATGTCTACATTTCTGTTTTTTTTTCCAGTCAATATGGGGTGCAGAGTGTACAATAATGTGAAAAAAATTAACTTTTTTGAATTTACCAAACGGCTGCAATGAAACAAAGAGTGAAAAATTTAAAGGGGTCTGAATACTTTCCGCACCCACTGTATATATGTATATATATTACATAGATAGAAGAAAAGCCGGCAATTTATCTGCCATGTACTGTAAAATCACTGCAGGAGCCGACAGGATAGAAGAGATGAATTACATACAGTAAATACATATAGAATAGATAGATATATCGATGTCAGTGACAAATTCAATTAGTGCAGTGTGTGTGCAGCTTACTATTATACATGTATTTAATTAATAAAAGATTAATTTTGGGAAAAAAATGGCATGAGAAAGCGGGAAAGCCGATGGCTGGGGGCAGATGTTTATAGCCTGGGAAGGGGGTAATACCCATGGAGCTTCCCAGGCTATTAATATCAGCTCACAACTGTATACTTAGCCTTTACTGGCTATTAAAATGGGGGACCCTAAAAAAATGAAGTAGGGTCCCCCTATAATTACAAACAAGCAAAGGCTATGCAGACAGCTGCGGGCTGATATTAATAGCCTAGGATGGGGCCATGGATACTTTCCCCCAGGCTAAAAACATCAGCTCTCAGCCGCCCCAGAAAAGGCACA
Source organism: Ranitomeya variabilis (assembly GCF_051348905.1). NCBI lineage: Eukaryota > Metazoa > Chordata > Amphibia > Anura > Dendrobatidae > Ranitomeya > Ranitomeya variabilis. The sequence goes on along the minus strand of NC_135235.1, from coordinate 525,651,416 downwards.
TCTCTAAGATGCGCCTATTCTAGCACTTAGCCTCGCTCTTCCCACTTGCCCTGTAGCAGAGACAAATGGGGTGATAGTTGGGGAGGGGGGTGATGTCACCTTTGTGTTGTCAGGTGACATCAAGCCCCGAGGTTAGTAATGGAGAGGCATCAATAAGATGCCCCCATTATTAACCCCATAGTCACATTGTAAGAAAACACAGACACCCAGAAAAAAGTCCTTTAATTGAAAGAATGACACAGACTCCTTTAATTATCTTAATTAAACCATACTTATGACCTTGTCCATTCCCCCGATGCCCTCGTCATCTGCAAAAGAGTTAGAAAAACAAACAACAATATTCCTTACCTTTCCGTAGAGACGCTGCTAATCCATTTGTTTCACGACAGGTCCAGCTCTGCTACATTTAGTTGGCAGGCTGCATGGTTGCATGAGGTGACCATGTAGCCTGTCATCCAGCAGACACCTCTCTGTGAATTCCTATTAACTATCTGAACCGCGAGCTTGAGAAAGTTCTCCTGCTCGCAGTGCCGTCTGACAGGTCCTGCGAGTTCACGGACATTGAACTCACTTCACCTATGTGACGTCGGCACGAGCGCAATGGGAAATTTTCCCACTGCGCTCACGCTTATGTCAGAAAGGTGAAGTGAGTTCATTGGCTGTGAAGTCACAGGAACTATCAGACGGCACCGCGAGCAGAAGAACTTTCTCAAGTAAATCGGACCTAACTAGTGCATGCCGCAATTTTTTTTTTCTCACAATGACCACTGGTCTGTGTGAAAAATTGTTGGTGTGTACTGGCACACTGGATAATATTAGATTAGTATGCTGTCTGTAGTTCACACAGACAGCACAATTACCAAAAATAAGAACATCTGAACCCGGTCTGAAAGTAATGATTTTTAAGTCTCAGTATGGCCTTGAATCATTCTTTAAAATAATTTAGGAGCAAGTCATTTTTCTGATATTATTTGTCATACCAGTCCCTTAAGAATTTAGTAGAGTAGTAATATTTTCAGTGCAGACCTATTCATCATCTGTGTGCATGAAAATCCCTTTTTAAACTGGGAGCTGATAGAAATCATAACCTATTTTCCTTCATAGCTTTAGAGATAAAGGAAGCGAGCATGACTTTTCTGAGGACAAGTGATGTGGTTTATCAACTCTTTAGAGACGTGACGATCAATAATATTACTCTGCAGTTAAATATGGTGTTAGTGTCTGTAATGAGTGTTTTTCAGTACTGATACAATCCGTTTAATTTCCAATTTTCGCAGAACTTTTGACTTCAGAGACATCCAAGATTTAATTACTGTTTCTTGTGGAAATAGACTGGTTCAACGGGAGAGCATGGTGATTCATTGCAGACAAATAGACCTGTTTAGCTCTCAGATCGTTACGGGAATATTGTAGTAAAAATGCTATAAATACTAAGAGATTTTTTTTTTTGCAATGTGCTTAAAGCCTAACTACCTGCCTGCTGTTAGAGGTGCCAGTTCAGAGAGGTCCCTGACGGCTCCTGCCAGCGATTCAGCTGCTCTATGTCAACAGTGCAGCTCTTCCTCTTCCGGGCTGCTCTATTGATGGAGCCTGATTGCTGGTGTCATGCTGATTGACAACTGTGCATCCTGGTGCTCTACTGGTCTCGAGCTCTGGTGACACATCGTATTGGGGCCTGGCATTATCCTCCACCATGTCACAGATCAACATCTCTTTGGTCTTGTCTGACTCATCAAGATCTCACTCCTTACACAAACAAATCAGTACATCTTTCCTGTGCTTCTTATAAGCAGCTGCTGTCTTAGCAGTCACTCGCAAAATAAAAGATAGAACAGAAAAGCAAGAGAGCGGGAGGGGTGTAACTGCTACACGTACAGTATTGTCTCAGCTGTAAATAAACACCGATCCTCAAAGCTCTGCACAGAATTCTTGCAGGGACCATGCAAGTTTTTAGTGACAGGGATACTTGCTCACCTTATATCACTAATGCTCTGTGGTATCCCACAGCTGCCACCAGTTTGTCATGGATAACAGCAGGCGGAATCACGCAGATCCCACCAATGTCGCCAGGTTGTCAGGTGACACAACTCCACTGCCTCCAATCGTCAGGACAATTGTGCAATTGACTCATGAGTAATGGACGTGGCCATAGCTGCTTCCACCACTGGGCCGGTTATTGAAGAACTCACAGTGAGCATATGATATATACAACTCCAATTCCAGCAATATATACAAACCCGTTAACGGTAGCAAAGGTAGTGTATGGCTTAAGGGGTGTGATTTACAGAGCAAGAGGGACAGAGCAATTAAAGTTTATATATTTAATCTAGAAAGGTAGGCACTGTTAAAAAAAATACAAAAAATATACAAAATGGGAACAAAACAGTATATATAATTACATATAATAAAAGGGATAACAAAAGAAAATAACTAAACCTGATGTCACGGAAATGGGTCAGAGCTTAGCAGACGGAGGTGCTGCTTAGGAAAACGGACAGAACCCAAAGAAAGCTGTACCTTCCAGTGACAAAATACAAAAACCCAAATTCTGCTTATTATTAGATCATGGTTACACCTGTAGGGGACAGGGACCTGGTGAGCTGTGCAGACGGGTGGAACCATTGTTGCCGGGAGTCGGGGTTCCGGGGGACGGATTTGAGGGGTGCATGGGAAGCCAGGCTCATGTGACAGGAGGCAGAGTGACGCAGGGAGAGGAGAGGATAAAAAGCAAAACGCGCGAAAGCAGGGGCAGAGAAGCGCGGGAAATCTCTGAGGAGAGGAAACTGCAGCGCAGTTGCTGTGAGTGTGCAGGTCGCAGTGAGACTTGCAGGAAGCAGGGGGAAAACGTGCAACAGACACTGCGGGCAATTACTGGAGCCCCCAAAAAGAGACGCATTCGCCGTCAGCGACCCCCCAGGCAGAGGGGTAGTGCTGACCAGCTCAGGGACAGTATTACCGCGCTCCCTGAGAACACCTTGCCAGAGAGTGCTACGGACTCGCATGGTTTCGTCTCAGCTGTGACTGATACTGATTATTCTCCTAATCCTCCTCAAAAAGACTCTTCTCTGGACTGGGAGGCTGTTACCTCGGATCAACGTCCGCCTGCGGGAGGGAACGCAGCACCGCAAAAGACATTCTGGACTCGACTCTACGCCTGGGCCCGTCGCCAGAAGACACCTCCTTCCTCCGCCATCAGGACTACGGCGTTGTCGGAGCCTCCCCGTGGGACTACATCGCTGAACCAGCACTGATAAGTGACCGTTGTTGACTTTATCTTAGTAGGGAGTCACTAGTGAGGCGCTGCCGCGTTCTACGGGTGTAGTTCAGGGCGGCCATATAATAATTGGGATTTACTGCGAGATTGTGTTCTTGTATATAAGTTCCCTGCGTGGAAAACGTTTGTTATCTTTTTGGTTGGAAGTTAAAAAGAAAGTTAAAAACGCTATTTGCTTTCTGGCTCCTATTTGTCCCTGCATCCTTCTTTACCTGCGGTCTCTACATTTGGCGTAGTCGTCAGGATGCAGGATCCAAAGAAGGAGCCAGAAGATACGGAGGATGGGGCTGGGCCTAGAGCTTCTCTCTCATTGGGGGCCATGTTAAACAATTTGCCCAAGTTTAATGGGAGCAACATGTTGTTGTGGAGCTGGACTGAGAGGATGAGGGGGCTGTTGAGAATGCATCCTATGACCCCGGCCCTGGAAGCTGAGGTAGCCATTATGGCATTAGACGGAGAGGCCCGAGATTCAGTGATGTTGAGACCCCCCACAGAGCGGAATACTTTTACCGGGGTGTTACATGTGTTAGAGGGGACGCACGGGGATCCCACCGATGTGGGAGAGCTGCGGGCCCGGTTGTTTGGACGGCGACAAAAAGAGGGCGAGACTGTCACTCAGTACATGAATGCTCTGCAAGAGCTAAACATTGCAATCGTGCGGAAAGATGGTATGGGGATGGGACATGTCGACGTGACCCTGCGCGACCAACTGGTGACGGGACTGCGGGATGAGTTGACCAAACAGGCTCTACGTGAACGAGTGCGGGTCGACCCGCGCCTGACTTTCTCCGACATAGGCAATGAGGCCCGCACCCGGGAGCAAGAGAGGGGGGTGACGGTCCTGACAGGAGAGGCTCGGGTTATCCAGACCGCTGCACCAGGAGGGGGTGAGCCGTCGTGGGTTCAGGAGATGCGGCAGGAGCTCAAACAAATCCGAGACGAACTGGCCGAAGTAAAAAAAAATGCGCGTAGCCCAAGGGAGCTACCCCGGGGGCAAGGGTCTGGGAGTCCAGCTCGTGGCGCTCGTTCAGGATATTATCCGGTCTCCGGTGCTTGCTATGGTTGCGGGGAGGCAGGACATTTCGCACGGGAGTGCCCCCGGAGAGGGAGGGCCTCGTCACGGCGGGCGTTAAACTAGAGGACTCCGAGCTAAGGGGACGACGCTCGGAGTCAGAATCCCCGCGGATGGGTGGTGAAAGTCCCGAAAATTTGGTTGCCAGCTGCCCCCTGGTTTGGGCAGAGTTTGAAGGGCGGGCTGTACGTTGTCTGGTGGACACCGGATCTCAAGTCACGACTATGCCCGAGGCCTATTTTAGAAAACACTTCCCTGTGTCAGTCAGACCCCAATGGGGCCCCGTAATCCGGTTGCAGGCCGCCAATCAGCTGCCCATCCCAGTGGAAGGGGTCACCTGGATGCAAATATCTTTATGTGGGAAAGACCTGGGCCGCCGGGGGGTTGTGTTGACACGGGGGGATCCCAGCCCACAACATATCGTGACTTTGGGGATGAATGTATTGAAGGACTTTGGCAGTTTGCTGTTAGGGGAGACCACACAAGAGACACTCAATCAGTGGGGGACCAGTACACCTCAAGGCTCCGTGTTCAGACAGTTAGTGAGGGAAGTCCGTGTGCAAGAGACCTTTCAGGAGGGAGACATACTAGGGAAAGTAATCACCTCCCCGACAGCAGAAGTGACATTTCCCCCAGGACAGACTGTTATATCCCTGCCCATCCGAGCTCGCATCCCTCTGGAAGGAGTGCAAGTGCAGGTTGAGCCCACCTTTACGTCCCCTTTGCCCACAGGACTGCTGGTGGCCCGATCTCTGGCTACTGTTAAAAATGGGGCCGTACCAGTGCGATGTGTGAATGTGGACGAACACGATGTCGTGCTACGGGTCCGAAGTGAGATGGCCAAAGTGTTACGACCGTTAGAAGTGATGCCTCCTCCAGATACTTTACAGTTAAAGGTGGATTCCCCTGATCCCTGGATGGTCAGTGTCCGGTCTACACAGGATCCTGAGCTGATAGCGTTACGAAAAGGTCAAACTATTCTGGAACATATGCGAGCAGAATTACCGGGTCTGGATCCATCACAAGTCTCGCGAGTGCAGCGGCTCCTTGGACACTATGCTGAAGTGTTTGCGCAACATGAAGATGATTTTGGCTGTACCACGGCCATCGAACATGGAATTCCGACCGGAGATACAGTGCCCATCAGGGAGCGGTACAGACAGATTCCCCCGCAGATGTACCAGGAAGTAAAGACGTTGTTAGGCCAGATGCTACAAAAGGGAGTGATCCGCGAGAGTCAGAGCCCGTGGGCTGCCCCGATCGTGCTGGTGCGGAAAAAGGACGGCACGCTCCGGTTCTGTGTGGACTATCGTAAGCTAAATGCATGCACCGTCCGAGACTCTTATCCACTTCCCCGTATCGAGGAGTCTCTCTCCGTGCTGGGTCGGGCCAAATATTTTTCCACCTTAGACCTAGCCAGCGGATACTGGCAGGTCCCGATGACAGAAGCAGATCGTCCTAAGACAGCGTTCATCCTTCCCATGGGACTATTTGAGTTCAATCGAATGCCGTTTGGGCTGGCCAACGCTCCAGGCACCTTCCAACGATTAATGGAGCGGTGTCTGGGGGATTTGAACTTCGAGGCCACTCTCATTTATCTGGATGACATCATCATCTACGCCCCAACATTCGAGGAACATCTGTGCCGACTGGAACAGGTACTAGACCGGTTGCTGAAATACGGGCTTAAGGTGAAGCCCCAGAAGTGTCACTTGTTCCGGGAACAGATCGAGTACCTGGGGCATGTGGTGTCCGCCGAAGGAGTCCGGCCATCGCAGGAGAAGATTGCTGCAATCCAGGAGTGGCCCACACCGGAGACCGCTAAAGATGTACGGGCATTCTTGGGCCTCGCTGGGTACTACCGGCGCTTCGTGAAGAATTTTGCTCGCCGTTCTCACAATCTACAAGTCCTGCTGAAAGGAAGCTCCCCCAAGGAACGGGGAAAGAAGATACAATGGCAGGAGCCACAAGAAGCAGCGTTCCGGGACTTGAAGACAGCTCTCATGGAGCCGCCGGTGTTGGCTTATGCGGACTTTTCGCAACCGTTCATCCTACACACCGACGGCAGCTCTCAGGGATTGGGGGCTGTGTTGTCTCAGGTTCAGGATGGGCGGGAGAGAGTGATCGCCTATGCGAGTCGGTCTCTTCATGACTCTGAGTTGAACCCAGACAATTACAGTTCTTTCAAGGTGGAGCTGCTGGCCGTGGTGTGGGCTATGACGGAGCAGTTCGCTGAGTACCTGGCCGGTTCCGAGGTGCTGATACGCACGGATAACAACCCATTGGCACATCTGGAAAATGCGAAATTGGGTGCCCTAGAACAGCGCTGGGTAGCCCGGATGGCCAAGTACAGATACCGTATCCTTTACAAGCGAGGAGCGGAGAATGTTCATGCTGACGCATTATCTCGTCTGCGGAAAAATCCCCCAAGAACTAACCGAGATGAGGAGCTGGAGGGAGAAGAAATCCCCTACGCCATCGGGGGCGCTGCTCAGACGGCTGTGAGCCGGGAACAGACCGGGAACGGAACGGCTGCAGGACTGTTGGTTCAGAGTCGGGACGAATGGATACGGCTACAACAGGAAGACCAGGAACTAGCTCCATTGCGACAGTGGATAACGAATGGTCTATTGCCCGTGAGAACCCCTGGACAAATTCTCCCGTCAGATCTGAACCTTCTTCTGCGGCAGTGGGAGCGCCTAACTCTTCAGGACGGGCTCTTATGCCACTTAACCATGGCTCTGGCAGATTCTGAGCCGACCTGGCAGATGGTCTTACCAGGGCCTGTGGTGGCCGCAGTTGCTAAAGAAGCTCATGAGTCCGGGGCACACTTCGGAGTGAAGAGGACGTTTAAGTGGCTGCAAACTCGGTTCTATCATCCTCGGCTGCTTGCGGAAGTACAAACTGCCTGTAGACAATGTCGACAATGTGAGCTAACCAAGTCACCGGAGGAAAGGGCGCCTGTGCAGAGCATCACGACGTCTGCCCCTTTTGAAGTATTAATGATAGACTACATTACCATTGGAGCAGCGCATCAAGGCTACGAACACTGCCTCGTTATGGTAGATCATTTTTCAAAATTCGCGGTAGTCATCCCTACCCGTGATCAGACAGCTGAGTCGGCGGCGAGCGCTATCTGTAAGAACTTTATTCAAGTTTACGGCTGTCCGAGGCGAATACATTCGGATCAAGGCGCCTGTTTCTTGGGCAAGGTCATGGAAGAGCTGCATCGCCTCTACGGCATTGATAAGTCACGCACCACACCGTATCATCCCCAGGGAAATGGGGCTTGTGAGCGGTTTAACCGGACTTTGCTTCAAATGCTGCGTGCGCTAGAACAAGATCAGAAGGCCCGCTGGCCGGAGTACGTGTCTGACCTAGTGTGGGTCTACAACAATAGAGTTCATCAAGTCACAGGACGCACCCCGTATGAAGTGGTCTTTGGGCGCCCAGGAAAAGGCATGACAGATCTGGAACTGTCTTCGGAGGAAGAAGGCCCCCGAACAGGGATGGCTTCGTGGGTGCGTGATCATCGGCATCGGCTGCAGACCTTACACCGACTGGTACACACTCGAATTCGGGAAGTGGAGCATCGGAGCACCCCTACAGCAAAACCCCCAGAGTTCCGGCCAGGTGATCGAGTACTCGTTCGAGAGCAAAGACCGCAAAACAAGTTAGACCATCGTTGGGAAAAAACACCCTATCGGGTGCTTCGCCGTATAGACCCGCATGGACCTGTATATGAAGTGCAGTCTGAGGCCCTCGGAAGTACAGGTACTCGCATTCTTCATCGCAACATGCTCCGGTTGTGTCGCTCTGTTGACTCGGACACCCCGGAATCCGCAATCAGGGAAGAGCCACCTACGACTGAGTCCCCCAACAACCATTGGTGGGATGAAGAAGATGATGAAGAAGAAGAACGGCGTCAAAATACTCCCCCTATCTCGACTACTACACTACCCCTGACCAGTCACCCTTCCGCTGACGACATTCCCCCAACACCCCCTACACAAGGACCCGAGCCACGACGTTCTGAACGTTCTACTGCCGGTAGACCCCCAACTCGCTACAGTCCTGACTTACACACTAGACAGACCCAAGTGTGGAACAATCCATCAGGTGGGCGACCTGTCAGTGCGAAGGCCTCGCCCAGGGACTGGCGAGCATACAGGGTGGGGGAATGTAGGGGACAGGGACCTGGTGAGCTGTGCAGACGGGTGGAACCATTGTTGCCGGGAGTCGGGGTTCCGGGGGACGGATTTGAGGGGTGCATGGGAAGCCAGGCTCATGTGACAGGAGGCAGAGTGACGCAGGGAGAGGAGAGGATAAAAAGCAAAACGCGCGAAAGCAGGGGCAGAGAAGCGCGGGAAATCTCTGAGGAGAGGAAACTGCAGCGCAGTTGCTGTGAGTGTGCAGGTCGCAGTGAGACTTGCAGGAAGCAGGGGGAAAACGTGCAACAGACACTGCGGGCAATTACTGGAGCCCCCAAAAAGAGACGCATTCGCCGTCAGCGACCCCCCAGGCAGAGGGGTAGTGCTGACCAGCTCAGGGACAGTATTACCGCGCTCCCTGAGAACACCTTGCCAGAGAGTGCTACGGACTCGCATGGTTTCGTCTCAGCTGTGACTGATACTGATTATTCTCCTAATCCTCCTCAAAAAGACTCTTCTCTGGACTGGGAGGCTGTTACCTCGGATCAACGTCCGCCTGCGGGAGGGAACGCAGCACCGCAAAAGACATTCTGGACTCGACTCTACGCCTGGGCCCGTCGCCAGAAGACACCTCCTTCCTCCGCCATCAGGACTACGGCGTTGTCGGAGCCTCCCCGTGGGACTACATCGCTGAACCAGCACTGATAAGTGACCGTTGTTGACTTTATCTTAGTAGGGAGTCACTAGTGAGGCGCTGCCGCGTTCTACGGGTGTAGTTCAGGGCGGCCATATAATAATTGGGATTTACTGCGAGATTGTGTTCTTGTATATAAGTTCCCTGCGTGGAAAACGTTTGTTATCTTTTTGGTTGGAAGTTAAAAAGAAAGTTAAAAACGCTATTTGCTTTCTGGCTCCTATTTGTCCCTGCATCCTTCTTTACCTGCGGTCTCTACACACCCACATACCTCAGTATTGCTCTATGCACTACATGAGCCAGACGTTTCTTTACAATGTAAAGCCATCCATAACCTTTCTCCTCCGTATATTCCATACTAATCTCTCAATATCTTCCCTCACGTAATCTCCGGTCCTCCCAAGACCTCCTTCTTTCTTCCATGATTTTCGCTTCTTACCCAATAGCCTCCAAGACTTCTCCCGAATATCCCCCATTCTCAGGAATTCTGTGCCCCAACACGCCCGCTTATCCACCACATTTGGATCCTTCAAACAGAACCTGAAAACCCATCTCTTCAAAAAAGCTTACAACCTGTAATGACTACACAGCCACCTCAACACCATCGGAGCTACCGCAACCCCGACCTACTGTCTCCTTCCCCACAATCCCCTCTGTACCAGTCTGTCATTGTTATTTTTGTTTACTGTAAGTGATATTTGTATTTTGATGTAACCCCGTCTCATGTACAGCACCATTAAAGGGACTCTGTCACCTGATTTTAGCGGACCCTGTGTTCGGTCCGATGGACGGTGTTTTCTGTTGTTTCATTGACCCCTTCCTTTCCCACTGGCTGCACTATTTTATTGAATGTGAGTTGGTTTCCTTCGTAGTACACGCGTGCGCAAGGCAATCTTGCCTTGCGCACGTGCAGTATGCTTTGCCCAATTGCGAGCAAAGCCGAAAAGCATTAGTGCGCATGCGCCACCGCACTATGTCCCGGAAGTATTTCGCTGTGTTCCGGGACATAGTGCGCCGGCACATGCGCACTAATGCTTTTCGGCTTTGCTCGCAGTTGGGCAAAGCATACTGCGTGTGCGCAAGGCAAGATTGCCTTGCGCACGCGTGTACTATGGAGGAAACCAACTCACATTCAAGAAAATAGTGCTGCCAGCGGGAAAGGAAGGGGTCAATGAAAAAACAGAAAACACCGCCCATCGGACCGAACACAGGGCCCACCAAAGTCAGGTGACAGGTTCCCTTTAATGGTACTATATAAATAAATAATAATAATAATGTAAGTCTGTAGAGCCTAATCCTGAGCTTTGTTCTGAAGCTCCATAGACTTACACTGTAAAAGTCACTTTTGAGTCACGCAGATTGCAATGTGAGCCGGAGAGTCTGCAAAGTGATGACCTCACTGAGAAGAGGAGAGCAACCGTGCTGGATCCTGGACAGAGATGGAATGTGGTTAAAAATACAGTAATGTCCATTTTTTGTGAATGGGTCTCAGGCTCTCAGTCATTTACATGGCAAATCATACAATAGGCAAATGGCACACAGATATACAGTAAATGGCATAAAATTTGTCATAAGATATTATAAAAATAGTAAAATAGATGGCTTGTAAATCATATTCCTGCTAATATCATGGACAAATATTAAAAAAGAACATAAAGAGCTGAGGGCTTGAAATTTCTGAGATAAAACAAAGGGACGCAAAACAACACCATCTGAGGCGGAGCCTCCTAATGTAATTGTGAATGTAGCCTTCTCCTTGGCCATGAATGGTTCATACTGTAAATGAGAAGAATAAACTGTACTCTATTTTCAACATAGCCAATAGTGAGGCCATAGACTTTACATGTGTTACTGTTATGCAGGCTCAGACTGGCCCACAGGGGAACAGGGGAATCCCCCGGTGGGCCCCTGTGCAGATCTAGGCCCCCAACCCCACTGTATGGGCAGCACTTGGCATAATTCATTTGATTCTCTCTATAAAGGAAAAAAGCAGCATGCCATCATTCATTGACCAAACTACCCAGTTTATTATTATGTTGAGATAAAGGGAAAATTTATGAACCAGGGTCATGTAATATTTGCATGCTGGTGAAAAGTGGGCCCCAAAGTCAATGTTACGCTGGGTTCTTGTCACCCCATTCCGACACTGCTCTCATGTACTAGTTACCTGAATATTTTTGATAATTTTATAATCAGTCTTCTATGGGTCATATTTTTCACTTCCCTATGAAAATATCTGTAAATATTTTATCATCTATCGAAACTGTTAGCATTTGACAATTGAAGATTCACAGAATTATATTTACAAGCGCAAGGAGCACAAGTTGTGACTTACACATCTGTCAAGCCAACTGTACCATTAAATTTTATACCCTGCGGCCCGGTGCGCTGTGTCCACTCAGTCCTGATATATAGCCGCACTCCTGAAGACACTTTAGACGTTCAGGCACAATATAAATCTTTAAAGGTACTCATGAAACAGCTTTTTCATTTGCAAAGCATATAGAGCCAAATACCAAGGACCAAGGATTAAATTCTGTAGTATAAGATGGTATATAGGGGAAACACAAGTAAATGTATGGTCTTGTGCAATGTGTAATACAAGAGCTGATCATGGGACAAGAAATGGCTGATGTGAGGTGGACGGCAATTACCTCAATGATGCAACTCTTTTCTTATGCTTTATTAGGCATATGAACATCATGAAACCCCCTCTATGAAACAGCATAGAAAGTCATGACTATGAATTGGCTGACCTTTGGCTTCTCATCAAACAACCTGTTTTGCTTTATTCTTGTCCCACAACAAAGACATACACTGCGTTACTTTAATGAAATGACCAAGTTATTATTCATTTAATATCATTATAATGGTAACAGCATATCATATTAAACCAAAAACACAAAGAAAGGGTCTTTAGAGGTCTACCATTCAAAAATCGGCACTATCAGCTGCTCTTCTTTGCTCGTACTACGCCAATTTTGAGGGTCCTCCTGCTGAATGGTATATTACGGTAGATATTGTCTCTCTGGGACCTTGGTTTATTAAAGACCTTGAATATTATCCACCCCTTACAGAGGAGTGACCCTTATCCAAAATAGGTCCCCTTTAACCACAAAACTAATAGTTTTTCCAAAGACCTGTTCCCACCAGCTGCCATGACATAATGCTCAACCCTATGCCGCTGAACTAAACTAAATTCCATCCTTTAAACCAACCTTATGGTGATGGAAGGGATACTACTCCAGAAACTGACTTTTCTTGCTCCACCTTAGCAACTCTTCATACCCCTCTACAGCCACAAGTCAGGTATCTTCTCATCACCTCTTTATATCCCTTCCCCTTCTATTCCGTTTCTCATCTTGAAATGGTTTAACATACGTTCCATAAAACCCCTACCCTATTAACCATCCCTGGTATACATCCTAATCATATGACTATCCCTTCTAGCCCCTCTGGGTCACAGATACGAGCCTTCCTTTAGGTATCATGGCATGACATGAAGCTTGTGGGCCTCAATGCAAAATCTCCATCAGCTGGAGTCTCCAAAGCTAGTTGCCAGGCCAGCTGTAGTTAAAAACATACACTCCTTCTTTTTTGTTTGCAAAGTATTTCACTCAAATACATCCTGCTCTGAAGGCAAAATAAGAGCATATTCAGAGCTATAAAATGAGCGGCGCCACATTCCTCCTATATATTTCATCTCACAACAGTTTGACATTACCACATTAAGCTACACCAAACAAGCTGAACGTCATAAGCACTTTACAGTTCTGCATTTTTATGCAATGCACAGAAAATGCTAATCACTTAATTTACATGATTTATGCAGAATCGCAATTATTGCATGTACATTGTGTGTAACAGATGCCCTTGTGATTTAGGCCAATGAGTACAAATGTTTTAGCTCATGGCTTGATGATGGCCTTGAAAAATTCCCACTTTTCTCATAAGCTTTTGAACAGGAATAGGAATTTGATTGACATAAAATTTCTTTAAGCCAATTACTCATAAAAGAACTTTATACTGAGGCATTCATTAGCAAAATTATATTTTCCAGGCTGTTTATGGGTTAAACAATTTTATAGACATGGTTGATATTTCTAACTTGCTTCAAAGGGAACAAGAATTTTATACTGTATTTTCTAATTTTTTAAAGCAGGTCGGTCACCAGATTCAACATAAAATTTATACTAAAATTGAGCAAAAAATTTGCATGACCCTGATCCAATAACTTAGTCCATAGCACTGTGAACCTCCTACTACCTTCATCATTCTCATTCTCAGTGCCCTGGTCTGGTAGCCATGGATTATCAACATGGCCACTGTACCAAGATCCTGCAAATCTATCTGATCAAGTCTACATTACATATCATACTTTCAGTGGATATAAAAAGTCTACACACTCATGGTGAAATGCAAGGTTTTTGTGATGTAAAAGTATCATACCTGGAAGAAATATTTCTGAACTTTTTCCATCTTTAAAGGGGTTGTCCACTACTCGGACAACTCCTTCTCAATCAATGTTTTGTTCAAGTAAAATAATACTCACCAAAGGTACTGGCGCCATGCAATGCAGTGACTGCACTGGAGATCCTGGAGCTCGCGAGACATCATGTCATGCAATCCTTGCAGCCAATCAGCTGCCGCTTCAATATCCACTCATTCTGACAAATTAGGGTACTGTCACACAGTACCATTTTGATCGCTACGACGGTACGATTCGTGACGTTCTAGCGATATCGTTACGATATCGCAGTGTCTGACACGCAGCAGCGATCAGGGATCCTGCTGAGAATCGTACGTCGTAGCAGATCGTATGGAACTTTCTTTCGTCGCTTGATCACCCGCTGACATCGCTGGATCGTTGTGTGTGACAGCGATCCAGCGATGTCTTCGCTTGTAACCAGGGTAAACATCGGGTAACTAAGCGCAGGGCCGCGCTTAGTAACCCGATGTTTACCGTGGTTACCAGCGTAAACGTAAAAAAACAAACAGTACATACTTACATTCCGGTGTCTGTCCTCCAGCGTCTCAGCTTCTCTCCACTGTGTGAGCGTCTGCCGGCCGGAAAGCGAGCACAGCGGTGACGTCTGACGTCACCGCTGTGCTTGCCGGCTATGGCGCTTACACAGTGGAGACTAGAGAAGCAGAACGCCGGGGACAGACACCGGAATGTGAGTATGTACTGTTTGTTTTTTTTACGTTTACGCTGGTAACCAGGGTAAACATCGGGTTACTAAGCGCGGCCCTGCGCTTAGTTACCCGATGTTTACCCTGGTTACCGGGGACTTCGGCATCGCTCCAGCGCCGTGATTGCAACGTGTGACCGCAGTCTACGACGCTGGAGCGATAATCATACGATCGCTGCGACGTCACGGATCGTGCCGTCGTAGCGATCAAAATGGTACTGTGTGACAGTACCCTTAGACATGAGGAGTAAGTGAGCGAGCAGCTGCAGGTCTGACTTACTCCGGACGTCAATTATGTCTGAAAGAGAGGACAGTGAAGTGGACACTGATTAGCCGCAGGGATCCGATGACATAACAATGTTACACAAGCCCCGAGCGAGACAGTGCCGACATAGTTGAAATGATGCCAACACTGAAGGTGAGCATAGATGTTATTATTTTACTTTGGGGAAACAGTGATTGAGAAAGGGGTGTCTGAGAAATGGACAACCATTAAAAAATAAACTTAAGAGTTTTTGGAAGGAAAAAGAAAGAACTAAAATAATATACTTGGATAAATATGCACAGCCTTCAATTAATAATTTGCTGAAGTACCCTTTGATTTTATGACAGCATTCAGTCTTTTTTGGTTGGAGTCTAGCAGCGTGGCGCAGCTAGAATTGGCAATCTTAGCCCACTCCTTGCAGTAGTGCTCCAAATCTTTCAGGGCATCTCCTGTGTGTACAGTGCCCTATTCAGGTCAACCCACAGATTTTCAATTGGATTCCATCCTAAGCTCTGGCTGGGCCATTCCAAAGGCTTAATCTTTTTCTTGCGAAACCATTCATTTCTTGATTTGGAGGTATGCTTAGAATCATTGTCATGCATAATGCTGCCTCCACCATGCTTCAGTGTGGGTATGCTTTTCTTCTGATGATGTGTAGTGTTGGCTTTAAGCTAAACATACTTTTTAGAATTATGACCAAAAATTTCAACTTGGTCTCATTAGACCATAGTTTGTTTTGAGACATGGTTTCGGCAGACTTGATGTAGATTTTGATAAAATATAGCTGAGCTTAGATATTTTCCTAGCCACCCTACCGCACAGGCCAGACATGTGAAGAATATTGGAGATTGTTGTCAGATGCAGTACACTATCATTACTTGCAATAAATTACTGCAGCTCCTATAATCTTGCTGTAGGCCTCTTGGCAGCCTCCCGGACCAATTTTCTTCTTGTCGCTTCATCAATTTCATCAATAATTTCATCACTTCTTGATGACCATCTTCAAATGTTTCATAGTATATCTAATGGCTTGAAAATATCTTTGTACTCTTCTGACTAATAACATTTAACAATGATATCCCTTTGCTATGTAGTAAGCTATTTACAGATCAGATCTTTTGCTGTAAAATGCAAAAAAGGAAATGTCATGAAAGTCCTACTAGAACAGTTAAAATTTATATGGGGTTAAGCAGAACCACTGTAAATGGTGGCAGTTGTGTACTGACTACTATTTAACAAGAGTTTAAATGTGATTGGCTAATTTTGAAATCAGCCAGATCCCCATTTTACACACCTCTCCCTGGTCTGGGCTCTGCTCCATCTATCCCAGTCCGTTGAACTTTCTTGTGCTGCACGTCGGACTTTGCAGGTGATCTGGCATGCTTCTATGTAATGAACTGCCTCGGCCTATTTAAGTGCTTCTAATGCACACACCCGGGCCTTAGTATTGAATCTAATCTTGCAGTTTGCGTGTGCACAGCAACCTGGCTGTGGGCTGCAGGTCGTCTCCTGTAGTGTAGCAGCTTCTGATTCTTCCAACTTGTCTGCAGCTTCTAGTGACTCTGGAGTTCTGTTGGCTGTCCCCGGATCTCCCGAACCTCTTCTCTGTGTCCGCCTGTGGTTTTCAGGACATCTACCTGGCTGTGTGTGGCTTCCTTGGTTGCTAACTTTCCTATTACTCCAGACTGTTATCTGCTACCTGCCTGCAGTTTCCTGCACTCCACCTGCTTGCCTGTAGTATCCTGACATCCTCTGTCTGCCTGCGGCTTCCTGCTCTGCACCTGCGCAGAAGAAACAAGACGTCAATGCCCATAGAAGGGTTGAATATTGCAATTGCAGGGTACAGGCGCCGGACAATGACTAGTAATAGGGTCCTGTGACGCTGCTGGGAGGCGACAGGCATGCAAATGAAGACCGAATGCAGGGCTTTTCTTCCAGGCACCGCATGCCCCAGAGCCTGGAAGAACGCAATAACACAATGGATTAATAGATGATTTCTGAAAAACAAGACCGCAGATATGAGACAAACAGGTGTGACTAGTTTAAGTGCTTTAGAACCTGTATGCCCATATTAATAGCTTAGGTACGTCCAAGGGGGAGAGAGATTCCCTTGAAAAGGCACACCTTGTAAAAAAAGACAAACATTTCTAATCTTTGTCCATTTATACTAGATTCACACTGCAGTCTGAAAAGTTGTGTTTTTCCATGAGTGATCTCTTGACATACACAGTATCAAATATAGCCTGACATCCTGGGGCCTTGAAGTGTAGCAACGTCTTCCATTCTTTTACACTTGGATAGAATTTGAATACAATGTGACAGGTTTTAAATTTTGCTGCTTCACAAACTGTCTGTAGTGTCACTTTGCAAAATTGACATTTGTAGTGTAAAATTGGCATTGTCAGAGACTGAAGAAACTAGGCAGAAACTCACTTGTGGACAGCAGCAGTGGTGGCACAAAACATGGGTCCTATTTACATAAATGGAAAATAAAGGACTTAAAAGTATTAATATTAAAATAGGCATGTGCAATAGTAGTGATTAGGAAAACTGATATAAAAAGTCTACATGTGACAAGAATAATAATTTAAGAACTTTTTCCACTTTTAAATTTCACCCATATTTTGTACAAATCTGTTGAGAAACAAAAATTAAATCATTTTGAGAAATAAGAAAACTAAGATAATGTGTTTACAAAAAGTGTGGACACCCTCTTATAAATCTTATGGATTCCCCCAGGGCACGCACTGTGTGTTCTGGGGATTCGCCGCTTTCTGCGCCGGAACCAGAGAGCATGTATGCGTTATACATACTCCCAGTCAAAGCCCGTCCAGTGGGCACGGCCCTCTAGTCGGCCACATCCACTGGATCTGAAGGGTTACTAGATGGGGTGCAGCCTCTCTCAATACAATTTACAGGAAATTGGGTCAAAAATTAAGGAATCAAATCAAAATAAGCACGATCCAATGTGTCAAAAATACTAATAAAGTGCCAAGCTAAAAGGACATATATAAGGTTCAGTATGATACAAGTGTTATTATTAAAATATATAATCTTATCCACTTTGCTTATAGCAGTCTGTCCACTATGACTTAATAGGTAGGTATCAGAGTCATGTCGTGAATGCTAATAAAGATAAAATCGACAACTATGTACCCTTTAATATTTTTGAAACAGACCAAAAGGGGTACCGAATAATAAGTTGGGACCCACATATGACAGACTGTATAAAATACTTTGTAGAGGATTTTGTATAGAGCCCCTCACAAATATAAAGTGCATTACTCTAATGTTTTATCATTGCACTTTACCCTATCATTGAAGTTAAATTGTTCTCAGCAACATAGTATATGATTACCTTGCACCCTGGGACCAGATATATTCCCTCCAATCTATATCCTCCTTTTTTGGATACACTAATATATATTAGTAATGAGAGTTTAGACTATTCAAAAAAACACCTTCTGTCTATTCCATCTAATAGGTTATCCGGTTCATTGACTGCTTATAGAAACCGCTCTGATTGTCCTAGAGGATGAACTTATGATATATGGAGAGATTAGGATGGATTCTCACCCATTTGTTTACATATCATCCCCCAGACACCCATTGCCCCTTCTAACCACTATATTAGTAACTCATGGCAGCATGGATGCCCGACATTTATAAAGAATCCTCCGCCTCCCCACTCTGGCGCTCACTTACTCCAGTAACACACAGGCTCTGCAGACTTATCGATTTGGACCGACAATCCCTTTAAATATCAGTCAGTACACAGCTGCCATCATTTACAGTGATTCTGATTAACTCCCATATATAGTTTTTCTGTTCTAGTAGAATTTTCCTGATATTTTGGTAGTTGCATTTGCAGCAAAAACCATGGTCTGTAAACAGCTTAAAACACATCAAAGGGATCTAATTGCTGAACGTTATCAGTAGAAGGGTATATTTTTTTTTACAAGGTGTTAGCTATACTAAGGAACACTTTGAAGACAGTCATCAGGAAGTGGCTTCAATTTAGCACAACAATGACATTATGTAGAACTGGACGTTCCTCAAAAATTGATGAGAAGAAAAATAGGTTCAGAAAGAGGCTGCCAAGAGGCAACAGCAACATTAAAAGAGCTGCAGCAATATCTGGGAAGTACTTGTTATGTACTGCAAGGGACAATAATCTCCAAAATTCTTTATGTCTTTATGTAAGCATGTGGTGAAAATGTATATTGTATGATGAGACCAAGTTTGAACTTTTTAGCCATAATTCCAAAAAGTATGTGCAGCGCCCCAGAGTCCTGGTCATTGCAGTAAAGTCGCTCTGCCACTAAGGGGAGTGATGTTACGTCTGATTGCACTAAAGGAGTTCACCTGACCAGGTATCACACACACACACTTCACTTCACACTCCGGCCACCAGGGGGAGTGGTTCTATCTAGTAGGCCACTCCTCACACCCTGGCAAAACTGGGGGTTGGACAGGAAGTTAGGGAGAAAAGTAGCTGAGAAGAGCTAGAGAGAGGACCTGTCAGGGGTGGGATCCTGGCAGAGTCCTAGAAAGAGACAAGATTGTTACGGAGTTGTGCCTGTGCCCTACAGCGGCAGACTCCTAAGAAAGGACAAGAAGCGAGGTTTATTGTGGAGAAGTGAGGAACGGGAATACAGCAAAAGGGAGATAATACCAGAAGGAGTCGTGCCGCAAGATCAGCAACATCCTTCTGAGGCGCGTAGCCGGTGGCCGGAACGCTGAGAAAGTAAGAGACTCCACGCATTACTTTAGACTACGGCCGGGCAGTTAACCATAGGTTGGCTGTCTCACCATTACACCTAACGAAGACAACGGAGGCAAACTGTGGGAGAGGGGCGTCCCTAGGGTCCCTATAAAATAGCTCCAGGCCTACCCCATCATACGGGTGCGTCCCATCCATATCATCTGGGGGACGGAGAGAGAGAGAGAAAGACCAGAAATATACACAACAGTTGTGAGGACTATCCCGTGGTGCTCAGCAGGGAAGTACTACAACACACAGGCGCTAGAAGGTAGACACTTATTTCCACCTGCAAAGGGAACTCTGGATGTGCCCTCGGACCGGCCGGCCGGCCTCTTAACAGTGCTCTGGATTGCGGACCCTGAAGCCTTCTGTAAAGAGGTAAAGAGACTGCAACCCTGTGTCCTCGTTATTCACTGCGACCTACACCACGCACCATCATTACACCTTTCATTGGACACCCTTTAGCAGGGTCACGGACCGGGTCTAGCCACCGTGACGACCCCAGGACTGAGACAGAGAGGCCCGGTACCGAGTACCCCGCGGCTCTGCGTCTGGGGGCGCTCCATATGTTTGACACAAAACTAACAATGTGCCTCACCAAAAAGACACTATACCCACAGTGATGCATGGTGGAAGCCACATTATGCTTTGGGGCTGCCGTGTGATCTTTTCTCCGTTTTTTTTGTCAGCCTTTGCTATTTTAAAGTATGGAATAAAGATATAATATTTTTATATTTACATCCTGGAGCTGGAAATCTTGCTTTGTTTGCTGTTTTTTTAAACCTGGAATTAGGCCTTTACTGAAGGTGGAGAAAATTATAAACAGTTCCAAATATCAGTCATTTTTTAATCAAAACCTTCAGACCTCTGTTAAAAAGCTGAAGGTGAAAAAGAACTTTACCTTTCAGTATGACAATAACCCTAAGCATACCTCCAACTCTACAAAAAATGATTTCTCCAGAAAATTTGGAATAACCCAGCCACAGCCCAGACCTGACTCCAATTAAAAATCTGTGTGTCGATCTGAAAAGGGCACTGTACACAGGAGATGCTCTCACAATCTGACAGATGAGGAGCACTACTGCAAGGAAGAGTGGGCAAAGATTGCCAATTCTAGCTGTGCCATGGTGATGGACTCCTACCCAAAAAGACTGAATGCTGTCATAAATTCAAAGGGTACATCAACAAAGTATTAGTTAATGGGTGCAATCACATTATTTTAGTTCTTTATTTTTCTTTCTCAGAAAGGTTTTAGTTTGGTTCTCAATGAATTTGAACAGATTATGGGTGACTTTAATTGTGGAAAATGTTCAAAAATGATTCTTCTTTGTAAGATTTTGTATATGACAAATATCTGAGGTGAGTAAAGACTATTTATATCCTATTTGATTATTCTTGTATTGCACAAAAGTCATATTTTCATGCAAAAGTTTAGCTAACAAAAAGGGCAGAATACTCATATAGAAACAGGTAAGCTGCACTTGACCCCAGAATAAGTGGCACTATCCTACCTAACCCAGATCAAATCAAGTGAAGGGCAAGAACTTCTACAAATATGAACACATTCTTAGGGTATGTTCACACAGCATCTTTTAGATTTGCCACCGACGTCTTTTATTTTAAATTCCAAATATAACATAGCAGGGGCTTCCAAGTGAAAGCCGCCAGGCGAATGGACCAGTCACTTCTTTTAGCTGCTTCACTGCTTTCAAAGCCTGAAGCGATTGAAAGAAGTTACAAAAGCATTTTTATATTCCTGTGCATATTCATTCCTTTTGGTGTTTTTTTAGCGCTTTTATAGGTGGATTCTAGGAGGAAACTGCCATAAAAAAAATTAAAAAAAATGTCATGACATGACCACATACCCTTAAAGAAGCCCTTCCATCAAAATTTGTATCCTCTTAATATATTGCAATCATCATATTATATAGCACTGTGTACTTGCTCATTTTGCCTTTCTACCCAGCTAATTCTACTTTCCATTATGTCTATGGCAGCACGTGATTAATAACTGACTAGCTGAATCTTTGTAAGCTCTATGTAGAAACAGGAGGTCTTCTTTCCCTGCATGAATCATCACAGCAACAGTCTCTGGCAGGGAGAGGAGGGAGCAGCTGGGTCAGAAGTTCAACAGGGGAATGAAGGATACAGGGACAAAAGACTTCCTGTTTTATATAGAGCTGAGAACAATTAATAATTAATTGGGTAGAAAGACAAAATGAGCAATTGTAAGTGCACAGTGCTATATAATATGATGTTTGCACTAAATTAAGAGGATAAAACTTTGATGGGAGTGCTCCTTTAAAGACAGTACAAATTTTATGAATATTTTGGGCTGTTAACAACTGTGTTTTTTGAAATCTTCCCATTAATATAAATACGTGTCACTATGGCTATTATGCTGCTGTCGTTACTTCACTTTCTGACAGGCTTTTGTTTGCTGCCTTCACTATCATTTTGATGATTTATGACATAAATACAGTGTTTCAAAAAATCATATTTTCTACGGAATACATCCTCAGAAACATAATTCCTCTTCTGAAATGTAAATGTTGCAAATTTACCCAAATTACTCCAAGATCCTTACACTGAAAGCTATATTTTCTGTGTTTTTCAAAACTGAAATAACACATACTACCAAAGAATAATAATAATGAATGATTGTAAAAAAAAGGGAGGTTATGTAAAATAATTGGTTTCATTTGTATTTCTGACTGTTATCCTTATAGCAGGAAATCTGGAATACGAATGCAAGAAAAACCTGCAACTGTATTTTCTTCTTCACAGCTTTCATTCCGTGGAACGATCTTTTGAAGCTTGGTCATTATGCATGACTAACCTCAGTTGATGTTCCTTAAAAAAAATGTATCCCCTGCCCTATGCACTTGGACTTCTTAATTACTGATATATATATACAGTTGTGCTCAAAAGTTTACATACCCCGGCAGAATTTTTGCTTTCTTGGCCTTTTTTCAGAGAATAAGACTGATAACACCGAAACTTTTTCTCCACTCATGGTTAGTGGTTGGGTGAAGCCATTTATTGTCAAAGGTTCTGGAGTGACCATCTCAGTCTCCTGACCTCAATATCATTGAGCCACTCTGGGGAGATCTCAAGAGCGCAGTTCATGCTAGACAGCCCAGGAATTTACAGGAACTGGAGGCTTTTTGCCAAGAAGATTGGGCAGCTTTACCATCTGAGAAAATAAAGAACCTCATCCACAACTACCACAAAAGACTACAAGCGGTCATTGATGTTAGAGGGGGCAATACACGGTATTAAGAAATGGGGTATGTAAACTTTTGATCAGGGTTATTTTGATGTTTTGGGTTGTCACTATGATTTAAAAAGAGAAAACACAGTAGTTTGATAACAAATGGCTTCACTCACTTACTAACCATGAGTGGAGAAAAAGTTTTGATGTTATCATTCATATTCTCTGAAAAAAAGGCCAATAAAGCAAAAATTCTGCCGGGATATGTAAACTTTTGAGCACAACTGTGTATATATACAGTGGGGCAAAAAAGTATTTAGTCAGTCAGCAATAGTGCAAGTTCCACCACTTAAAAAGATGAGAGGCGTCTGTAATTTACATCATAGGTAGACCTCAACTATGGGAGACAAACTGTAAAAAAAAAACAAGAAAATCACATTGTCTGTTTTTTTATCATTTTATTTGCATATTATGGTGAAAAATAAGTATTTGGTCAGAAACAAAATTTCATCTCAATACTTTGTAATATATCCTTTGTTGGCAATGACAGAGGTCAAACGTTTTCTGTAAGTCTTCACAAGGTTGCCACACACTGTTGTTGGTATGTTGGCCCATTCCTCCATGCAGATCTCCTCTAGAGCAGTGATGTTTTTGGCTTTTCGCTTGGCAACACGGACTTTCAACTCCCTCCAAAGGTTTTCTATAGGGTTGAGATCTGGAGACTGGCTAGGCCACTCCAGGATCTTGAAATGCTTCTTACGAAGCCACTCCTTCGTTGCCCTGGTGGTGTGCTTTGGATCATTGTCATGTTGAAAGACCCAGCCACGTTTCATCTTCAATGCCCTTGCTGATGGAAGGAGGTTTGCACTCAAAATCTCACGATACATGGCCCCATTCATTCTTTCATGTACCCGGATCAGTCGTCCTGGCCCCTTTGCAGAGAAACAGCCCCAAAGCATGATGTTTCCACCACCATGCTTTACAGTAGGTATGGTGTTGGATGGATGCAACTCAGCATTCTTTTTCATCCAAACACGACAAGTTGTGTTTCTACCAAACAGTTCCAGTTTGGTTTCATCAGACCATAGGACATTCTCCCAAAACTCCTCTGGATCATCCAAATGCTCTCTAGCAAACTTCAGACGGGCCCGGACATGTACTGGCTTAAGCAGTGGGACATGTCTGGCACTGCAGGATCTGAGTCCATGGTGGCGTAGTGTGTTACTTATGGTAGGCCTTGTTACATTGGTCCCAGCTCTCTGCAGTTCATTCACTAGGTCCCCCCGCGTGGTTCTGGGATTTTTGCTCACCGTTCTTGTGATCATTCTGACCCCACGGGGTGGGATTTTGCGTGGAGCCCCAGATCGAGGGAGATTATCAGTGGTCTTGAGTGTCTTCCATTTTCTAATTATTGCTCCCACTGTTGATTTCTTCACTCCAAGCTGGTTGGCTATTGCAGATTCAGTCTTCCCAGCCTGGTGCAGGGCTACAATTTTGTTTCTGGTGTCCTTTGACAGCTCTTTGGTCTTCACCATAGTGGAGTTTGGAGTCAGACTGTTCGAGGGTGTGCACAGGTGTCTTTTTATACTGATAACAAGTTTAAACAGGTGCCATTACTACAGGTAATGAGTGGAGGAAAGAGGAGACTCTTAAAGAAGAAGTTACAGGTCTGTGAGAGCCAGAAATCTTGATTGTTTATTTCTGACCAAATACTTATTTTCCACCATAATATGCAAATAAAATGATAAAAAAACAGACAATGTGATTTTCTGGATTTTTTTTTCTCAGTTTGTCTCCCATAGTTGAGGTCTACCTATGATGTAAATTACAGACGCCTCTCATCTTTTTAAGTGGTGGAACTTGCACTATTGCTGAATGACTAAATACTTTTTTGCCCCACTGTATATATATATATATATATATATATATATATATATATATATATATATATATATATAGGCTTCAAATTCCATGCAAAATCAAATTGTATTATTAGGGTATGCCATCACTTTATGATCGATAGGTTGGGCCTACTGATGGGACCCCCACTGATCCTGAGAATGAAGGGGATGCTGGTATGATCTTTCTAATTTTCCCCCACGTGAGGGACCATATTGCAGCTGCCAGCACAGCTTGGTGACTGCTGGCTGATGTGCAGCGAAAAAATGTAAAATGGGTGCTGCGCTACATCAGAGCTGTGTCCCTTAATTCTCAAATGTTGAACCCCAACCAATAATTACCTGATGGCATATTCTAGTGATACAGCATCGCGTTATGAAATAGGAAATCCTCTTTAAATGGAATCTGTCACCGGGTTTTTGCCACCTAATCTGAGAGCAGCATAACGTAGAGATAGAGACCTTGATTCCAATAATGTGTCACTTACTGGGCTGCTTAGTGTCGTTTTTACAAAATCACTATTTTGTCAGCAGGAGATTATTCATGAACTTTGTATAACCCCACCCCAACCACTGACTGGCAGCCTTCTGTCTATGTACAATGTACACACAAAGCTGCCAATCAGTGGTGTGGGAGGCGGGGTTATACAGAGCTCAGCATTCAGAGATCTGCTAGATCTGCAGCAGACTTTAACAAAACTGCAGCAAGCAGCCCAGCAAGTGATACATCGCTGGAATCAGGTCCTCTGCCTCTACATCATGCTGCTCTCAGATGGGGTAGAAAAAACTTTGTGACTGTTGACTGGTTCCCTTTAAAGAAAAAATATGGCATGTTATACATAGTTTGGAACTGTGTCATAGCTATTTATTAACATGGGCTAATTTTTTTGTTAATAAACAAAATGCTCACTTGTTATTTAAAACATCTCTTAATCGTATTTGTATAAAACAGGCAATCCCTAAAAACAATGGACTGAATATTCCTTAAAGCTTGCTATCAACTTATTTCCTTTCTATTACAATGGGTTACTATTATTAAAATTGTTGTTTTCTATGAACACATTCATTCCCCAATTTCTTAGTGAAGAGGAAAGATGCTTTTGACTGTTCATGAACCATTAGCTACACCTCTTATCTCTTCTGCCGACACACTTGGTCTTCTCACTGATCATCGCTGTTGGCTAACCCTATTCAACGAATAACTATTACTTTCCTGTATTTTGGCTGACATCTTGTTAATGTAGAACCATACTAGATTCTGGGTCTAAGGTCTTATTATTAAGGAAGGAGATGTTTGTTAGTCCTTGGTTTGTAGAGACTTTATTCAATCAAGAGGCCTCACAGCACAGCAGGCGAACACGTACAGTGGGGAAAAAAAGTATTTAGTCAGCCACCAATTGTGCAAGTTCTCCCACTTAAAAAGAAGAGAGAGGCCTGTAATTGACATCATAGGTAGACCACAACTATGAGAGTCAAAATGAGAAAACAAATCCAGAAAATCACCTTGTCTGATTTGGAAAGATTTATTTTGCAAATTATGGTGGAATTCAAGTATTATGTCACCTAAAAACATGCAATATTTCTGGCTCTCACAGACCTGTAACTTTTTGTTTAAGAGGCTCCTCTGTCCTCCACTCATTACCTGTAGTAATGGCACCTGTTTGAACTTGTTATCAGTATAAAATACACTTGTCCACAACCTCAAACAGTAACACTCCAAACTCAACTATGGTGGAGACCAAAGAGCTGTCGAAGGACACCAGGAACAAAATTGTAGCTCTGCACCAGGCTGGGAAGACTGAATCTGAAATAGGCAAGCAGCTTGGTGTGATAAAATCATCTGTGGGAGCAATAATAAGAAAATGGAAGACATACAAGACCACTGATAATCTCCCTCGATTTGGGGCTCCACGCAAGATCTCACTCCGTGGGGTCAAAATGATCACAAGAACGGTGAGCAAAAATCCCAGAACCACATGGGGGGACCTAGTGAATGACCTGCATAGGACCACTGTAACAAAGGCTACCATCAGTAACACACTACGCCGCCAGGGACTCAGATCCTGCAGTGCCTGATGTGCCCCCCCTGCCTAAGCCAGTACATGTCCGGGCTAGTCTGAAGTTTGCTAGAGAGCATTTGGATTATCCATAAAAGTATTGGGAGAATGCCATATGGTCTGATGAAACCAAAGTAGAACTGTTTGGTAGAAACAAAACTCATCGTGTTTGGAGAAGACAGAATGGTGAGTTGCATCCAAAGAACACCATACCTACTGTGAAGCATGGGGGTGGCAACATCATGCTTTGGGGCTGTTTCTCTGCAAAGGGACCAGGATGACTGATCCGTGTACATGAAAGAATGAATGGTGCCATGTATGGTGAGATTTTGAGTGCAAACCTCCTTCCATCAGCAAGGGCATTGAAGATGAAACGTGGATGGGTCTTTCAGCATGATAATAATCCCAAGCACACCGCCAGGGCAACAAAGGAGTGGCTTCGTTAGAAGCATATGAGGGTCCTGAAGTGGCCTAGCCAGTCTCCAGATCTCAACCCCATAGAAAACCTTTGGAGGGAGTTGAAAGTCCATGTTGCCCAGTGACAGGCCCAAAAGATCACTGCTCTAGAGGAGATCTGCATGGAGGAATGGGCCAACATACCACCAACAGTGTGTGCCAACCTTCTGAAGACTTACAGAAAACGTTTGACCTCTGTCATTGCCAAAAAAGGATATATAACAAAATATTGAGATGAACTTTTGTTAATGACCAAATACTTATTTTCCACCATAATTTGCAAAATAAATCTTGCCAAATCATACAAGTTGATTTTCTGGATTTGTTTTCCCATTTTGACTTTCATAGTGGTCTACCTATGATGTCAGTTAGAGGCATCTCTCATCTTTTTAAGTGGGAGAACTTGCACAATTGGTGGCTGACTAAATACTTGTTTTCCCCACTGTATACAGCCAATATACACAGCAAGGTCTATATACGCTGGAATATGTACACAGGGGCGTAACTACAATAGCTGCATGGTTTGGATCCACATCCGGGCCCTGGAGTCTAGAGGGCCTGCAAGTTTCCTTTGGTCCATATGAAAAGACTATAATTATTATTACTATTATTATTATTATATCTGCGAGATTTTGTATTGGGGCCACAAGCTTCAAATTACACCACTATATGTACTACATCATATAGTAAAAGTAATGGTGCAGTAATTGTAGAGAACATGGCAGATGAAATGCCTTCAATGTCTATTAATGCATTGGACCAATTTAATCAAGATTTGACAGCTTCAAAGGGGTCCTCCACTTTTGGAAAGTGGATCCCAAATGCTCTAAAATAGCTAAAATAACTATAAACTCATACTCCCGTGTTCCAGTGCTGTATTTTGGCACTGTTCAGGCCTCAGTGTTTCGGTTGCAGTGGTGACGTCACGGGGACAGCACGCGTCACTGCTGTAGCCAATCACTGAACTCAGCGACACGTGCCGAGGTAGACGGCATGAACCACCAAGCTCAATGATTGGCCACAGTGGTGATGCGCGCAGTCGACGTGATGTCACAATCGCAGCCAAACCACAGACCTGAGCAGCAGCCGAGAGCCAATGGGGGACCCTGAGAGGGTTTGTACCTGGCCCATATGTTGTTTCAGGAACTTTAGAGTGTTTGAGGTCCACTTTCCTGGAAGTGGAAAACCCCTTTATCATATTTCCAGTCCATTTGTGAATTAGAGTAGAAAAGTTGTCTTTACTGTTACTTTCGGTAACATTACAATGCCAGAGCTATAAACCTTCAATGTACAGGATATTCGCCCATACCCGTGCAGGTAAACATATGGGAAACATAATGCATTCACATGTGCCAATGATGTTTTTACTATCACCTTGCCATCACATTTACTTGTATGTGTTGTGAATCTGGCACATGGTTACAGATGTGTCTCCACGGACCATATGTGTCTAGCGTTGCATCATCTTGTGCCTGTCACAGCTGTGAGCTCGGGAAGAAAGTGCCCTCCGCGCTTCTTAATTAACACTATATACGCCTTTGAGGTAATCTCTGTGGCACGACGACAAGAACCTGCTCAGTGTCTCATTTTTTTTCTCTTTGGCCTGTCGTCACCAATACTGGACATTTTATGACTACAATGCCTGTTGCATCATTTTGGTGAAATGAGATTTTCCACATCCAGGAATCCAGGAGCTCTGCAACATCTATTGGAATCCAAATCCCTTTCCAGCAGTACTGGTCTCGGTGAATCTAAATGGAAATGTGGCCTGGGAGAATAGCTGCTAATTTATTTAAGTGGCTTGTGGTATGTCCTCTAGCATCCTTTAGGGTACGTTCACACAGGACTTTTTTGCTGCTTTTTTTTGCTGCTTTTTTTATGCTAATTTTCAGCTGCTTTTTACAGTACCAGTAAAGCCTATGGGTATGTGGAGCGCCCCCACACCGCCGCAGGGCCGAGGGGTACCCGGAGCCGGGCCTCTGAGTTATCAGTTCTGGGGTTGTCACGGTGGCTAGACCCGGTCCGTGGCCCTGTCTGTCAGTGGGGGACGTCCGGTGCAATAAGTGGTGTTGTAACGGTGCAGTTGTGGGGTGCAGGTCGCGGTAAATAACGAGGACACCAGGTTGCAGTCTCTTTACCTCTTTACTGAAGATCTCTGGGTCCTCAGTCCAGAATACGGTTCACCAGGCTGCGCAAGTCCGGCCGGTCCAATGGCACCTCCAGAGTTCTCTTCCCAGGTGGAAATCGGTGCCTTCCTTCTTAGCGCTATGTGTTGTAGTCCTTCCCTGCTATGCTTACGGAAAGTACCCCACAACTGTTGTGTCTGTTTCTTAAGTTCCCTCACAACAACTCGATTAACTGATCTTCTGCTAATCATCCGTCCCTTCATAGGTGATTTAGGTGAGACAGCCCGCCTGAGACTGACTGCCCTGCCGCTGTTTGGAGTATTGCTTGAAGCTGAATGTTATTCCACTCCCTCGGCGTTCCGGCCACCGGTAATGCGCCTCAGTAGGGTGTTGCTCCGGTCTTACAGCATGACCCCTACTGGTATTCTCCTATTGCTTGATCTCGTTTCTCACTCAGCACAATCTATCTCGCTTCTAGTCCTTTCTTGGGTCCCGCCGCTTCCCGGAGCTGGCGCGGACCCGTTACGTTCTTTTCAATGCCAAGCCTCTGTCAGGATCCCACCCCTGACAGAGACCCTACTGTCTCTTCCTCCACAACACCCTCTGCCACCAGGTGTTGCTTCGTCCAATCCAGTCAGCTTTCTGATCTAACTTCCTGCCTGACCCCCAGTTTACCCACTATGGTGGGGAGTGGCCTAATGAATAGAACCCTTAGCTCCCCCCGGAGGCCCAGCTGTGAAATGTATTGGTGTATGTGATACCTGATCAGATGAACTCCTTCAGTGCCATCGGACGCACCGTAGCTCCCCTTAGTGGCGGAGCCACAGTACTGCAACGACCAGGACTCTGGGGCGCTGCATATGCCTCCACGGTACGGATGGGCGGCGGTATCGCCGCAGCGGCGAAGCCGCTCGGCGCTAAGCCGCTCGGCGCTAAGCCCCGCCCCCTTAATGGGACGCGATCATGCCGGATGTGTTAACTCTTCACATCCGGGATGATCGCTCTCTCCCATAGGGCCCTGTGATATGCCTTGCGGGGACGCTGCGTCCCCGCAAGGTGTACGGACATGCTGCGATCTGAAAAGACGCGCAGCATGTCCGGAGTCGCAGGGCCGCCGCGTGCGGGTTTCCACGCATAGTGGAGACGGGATTTCATAAAATCCCCTCCACTATGCTGGAACATCTGGACGCTGCTTATTTGACGCTGCAGCGCTGCGCAGCGTCAAACAAGCAGTGTTTCCTGAACGTGGAAACATACCCTATGAGATTTCAGAAATCTCATGCACACACGTTGGTTTTTTGTTTGATCAGTATTTTCTGCTTTGCTGCTTTTTTTGGACATAGGGCATGTCACTTCTTTCAGCGTTTTTGCTGCGTTTTTGCAGCGTTTTTTCACCCATTGACTTGAATGGGTGATGAAAAAAACGCTGCAAAAACGCTGAAAAAACGCATGTAGCATTATTTGCTGCATTTTTTGTGCAGAAAATAATGGCCAGCAGGAAGGGATCTCACAGCCAAGAGTTTAGGGGTGTGGTTAGTGAGGTGTGAAGAGCCATTGTGAGGTGTGAAGAGCCATTGTGAGGTGTCCTGATTGTGATCTATTGTGAGGGAGTTCCTGGTAGTAAGGTGTGAAGAGCCATTGTGAGGTGTGAAGAGCCATTGTGAGGTGTCCTAGCAGCTGAAAATTGGCATAAAAAAAGCAGCAAAAATCTGCAGCAAAAATCTGCAGCAAAAATCTGCAGCAAAAAAGTCCTGTGTGAACGTACCCAAAAAACGCACCAAAAACGCACCAAAAAAACGCACCTAAATTAGCATAAAAAAAAGCAGCAAAAAAAAGCAGCAAAAAAGTCCTGTGTGAACGTACCCTTAAACCTTTTCTCAACTGCTTCTTACAGTAGGTAGTTGGGCTTGGGGCTTTTTTTCTGAGTGCACAGTATATGTGATAAAAAAGGAACATAGATTATGGGTGGCATCAATACATTGGATGGGGCCCTGGTTATATTAAAAGTTTCAGTTGTGCACAGAAATTTGTTTTTGTATGTATTTATATTTGTATTATTATTATTTTTTTTATTTTTTTTAAGTTGGAGATCATAGATAATAGAGGTAGCAGCAATCAACACAGCATAAAAGTCTACAAACCATAGTAACAAGTCACACAGTCTTGAAGGAGACATTAGAGAGTGACAAGGGAGTATACACTCTCTTTTCTGACATTCAGTGGTGTAATCCTATCTAGTCTCCAGCAGACATATAGGCCTGTCAATCAAATTTGGCTTGAATCATGTTATTGCATTTGACAGATCAGCCTGTAGGCCGCAATCTCAGTATATCTAAGGTCTCATTCACATCTCTGTGTTTCCAGTATGTGTGGTGTTGGTTTTATTCACAGATACAACACTTACCCATTATAACCTATGGTGCTATTCCCATGCTTGTGTTTCTACAGGAACCATATGTTCCGACAAAACACAAGGAGACATGTCTTTTTTTCCGGCAGCATGGATGACAAGGCCCAATACAAGTCTATGGGTCAATGAAAAACATGTACAGTGTAGCGGTGCCTGAATGATACCGCAGGGCAAGACCCAAAAACGGTACAGTAGACGAGGAGGCAAAACACCGCTTTATTGAAAGACAGAGGATTATGTGCCAGAAAATAAGACTAACAGTTATTGTAATGATAACACCAATAATAGATACAAAGAGAGATAGCTGGAGAATGTCACACAAGCTGCACTCCAGCTATGGCAATGCAAAGTTCAATACAAACAATTTATACAACCTACTGTCATCTAACTTTTTACCTGGCTTCCGATAATCGGGCTACGCTTCTTCAGCGACCTAGCTAAAGAACCCTGCCATACACCCTAACACCGTTGAACACCGGTGTCATACATACAGTTCTGGAGCGCTTAGAACACAGTCTGGTAGGTGCTACTTGGTCCTGTTCTAGCAGCGCTAATTTTGTTGTGTTGAGCTCTTCCTTCAGGTTAGCTAATCCGTCTTCTTCTGGATTTGAGCAAGTCTTGTTCCCAATGTAAATGTTGAGAGATTACTGGCACCACAGCATTGTTTTCTCTCTCAGGTTGCAGGTGCTCCAGGAGAACCATCCTGGCTGTGCGATGTGACTCTTTCCTTCGGACACGGTCCTGGTGATCGATCCTGCGGTAACCGGGCACTATCTTCTCCCTTGAAGACGCTAGTTCATTTACCAGTCTCTCGTTGCTAGGTCACAGTAATAGTCCTGCCTGTCTCTCACAGACACAAGGCTCCCTCTCTCATTCCTGACCTGACACACTTCCTGCTTCATGTCCAAGACCAACAATCTGCAGGGGAGAAGGGACTAGTCCAAGTGCATACAAATCAGAGGGGAGCATTGTATCTCACAGTCACAGTGTCATTCAGTTCTTAGCAAGGGCTGACCCCCCTACAACAGCAAACGGATGACCGTGATCTGTGTGATCTGTGTGCTGTCCATGTTTAACATTGCAAAGAATAGGAGAAGCTTTGTAATTTAGTTATTCATGCCTGCAAAACACTGAGGGTGAAAACAGACACATATATGACACTGGTACCAATTTTCACGTACGTGCTTAAACACAGACGTGTGAATGAGGCCTTGCATTTTAAAATCTACAAAAAGGAAAATTGTCCGATGCAGAAGTTTGGGCACGCTGCATGGTTAGTACCTAGTAGCACCCACTTTTGAAAGTATCACAGCATATAAACGCTTTTTGTAGCCAGCCAAGGGTCTTTCAGTTCTTGTTTGAGTCACAGACTTCACATAGTCTTTTTTAACTCCTTTCTGCCATCGGATGGAATAGTATGTCCGATGCCAGAACTCCCGCTTTGATGTGGGCACCGGCGATGAGCACGTATCAAAGCCGGGACAAGTCAGCTGTTTTGAACCGCGATCCGCCCATGCCTATTAACTAGTTAAATGTCACTGTCAAACTCTGACAGCGGCATTTAAATGGTGCTTCCAGCCATCTGGTCAGAAATGCGCGCACCGGTGACCCCGTTGTGTGATCGGGGTTCATCGGTGCGTCAGCATAGCAACCAGAGGTCTCATTGCTGTGAGTGCCACCCTGTGGTCGGCGCTCATAGCAATGCTGTAATTCTAGTACATAGAGGCGATCTGAGCATCGCGTCTATGTAGCAGAGCCAATCGAGTTGTGCCAGCTTCTAGCCTCCCATGGCGGCTATTGATGAATGGCAAAAGTTAAAAAAAAAAAGTTTTTAAAAATATGAAAAAAAAAAAAAAATAAAAGTTGAAATCACCTTCCTTTCGCCCCATTCAAAATAAAACAATACAAAATCAAACCTACACATATTTGGTATCGCCGCACTCAGAATCGCCCGATCTACAGTATCAATAAAAAAATATTAACCTGATCGCTAAACGGCGTAGCAATAAAAAAAATTCAAAACGCCAGAATTACGTTTTTTTGGTCAATGTGACATTGCAATGAAATGCAATAACGAGCGATCAAAAGATTGTATCTGCACCAAATTGGTATCATTAAAAATGTCAGCTCGGCATGCAAAAAATAAGCCCTCACCCAACCCGAGATCACGAAAAATGGAGACGCTACGGGTATCGGAAAATTGCACAATTTTTCTTTTTTATTTTAGTAAAGTTTGGAATTTTTTTTCGCCGATAGAGACCAAGATGACATTTATATTGGGAATCAGATCCATATAACAATATATGGTCCCATTTGACCTTTGCTTGATACTCTATATTGATGATATTACTTGATGGGAGCTACAGACCACTAAGATAGTAACAAGCTATTTATTTTTCTTGACCGTCTTACAATCTGCAGCGCGTGATCACTAAAGTGAGTTTCCGTAAGTGTCTTTTTCAACCTGCAACATGGATCGTTTGCCAATATATTAACTAACCAGAACTCAACCTAGTTCTGTGGGTAGAATATTTTCATCCAGTAAATCATACGGTTGTGTCTACAGGTCATTCACCTGAGCTGTCAGTAATCTATATATATAATTGTCTAAGGGGTACTTCCGTCTGTTTGTCTGTAACTTCCATAACGGAAATCCCGGGTCGCTGATTGGGGCGGGATTTAAACACCGCTTCACTTTTTACTATTGATGCTGCCTATGCAGCATCAATAGTAAAAACATATAATGTTAAAAATAATAATTAAAAAAACCACTATATTCTCACCTCCCGGCGTCCGCGGCACCCTTTCCCGCTCCTCGCGACGCTCCGGTTCCAAGAATGCATTGTGGCAATGACTCGAGATCACGTAGCGGTCTCGCGAGATGATGATGTAGCGGTCTCGTGAGACCGCTACATGATCACGGGTTATTGCCGCAAATCATTACTGGGAATGGAGCATTGCGAGGAGCATCGCTAAATGAAGGGGCTGGATCCGTGGGCCGATGGAAGGTGAGTATATAACTATTTTTTATTTTAATTGTTTTTTTAACAGGGATATGGTGCCCACACTGCTATATACTATGTGGACTGTGTTATATACTGCGTGGGCTGTGTTATATACTGTGTGGGCTGTGTTATATACTACATCACTGTGCTATATACTATGTGGGCTGTGTTATATACTGCGTGGCTGTGCAATATACTACGTGGGCTGTGTTATATACTGCGTGGGCTGTTATATACTACGTCGCTGTGCTTTATACTACGTGGGCTGTGTTATATACTACGTGGCTGTGCAATATACTACGTGGGCTGTGTTATGTACTGCGTGGACTGTGTTATATACTACATGGGCTGTGTTATATACTGCGTGGGCTGTTATATACTACGTCGCTGTGCTGTATACTACATGGGCTGTGTTATATACTGCTTGGGCTGTGTTATATACTGCGTGGGCTGTGTTATATACTACATGGATGGGCTGTGCTATATACTACATACATATTCTAGAATACCCGATGCATTAGAATCGGGCCACCATCTAGTATAGGTATAATTGTGGACTTATTTTTTTTGCATGACGCTGTAATTTTTCATTTTAAGATTTACACTGCCTGTAAACAAAGAAGAAAACTACTACTGGGAAACCCTATTTAAGGACAAGTAACAAAATGCTCAGCTCCTTCACAGCCATACATCCTAGTAGATAAGGTTTGGATATATTACATGTCAGATATTTTCTGTACTGTGCTATCCACTGTTACATTTGTTACCTACCAAGCATAGAAAAACTATGTAAATTTGTGTGCAGCTTTTACTTCTTTGTAGACTGTAAGATATCAGAAAAACTGTGCAGCAGCTCAGCTGATACCACCCACATGAAAAATGTCCTATAGTCTGGAGCCTAGAGAACATGATGTGCTGAATGACACATCCCTGAGATTCACAAATGGCAGGCTCAGACAGAACTGCAGAAATAACAAAAGCATGGCAGTACTATTGCTGAGCCTTCGAGCAATTACAGAACTTGTGTATGTCATGTTATTGGAAAATAACAATCTTTAGTTTTTTTATAGGGTGCAGATAAAAAATTTCCAATCCATGTATAAGGTAATGGGAAAATTTTGACTGCAATTCTTGCTTCAGTTACTATCATTTAAGTGCAGCTACTTTTCACATTGGAAAATATGTGCACTTTGTTCCCCTTATTAATGTACAAATAATAATAATATATTGTCATGTACTTACTCAGGTTTCTTTTTTTAATCCCTAAAGGGACCAGGATTTTTTTGTTTTTTTCTCCATTTGTTCCAAGAGCCATTACTTTTTTATTCTTCTATTGTCACAGCTGTACAAGGGATATTTTTTTTTGCAAACAAGTTTTAGTTTTGAATAACACCATTCAGTTTACCAATGTACTGGTGAATTGGGGTACAAGGCCGGTTTCCTGTAGGTCGGAACCGAGTTCTGGTTGCCATGCAGTCCCTCCTCTAAATGGATGACTGGGTGGAGTGTGTGGTGTGGTGGAGTACATTCTTTTCTCACTTTTGCTTCGTTGCTCATTACCTCCTTGTCCAAGGGACCAGTTCCAGCTACAAACAAGACAGAAGTCTGGGTTAACAGGTCCAACTTTACTGTGCAATTCATTTACACATGACTGCAGCATACAGATTAAGACAAAGTCTCTTTTTAGTGATGTTCCCTTGGTATTGTGTCCCATTAGTCCTTGTCCCCGTCCTGTCATGAGACTCACCATCTTCACCCCACTCTACGACCTGGCTTACTCATCAGGGAGACAGAGGCATGATTCTCTATACCTCTTCCGGACCTTAGGCCCAAGACTGTCCGGGTGTCCAGACATGGCTGCAGATGTGTCCTCATTCTTCTAGGAAACTTGCACTGACTGAATTTGTTCTTCACTGCTGCATCTTTACTGCACTGGAACCTGCTAACTCTGCTATGTTTAGCCTTGCTCTCCACTCCACCCAGAACTTCAACTTGTACTTGAATGAGTCTTGGACTCTGACTAGACTATGTCTCAGTGACTCTAACCAGGAAAAGATTTTCTATAAAACCTGATCTAACCCCTCCCAAACTGTGGGCTAATCCCAACTCTATTAACTATCTAATCCCTTGTAAATTCCTAAAATAATTAAATATCTCACAAAAATGTTTTATTAATGCAACAAGCGACAGGTTAACAATCAAAATCTAGTAATTAAAAATAGGCCTATAGCAAAGGAGCACAGGTGTTTAATAGCGGAGATCTACTACATCAAACAGGCTAGGGTACACGGAGTCTCATGACTGCACAAGATACATGATATAAAGTATCAACAAATCACCCACGTAAATAAATGTATGTCTCCACAACTGTTAAGCATTCTGCATTAATGAATGGCGCATGTGCAGTGTAACTCACACCTTGGGAAGTCACTTCCGGCAATCTCGTTAGCGGAACGAGCCGGGGAGAAATCCCCAGTGACATATGGAGCAGGCTTGGCTACTAAGCCGGCATCATACTTGCCTCTTTTTTCTGCAGCAGCTTTAACACTTCTCTGAATGCTGAGCCCTGTTTAATCCACCCACACCACTGACTGGCAGCTTTCTGTGCACACTGTACATTGATAGAAAGCTGCTAATCAGTTGTAGGGAAGGGGATACACAGAGCAGGAGTACTAATGGCATTAGAGAACTAGTCATCTAGTGATAACTTCCTGAAATAAAATACGGATTTTATTAAAACTGCCACAAGAAGCCCTGTAAGTGACACATCGCTTGACTTCAGATATCTGCCCCTACATCATGGTGCTCTCAGATTACATAGCAAAAATCTGCTGGCAGATTCTCTTTAAAGTGTTGTGTACCTGGTTTGACAACAGTCGTAAGCTTCTAATCTGAATGCAACAACTGTAACCGGACCACTAAATATTATTTGTAATATTGGTGTCCTGATATATAATCAGAGAGATTGTTTTTGTCACACTTTGACAGTCTTCAGTAAGGAAGGAGGGGCCTCAAACTTCCCCAAGAACTGGAACTCTAACTATCCCTGCCCCAGGGGTACTCTTAAAAGTAGAGAGGCTCAAGTCTCTGACCTTACTATGCTGGCCCCTCCCCAGAAGGCCTGGGACAGATATGTTAGTGTAAATACAGGTAAGACAAACAGGAATAACAAAAAGCAGCTTCCATACAAAAACACTCACCAAAGTAAAGAGGAATTAAGAGAAAGATAGGAAGGTAAAAACCAAATGGGAATAGGTTAATGGAGGAAACATACATGCAAAAACAGCAAACAACAATCTCCAGCAGCAACTACGAACTCCAACTTCAGCACACCAACACCAGCAAACCAGGAACCAAAACTTTCACAGGCAGGGATAAGAAGGTCTGGCCAGGTTTTATAGACAGAGAAAATGAGTAGGTCCGGAGCAGCTGTGACATGGAGCTGCATGTCTCTAACCTGCACACAAACAGTCATTAACCTCTTCAGCACCAAAGGAAACGAAGTCCATTTAATGTGAGGAACAAAACACACAGGCTAAATGGAATATCTGCAATTCACAGTACGTAAAGATTGCCTAACCCCAGATCTCCCAGAAGGACATGACACACTTGTGTCAGTTTTGTCTCTCTACATCCACGGTGTGATTGCTACATCTTCATCTCTTATGGTTAAGCCACTGGTTCTTCTGAAATATTTACTACTGGAGATTTTAGTCTTTGATTAGGCTTCATCTTGTTTGGCTGAACTTCTCCGCACAAAGCTCTGTTAGGGCTCATTCAGATGTCAGATTTTCTCGTATGAGTGCTATCCATTTTCTTCATGGCTAGCACTTATACTTATGGTCTATGGGCTATTTTCACATATCCAGTTTTTTCCTTGGACTTAGTGGTCCTCACAATAGCACTGTCAGATATTGATCCGATTTTTGGATCAAAATCACCAATGCAAGGCTCTTGGTCAGTGAAAATACCGGACAGCACTCTGATGCCATCCCATTTTTCATGGACTGTTTGATAGGAGAACATAGGAAAAGGTTGAGAAATCTCTTTTTTTCAATCCAAGAAAATCTGACGAAGCTCTGAAGGTGAAAACTGACACACAGACCAAAGACTGATGACACTCTGATCGAAAACACTAAGGAAACTTGGACCATTTTGCTTGTATGAGAAAAATCACTGATGTCTGAATGATCCCTCATTTATAGAGAAGACAAAATTTGCCTTGACCTCCACAACTGAGATTTATCTAACTAAAGAGTTGACTGAAGGTATCTACCATGGCATTTCTAGGCCCCAAAGGACCTTTTTTGGCTTCACATCTTCCTTATCACCCTATACAGATCTTTTGTTCACTTAGAATATCAAACTCAATCCCATATTTTACTGTGCGGAGGCGCGGATAATCTGTCTCTCCACTGCAATCAATGATCTGTACGTTGGTGAATTATGTTGATGTATGTTGTATATACAGCTCTGGCAAAAATTAAGAGACCACCACATCAAAATCCTGTCATGGGCAGCCCAATCTCCAGACCTGAACCCCACTGAAAACCTCTGGAATGTAATCAAGAGGATGATGGATAGTCACAAGCCATCAAAGAAGAACTGCTTACATTTTTGCGCTAAAAGCAATGTGAAAGACTGGTGGAAAACTAGTCAAGACGCATGAAAGCTGTGATTAAAAATTATGGTTATTCCACAAAATATTGATTTCTGAACTCTTCCTGAGTTAAAACATTAGTATTGTTGTTTCTAAATGATTACGAACTTGTTTTCTTTGCATTATTTGAGGTCTGAAAGCACTGTGTTTTTTTTTTGTAATTTTGACCACTTCTCCTTTTCAGAAAAAAAATACAAATCAGAAAAACTGAACATTTTGCAGTGGTCTCTTAATTTTTGCCAGAACTGTATATGGAGAACAGGTCGTGCAGTGTTTGTCACCAATTTGCACCTTGGCTACAGTACATAGAACCAATGCTCTTGTGACACAATATTGGCTGAAAATCCCAAAAATCATGGGAAATGCAGACACAAAAATGAATGTATATGGCTAGCTGTAGGTTGTAAAGAGCAAGCATTCTGTACTGTGAGACGTGATGTCAGTACAGAATGAGATACTCTCTGTAGCAGCCTATAGCCGACGCGTTGTCCTGGTTGACAATTTTGCTGGTGTTTTTTGTTTTTTTTTACGGCTAGCAAAACATATGTTCTTGATGTACATATCCAACATTTGCTATCTGTGTACTCTGGTATGAAATGTGCATAATTCGCAATATGTTTCTAACAGCCTGATATTACACCACATAGCGGTGCATGGGTTAATACCGTATGCTGCACACCTCTCATGCTTTTGCTGTATTACAGTCAGTATTCTCAGGATGCCATGAACTGTGTTGAATTGCACACACTAGATTGCAGCCCCCATAGAGATGGGGGAGGTAGGGATGCTACAGTGCAGTGTAGAAGAGGTACTCGCTGCATCTGTGATTCCTCCATTCTCCTGAGGCAATGTGTGTGCGCGCCTGGACTCGGCTCAGCTCCTGATGAACAGCGGCAGAGTGGATTCTGGCTTTGCTGCTGCTCTGTATTTTTTCACACTCTGTCGCTGGGAGCTTTCCCGTCTCATTCATTCTTGGCTCGGTTTTCGCAATGACTTATTATTACAATATTATATGTCTTTTTCATTGGCTTTCATCTATTTTTCACGCTCTGCTTACTGTCGCCTCGTTCATAGTCCATCAGGGGTCTGGGTCGACTCTTGAAGATTTACGGAGCTGCAGCAATAAACTGTGTTGATGGTTTGGCTACATGATTATTCCATCAGTTTTTGGATGGTATTTCAAGGATCCGTGGATGTCTATCTACACCGTTGTTGCCTTCTCGTGCATGCTCCCTCTTTTCTTGGTTTCCGCCAGGTGATCAGATGATCACAAGGTCCTTTGAGGCTACAGCTTGAATTTCCTTCCTAGAAGAAGACAGGACATTTAGGAGAACCGCTATTCACATGGTCGACAAGGGTTGAAACCACTAAAGAATTATAATTAGTCAAACTAAACCTCGTTACTCTCTGACCGGGAGCAGTTGGCTGCAGGAACAATGTGCTAGAGAAAAACGGGCGATAAGAACAGGATGATCTATACAGAAAATCGACCTTTCCATCCAGTGTCACCAACCTTCTGCCTGAGGTAAGAGTCGGACGGTTCATGTGGGATCCCTGGCTGGTGAGGTATTGGCTTGCAGCAAGTGATTCCTCAGCATCTCCCCTTCAGCTGGACTTTATGCATTATGTAAAACCTTCCTGCATTCTGTGCTGGTACTCTGTGGACTGAATGCAGATGTGATTTCTGAAAGAAGTGCTGCTTTATATCTCTGTGCTTTGGATTAGAAAATTTTGCCAGGAGCAATGTTTTACAATTGGGGTGTTTCAGAGCCAAAAAAACACATTAGTTGGGTGGATTGTCACATGGCGACGTTACTGCTAAGATTCATATAAAGGCAAGGGTGTCTTCATTTAAGGGTATCTGCACTGGGGCAGATTTACTCACCTTGTGTAATAAGTTAGATAGCGCAAACTTAAACTTGTCAAACCAAAAATGCGCCATATGGATCACAGTCAGGCTAGATGATACCTGTGGTGCATCTTCAACATATTCATCTTTCTTTACACCACTTCTGTGTTTGCTTAGTTTATGCTAAAGTTTTGTGATAAAATATTTTTAAGTCATGCCCCTTTCCCACCAAGCTTCTCCCCTTTTCCGCTAGACCCCACACTCTTGTTTACCGCATCAGGGTTTTTTTAACCAATTGAGCCAGAATTTTAGCGCATTTAGCTTAGCAAATTTTCGCGCCCTCACTTAGTACAGGAAGATAACAGAAACTCAAATATTAGTGGAAAATTATTAACACAGTAAAGTCCTGCAGAATATGTCAGCTATGCAAAAATAAAATTATTATTATTGTTATTAACAATAGAGGGTGAAATGATCAGAGCCCATTACTGCAGGTTCTTGCTCTTAAAGGACCCAAACCTTCAATGTGAAGACTAATATCACTCTCATATGTTTGTGATTATATATGCAGGGTCCCACAAATGGGAAAATGTCAGAACAGATTGTGATCATGGTAGCAGGGATAATTCGGAATATGATGGTGGAGCCCTACAGCTCTGTTCTCGTTAATTGGCTGCTTACAATAGACTATATATATTTATCTGCACATGGATACAGGAATGGTTGGTCCTTTCAAATCATCTAAACACCAGGGGCATAGCTATAAGGGGTGCAGAGCTGGCATTCCCCTGCTGGCCCTGTTGCCTGAGGGGGCCCAAAGGCCCCTCTTCCATGTGAGAAGACACCACATGGTAGGTAGAGACCTGCTACAGATCCTGCATTGGGGTCAAGTAGTTCTCGTTACGCCTCTGTTAAACACTGTTGGTCACTTTTACGATCATCGTATAGTCATCCATTACCGGTCTGGATCTTTTTCTGTTGTGTCAGTCAATAACTGAGAAGTCGGATGTTCGATCAGTTGTGACTGCGGAGCACTATATGCATTGCATTGTGTCATCCTCAGTCCCTTTAAATGGAAATCATTATAAAAATTTCAGGTAATGTTAGAAAGGACACACATTTCCTGCACATTGATTTCTGCAGTGTGGGGTTTCCATTGTACCGTCTGCCGGCAATTCTGCAGATATATTGAATCATTTTCATTGTGATGTTCGCTCAGAGATGATGTAAGGCGCTCTTTGTCATTATGTGCAGCATAAGATATGAAACATAGTTCAAGCAGAATCTGACACTAATCACCCAGACGTCTGCTAAGGACGTCTGTGTATGTCATATTGGACCCCACTCAGGACTGCCCCCTATTAGGCCGACAAAGGCAACTCATTTGCATCTCTCTCTGGCATAATTCACACAACCATTTCAATGGTGGCGGTGTAATCCAACATCAGTCCTCGTTAGTTAATTGTCAAGGGTGCAATCAGCTAATTACGAGGGGTGTACTATGAACCGCCCTCCATTGCTTATTGATACACAGTGATATTTGGATATTAAAATAACAATTCCCATTTCTTGCCAATGGCTATCATTAACACGCTAAGAGATAAACAGTGCCCTGGGAAATCCGATAATTCTAGTTGGATAATTGGAATAGTTGGATTTAACGACTTTCATTTGCTTATCGATTGAGTCCATTTTGAGGATGAGATTCTTGCACAAATTATTTGTGAATCCACCCTATTAATAGCAGCAGAAGTGAAAAGATTAAGTCATATTATTAATGTCTTTTGTTGCTCTTCCGCCTTCTTTGACTGAAGAAAAAGTGCTGGGACGCTCCTTCGTGCCGATGACAGGTGGTGTTTGACACTGATCTCTTCCTGTGCACAAATGATGTTCATCAGAGCTCAGACCTCGTTAAACAGTTCATACAATTCATCCAAGCGTTACCAGTCATAGGTTAACTGATGTGTCTGCTGCGTGCCCTCTGCTGGCTGCTCACAATAGCGCAGCCTTCTCCGCAGTGACATTGGCACGACAATATTAAAATAAGTGCCACTTTCATATGCAACTCAATGCATTTTTAATATGCCAGATCTTTTATATGCTCTGTCAACAGATGCTCACTGGCGTATTCTTCACAATATACCCTGTCATCTTGTCTTAATATTTTCTTCTCTCCCCTTTGAGCTATTTGCCGTTTTTGTTTTATGTGTCTGACATTTTGCTTCTTTTTTTTGTTCTACCATTTTGTGCTGAGTGTTATTGTCTAGCCTTCATTTATTTAGCTTGGATTTATGGTCATATGTTTTGGGTGTGTTATGGGCAGGCCTTGGTGCTTTGATCACACCATGGTATACAAACATCTATGTGAATCAAACACATAGACACATGGGCACATTTTTTGTCCAGCTTTTCCCCTTATTGCCCAACTACTCTGACATATTAGTTGACCCTTTAATTAATATAGTCTTAATTAGAGCAAAATACACCCTATATACTTAAAGGCAAGGGTGTATCTATAGTGGCTGCAGGGATTGCAGTCACATCCAGACCCTGGAGCCTATGGAGCCCAAAGGTCTCTTTGGCCCATGTTAGAAGACCAATACTGTTACAGACCCATGATAGGTAGAGGCGCTGTTGGAGATTTTGCATTGGGGCCCACGAGCATGACTTTACACAACTGAATAGAGAAAATTATTTTCTATATAGCGTTACCTATAGACTATACTTTCAAACTTTCTTAGTAAGTGCATGAGATACCTAGGCAGCTTAGAAATGACAAGGCAGCACTAGTAGAACATCAGCTCACCATTAGAGATGGGACAGCCACGATTCCCACGCTGTCAAACGAGCGTGAGCCCACAGCTATGATTGGAGGTATAAAGTCTACCGCTGGTCACTGGTGTCGGCTGATGGGATTACTGCTCCCATTAGCCGACGCCTGTTGTCTCTATAAACAGTGAGAGCAGGAGCTGGTGATGGGAGTAGTTATCAGCCGGTGTTGGCACTGTAAATAACATTTAAAACAAAATAAAATAATGTGGATTCTCCTGTATTTTTGATACCAAGACA
Organism: Ranitomeya variabilis; assembly: GCF_051348905.1. Classification (NCBI taxonomy): domain Eukaryota; kingdom Metazoa; phylum Chordata; class Amphibia; order Anura; family Dendrobatidae; genus Ranitomeya; species Ranitomeya variabilis. The sequence continues at coordinate 525,607,259 of NC_135235.1, read as the reverse complement.
GGCAAAATTGACAGTTGGGGCTGCAACCCTCAGTTTTCAGCTTCAGGGAGACTGGTTATCAATAACAGAGGAATCTCCACTCCAAAATGTTTTAAATATTTAAATAAATAAATTTAAAAAGTGGCATGGGGTTCCCCCCCATTTTTGACCACCAGCCAAGCTAAAACAGACAACTGGCAGCTAGTATTCGCAACCTGGCAAGGGACCCTGGATATTGCCCCACCAGCCTCAAAATAGAAGCCTGCAGCCACCCAGAAAAAGCACATCTATTAGATGTGCCAATTCTGGCACTTTGCCCAACTCTTCCCACTTGCCCTGTAGCTGTGGCAAGTGGGGTTCATATTTGTGAGGTTGATGTCCCCTTTGTATTATCAGGTGACATCAAGCCCATGGCTAAGTAATGGAGAGACGTCTGTAATGACCAGAGGTCCGAATAAGATCCGGTGAGTCACAAACTAAGACAGAGACAGAAATAACAAATCACTTCCTTTAATGGAATAAAAGTTGAAGACAAATTCAATATTGTATGAAAACAGGCTGAGGTTCCCCTATTATTTACAATCATTCAGCTAGGGCTGAAATCAATGTGCCAATCCCAAAGTTCCCGCTTTAAGCATATTACACTGAGGGGTTTTTTTTTAGAAGAAATTTACCTAACAAAAGGACAAGCAAAGTACTAAGAAAACAGGTGTTAATTTACTGAGGTGGTATTATGGGATCCCCTGGGATGGCACACTGAGTATAAATTGATCAAAACCCATAATACAATACCTATAGATATAACAGGAGCTCGTAGACACTTAACCTGGGGATACCCTGGTATCTATTATTATGGTACCGTTAACCCGAGGGGAGTCTCTACTCAGGCATATAACTTGCATCGGCTGCAGCGAGTCCCAAGATCTTCGGCGCCAAAACAGCTACAGAAAAACAAAGCTACTTGTCAGCCTATGCCGAGCCCACACGCCGGGCACTTATAGTTCTGTAGCCTCAGGATACGGTATGGGATAGCACTTCAACAGGGCTTGTCGGGGTCCATCTCAATACGGATAGTACAGGATACCATCTCTCTTCCAGCTGTCACTAACAACTTTCTTGAAAGCAACCCGTCTGGGTCTGCACAGGATCAATGTCTTCTGTTACTTTTCAGCTCAGCACAGCAGGGATTCACAGAGCTCCAAAGTCACACAGCTCTCAAAGTTAACTCCCTCACAAACACACTGGCAGCAAACAGTTCTTACAGAGTCCAGACTCCTCAATTCTTATCAGCTGCCTCACAGTGAGTCTCACATGGCAGTCTCTCTGCTTCTCACAGCATCACCTCACAGCGTCCTATACAGCAGACACTAGACCCCACCCCCCTGCACACACACTTTCCCGAGCTTTTTCTTTCAGCTCAGACGTGGAGCAGCAGGGTCCTAATGCTCTCCTGATATTATCACAGTTCATCCTCTTACATGTCTATAAGACTCCTATCCATTACTAATCCTATAGATGTATGGTAAAAAAACACACAGTCAGAATAAAGTCTTTTTATCTAATATATAAAGCTGAATGTGTGTGTGTATGTATGTATGTGTGTATGTCCGGGATTGGCATCTGCACCGTCGCAGCTACAGCCACAAAATTTTGCACAGTCACACGTCTGGACCCCGAGAGCGTCATAGACTATGTTGTGAGGCGAAATTTTAACCCCGCGCGTTCCAATTCACGAAACAATTTTGCCCCTATCTACATAATGGGGAAAAAGTGAAAGGAAAAGTGTTGGAGACAAATTGACAGCTGCCAGATGTGAACAAGGGGGACTTAAAGAATGAAAGCGATGGCGCCAAAGAGTATATACCGTACAGTTGCTAAGGTGGGGCCCCGACATGGGATACTCACCACACACGGGGATATGAGCACACACACAAAATGCGCCACACACTACCACGTGCTTGAACACATATACCACTCTCAGCACACATTTCACCACACATACACCAACCTCGCCACATAAAAGTCGAAACACAAAAGTCGCCACTCAAAACTCGCCAAGCGCAACATTCGCCACATGCAAAACTCGGCACATGCAAAACCAGGCTCACGCAAAACTCGCCACACGTGCAAAACTCATCTCATGGAAAACTCGCCACAGGCAAAACTTGCACACGCGGAAAAATTGCCACATGCACAAAAGTTGCAACACATGCAAAAGTTGCCTCACACAAAACTTGCACATACTCAAAACGCACCACACATAAAACTTGCCACACGCAAAACTCGGCATGATGTCAAGGGAAAGGGAGGAGCCTCATGGATTACACCGCTGTGCTCATAACAGGAGGTTGCTGTGCAGGTGTGAGGGGAAGAGAGGCGTGAGGGGAAAATGAGGGGAGGGGAAAATGAGAGCAGTGAGGGGAAAATGAGAGGAGTGAAGGGAAAATACTGGAATGATGGGAAAATAGTGGAGTGAGGGGAAAATGAGAGGTGTGAGGTGAAAGTGAAGAAGTGTGAGTGGAAAATGAGAGGAGTGAGGGGAAAATAGTGGAGTGATCGGAAAATGACAGGTGTGAGGTCAAAATGAGAAGTGTGAGGGGGAAAATGAGACATGTGAGAGGGAAAATTACAGATGTGAGGGGGAAAATGAGAGAAGTGAGGTGCTGCTGCAGTATGAGGCTGTGTATAATTTGTTATAACCACAGTTAGTTACTATGCCCAGGCAACGCCAGGCTCTTCAGCTAGTTTGAAATAAAGCAAAACACACTTTTTCCTTTTTTAATTACAAATAACAAACACAGTTAGGCCATGTTCACACTTCGCGGTTTTTACCGCGGATCCGCGGCGATTTTGATGCTGCGGGTCCGCAGCAGTTTCCATAGCGTTTACATTAACATGTAAACCCTATGGAAACCGCAAACCGCAGTGCACATGCTGCGGGAAAAACCGCACAGAAACGCAGCGGTTTACAACCCGCAGCATGTCACTTCTTTGTGCAGAATCGCAGCGATTCTGCACCCATAGGAATGCATTGAACCGCTAACTTCCCGCATGGGGCTGTGCCCACGATGCGGGAAGTAAGCGGATAATGTGCGGTTGCTACCCGGGGTGGAGGAGAGGAGACTCTCCTCCAGGCCCTGGGAACCATAAATAGTGTAAAAAAAAAGAATTAAAATAAAAAATAATGATATACTCACCTCTCAGCGCTGCATGCGGCCGTCCGGTCTGGTTGCTGTACGAGCAGGACCTGCGGTGACGTCGCGGTCACATGACCGTGATGACGCCGCGGTCACATGACCGTGACGTCACGAAGGTCCTTCTCGGCACAGCATCTTTGGAACCGGAGCGCCGCGTGCAGCGCCGAGGAGATCCGGACATCAGAGGGTGAGTATAACCAATTTTTATTATTTTTACCATTACTATTGATGCTGCATATTGCTGCATATGCAGCATCAATAGTATAGGAGTAATCCCGCAGCGGAAATCGCAAAACAAACCGCGATAAATCTGCAGGGATAACCGCAGCGGTTTTGCCCTGCAGATTTATCAATTCCGCTGCGGGAGAACCCGCAGAGCACGCCGCAGAGTGTGCACATAGCCTTATACTCACCTACCACCTAATTCAACTGAATCTCTTGTCTCCTGTAATAAAACACAAATAAAAAAACATCCCTCACCTGTCCGTCGTTCTGTCCCACGCCTTAATCCATGCCTGGGAATAAACAGTTTTCAACCTGGACAGTGCCAAGATGCGACCGCTCAGGCTGAGAACCACTGGGTTGCTGAGAGCTGATATTTTTAGGCTGGGGGGAGTCAATAACCATAGCCCCTTACCAGCCTGAGAATAACAGCCCCCAGCTGTCTGCTTTAGTAGGGCTGGTTGCAAAAAATGGAGGGGACCCCATGCCGCTTTTTAAAATTATTTAATTTTAAAAAACAGCGTGGGGACCCCTTTATTCTTGATAACCAGCCTTGCTAACTCTGACAGCTGTGGGTTGCAGCCCCCAGCTGTGAGTTTTGCCTGGCTGGTTATCAAAAATACAAGGGAACCCATGCTGTTTTTAAAATTAAATAAATAATTTTAAAAAGCGGCATGGGGTCCCCCCCGTTTTTTTTTTTTATTATTTGTTTACAGTGCAGGCGCCAGCTGATGAATACTCCCATCAGCCGCTCCTACTGTCACTGTTATTAGCGGCAGCAGTTGTCGGCTGATGAGAGCAGTAGTCCCATCAGCTGACACAAGTGACCAGAGGTAAACTTTGTACGATCACAGCTGCGTGGTGATACTTTTACTGACGATCAGATGCGGTGTTTGCTGCACTGTCATGCACATGACAGAGTGAAAAACAATGGATGTTCGAGCCTCCCATTCAAGTGAATAGGGTCCAGGTTCGGGTCCGGGTATTATTCTGATACCCGAACCTGAACTTTTTATAACTGTTCAGCCAAACCCACCAGACCCGAACATTCAGATGTCCTCCCATCTCTACTCACCATCTTCTTACAGCACCTGCCAGTGATGTATTCTGATGTCTCCTGGTGTCTCTCTGCGGCTCCAATGCGCTGCAGCCATTGATGTCCAAACTTTTCTGGAAGGAGACAGTGTACAGGACATCTATGCTGTATCTCTTCACCTACGTCCATAAGACCATGAAATGAGGGAATACCGTATATAGTCGAGTATAAGCCGAGAATTTCAGCCCATTTTTTAAGGCTGAAATTGCCCCTCTCGGCTTATACTCGAGTCATACCCAGAGGTCAGCAGGGAAGGGGGAGCGGCAAATGTCTAATAATACTCACCTGCTCCTGGCGGGGTCCCTGGTTCTCTGGGCGCTGACAGCTTCTTCCTGTAGTGAGCAGTCACATGGTACCGCTCATTACAGTAATTAATATGGACTCCACTCCCATAGGGGTGGAGCCGCATATTCATTACTGTAATGAGCGGTACCGTGTGACCGCTCACTACAGGAAGAAGCTGCCGGCGCCAGGGAGCAGACGTGCAGGGACCGCACCAGGAGCAGGTGAGTATAACGCAGTGTGCGATATTCACCTGCTCCCCGTTCCACCGTCGGCGCTGCTGTGCCTTCTGCATCCTCTGCACTGACACTCAGGTCAGAGGGGCCCGGTGACGCGATTAGTGTGCGCTGCCCTCTGCCTGAACAGTCAGTGCAGAGGACAGGGAAGACACAGCGGCGGCCGTCGGTGGACCGGGAAGGTGAGTATAGCAAGTGCCGGGGGCCTGAGAGGTGAGTATGTGATTTTTTATTTTTTAAATCGCAGCAACAGTATATGGGGCAAATATCTGTATGGAGCATCTTATGGGGCCATGTGCAGCATTATATGGGGCAAATATCTGTATGGAGCATCTTATGGGGCCATGTGCAGCATTATATGGGGCAAATATCTGTACGGGGCCATGTGCAGCATTATATGGGGCAAATATCTGTATGGGGCCATGTGCAGCATTATATGGGGCAAATATCTGTATAGGGCCATGTGCAGCAATATATGGGGCAAATATCTGTATGGGGCCATGTGCAGCATTATATGGGGCAAATATCTGTATGGGGCCATGTGCAGCATTATATGGGGCAAATATCTGTATGGGGCCATGTGCAGCATTATATGGGGCAAATATCTGTATGGAGCATCTTATGGGGCCATGTGCAGCATTATATGGGGCAAATATCTGTATGGGGCCTTGTGCAGCATTATATGGGGCAAATATCTGTATGGGGCCATGTGCAGCATTATATGGGACAAATATCTGTATGGGCCATGTGCAGCATTATATGGAGCAAATATCTGTATGGGGCCATGTGCAGCATTATATGGGGCAAATATCTGTATGGAGCATCGTATGGGGCCATAAAGGGGCAAATATCTGTATTGGGCCATGTGCAGCATTATATGGGGCAAATATCTGTATGGGGCCATGTGCAGCATTATATGGGGCAAATATCTCTATGGAGCATCTTATGGGGCCATAATCAGCATTTGTGCAGCACTGTATGGGGCAAATGTCTGTATGGGGCCATGTGCAGCATTATATGGGGCAAATATCTCTATGGAGCATCTTTATGGGGTCATAATCAACATTTGTGCAGCATTATATGGGGCATATTTTAATATGGAGCATCTTATGAGCCCATCATACACTGTATGGAGCATTATATGGGGCGTATATTGTATGGAGCATCTTATGGGGCCATCATGAACTGTATGGATCATTATATGGGGCTCCTGATTCAATATGGAAATTCAAAAACACTTAAACTACTGATGTCTCAATTAATTTTACTTTTATTGGTATCTATTTTTATTTTTGAATTTTACCAGTAGCTGCAGCATTTTCCACCCTAGGCATATACTCGAGTCATTAAGTTTTCCCATTTTTTGTGGCAAAATTAGGGGGTCGGCTTATACTCAGGTCGGCTGATACTCGAGTATATACGGTAATATGCATTGTAGAGGTACTATATGCAGCATCAGTGTTTTAAGTGATTACAATGTACAATGCAGAAGTCTTTAAGGAGTACTATCTGTATCACTCATACCGGCAAGATATTTGGTAGACACTTTGAGTGACTGAGGCACTATGGGAAGAACTCTAACTTTCAGGACATGCAGTTAATGTTATTAATGTCCTTCGTGTGTGGCACTTTCATATTGAGGTGGCACCATGTGTGACATTATTTTCAGGAGGAATGGTATGTGGTACTATATTCAGGGGGACATGGTGGGAAGTGAGATTGCATTACAGGGGGCAAAGTGTATAGAAGTATTGTATCCAGAGGTCTATTTTGGGTGCACAGTATGTGGCAGTATTATATTCAAGACAAGAGCACAGTGTGTGGCATTACAATACAGTATCTTTAGGGCACAGTGGGTGGTAGGTATATAGAATGAGTATATGCAGCAAAAGTGAGATACCAGAAACATCTGGGCAGCAAACTCTGCAGAGATAAGATATGTTTTGGAGAGATAATAATGGTGGTCTGGGCCACATGGAGAAGTAATGCTTAAGGCTCATACTCATTTGATAGAAAAACGAATGAGTGCAATCCGATAAAAAATCGGATTGCAGTCTGACCAATGTTATTCAATGGGTTACATGTCATCTGAGATTTTTTTCTCAGATGAAATCATACTGAGAAAAAAAATCGCAGCATTCTGCGATTTGCCGTTTATCTCGAATGAGACTCCCCAAAGCAAGTCAATGGGTGTGAGAAAAAATCCCACAGCACTCAGACCATGCGAGTGCTGTCCACTTTTCACACACCAATGTCCTTGAAAAGCCGGAAATTCAGCAGCCGCGTACAGTAAAATCACAGCAAGGATAGAATAGATAGAGTACATACAGTATATATACCCAGAATAGATAAGCTATATAGAGGTCAATCACACATACAATTACGACAGTGTGTGTGCAGCTTACTGTACATGTATTTAATTATTAAAAGATTATCTTTCTGGAAAAAAATGGCGTGGGCTCCAGCATAATTTTCTTAACCAGCAGAGGGTAAGCCGACGGCTGGGGACAGATGTTTATAGCCAGCACTGTGACTAGGAATTTCAGGGCCCCATACTGGCAAAATTTTCGGGGCCCCCTTGAGACTCCGCCAAGACTCCACCCCAGCCTCACCTCCACCCCTCGAATTGTCCATAGTCCCACCGCTTTCTCTTGGAAAAACTCCACTTCTCACCAATCACACATAAACAGTTGCCATCACCAGATCACAAACATAGCCAGCAGCTTTTGTTTTGGCCAAAAGAATTTTTAATCTGCCACCACGACAAGGTAGACTCTTTTGGCCGTGCCCTACACTACTCTAACCTAGTAAACATGTGTTAAAATATGCAATGCCATTTAGGTATATTTTTATTTATTTTTCAATTTTTAAAATGACCAATAATATCACATACAAGGGCCAAATACCACCGCACCATGGTCAAACACTACATTACTACCACATAGTGACCTATAATACCACATACAAGTAACAAATACAGCCACACCATGGCCAGACAACATATTACCACCACATAGTGCCCAAATACTACAATACTGATCATTAATTAAAAAAAAACAATAGTAATATCACCATAAGTGCCATTATACACAGGAGATCTGTACTTAATATGCAGTGTCCGTGTACAGGTAATACAGTGATCACCTGGGACATTATACCCAGGAGCTCTGTATACAGTATCAGTGTACGTGTAATACAGTGATCAACAGTAACATTATACACATGAGCGCTGTAAATATTGTACAGGTTATACAGTGATCAATGACATTATACACAGCAGCTCTGTATATAGTGTCAGTGTAAAGGTAATACAGTGATCACTGGTGACATTGTACACAGGACCTCAGTATACAGTATACAGTATATAGTGTCAGTGTACAGGTAACACACTGACTCACCAGTGACGTCTCTAGGTGAAGTCATTCATCTTTGCTTTTCATCTTCATCCAGCACAGACCGAAATAACTTCTTCCAGCCAGGGCTCGTCTCAGCAGGAAATAACAGTTATCTAGAGCAACGTCTGCAGATCACATTACTTAATTTTTCCCAAATTCTACACTACACCAGATGAAGAAAAAAAGGCGACATAGTGTCGCTCTACACCGTAACAGAACCGTCCCCCCATTTAAAACAATATCCTCAAAAAATAAAATAAATACGTCACTGCAGTAATAATATCCCTTAGCCTTTAAGGTAATAATATCCCCCATCCTGGCCCCCGTGTGTCTCATTCCTGGCTCCTTCCATATGTTCTCCCATCCTGCCCTCATGAGTATCCATTCTGCCCCCCATGTGATGTCCCATCCTGCACTATATGATCTCCCCATCCTGCCCCATCTGTCTCCATCCTACCCCATCTGTCTCTATCCTGCCCCGTCTCCATCCTGCCCCATCAGTCCCATGATCCTGACCCATTTGTCTCCATCATATCCATCCTGCACCATGTGTCTCCATCCTGCCCCATGTCTTCATCCTGCCCCATGATCCTGCACCATGTTTCTCTATCTTGCCCCATGATCCTGCCCCATATGTCTCCATCCTGCCCCATGATCCTGCTTCATCTGTCTCCATCCTGCCCCATCTGTCTCCATACTGACCCATGATCCTGCCCCATCTGTCTCCATCCTGCCTCATGTCTCCATCATGTGTCTACATCCTGCCCCATGTCTCCATCATGCCCCATGTCTCCATCATGCCCCACGTCTCCATCCTGCTCCATCATCCTACGCCATGTGTCTACATCCTGCCCCATGTGACATGGTGCAGGATCATGGGGTAGGGTGGAGACAGATGGGGCAGGATGGACACACATGGTCCATGTGTCGCCATTCTGCCATCAAAACATATTGTGGCTTGCCGCTTTCAATTAAAAAAACTTTCTCATTACCTGGCCACGTTTCAGTGGCGATGTTCCCTCCAGGCATTTCAAGTGCGAACTCGCCGGCGAATAATAATGACGTCATATGCCGGCAACGTGGATGCTGATGTCAGCTGCCGGCCTCCAATTGGCTGGCAGCTTTTAACTATTGCGATTGAGTTTAACTCAATCTGCGTCTCGGATGCAGGTTCAGTTACTGCATCGGCACAATCCTGTCACGGGGCCCGGTGAGCAGAAGAGACGGGGCCCGATGCGAGCCCCCCCCTGCTGATTGGGCCCCATATGCCAGTCAGGGCAGTAATGCCCTGATGGTGGCCCTATTTATAGCCTGGGAAGGGGTAATACCCATGGAGCTTCACAGGCTATTAATATCAGCTCACATCTGTATACTTAGCTTTTGATGTACTGTCCCCTATAATTAATAACCAGCAAAGGCTAAGCAGACAGCTGGGGTCTGATATTAGTAGCCTAGGAGGGGGCCATGGATATTGGCCCCCCAGGCTAAAAATATCAGCTCTCAGCCACCCCAGTAAAGGCGCATCTATAAAATGTGCCAATTCTGGCACTTAGCCTTGCTCTTCTCACTTGCCCTGATGCGGTGGCAAGTGAGGTAATAATTGGATGGGTTGATGTCACCTTTGTATTGTCAGTTGACATCAAGCGCAGAGTTTCATAATGGAGAAGCATCTATAAGACACCCCCATTACTAGCCCCATAATCATATTGTATAAAAATACACACACACAGAATATAGTCCTTTATTTGAAAGAATGACACAGACTCCTTTAATCAATATTAATTAAACCATATTTACAGCATCGCCTATTAATGCGATTCCATTGTCTCCTGCAAGAGAATTAAAATAGCAAACAACAATATTCCTCACCTGTCCGTTGAGAAGATGATGATTCATTTGTCACATGACGGGTCTAGCTCTGCTACATCTAGATGGCAGGCTGCATAGTTGCTTGATACTCTAAGGCAAGTAGAAAGAGCCGGGCAAAGTGCAAGAATTGGGGCATCTAATGTGCCTTTTCTGGGTGGCTGTGGGCTATTTTTAGGCTGGGGGGTCAATATCTATGGCCCTTTATCAGCCTGAGAATACCAGCCCCCAGCTGTCTGCTTTAGTAAGGCTGGTTGTAAAAAATGGGGGGGCCCACACCATTTTTTAAAATTATTTATTTAATTTAAAAAACAGTGTGGGGCCCCCTCTATTCTTGATATCCTGCCTTGCTAACGCTGACAGCTGATGGTTGCAGTCCCTAGCTGTGAGTTTTGCCTGGATGCTTGTCAAAAATACTGCAAAAATGCAACTAGTGAAAACAGCCTTAGATTTCTGGCGTAGGGAATGCCACTGCTCATCATGAATTAGAGCTGGGAGAAACTGGTATGAAAACACAAAAAGTCACAAAATGTTTGCACAACTCCGCATTGCACAAAGATTTTGCAACTTTTCAAATAAATTTATGCCAGAATTCTGGCAAAATTGTGTGGATGAACAACGGCCATAGAGTGTCATTGAGCCATACACACATCAGTTTTAAAACAGGTCTGTGTATCTGGTCAGACAACTCTGAGCAGGTCCTATCAGTTTTGTGGGTCAGACTCGGTCAATAAAGTCTATGAGGATCAGAGTTAAATCCGAGTTTCATGCGTTTTTAACTGACACATTGTTAAGAGTCAATTGATAAAATCTCAGACAGAAAAAAATTGATGCAACTAGGATACAAGTAGGACGCAACAAGGGTGCATTTACATATTCGTGTGAAATGTTCGAGTGGTGTCCATTAACAGTCAGCACTCAGGCCCACAGACCCATTCACACATCCGAGAAATGATGGATCCGAAAACGAGATATGCGAAACTCAGAATATGTCCTATTTTGATCTGATGTTGAGGATCAGAATAGGACATTTATTTTGATTTATTTTTATTTATTATGCTTTGTTTATATAGCGCTATCATATTCCGCAGCACTTTACATACATTATCGTTCTCAGTGAGCCTGTGTGCTGTCCAAGAAAAAAAATGTAGGCACCACACGGACATTTACACGGATGTGTGAACGTAACCTTATCATGTATCATATCTATAGATTACATTTGGAGTTAGGGAACACTCCATTAATCACTTTTCTGTTTCCAAAATTTCTGTGACCATGACTGGTTGGAGTGGGAAAGATGATAGTGCTAGGGGTACTAAAGGGGTACTAATTCAAGATGTATTAGGGAGATGAGAAAGGGGAAATTAAATCCGTAACTTTGGGAAAATACTTCATTTTTAATTATTACACTTCACAATCTGGAATAAATCTCATGTATAAATCTCTTTTTGTCTACAAAACATCCCTCCCATGTTTTCTGACACCATGAAAATGATCGTAGACATCACACGTTAGCTCTTGTACATTCTGATGTATACAGCACAGTTGGAAAATGGTATATAACAGTATTGGTGGGTACATAATATTTCAAGTTTGTGCTCTACTAACAGCATAAAGCATTTAAAGCTTAGCACCATCAGTATTCTTATCTCAACTGTCAAATCCAGTCATCCTTAATATCCGAGCTTACGAGGGTGGTAAGTGGAGAGAACTGCGTCTCATTCCCTCTGAAATTCTCCACAGCATCACTGCACATTGTCATTTCATGAAATTTGGCTGGTGCATTAAAACATTTATTTTTAAAATTTATAACTTAGCATTTATGACAGCGAAATTGTTCTAGGAAATGTCCTTAAAGAGAACCAGACAGCTCATACATGCTGCCCTTTCCCATTGCCACGTGTATCAGGTACATGAAAACGCAGAGAGAAAAAAGAGCAAAAATTGTCCTAGATAAAAAGATATCAAAATTTATTCAAAACATATTTTTAATTACAAAAAAATGTAGTACAAACACATTAAAGGACAAAGTAGATAGTTGAGTTACACTGGTGTAAGGCAAAGCGTCCACAGTAAGTACAGTGGATGGGATGACCAAAGAATAGCAGTAAATACCCTAAAGTGCCAGTGCCTATGAAGTTGATGCTCCCATGCAGAAAAAAACTATTGTTGCAAAGCATGCGTGAAAAGATCAACATTTAGAAAGGTATGTATCACTAGCTTAATAATCAGGTGTATACCGCTTTAAGGGAGCTAAGACTACAAACATGAAGCTAAATTAACCTCTTACCCATAGTCTCCACCTTGTACCAAATGCTGTCAGCCCCAATACATGCTGTATGAACTGAGCCAGGTATGTTTGACTCTGAAGTGCTGCAGTGTATCAGAGAAAAACAGTTTTATAGCCATACACACATCATCTTATGGGGAGTAATCTGTCATCCCATATCAGCTAGTAGAGAGAATACACCAGGGGTCCCATATCTGACTAGTCTACAGCGCAGCTTAGTCCCCAATTGAAATAAAAGTATGTTTTTCTCTGAAACAACACAACAATTTTGGTTCTCGAGTCCTCAGACAGTTCTCTTCTCCTCTTTCTGTTCTTGAGCTTAGTGTTGCACACACAGACACACAATGCAAAGATTGGGTCAACTTCTCCCCTTTTTATCTGATTTCAGGTATGATTTTCATATTGGCCTCATCTGTTACTTGCCCCAGGCAAGGTTGAACAAGCATCATATGCTTGAAGCAAAGTTGTTTACCCACAATTTTGGAAAGATGTCAACAATTTTGTCCAGACCATTTTGGGGTTTTTGTGTGAAGTTATGTCCAATTTTTCTCATTTTTTTTTGTGTTGTTCCAATACACAAAAGAAATTAAACGTGTATAACAAAACATATGTAACTGCAAACATTTTCTGGGAGAAATACTTAATTTTCTGGAACAATTTCAAGGGAACCAACACTTTCAGCCATGACTGTATATGTATGGCTGCACTTAGGGGGTGTGCAGCTCTGTAATGAAGAAGCTTCCTGCGCTGTGTGAACCTTGATATTTTATCTGAAAGAGGCCAACCCAGCCTTGAAACGCATTATACTTTACACTGTAATGAACAAATCTGTACACTTTCTCTGACTGCATCATTCTAATTGTACTGAACCAGTGGAGAAAAGCTCCAGTGAAACAAGATCATAATTTTTTCTTTTACCTACCATGAGATGGATTTCTTTTTGTTCAATAGCTTCCTAAATGCAGAGTTAAACAGCTTTTCATTTTAAAAAATTAAAAATGTTCTACTATTTTGCTGCCTCAGAGTGTTTTTATATCCTTAATCTAGCTGAGTGCTTTTGCAAAAATGTTACAAATCCATCAGAGCTCCTGCTCCTGGTTCTGATGGCTCTCTCTGCCCTCCATTTCATTTTAGTATTAGCAATAGAAAAATGGGAGTGGGGGTTGTAGACAGATTTCAACAATGTAAAGAGAGGAGAAATATTCTCAGGGAGGGCAGAGAAAATAGACTGCAGAAAAGGAGGAAAGCATAAGAAGAAATAAGTGCAGGGTAAAAGCTGTGCTAATATATGAGCTAAAGAAGAAATGCTGTTGGTACAAAATGTCAGTATGTCCTTTATCTAGTTCAGTGTATTTCCAAAAATTATACAAATCCATTACAATTCCTGACACCTCTCACTCTCTGCTCCCCCTTCTCTCTTCTCTCACTGATATGAAATAGAAGCATGGGTTTGGAGGTTTTATGCAAGTTTCCACAGCATGGAGAGGGAAGAAAATATCTTAAAGAAATGGATATCTCCAGGATAAAAATCTGTGTTGATTAGAGTTGCTGCAAATTGATTCACACCACCCATTCCATGGGTTATGACAGTGGTTGATGGATGCTACACGGAAGAGGGATTACTACTTTCTATCTGCTGATGTCCGCAGCTCTTCTTTGATTAGCTAGCCAGGTGCCAACTAATTGTTGTGGCATGACGCACATGTGACGTTGCACCAGGCCAGTTAGTAAAAAATGGATGTCAATAGGGTTAAAGGCGGTACTCCCTCTCCTGTGCTGCGGCCACAGACCACTGTCATGGCTGTAGAAATGGAACATGCAAATAAATTCACACTTAGAGCTGATAAATGAGCTAAGGAAGCTTGTGGCTACCTGGGTGGAGAGGTACTTGTGGAGAGGCCCTCCCACAAGAGAGAAAAATTAAATTTGGATCACAGTGCAAACTGTATAACAGGGATTTGAAAAATAAATGAAAGAGTGAAGATTGGTGCCTGATACTTAATGCAATTTTATTAACTAAAAGTAACCACTAAAATAGGTAACCTTTATATTTTATGGCATTGGTGTCAAAATCTTTGAAGGGAACCCATCAGCAGATTTTGCCACTATAAGATGTGGCCACTGCCTTTCAGGGCTTATCTACAGCATTTTATAAAGCTGTAGATAAGCCCCCAGTCCAACCTGCAAGTGAAGAAAAATAAGTTTTATTATACTCACCCGGGGGGTGGTCCGGTCTGATGGGTGTCGCAGGTCCGGGTCCAGCGCCTCCCATCTTCTTGTGACGCCACCCTCCTGCTTCTTCATTGCTCCCCGGCATCGGCGCCTGCGCATGCATACTTCTCTGCCCTGTTGAGGGCAGAGTAAAGTACTGCAGTGCGCAGGCTCTGGGAAAGGTCAGAGATGCCCAGCGACTGCGCACTGCAGTACTTTTCCTCCCACAAAGACATACTGATACAGAATTTAAGTTGTGAGCCCCAATTGGGACAGTGATAAAGATATCTGTAAATGGTTGCCAAACATGACCTCAATATACAGTGGCTTGCAAAAGTATTCACCCCCTTGGAAGTTTTTGTGTTTTGCTACCTCAAAACCTGGAATTTCACTTTTTTTGTAGGGTTTGCATCAGTTCATGTAAAGAACATGCCTACAACTGTGAACATTTGGTTTTCGTTTGCATAACTGTTTACCCCCCTAAAGTCAGTACTTTCTAGAACCTCTTTTTGCGGCAATTACAGCTCCAAGTCGTTTTGGATAAGTCTCTATAAGCTTTCCACTCCAAATCTTGGCACTCAGATTTTTGCCCATTCCTCAAGGCAAAACTGCACTAGCTCCTTCAAGTTAGTTGGTTTCCTCTGGAGAACAGCAGTCTTCAAGTGTGACCACAGATTCTTAATTGGATTAAGGTCTGGGTTTTGACTAGGCCACTAAAAAACATTTATACATTTCCCCTTAAACAAATCGAGTGTTGCTTTAGCAGTAAGCTTTGGGTCATTGTCTTGTTAGAAGATGAACCTCCGGACCCAGTCTCAAATCACTGACAGACTGAAACAGGTTTTGCTCAAGTATATACCTGTATTTCGCACTATCCATCTTCCCCTCGACATTTTTCATATCCTTGCTGTTGAAAAACATCCCCACAGCATGATGCTGCTACCACCATGTTTCACTGTGGGAATGATGTTCTTGGGGTGATGAGCTGTGTTGGTTTGGCCCCAAATAAAGGGTTTACCTTGGTGGCCAAAAAGTCAAAAAGTTTTATTTTAATCTCTTCAGAACACAGCACCTTCCTTCATACATTTGAGGAGTCTCCCACATGTCTTTTAACAAACTCAAAATGAGCCTTACTATTCTAAATCCATGACTAAGCTGCAAGTGTAGGGTGCTGTGAGACACCATTTCAAGGCTACCTTTTTCACCATACTCACATGTAGTGATGTCCTCAGATAGTTTTAACTTGACTGTAGGAGACCCATATGAAGATTCCAGAAAAAGATTTATTTTCCAGCTGAACTCTTGAAGATATGCACACATACAGCAGGGCAGAAACAGGGCTACATACACATGAGCTTCTAAGATGGCCGATAGATGGTGAATGAGAAAGAAGAATGAGGAAGAAGGGAAGGGGGGTTACTGACCATCAGAGCTACATCAGAGAGAGACAGAGAGAGGAGGAACAAACCTTTTAAGAGGGCACACCTTATTGCATAGCAACAAAACAGCAATGTATAACTACAGAATGATAATGCAATACTGTCTGTATGATTCCCAAATCATGGGTCATGACACTTACAATTTTTGTGTGCAAGTAAAGGCATTTTTCTGCCCACTCTTCCATAAAGGCCACCTCTATGGCGGCTTATTGTGGTTGTATGGAAAGATACTCCAGTTTCTACTTGGAAACTCTGCAGCTTTTTCAGGGTTACTTTTGGTCTCTGTACTGCCTCCCCGATTAATGTCCCACTTGTCTGTATTGAGGGTTTTGGTATGCAGCCCATTCTTGGCAGGTTCATTGTGGTACCTTGTTCCTTCCATTTGATGATAATGGATTTGATGGTGCTCCGGGGGGATCATCAGAGATTGGGATATTATTTTTATAACCCAACCCTGACTTGTACTTCTCAACAACTTTGTGCATGACTTGTTTGGAGATCTTCTTGGTCTTCATGGTGTTTGGTTAGTGGTGCCTCTTGCTTAGTGGTGTTGCAGCCTCTGTGGCCTTTAAGAAAAGTTGGGTATATACAGTGGCATGTAAAAGATCTCACACTCCGGCGGTGCTGTAAATGAGATCGCCGGAGCTCATCAGCTGATGAATTCATGTGACCTCTCTCACGGCAGCTCAGCGCTATACACTGCGGGAGCGATGACGCTCCTGTCAATGTGTAGCATGAGGCCGGTTAGAGCAGACACATGTCCCGATGTGACTGTTTTACAAGTGAGATCACCGTGGGACACTCTAGACTACGTTAACTACGATGGATAGGAGACTATATGGTTGTTTATTAGTTTTTATTGGTCACAGTCAGAGCTGCAGGGTGATGCTGACATCTGACAGCATGACCCAGCAGCTCTCCGACCAACGGTAACGATCTTACCAGGGTAATGTTACCATCGATCAGAACCATCAGTGTTTCTCGCGTTGTCACACAGATGACAGTGTGGAAAACACCATAGGAAGTCCATAAAAATGCAAGCAAAAACTTAGCAAATCCACAAACATTTTTATACCTATGTTTTTGCTGCAAATTTGACTTACTCACTTGAAGTCAATGGGTGAAAAATGCTAAAAATCCGCACAGAGAATTGACATGCTACAGTAAAAATATGCAATGCAAATACTCAGAGGAAAATTACTGATCATGTGCACAGGACTTCAGGATTTTCATTTAATTAGCTAGCATAAGGATTCCGTAGCGTTTTTGGCCCATTTCCGCCAGGAAAAAGTGCTGTGAAAACACACCAAAAACGCACTGTGTGCACAAAGCCTAACAGTAATTTTGACCTCCGGTGTTCAAACTTTTACATGCTACTGTACTGACAGACCATGTGACACTTAGATTGCACACAGGTGGACTTCGTTTCACTAGGCATGTAACTGATGAAGGTAATTGCTTGAACCAGAAATTTGTAGGGGCTAGATAACAAAAGGGGTGAATACACATAATAATAATAATAATAATTTTTATTTATATAGCGCCAACATATTCCGCAGCACTTTACAATTAAGCGGGGACATATACAAGCAATAAATTCGGTACGAGTTAAGACAATTTAAACAGTGACATTAGGAGTGAGGTCCCTGCTCGCAAGCTTACAATCTACAAGGAAATGGGGGGGACACAATAGGTGAAAAGTGCTTGTTATTTCAGGTCTGGCAATTATAATACATAGGGATTTTCATACAGAGCTGCATGATCCGGTCATCAGCCCGTGTGTTTAAGTGCAATAGTCAAGTATCAAGTGCAGTTATCATGTGTATGGAGGGTGTGGAGACAGATGAATAGTAGGGTGCAGATTCAGAATAATATTTGGAAGGAGGGAACAGGGCAAAGTTAGTTTACTGAGTAGTTGATGTGGTAGGCTTGTTTGAAGAGGTGGGTTTTCAAAGCGCGCTTGAATAGGTCGGGGCTAGGTATCAGTCTGATTGTCTGGGGAAGTGCATTCCAGAGAGCTGGCGCAGCACGAGAGAAGTCTTGGAGACGGAGGTGTGAGGTTCGGATTACGGGGAATGTTAGTCTTAGGTCGTTTGTAGAATGGAGGGCACGTGTAGGGCGATAGACAGAGATGAGAGAGGAGATATAAGGCCGTGCAGAACTGTGGAGAGCTTTGTGGGTGAGAGAGATGAGTTTATACTGGGCCCTGTAAAAAATGGGTAGCCAGTGTAATGACTGGCACAAGATGGAGGCATCGGTGAAGCGGCTGGACAGAAATATGACTCTGGCTGCAGCATTCAAGATGGATTGGAGAGGAGAAAGTTTAGTCACTATTTAGCCAATATTTAGTCACTTGATCCCATAAGTTTAATTTATGCCTATATTTTTTTCACTTCACCAACTTAGACTGTTTAATTCTGATGCATCACGCAAATCGGATTACAAAAAATATTTAAACAAAGGTTGTAATGTAACAAAATAGGTGAAAAGCCAAGGTGGGGGGAAACACTTTCGCAAGTAAGCCTTATAAATAAGCTCACATGTGGTATTTTGGAGCTATGAACTTAGCCCCAGAGTAAATTTGTATAAACCATTTTTGGGGAGTTTTCACATAAATATGTGCATTGTGGTTTTCACTTCAAGAAACACTCTTGGGACTTTATAAAGAAAAGGGAAAAAGTAAAAAGGAATAAGGCAAGATTTATTATGTGGTTTTATCAGGGGTTTTGTAAGTATGGTAGCGGTGAAGCTTCTTTCTACTATCGGCTCATGTAAACACTCCTTGGGGAAATAAAAAGCTTACTTTTAAGTAGGAAGACACCAAGGAACCAAACCAGCAGGGACGTCACACAGTTTGCTGCCTGGCTCTGAAATTTTGGGCACATCTGGAGGCACAAGCTTGCTGCCACTTATACAGCAATTCTTACAGCCCCGTGTGTCTTATTTGATTCTGCACCTAGCTATATTGCTGTGCCTCCATTTTAGACAGGAGCACTGAGATTGCTTTTTATTTTCGGAGAATGTGTGTTGGTGATAGATTTACTGTAATGGGGAAATAAACCAATTTTATTTTCTGCTACCAGGATATTCAGATTTTGCTTTTATATGCTGTCCTTCAACTTACAACATACACGAGCTTATTCCCAGCAAGTCATCAAGTCAGGGTGATAGAAAATCCCAGGAAGCTCAAATATCTCCTGCTTTATTCAGTGAAGTTACTGTGTAGTCAGTGTGCCCAATACACCAACTTTGAGACTTGCCAATCACACAGAGCTTGGATCCTGAACTGTGGGCAATTTCTGATTAAGGAGAATGTCCATAACCAGGGATAGGGGCAAAATGTGTGTGGTGCAAAGGCCATGCTCAAAATCCTTGTTACATTGTTTTCCATGAACATCTACAGTGGCATGTAAAAGTTTGGGTACCCCTGGTCAAAATTACTATTATGTTATGTGAACAGTTAAGCAAGTTGAAGATTGCGGTAAATGATCTCTAAAAGGCCTAAAGTTAAAGATGACACATTTAGTTTGTATTTTAGGCCAAAGCATATATATATTTTCATCTTATACATTTTAAAAATTCTAAAAAGGAAAATGGGCCGATGCAAAAGTTTGGGCACCCTGCATGATTAGTACCTAGTAGCACCCCCTTTTGAAAGTATCATTGCTTGTAAAAGCTTTTTGTAGCCAGCCAAGAGTCTTTCAGTTCTTGTTTGAGGGATTTTAATCCATTCTTCCTTGGAAAATTCTTCCAGCTCTGTGAGATTCCTGGATCGTTTTGCAATCACTGCTATTTTGAGCCATGGGTTTTCAATGATATTCAGATCAGGGGACTGTGAGAGCTATTGTAAAAACTTCAGCTTGTGCCTTTTGAGGTAGTCTATTGTGGATTTTGATTTCTGTTTAGTGTCATTATCCATTTGTAGAAGTTTTTTTTACAGATGGTGTTATTTTGCATGAAGAATTTGTTGAAATATCATTGAATCCATTCTTCTTCTGGACCGAACACCTTCCAGGGTCTCAATCTGTTCTAGCAAAACAGGGTGGGAAGATAAGTAGAATGGCTATTAGGAACCAGATAGGGAAGATGCATTTAGTCTCAACATGTAGCAGGCTCTCGGCTGGATTTGATGGCTCCAAAACTGCCTCCCTAGGACTGTCCATTAAGGAGTTATGACTCATCTTAAGTTTTGGAGTTTTTAGGTGCTAGAAGAAGGGGAGGAGATGTAGGTTCAATTCAGAGGGCAGGAGGGGAGTGACCAAAAGTGAATAAAGGCTAGTGTAAGGCCATGTGGCCTCTCTCTGTGTTATGATTGCGGTTCACTTCAGAAATGGGGGCCATGTGGAGTAACATGCTGTGAAAGATCTAGAAACCAGCTGTCAGCCCGTGCCCCCTGCGGCCCAGCATGCACATCGTCTAACATCAAACTGGTAATTTATATGATCCATCTACTTATCTTTTGTCCTGCCACTATTGTATTTGCATATCTGACCATTGTATACATATATATAACCATTGTTTATATAGTGTATTGTCTAGCATGCCCTTAGGGCGATTAAATATACAATTGATCCTGCTGTTTTATCTCGATCCAGAAATCCACATGTCCGTATTCTCGTCTTAACTTTCCTTGCTACCGGGGCTGGTTTCTGGCCCGAAATAATCCCATTAACAGACTGGGTTTATATGGTGTCCCTAGGTGGTGCAGAAAGTCACATTGGTGAAAGTGAGGAGACCACATTACGTACTCCTTCTGACGTAATAGTGACGTCATGGGGTGTGGCGAGGTGCAGATTCGTCACATGTGGTGGCAGCGGTGGGATTCTGCGTGATCTCTCCGGTTCCATCCTTCACAGCAAGATGTTGTTTTCCTGAAATTCTGAGCCCTTTTTTCTACACACATACCTTTGATTGTTGTGGCCAAATAGTTCTATTTTAACCTCATTTTATCCATAGGACTTGTTTCCGAAATGCATCAGGCTTGTTTAGATGTTCTTTTGCATATTTCTAATGCTGAATGTTATGGTGGGGATGGAGGAGAGGTTTTCTTCTGATGACTCTTCCATGAAGGCCATATTTGTGCAGGTATCTCTGAATAGTAGAACAATGTACCACAACTCCAGAGTCTGCTAATTCTTTCTGAAGGTCTTTTGCAGTCAAGCGGGGGTTCTGATTTGCCTCCCTAGCACTCCTATAAGAAGCTCTCACTGAAAATTTGCTTAGTCTTCCAGACCATATCTTGACCTCTACTGTTCCTGTTAACTGCCATTTCTTAATTACATTTTGAACTGAGGAAGGGGCAACTTGAAAACACTTTGCTATCCTGCTTTGTAGGCCTACATTATTTTCAGTGTGCTAGGCAGCTTCTTAGAAGAACCCATGGCTGCTGTTTTTTGGCACAGGGTTAGAGGAGGCTGGATTTTTATAAAGCTTGGAAATTTGCATCACTTGGCCTTTCCTAACGATGATAGTGAACCAGCCATAACCCTGAGGGTATGTGTCCACGTACAGGATTGCATCAGGATTTGGTCAGGATTTTATGCAGGCAAAATCCTGACCAAATCTGCACCTGAGGTCACTGGCAGGTCACCTGCGTTGTCCTCGCGTTGTTTCAGCATTGTAAGGACATGCTGCGTTCTTAAAAGACGCGCCGCATGTCCGTTTTCGCGGGTCTGCCGCATGCGTCTTTTAATGTATAGTGGAGACGGGATTTCATGAAATCCCCTCCACTATGCTGTAACATCTGGATGATGCGTGTTTGACGCTGCGGCTCAACGCAGCGTCAAACACGCAGCGCTTCCTGAACGTGGAAACATACCCTAACAGGCTAATTAAGGTCTGAAATTTTGGTAGAAGTCATCTAAACACTCAAATCTCCAAGATTGCCTAAATTTTTGCATAAGCCCATTCCCTTTTTGTAATCTTTTAAATTAAATAAATGACGATATATATATATTTTTTGCTTAAAATGTAAAGGAAATGTGTCATCTTTAACTTTAGGCCTTTTAGGGAACATTTCATCTTCAACTTGCTTAACTGCTGACAATAACAGTAGTTTAGACCAGAGGTGCCCAAACTTTTAGATGCCACTGTAGATTGTAAATTAAATGGAGTTGATTTCTCCACTTACAGAAAAAAAGAATTGACAAGTCAGTTCTTTATGCAATTTCACAGCGTGTAACCAAATGTTGATCAGCTGTATCTGCAGCAGATTTCATCAGTATTCTACCCCTCATTTTCTTTCTATCAACTTTGCACTTTTCAGTCTGAGAAATATGTTGCTTGAATATGCCCCGAATGTATGGCAGATAAGTGGCTATGCTGTAGCCAAAAATCCTGTGACTGTGTTAATCTGTCGGGGTTTTTATGAGGATTCATAAAAATCGA
Organism: Ranitomeya variabilis; assembly: GCF_051348905.1. NCBI lineage: Eukaryota > Metazoa > Chordata > Amphibia > Anura > Dendrobatidae > Ranitomeya > Ranitomeya variabilis. The sequence goes on along the minus strand of NC_135235.1, from coordinate 525,584,659 downwards.
TTGTTCAAAGGACTCTGTTCAGATGTCTTATTGACAATGCAGCTACTGGGAAAAAATTAATTTGTTCCTTCCCTGGAGCTGCCGGCTTTCAGTCGTTCACGTAGCAGCTTAAGTCATCACTCACTATACTGTAAGCACACCCCGGCAGTTTGATTGACAGCTTGCTCTGCACAGATGATCAAAGTGACAACCGCTGCTCATAGTACAGTTTAGAGAGTGGTGCTGTGAGCGGTGACTGAAGCCGCTACGTACACACCCCATGACCAGAAGCTACCTGGAGGAAATACGGGAAGTTCATTTTCTCCCATTGGCCGCACTTTCATTTGTGAACCAGGAAGCATTGTAATGCTATTTACCTGCAGATTAATTCTACATCTGCAGGTAAATAGCATTTTTCGAACTGACAGGTTCCCTTTAAATGTTTGATGAAAAATAACAGCATGGTTTATTAGGTAAACCTGCAATACTGCACAACCATTACCATTCATTAATAATTTAATAGTCAGACGTACATGACTGCAGAGTTTTCGGGTGCACGGCAACCACACCCTGCTATCCGCGCAGCTTCCGGTATGGACGACTGATAGATGGAATTTAGTCATTGTGGGTATGGGTACAGATGAATGAACAGCTCTGCACTAAAATCTAGAGCTAAATTGATAGAAAATTTGATATATATGCATTTTTAATCACAAATGTGTATATCCCAATACTTCCATGCAATGACAAATTATGCTTTTATACAATATCCTTACAATAGAGCTTTCCAACTGCCCAAGTAATATTGCTACACAGTGTCAAAATTATAAATAATGGTACCATACAATGCTCACATAACACCATCTGCTGCCCACATAATATTGTTGCCAGTAAATGCATAAACTAAACTGCTATACAATGCATAATTGAAAAAGGCTGTAGACCATCTTGGAGAAACAAGTATATGCTGCTAGTGAATCTAACTAAATAAACTATTTCAGGAGACCCCAATAAATTCATATTGTAACGTCATATTTATAAATGAAAAAAACTGTATTCATCTGTATTTCATGTTCTAGTGGCAATGGCGATTGTAAATACCCTGTTTAGGCTTCATAAATAGGGCATTCTACCCAAATGTGAGTAGACTGTAATTCCCACCACTGAGCTCCACATTGTCTGCTTCTCTTCTCACATAAACGACAAACCGGCTGCTTTCAGCCACCACTAGGGGGAGCTGAGTGAGTATGAATTTTTACAGCTACTAAAAATCTCTATATGATCTGTATGCAATAACCCCACCTAGTGGCAGCAGCAGGAAAATCAGTGACATCACATTGCAGCAACATTAAATGGACTCTGTTGGCATAGAATGACTGATCAAACCAAGTACAGGAGCTCGGTGCTTCACGACGGGGCCAATCATTTATATACACCGTCCCACCTGCCTGGTTTCCTTTCCATCTCTACCTCCACCCTCCTCTGGCCTTATGAAGCCAGTGCTGTCAATCAAAGTAAATGGGGAGGAGATTGAGGGAAATCAAGCAGGTTGGGAAGGTGTATTTAAATGACTGATTGCGATGTGAAGCACAGAGCAGTGGGACTTAGTTTGAAAAGTCATTCTGTGCTGACAGAAAGGAGTATTCTCCAGTTTGGAAGTTATACTCTATCCATGGGACTGGTGATAACTTCCTGATCACTGGGAGCCTTGACTGCTGGGATCCCCACTGATCCTGAGAATCAGGTGATTGGAGCAGTGGTTGATTATGTGCACTGCTGCTCAGTTTGTTATTATAGTTGAGTGCTGGGCTCGGCAGGTTTTCGGCACTCTCTATAGAGCGGCACTGCACATAATCGACCTCCGCTGCATTCTCACCTTGTTCTCAGGATCGGTGGGGGTCCCAGCTGTCAAACCCCCAGCAATCAGGGAGTTATCCTCTACTCTATGGATAAGGGATAACTTCCAAACTTGAGAATACCCCTTCAAATATTGATGTAACAATACAGAGATAATCACTGAAGTGAAGTAACAGCAGGAATAATAGTCGCAGTGATGTCACACGGTGATCATGGCGCCGATGTATCACTGTACAGATCTAATGAGATGAGTTGTCACAAAACAAGAAAACTGAGCATATTATTGTAACAGTACATGGTTAAAGTACACTGTGAAGTCATAGGAAAGATTTATTGCATATAGTGATGTCACAGCTGATAGCTAGGGACCACCCTGATACACAGTGATGTCAGAGTACATGTCATAGGAAGAGGTTATTGCACATTGTGATGTGACAAATCAGGAACATGTTGGCATCCCAGCTAATGGCTTAGAGCACAAAGATAATAAGCTTAGCATCATAATTCAAAGGACAATGCACACAGTGGTACATGGAGGTAATAAACACAGTGATGTCATAGTACTGAACTATGCAGTAATATCACAGTAAAGTGAAGTATCAGCACAGAAATCAGTAATGTCTGCCAGGAATCATAGAAAAAGTATCAATTAATAGTTATAATGTGCACTGAGATCACTGGCAATTCAGAAATAAGAGGGCCCCCGTGCAAGAACAATATATGGGCCCTTTGCAAACGCAATCCTGCTTTGGAGGTTGAAATGGGCCCCCTTATCTCATGAGCCCCGCAGCGTCCGCACAGGATGCGCCAATGATATGTCCGCCTCTGACTGGGATGTCAAAAAACGAACAACAAAAAATAGTAATCTTGTATGTATATGTGTAATAAATAATGAGAAGTCATAGCAAAGGGTTATAGCACACAGTGATGTCACAGCATGGGGATAATAAATTACTTTTAAATCATAGGAACAGGTTATTGTACACAATCATATCACATAGGAGGAATAAACATGTGACAGCTAACAGCAAAGGACAACAAGAATATTGCAGGGCTAGGATACTAAACACAGCATCACAATACAGGGATCACGCACACAGTAATATCACTGCACAAGGACAATGAATGCAGTGATGTAGTTGGGTCCCAGTATGCAGAATAAACACAGTTATAAGGCCATAGTTTTATTGTGTCTTAGTTACGCCCTCGGCCATGTGAGCCAAAGCGTTTTTATAATTGCAGATAGAACTCAAGGTCACGGTGACTTGTAGAAAAACGCCAATACTGACTGTAGCAATATCAGAGTCAGTGAGCCCGAAGATGGACAATTGTTAGCATCTTCTGTTATACAGTATTTTGTTTTGTTCTGTTTTTTCTCTCGTTGTTCTTGTTTGTAGCTCTGTCATTTCTCTACGACTAATCATCTGAATCAAATGGTGCAAATTAATTAAACACTCCAAATGTTGCCAATCAGTTACAGAAAACGCCGCAATGTTTTATCTTTAATTAGCCCTTGATGATTTTGCGTGATAGACCATTAAAAAGTGACTATTGATGCTGTCCTCCTGTCAGTCCTGTACTGTGCTTCCTACACCCGCTGCTCTGCATGGCACTGGGCCCCCTGTCCTTGCCATTCTCTAGATTGTTAGGGCCTGGCAGGGATGGCACCAGGCGGTTGACACAGCATGGAAGGAGTCAGGAGTGATCAATAAAAGCCATGTAAGATTTTCTCAGAAAATCAATGATTCCTGCACACCGCCCTGCTGTCCTGGCTGAGGCAGCACATTCATCTTTTGATGTAAGCTACTGAGCCACGTATCCTGCGGCCGGTCTGTTCAAGACACTTTCACTGAATGTTAATTTTCCATAATTACTATTATCTTTCTTCCACGCGGGCGAATGGTCTACGTCTTGTTTCCATTAATTCACAGCTTCTTTCCTATTATCTTCATCACACTTCTTCCTCTCTATCTTCTCATCTCTTATCTTCTCTCTCCATCTACCTCTACGCTAATAACCATTCCTTACATCTACTTCTTTTAATCTAATTTCTCCATATTTCTATCTCTCGAAGGCCATTAATTCTCTTCTGTCTCCAACCCTCATCCCCTAAAACTGTTTTCTCTCTCTTTATAGCTTTTGCTTTTATCTTCTTCTCCCCAATCTCTCCTCTTCCCTCATTCTCTTTGACCTGCTCTCTTTTCCAGTAACATCTAACTCAGTGTCACTTTTAGACTCTCTCTTCTTATGTGTAACCCTTTAACCCCGCACCCCCCATCCCCGCTCTCATCTTCTAGTGTTTATTCTCTGCTCCATATCCTCCCTCATCAGGGAATATATATCAATCATATTGCGGCATGTTTGAAAATGCCAGCAAAAATATCACATTGTGCTATATTCAGCCTCGCTCTTTATATGTAATTAATAAACTGCTAATGAGTCGCCCGCCAGTGCCATGGGATACTCGGTACTGGGTCCGGTACTTAAAAGGGATGTCACCGAGGCTGCGACCCGGTCCGTGGCCCTGGGCGCCCAAATAAAGGGGAATGTCTTTAAAATGGTTTAGAGAATAAAGTTTGTGACGCCACCTGTGGTATTCAGTCAGTAGGGACCAACACTGCTTAAAGGGGTCCTCTGGGGTGATGGTATGGCAGCTAGATGTTATAACTTCCCACAGGTGAGGTAGGTCCCCAGGGCTCCTGTATGTAGATGGAGATGGTGAGTGGTGCAGTAAAGAATTAGGACACAGGTTTGCAATCTCTTTACCTGGTTTACTGTAGCTTCAGGCAACCGAAGTCCAGGGCACCATATCACAGGGACAGGCAGGGTCCGGCTAGCTTGGAAGCGAATCCAGAGTCCCCTTTACCAGGTGGAGAAGAGAGCCTTCCTCAAAGCGCGGTGCTAACGTAGTCCCTTACTGCCTATGGCTTCTGATAAGGTCCTCACAGTTCTTCTCTGTCCCCCATATAGGTTAGGACACAAACCCGTATGACAGGTGACTCGAGCCTTTTTATAGGGTCTCTATCATGGGCTCTATATGTCACTTTGCCTCCTGGGTGTAAAAGTGGACAGGTAACTTAAAGTTCAGCTGTCCTGCCGGTTTCAGCTATGTCCCTTAGAGTCCAACACGGCCTCGGTCTTCCGGCTACCAGAATCTGCGCTAGCCAGGGAGGTAGCCAAATCACTGCTCTGCTCCCCTGGTGTCACTCTCCTGTGCCTTTTCTCTCCTGCGCACTTTCCACAAGTTGTTCTTTCCTTCTAAGTTTCCGCTCTCCAGGAGCTGTAGTACCTCTGACTTCACATCCCCTTCAGACCTTCTGACACTCTATGTCCGTCTGCCTTCATCTCTGTCCTCTGACAGAATCCTTCCTCTGGCACTCACCGACTCTTCCCTCCAGACCAGAATGTATTTATAAGGGAGTTCACCCTAAACCAGGTTTAGAGTTCCCCCTTCTGGCCTGGAGTATGAACGTGTTGTGTGTATGTGATTACCTGGTGAAAGATATCCTTCATCGCTTCCAAGCGTGACATCACTCTCCCCGGGAGGAAAACAATGCCACTGTGACGACCAGGACCCTGGGGCCTCATGCTAAGTGTCAGCCGTTCTCAGAGTTGGACTACTTCTCTCACTATTCTGACTATGAGATGGGCCAGGGATCTAATACACATTTATATTGAGATGCAGAGACATATCACGTTACCTGCCAGATTGCTTGTATGAAAACCACTGCAGTATTTTTATTTTTGCTATAGTGGTATTGCCATCTGAGAATGCTGTTGTAATTGGGATCAGTAAGCAGCTAAGGTACTGGATGCCGCATAAGGAAAATAACATGGCCAAACTAAACAGAGAACAAAAAGGGCAAATGCCCCAATACCTCTGCAATGCCCTTGAGTCTCTTGTGTATCACCTGCACACAGTCATCTGAGCAGCATATGACAGTATTTATTAAAGAAGCACTCCTATCAAAAGTTTTATCCTCTTAATATTTTGCAATCATCATATTATATAGCACTGTGGACTTACAATAGCTCATGTTGCCTTTCTACCCAGTTAATTCTTTAATTCTTCTCTTTTCCATTAGGTCTATGACATCAAGTGCTTAAAAACTGACTAGCTGAATCCTTCCAAGCTTTAAGTAGAAACAGGAAGTCTCTTTATCCTGCATGAGTCATCATTAAAACTACAATTCTACATCACTGCAAAATCCCTGGAAGGAGGAAGCAGCTGGGTCAGGAAAAAGGGGATGACTCATGAAGGGAAAATTGACTTCATGTTTCTACATAGAGTTTAGAAAGATTCAGCTAGTCTGTTTATAATCACATGATATCATAGCTCTAATGGAAAAGAGACAAATTAAATGGACAGAAGGGCAAAAATGAGCAATTGTAAGTACACAGTGCAATATACTGTAGTATGATGACTCTGCAATATATTAAATGAGTAACATTTTTCATAGGTGTGCTTCTTTAATATTATTTGGATGCTGAATATTTCACTTACAAAGTCAGAAAAATATTTAGAACTGAGAGTCCTCAGTGGTTGTTACCTTTTAATGGCTAACTAAAAAGATGATAAACAGCAAGCTTTCAAGATTAATCAGGTCTCTTCATCAGGCAGAGAATAACACAAAATCTGGAGAGTCACATATTTATACACAACAGGGTACAGAAATAATGCCACAGAACTATCTTTGTGGGAGAGGGATAAACAGTTGTGGCTGTAAATATTGTAACAGTTCATAGATAAGGAGTGTGAAAGTTTTATTGTCCTGTGATTGAGGTCTGAGTTTTAATGTCCCCACGAGGTCTGAGGAGCACATTCCATTGTTGCTATAGAAAGACATAAATCCATGTGACACATTCATTCCTGCACTGTGTCAAAGGTTGTGGAAAATATTTAAAATTGAGAGTCCTCAGTGGTTGGTACCATGATCTTTCCTATATCAAAGGTTATGATAAGTTTGCACTCCCAGACTCTTCTGTCTCTCTGAGTTTTGAAGTTACCTTTTAACCCATTATCTACCAATGTCCTTTTTTTGGGACGCCTAATGTTTAGCTTCTCGCAACTAAGATTTTATAATTTTTATAATTGGGTCCAATTTTTTGTGTTGTGTTTGTAAAATGAATGTTTTCAAAATAGGAAATCATGTCATTGTCATTTTTAATTGAATATTGGGATGCCCTTTTCTGAAAAATCCGTACTTGTAATAATTTTAATTTAGCAAGTAATGGGTTAATACCAGTACTTTTATGCCCACGATGCTGCAAACAGGGATACAAAAATGTTTGGCCACAGGTAGATCTATTCGTTTTTCGTTCATTGTGTGGCTGTGAGAATTCATCCTTGTTCTAAGCTTTTGCCCTGTCTCCCCCACATACAGACCCCCAGTTGGACATTTGGTACATATAATTGAGTACACCACATTAGATGTGATGCAGCTGAAAGTACCTGGGATCTTGTAGTCCTGATGTGAGTTGGATATCTTTATTTTGTCCGTGGTCATTATAAATGGACAAGTTTTGCATTTTTTTTCTGGTTGCAGAGAAAGGTTCCTGTGGCTGTTGGAGAGGACAGGGAGCTTCTCACAATGATGCTTCTTAGATTTTGGGATTGCCTAAAACACAAAAGTGTGGAAATATGGATTGTAATTGGTCATCTTTTTGTAGCAAAGGTTGCAATTTCCATGCAGCTCCCCTTAGCACCTCTAGATTGTAGGAGACTACTAGAGGCACCCGGTTGCTTTCTTCTTCAGTTTTGTAATGTATTAGATGATTCCTTGATATTCTGGTGGCTCTTGTAATCTGGTTTTCAATTGTTCTTGGATGGTAGCCTTTGTTCAAAAAGGTGTTTCTGAAGCCACCATCACATTAGGGGTGAGTTACCATAATTAATTGTTTGACCAAATATAGCAGAGTAATTTTCAAGTTGATCATTTTGTACGACCCCCAAATGATGGTATAAATATCGAAATGACCCATGGCTTCAAAAAGGTTCCTCACCACTGATCTAGAATTAAAGGAGTCTCCACTAATCTTCATCTGGTCCCAGCAATTGTACTGTAGTTCTCACCATATTCAGAAGATTGCACTAACATTTAACCATAATGACAGATGGCTTACTCCCCAAAATAGTGCAATCTGAAGTGGTTTATATTGGCTATTATACTATGTACACTGCGCTATAAATGGCCAGACTAAAGAAGTGTTCACAACCTTCTACAAACATTCGACAATAATGAAAAATGGCAATCATGATTGAATACAGCTTAGGTGTTACAATGTGCCACATGAGGAGACCATGGTGAACAGATCAACGTATGCATATTACCTTCAGAAGGTCAACTCTTGGTGAATCCAACTTGCTCTGTAGTGTACTACCAGTCATTACATACAGGAAAATAACAATGGATATCCTAATTCGTAATTTTAAGATTTGTAGGATTATTTAGGGAGGGTCTGCAGACTTTGTCTCTTCTACTGTATGCAAAAATCCAAAAGTTTATTGCATACATTTACCGTATATACTCGAGTATAAGCCGACCCGAGTATAAGCCGACCCCCCTAATTTTGCCACAAAAAACTGGGAAAACTTATTGACTCGAGTATAAGCCTAGGGTGGAAAATGCAGCAGGTACCGGTGAATTTCAAAATTAAAAATAGATACTCCATACCGTTCATTATGGCCCCATAGATGCTCCACATAAAGCTGTGCCACATATAATGCTCTGCACCGTTCATTATGGCCCCATAGATGCTCCACATAAAGCTGTGCCATATATACAATGCTCTGCACCATTGCCCCATAGATACTCCACATAAAGCTGTGCCATATATACAATGCTCTGCACCGTTGCCCCATAGCTGTGCCATATATATAATGCTCTGCACCGTTGCCCCATAGCTGTGCCACATATATAATGCTCTGCACCATTGCCCCATAGCTGTGCCATATAGTGCTCTGCACCATTGCCCCATAGCTGTGCCATATAGTGCTCTGCACCATTGCCCCATAGCTGTGCCATATAGTGCTCTGCACCATTGCCCCATAGCTGTGCCATATAGTGCTCTGCACCGTTGCCCCATAGCTGTGCCAGATAGTGCTCTGCACCATTGCCCCATAGCTGTGCCATATAATGCTCTGCACCGTCCATTATTGCCCCATAGCTGTGCCACATATATAATGCTCTGCACCGTTGCCCCATAGCTGTGCCATATAGTGCTCTGCACCATTGCCCCATAGCTGTGCCATATAGTGCTCTGCACCGTTGCCCCATAGCTGTGCCATATAGTGCTCTGCACCGTTGCCCCATAGCTGTGCCATATAGTGCATATAGTGCTCTGCACCATTGCCCCAAAGCTGTGCCATATAGTGCTCTGCACCGTTGCCCCATAGCTGTGCCATATAGTGCTCTGCACCGTTGCCCCATAGCTGTGCCATATAGTGCTCTGCACCGTCCATTATTGCCCCATAGCTGTGCCATATAGTGCTCTGCACCATTGCCCCATAGCTGTGCCATATAGTGCTCTGCACCGTTGCCCCATAGCTGTGCCATATAGTGCTCTGCACCGTTGCCCCATAGCTGTGCCATATAGTGCTCTGCACCGTTGCCCCATAGCTGTGCCATATAGTGCATATAGTGCTCTGCACCATTGCCCCATAGCTGTGCCATATAGTGCTCTGCACCGTTGCCCCATAGCTGTGCCATATAGTGCTCTGCACCGTTGCCCCATAGCTGTGCCATATAGTGCTCTGCACCGTCCATTATTGCCCCATAGCTGTGCCATATAGTGCTCTGCACCATTGCCCCATAGCTGTGCCATATAGTGCTCTGCACCGTTGCCCCATAGCTGTGCCATATAGTGCTCTGCACCGTTGCCCCATAGCTGTGCCATATAGTGCTCTGCACCGTTGCCCCATAGCTGTGCCAGATAGTGCTCTGCACCGTTGCCCCATAGCTGTGCCATATAATGCTCTGCACCGTCCATTATTGCCCCATAGCTGCTGCTGCTGCAATAAAAAAAAACAAAACACATACTCACCTCTCTTGCTTGCAGCTCCTCGGCGCCATCTTCCCGGCGTCTCTCCGCACTGACTGATCAGGCAGAGGGTGGCGTGCACACTATATGCGTCATCGCGCCCTCTGTGGGACACCGCGGTATTCCCTCTGTCCCCTGACTGCTGAGCCTTAACATGGCTCTCACCCGGTCTCCCACGGGGTGACGTCGCTGCGCTCCTGGTGGGGGCCGGGCTTTCTAGTGGGGCGGGGCCACATTCAAAAGAGGCGGGCGCGCTTTACAGGCTGTTTCCGAATCCCCTCACTTGGACCCGGACCTGTCTCCCTCCCTCCCTTTTGTTTGGTTTTCCTTTCAGTCGCAGCAGCGGAATGGGTGGTTATGATGGTGGTGATGATACCTGCACCGGGAGTCCGGAAGGCAGTCAATCTCCCTACACCCAATTGGTTGGCAAATTTTTGCCGGTTTTAAGCTGCGACCTTAATTATTAAGCCAAAAGAGAAAATTGAATTTGATATTACCAAGTTATTTATAAAGAGAAATAAAAGAGTTATATGTTAAATACCCGTGTGTGGCGTCACTTTGTGGGAGAATAGTTTCTATGGGTCTCTGCAGTCTGACCTGCACAGTCAGTGCGGAGAGACGCCGGGAAGATGGCGCGGCGCCCGGCGTGTGGAACGAGGACAGGTGACTATGTAATACTTACCTGCTCCCGGCGTCCCGCTCCTTCCCCCGGACAGCTGGTCTTCGGTGCCGCAGCCTCTTCCTCTGTCAGCGGTCACCGGCACCGCTGATTAGAGAAATGAATTATGCGGCTCCGCCCCTATGGGAGGTGGAGCAGCCTATTCATTTCTCTAATGAGCGGTCCCACGTGACCGCTCAGGGGAAGAGGCTGCGGCACCGAAGACAGTGTGACAGGCAGGGGGAGCGACAGGAACGCCTGGACTAGGTGAGTATATGACAGTGCTCACCCGCCGACCCCACCACCGATCATGACTCGAGTATAAGCCGAGAGGGGCACTTTCAGCCCAAAAATTTGGGCTGAAAATCTCGGCTTATACTCGAGTATATACGGTACATATATTTTGCAGTAACACTCCATTTTAAGATATTTTGATCAATTTGTCTATGCATCTGTTTGCACTGAATCCTAATGGATTGCATTGACTTTCTAAAGTGGCCAGTCATAAAGATATTCTCTATCCCATTGATAAAACTGTTGAGTGATGAGGCCAGATAAGACATGATTTATTCTGATTATTGTGCTATTCAGTATTCTGAAAGATCAACCAGAGACTGTCCAGCTTCCCTTGCTATTGAGAACATGGCACTGCAGAGCCAACTAGCTGGACCGCATGTCAGTAATTATCCCCACCCGTTTCCTTGATGAGAGAAGCTGATGGATGTCCTCTTTTTTTTTGCGCTACTATAAGATATGGCCGTGAGAAGCATTTCTCTGTTGTTTCATTCCTATAATTCTTCTCAACAATAAGGACAGGAGCCACCAGGCACGTTCAACTTCCCGTGCGTGTAATTACTGGCCAGGAGCTCAGAGCTGATGTGATCGCTGCTTCTGGGTGGATTTTTTTCCGCTCATGTTTGACTAGCCCATTTGATCCAGCCAGCAGCTAGTCCATGGGTCGGAAGGCTGAGCTGAGGAAGCTAATGAATGATAAGGACTCAAATAGAGCACAACTCAGGTCACTTGCTTGCAAGATGCATTCTCTCTGGACACATGTGTAGGATGTAGGGCTGTTAGCAGAGGCAGATTTCTTGCAATTGTGGATTTTATGTTATTTGTGCAGTCTGCTTCACAATTGTCCATTTCTATGAGCTATAAAACAACCTTTGCTTTTAATTTTTATTACGTAGTCTTGCTCTAAAAAATGTCGAAGTCATTTTCATCTTCTTCAAAAACTAGCGGAGAATAATGTAGTAAATTAGAAATATTACTTTCATTTTTTTTGCAATAAATCACTATTATTAACCTTTATATATTTTTATCTCTGTTTCTGCGGTTTTCATGCCTTGTGGGTAGCACTGTATAAATTTAAAGCTTTGCAGATGGCAACTTTTGTATTCCTGGTCCTACTAAAGAACCCTATACAGGTGAACATTGGGCTTTAGTGTACCCATGGTAGAGAGCGCTGCATAGTGATAAAAAAAAACTGATGGAGGTTTCTCAAGCTTCTCCTATCAGTCTGTGAAAAATCTAAGTGGGATCCAATTTTTTCATGGACCTATAAACTTGTATTGGTGAGTTTTATTTGACTCTGATCAAAATCGGACAAGATTCCATGATTTTGTGTGGACCAATCAGAAAAAATACATGGATATTTGAACAGCCCCATAAATTTAAATGGGTTCAATTTCTGTCTTTGAGAAGCACAGATAGAACTTAGAACTTGTATGTGAAAAATGTAAGTCTAAATGAGGCCTTAAGGAAGAGTCAGATGGCAGTATAACTTGGACGAAGAGCGCAACGTAATATTTGGCTGGCCTTTTGCTTTCACGATCCGAGCATTAAAGAATGTATTTCTGTGCAGCTGTCATGCTCGGGTTGGGAGAGCTGGGGACCAGTCCGAGCATTGCATTGCGATTCTCTACTAGTTATACTGCCATCTGACTCTTCCCTTAGACAGATCGGTGAGACGATGTATGAAGGAGTTATCTCCTATCTCTGTACTGCTCCACATAGACTTGTGATGTCCATCAGATGAGCAATAATGGTGGCAATAGAGCAACAAGGGAAATCAGATTCTGGATTTCATCATGGTAGCAGTGGGACTGAGATCAGCTTTGCTTATTACAATCGTATATAGTAGACAAGTACAGATCAAATGATGGATAAAACTAGGGCAGAAGAAATGTGCAGCAGTTGCTTATAACTACCACACACCGATTTTTAATTTTCCAGGCCATATTAGAATTTAACAGGTCTGATCAACTGCTATGTGCTGATGATCTACTTTCTTCAATTCTGGCATTTGTACCTGAAGCCATTGCTTGTAGTACAAGTAACCAGAGGGAGGGCACCAATCACAAGAAAATAGACTGATACTAGAAAATCCAAGCTGTTCCCGGCATCTGGTGCTCAGTATTCCTGGTCCTACATGTGGGTTTTGTATGTGATTATCTAAGGATTGTGTGTGAATAATAACCAGCCTGTGCATTTAACTATTAAATGGCTTGTAATTGCGATCAACATCCCTTCCTATAGCTTAGTGTAAAAGGATGAAAAGCTCTTCAGTTCTCATTGTGTTACAGGGCTGCGGTGGCCTGGTTAATATATCCTTGTGTGCCAAGTGTTGTAAGGAGTGCAATGTGAGGACATGGTATCTGCAGAGCAACTGCATGGCTGATGAATGCCACTTTATATCACATTTTATATGTCACTCCGTAATGCGCTCCTGACCTCGGAGCAAGTCACTGCATACTGTGAGTCTGAAAACACAAAATACAATTAATGAAGAGCAGAAGGCAGCCATAGATGTCTACACAACACAGCCAATGTGGAAGATAGAGGTGCTGAACGCAACAAAATGTTTATTCCTAAAAACAATATAAGGTAAAATTTTCATTATGCACAAGGCCACATTCACACTTTGAGTATTTGGTGAGTTTCTTACCTCAGTAAGCCTAAACCAAGAGTGGGTGAAAAATGCAGACATGGTGCACGTGTTTTTATTACACTTTTCCTATGACTGCTCCACTCCTGGTCTTGGTTTACAAATACTGAGGTAAAAAACTCACCAAATACTCAACGTGTTCATGTGGCCTTAGAGCAGGAGTGGGGAACCTGTGGCCCGAGGGCCATTTACGGCCTTCAATGACCTTTTATCCGGCCCCAAGTCAAATTCCTGGGAACTGCAATACTTGGGTCAGCAGCTGTACTATAATGGCTGCCACTACTGAGCGCTGAGGTGTACGCAATGAAAGATTATGTTGTGACACCAGTGCCAGCATCAGGATGTACTTTGTGGGTGGAGTTAGTACGCAATTTGTACAGCCCCCGAAGAATGGGATAAATAACCAAATGGCCCTTGGCAGAAAAGATTCCCTACCCATGCCTTAGAGTATCTTTAGTGGGGGCAGATACGCTACACAATTTCCACCCACATTTTCTGTGTTGTAAATCCACAGTGTATTACGGTTGTCACACCATGGTTTTGTGAAAAGATTTCACCATGGGTACAAGTCCAGAACCTACATAAAACCACAAACTGCTTCTCACTATTGTCAATGGGAAATCCACATTGACGTTCATATAGTCACAGAGTTTTTCACTGTGGAAAACAGCCCCAGAAAAATGATGGAATCCATATCCACATAGAAATTGTGGTAACTAGCCACATGCAGATTAGCCCTGAATGGGGTTAAACCATATTACCAGTACTGGTTTAAAGTGACATTAATTTTTCCTCAGACTCTTCTGCAAATTCACTGTGGATCTTTGTGCAATTGTACTCTTATAGTAAGTTGATTTCAGCAACTCTCATCCAGAGTCTATGTAAAGGATGGGAAATTTAAGTTCACCGCACTCTCTTGTGGATTATCATGCAAAAATTATGATTTTATTGTTACATAATCTGGGAGCGTAGCAGAATACTGAGAAAAGCGACATACGAGAACGTTTCGGCTCCGCCGGAGCCTTTGTCACAAAATCGCTTGTTCCAGATGAAAATGAGATTTAGAGAGAATAATAGCACAATGTCGGCTGCTAGGGATCTGAAAACAAGATGCATGTTTCCGGTATGCATATATGTAAATAGAGAGAAGCCATCCAGACAGGTAAATACAACGCCTCGACTCAGCTTTACTCTCATACTGCTCTCTGTTTATATATGCATACCGGAAAGATGCATCTTGTTTACAGATCCCTAGCAGCCGACATTGCGCTACTTCATATGGACATTTGCTTACCACTAGGTACTTTATACTCCTATAGACACTTGGGTGTAAACTACCATATGCTAATCCACTTCCCAATGTTTCCCACAGTCTCTATGCAACACCACTGGGATCCTTATCCCTATTCTCTTTAAATCTCATTTTCATCTAGAACAAGCGATTTTGTGACAAAGGCTCCGGCGGAGCTGAAACGTTCTTGTATGTCGCTTTTCTCAGTATTCTGTTACGCTCCCAGAATATGTAACAATAAAATCATAATTTCAGTTAGCCATTAAAAGGTATCAACCACTGAGGACTCTCAATTCTAAATTTTTGCATGATAATCCACAAGAGAGTGCGGTGAACCATCCGGTCCATTGCACCAGCACCTCGTCTACATTAGACAGAGTGCACACTATAATTATTGCTATGTAAAGTAAGGGTCAGACGGCTGTATAAAATGGTCGAGGATCACAATGCGGAGCTCAAACTGACTGTCGTCTCTCTCCCCGATCATGACAGCATGTGTTTCTGTGCAGATGTCACACTCAGGCTGGGAGAGTCGATGACCAGTCCGAGCATTGTCTTGCGATTCTCGTCCGAGTTACGGTATACATTCTTCAGACTCTTCCATTAGAATGTATTCACACATCATTATTTTTGATCAATATTTGATCAGTATTCATATGCCAAAGCCAGAAGTATCTCCAAAACACAGAACAGGTGTCAATCTTTCAATTATAGTTTTTCTCTGTCAGTTCTACTCCTGACTTTGGATTTGGCATACAAACACTGGTGCAAAATACTGACCAAATACTGACGTGTGAATGAGCCCTAAGGACTCAGGTGTCTGTGTTATGCGTGTTCTATTCGTGTTTTTCACAGATGGAATACGTACCCATTATACTCTATGCTGATTTTTCACATGTTTGTATTTTTTCTGGACTGTGTGTCAGTGCAAAAAAATGCAGAGGCTTGTTTGTTTCCTTCCCACAGCACAGATGAAAAGCACTAATACAAGTCCATTAGTCAATGAGTAGGGTAGGGTAGTATGTTCATACATGTCATCTCTGTAGAGTAGGGTATGTTTATACATGTCTTCTCTGTAGAGTAGGGTATATTTACACAAGATGGGGGCTGGAATAGGCATAGCAAGATGGAAGCTCCCCATGACTGCAGTTGGCTAGGAGGGGTTTCCAGAAGGGGTTATAAGACGGACAGGGATTTGTGGAGGTTAAGAAGGGGGGTTATAGGGCGCGGGTCTCGGGATTAGTTTGGGTGGGAAAAAAGTGCGGGAATATCACCATTTTCAAAAAGAAATCGAAGAGTGAAGACCCACCCACCCTCCCTACTTTTGGTTGTTGGTGGTTTGGATTAACGTGTGGGGGAACTTTATTTACAAATATCTTTTAAGGGGTTGTTTATTGTACATATATTATAAAAGAAAAATGTGTTTACAAGTGGAACAGGATAAAAAAATGTATGTGAAGGATGGTTGTTTTTTTAGATGGAGTAGAGCAGTGCTTCGTCACAGTGGGTAGGTTGGCGGGAGGTGGGGTTCTTGGAGTTGACGCTGATTCATCGGGGAAGGAATTGTGAGTAAATTCCGGACAGTAAAAATGAAGTGGGGTTGATCTGGCATTCGGCTATGGGCTCTGGACGGAGTCTTAACCTGGGAGTTTTTGGTCTTTAGTCTTCCCTGAACGGGTTGTTTGGTGCCCTCGAGCTGGTGGTTTACGGCTGAGGGTAACATGGTGGTTGAAGTTCGTTGGTTATTGCTAAATAAAAGCCAGATCTTTTAGCTCCAAGAGCCCTCCCCTCATTTTACAGATTATATCAATAATTGATATGTATTTGTTATTTGTAATTGTTTGTTAATAAACTGGCCGCTGTGGCCAATATTATCCAAAGAACTGATGAGTAATGTTTTTGTTTTCAAGGGGTATAATGGGCTATGCGTTGGGTGCAGAAAGGGGGGCAGTTGCAAGGTAAGAAACCCGTATTTGCCATACGCGGTCATGGCGTCTCTATAGAGTAGGGTATGTTCACAAATGGCATCTCTGTAGAGTAGGGTATATTCACAAATAGCATCTGTGTAGAGTAAGCTGTATTCACACATGGCATCTCTATAGAATAGGGTATGTTCACACATGGCATCTCTGTAGGATTTATTTGGTGAGTTTTTTAGGCAGCAAAGATCAATGAGTTTTCAGCTTGCATTGGTTTGGGGGAAATCTACAGAAAAAAACAACAAATTCACGTGTAACTCAGACAGTTTTTTTCATAGACTTCGCAGGTTCTTTTTATGCTGCAGAATGTTTCAGCTCAATTTGCGTTGTTGTGTTGTAATAACAGTTTGCTTTGTACAGCACCATATTTTGCTTAAGAAAGGGGAGAACAGTTCTGTCCTACAACATCCAATGGAGCATAACACTTTTTTGTCTGTTTTCATACCTACTCATACAGTGAAAAAAATCTGTATTTCTCTGTTTGACATACGGAGGTACAGCAGAGCCCCCTAGAAGTCTTCAGATGCTGTAGAAATGCTTCAAAAAACACAATGCTATAAGATTTGTTTCAAGGCTATTGTCCGTAGTTTTTTTGTCCAATTCTCTGGTGTTACATGGGCCGAAAAAATGCCCTGTGAGTGACCATTCAGCTGAATAATGGTTGTTCAGACTTCTGTATCTCATTTCTTCCAGCGTTTGGAAGGCATGCAGGTACATCCGGTGTGTATTCATGGATGGTTAGAAAGCCTTTTACTGAACAAAACCATTCATGTTGCTCACAGAAGGTCTAGATTTCTGCATATATTATCACACAAGATATTCTACCCACTGCTTCAGAACCTCCATTTTTGTGCATTTATCCAGTCTATAACATTGCATTTTTTACATCATAGCCCCTGAGAAGCTACATGGTCGCCAGGCAGTATTCCAGCTGAAGCTGTTCCAGGTAGTAGTCATAAGCTATTATCTGAAGAAAGCAAACAAAGCCTGTCCCCAGCCATATATCCAGACCCCCTCCCTGCTCCCTTCCATCCAAGCAGTTCTTAAGGTACCGTCACACTAGGCGATATCGCCAGCGATCCGTGACGTTGCAGCGACCTGGATAGCGATATCGCTGTATTTGACACGCAGCAGCGATCAGGATCCCGCTGTGAAATTGCTGGTCGCTGCTAGAAGGTCTGCACATTATTTGGTCGCTAGGTCGCCGTGTATCGCCGTGTTTGACAGCAAAAGCGAAGATACCAGCGATATTTTACACTGGTAACCAGGGTAAACATCGGGTAACTAAGCACAGGGCCGCGCTTAGTAACCCGATGTTTACCCTGGTTACCAGCGTAAAAGTTAAAAAAACAAACAGTACATACTCACCTGCACGTCTCCCAGCCTCTGCTTCCTGACACTCTGAGCTCCGGCCCTAAACTGAAAGTGAAAGCAACAGCGGTGACGTCACCGCTGTGCTGTTAGGGCCGGAGCTCAGTCAGCGTCAGGAAGCAGAGGCTGGGAGACGTGCAGGTGAGCATGTACTGTTTGTTTTTTTAACTTTTACGCTGGTAACCAGGGTAAACATCGGGTTACTAAGCGCGGCCCTGCGCTTAGCAACCCGATGTTTACCCTGGTTACCCGGGGACCTCGGCATCGCTGGTCGCTGGAGAGCGGTCTGTGTGACAGCTCTCCAGCGACCAAACAGCGACGCTGCAGCGATCGGCATCGCTGTCGCTATCGCTGCAGCGTCGCTTAGTGTAACGGCACCTTTAGTAATATGTATTTAATGCCACATTGGAGGGGCTGATTCACCTCTCTATTCAGTGGTTCTGAGGGCACTGGATAACAGTCTGTCAGCGGGATCGTTAATGGCTCCACTTGGGGTTTTTTTTTCATCATTTACTTTTTATTTCCGGGCAAAAGTGACTCTTAGTAGTTAATGAAGCCTGAAGAAAACATGGGAGAAGCACAAGAGCATAAAGTACATGAGGGGATTGGGACTTTGTTCATTAGAGAATTATATAGGTGTCTCTTTCACTACAGGGAAGGTGTAATGCCAATGGTACACAAGAATTACAGCGACATAACATGCTACAAGTCACAATACATATTTTGCTAGAAATAACATTTACATTTCACTGAAAACAAAAGGAGTCACGTATAAAATTTTAAAAAATACAGTAAATAATTTTTTGGCTTGTGCATTTTCTACATTGTAGATGACATATGCATGTAAATTCTGCAACACCAAGGGGGAATATGTCACACAAAAGACAATTTGAAAATAAGGTGGAAACTAAAATAATTTTCCTTTATGAGAGAATTTCATGTTTGGAAACTAATTGTCAAAATGTGCTATAAAGAAATATTAATCCAATCAACCTCTGCTAATGTGATCAAATGAATATGCAGATCGTAATCTGCAAATATACAGGTGCTTCTCACAAAATTATAATATCATCGAAAAGTTAATTTATTTCAGTTATTCAATACAAAAAGTGAAACTCATGTATTATATAGAGTCTTTACAGAGTGATCTATTTCAAGTGTTTATTTCTGTTAATGTTGATGATGATGGCTTACAGCCAATGAAAACCCAAAAGTCATTAACTCAGTAAATTAGAATAATTAACAAAAAACACCTGCAAAGGCTTCCTAAGCGTTTAAAAAATTCCCATAGTCTGTTTCAGTGGGCTCCACAATCATGGGGAAGACTGCTGACTTGACAGATGTCCAGAAGGCAGTCACTGACACACTCCACAAGGAGGGTAAGCCACAAAAGGTCATTGCTAAATAGTGCTGTATCCAAGCATATTAATGGAAAGTTGAGTGGAAGGAAAAAGTGTGGTAGAAAAAGGAGAACCACTGTTGTCATGAGAGACACTACAGGGCAGTGGGTGGGGAGAAGCCGCTGCGGACGCAGCTGACCGACTAGTCCACTTTGCAGTCTCGGTCCCCAGTAGCTTTTAAACTATGCATTTCTATAAAATGTTACAGTGTTTCAGATTGAAACTTATATGGCTGAAATCATGCAACTAGTATCTGGTAAATGCTGCCCATAGATCGGGCAGCATGTATCAGCTGTCAGGTTCCCTTTAATACACCTACCTAAACTCTTAAAGTGTGTTATTATACCTCTTTAAATCAATGATCACCTAGACACAAAATGGTGTTAAAGGGCCACTGTCACCCCCTCCAGCCGTTATAAACTAAAAGAGCCACCTTGTGCAGCAGTAATGCTGCATTCTAACAAGGTGGCTCTTTTAGTTTTTGATTCAGTTATTCCCTCAATAAAGCGTTTTAAAATTTGCCCTAAATACCTGTCCTTAGACCTGGAGGCGGTCCGAAGCTTCCTCGGTGAATCTCCCAACGGCCGTCACTCTTCTCTTCTGGGGATGTGGTCGCCGCCCCCTGAGCGCTGTTTCTTCTTAAATCCGGCGCCTGCGCTGTGCGTGCCTGCCTGGGGCAGGCGCAGTCTTCATTGTCCTTCATAGCTCGGATCCAGGGTGCCGGACTGCGCCTGTGCGGGCAATGCGGCCACCCTGTTGCTGAATCCCCGACCCGCACTGTGTTATTCATTATGCACAGTGCGGGGCTGGTGTTCCTGGGCATGCGCACTGCGCTGTTCAGACGCTCCCCAGGTCCCCCGCCTTCCAGCTTTGTTCTTTGTGGCTGTTCCAAACGCCGGCAAGGAAACCTGTATATTCCGGCAATGCTGGAAGGCGGGGGACCGGGGGAGCGTCTGAACAGCGCAGTGTGCATGCCCAGGAACACCAGCCCCGCACTGTGCATAATGAATAACACAGTGCGGGGATTCAGCAACAGGGTGGCCGCACTGCCCGCACTGCCCGCACAGGCGCAGTCCGGCACCCTGGATCTGAGCTATGAAGGACAATGAAGACTGCGCCTGCCCCAGGCAGGCACGCACAGCGCAGGCGCCGGATTTAAGAAGAAACAGCGCTCAGGGGGCGGCGACCACATCCCCAGAAGAGAAGAGTGACGGCCGTTGGGAGATTCACCGAGGAAGCTTCGGACCGCCTCCAGGTCTAAGGACAGGTTATTTTGTACAAATTTTAAAACGCTTTATTTAGGGAATAACTGAATCAAAAACTAAAAGAGCCACCTTGTTAGAATGCAGCATTACTGCTGCACATGGTGGCTCTTTTAGTTTATAATGGCTGGAGGGGGGTGACAGTGGCCCTTTAACAAGGACCATAATCATTTAAATTAATTAAATGAAAATTAAATGAAAAATGTCTGAAAATGAAAATGAAAAATTCAAGAACAGTATATAGCAGGTTACTGGTGACATTTAAACATCCAAAGAAGTGCATATTTTGCATAACGACAATTCCAATGCATTGTGTAGAGTGATGGATATACAGTATGTTCAGTGTTCAAGCAATACATGGTTGAATCAAAGTACACCTGCCTATAGAACTGACTTACAGAAACACTGAACCTCATAATATCAAATGTATATTCAGAGTTACGGAATATAAATAGTAGTATATGACAATATATAAAACCCCTTACAGCATCAAAAGATAAAGTACCAGATGCTAAGGGGCAAAAGTGCTAAAAAGGTAAACTTGTTGTCAAGGAGAATAATGAATTGCAAAGACCCCAAAGCTTATAAAATACATGCAAAAGGTAAAAACACCTTTTGTTCATTCACTTTGCATTTTGTTAATTGATAAAAAAATAAACCATTAACAGTCCTATTTTTTAAAGCAGTTTTACTTTGCAGCATATTTCCACACCTTCCTAAAACTTGTGCACAGTACTTTATGTCCATTAGATTTAATGAGGCTTGAAGAAGATGTGGATGAATAAAAGAGTGCAGAGACAGTTAATCAATAGGTCAATAAACAGCCATTCTTCAATAAAAGGGAGAAAATCCTCCACAACTCCAACAGACGTACCACAAATTGGGTTCAATTAAATTTTGGGTGTAATTTATTTATATGAGGTTCTTATAGTGCATGCTTTCTGAATTGTAATTCTTGCTTTTCTCTACTTGAGTAGTCTTTAACTCATGGCTTTTCAATTGTTTAAAATCTACATCTCCCAGCTACAGCTGTCTGGACATGCTGAGAGTTGCAGTTTTATAGCAGCTGGAGAGCCATACATTGAAGAACAGTAATTTGTGTTATAATCTGCACCCAAGGTGCCATGAACAACTTGGTTAGCAATTTTGATGGTACCAAAACTGCTCATAAATGTTGGGCTCAGACCTCACATAAATAGTTCAATACGCACATATAGCTTCCAGCTGCATTGCAGTGCAATTTTTGCATGGTATGCTGCATTCCTAAAGTATTAACGATATATTATGTGTTATGTACATCAATACCGACATACACAAAAGACATGCCTATTCCACTGTTCATAAACCTCCCTTCTCCGCCTCATAAAGTAGCATATGTTCCAAAACAGGCCAAGTATAAGTCAACCTGACTACATGGGTACACGTGTATTTAATGATCATTGACAACATAAGTTAATCCCCACATCAATCTTGTGAAATATGAAGTCATTTCAGATATTTTACAAGTATACCCATTACTGCTTAACATACAATATATTACTTCCTTTTTTACTGCCTATCATCTCACAAGTGGATTTTATTACCAGTGATATTTGGCACATTTGTCAGTATTATAATATCTAGGCAAATTCTTATTCGGAAGTAACCAGAATACCCGAGAGTGCTTTACCTTTTAAAGGAGTTGTTTCATGAAGATGGAACACCTTTTGCAAATGAAGCCTGGTAGTCATGAGTCAACCTTCAGAGACTGGGTGACTGGGTGTTATAACAGGGGGAACTTTCTGCTAGCCAAGAATATATGATCACGTAATAACTGGTTCTGATCCAACAGAGCATAGGCACTCTTCTCTGGCTCAAGGGACCATTCACATTATCTATTAGGTAGCCTGGTAAAGAAGTTCATCTCTGGAACCTCCATCACAGCCTTGATACAAGGATGTACTGATGCTGCAATACATTTGGAACAAATAATTTGTGGCAATTCTTTAGTGCAAAGGTCTAGTTATAACTTATGACCGAAGCTCTCATTTCCCAGGACATGGGAATCATACAGTATTGTATTATCATAGTATTGTTTCTATTACACTGCTATGGAATCAGTTTGCCTTTTAGAAATGTGTCCTTTCTCTCTCCATATAGCCCAGCTCTGATGTAAATGCATTCTCCTTTCTTCCTCAGTTAGTGTTGTCAGCCTTCTTGCTAGGTTCATCTTTGTGTTTCTCTGGTTCAGAATTGTCATTCTATCTACTGCAGCTGTTGCAGCTACTGTTGTTACTGTTGTGCACAATACAAGAATTCAGCCAAAGAATAAACTTCTTCTGGACTTTTCATAACGTGCCTCTGCAGTCGAGTTAAAGCTTTCTAATGAAGTTTTTGGTGTGAGTACTGGCTTTATACCGACATCCATAGAAACGCTGTATGAAGGCCCCCACACCTGCAGCATGGTTATGAAGTCAGAATAGAAGTGCACAATAGGACAATGCCTCAAAAGAAATGAGAGAGAGAGCAATGGTAGTGCTCGCCTTGGGTGGTTCTGTAGGGACACAACACCTATAAGAGTATTTGAATCTGCACCTGCAGCCCCGTGGCTTGAGGAAAAATTCTTCCAGATAGTAATTTACTTTAGTGAAAAAAAAACAAACACATATATTTTTTTTCCACCTTGACATTGCGTTTTGCATTGGTGTAATAAAAACTTGAATTTCATACCATCGACAATTCTTCATTCCCACAAGTGCAGCCCAGGTACCATGATATCTCCACTAAAGTGAAGTCTTTAGTGTACTCATTTTTACTCTGTTACTCCATATTTATTAAATGTCACACCTTAAAGACTAATTTGGCACAAATTAAACACCGCAATTTTATTCAGAATGTTAGAGAGAAGCCTGAGACCAATGTGCCAAATGTCACAAGACAATGCAAAATTATTTTGTTCATATTTAGGCTTTTAAGCACGCATATTGGTACAATTCCTAATGTTAGAAAAGAACAGAAGACCAAAGTGTCAAATAATTGTCAAATTTTGACAAAAAAGTTAAACTTTGCATGCATGTTAAAAATGGCTGCAACGCAAATGTCTTTTTTCTACACCTTAAGGTGTTCAGCTATGACCTGTCTAGACAATGTGACTTTTTTGCTACTTTTCTGTAGAAATGCTTTGATAAATATGTCATACTTCACACGGTTGACATGCACCTTTTCTAGTCCTTTTTAAGTTTTGGCGTAGATGCAAAAAATGGTGTGTGTAAGAAATGGTATAAAATACTGACAAAGTTTGCTTAGGTATTTAAAATAAATGTCGCAAAAATCGCAATTCCCAAAAAAGTTTTGTCGTAAATGCAACCGTGTCTTCTAGAATCACAAAAAGTTATCTTACACTATATGTATATGAGCAAAACTTAATAAAAATTCACCTCCACATTGCAGCAGCAATGATATGTAATAGATAAATAATTAAGAGCAGGGATGAATCCTCTTCTCCTTTGTTAAAATGAATAATGAATCAAGGTTAAGAAGACAGAAAACTCACAGAAAAAGATTGCTGGAAAAGCTTAACAATGGCTCCTCAGCTTCACATCAGGGTAAAGAAATAAATAGATAACAGATGAAGCAGATGCTATTCTCCTTGGTTTTAATGCAAATCATTGTCAGCAGCAATAAGAGGAAGATTTTATGATGATCATTATACTCTGTTCAGTTCTCAATTATTATTGTAGGGAGATTGGATAAAAAAAAGTTAAAAAGCCAGATAGACTCCATGTTTTCCATTTCACAGGATGTGTTGGTTTTGGTTCAGAACTTGAGTTTGTAAAGTCAAACTGTACAATTACCAATGTCCTCAACCAAACATGGAGAAGCTGCTTCAAAAGATAAAGTTCCATCATCCCCAGCTTTATATGGGATACTGACAGGACAATATTGTTATTTAACAGACTTCGGCTCGATCTTGAGCCATGTCGACTCAATGGATGAACGATCTTTAGCAAGATCGATCTTGTGCAAGCCTAGATAGTTCCACCAGAGTCTTCTCCACCATTATCTTGATAGTATCAAGTCATCGGGTTGCTGGTCTTCCTCTTTGCCTTGTACCTTCTACTCTTCTGGCTGTGATGTCCTTCTACAGTCATTTCTCTATTCTTAGGATTAAGCTAAAGTAGGCAAGTTGTAGCTTGATGATCCTTGCTTCAAGTGATAGGTCTGGCTTGATTTTTTTCCAACAGTTACTTGTTTTCTTTGCCATCCATGATATTGATAGCATCCTTCCCTAGCACCATATGTCAATGGCATTGATTCTTCTTTTGTCTTGTTTCTTTTTTGTCCAGCTTTCGCATCTGTAATTAGGTCAGAGCAAAAGGACAATTTCTTCTCTACATTCCTTAATAAAAGACATCCATACAAAAAATTGCACTTGGTGCATTTATAATTGTGCAATTTTTTTTTTTTTAAATCTACATTTTAAAAATTATATAATATGCAGTTTTACAAAATGGCTAGGAGAATATCCACATTCTTTGATGTCCTGAATCTACAACATTTTCTTCGAGTTGATATAAAATCATATTGCATTCATTATAACATACTAGAGTAGGAGCTGAGGAAAGCTGGCTAGGTCCAACAAGATTTCTTTTGGAAGGTTTAAAGGAAATGCTGACAAAGCCTATACCTTCCAACGCTGTGAAGTGTTCAGGTAGAATTTTCTTTAAAATCTAGATTTCTCAAAATATTTATATGACCAAGAAACTTTCTAATGGATTTAACTTTTTATTCATGATTATTAGTCTTGATTATTCTAAGATTCTACATCTGCAGTGGTACAGTAAAAGTTTTCATCTGCAAAATTGTTATATTGATCTCCAGTATGTAATTATATGAAAATAATACAATTACATTTTAACAGACCCAGAGCCACCATGAAACTCTAAATGATTCGTGACAGCATGTTTCTAATTTGTCGTTTGTTATGGTACCAATTACTGCAATCAAGTAGTGCCCCCACCTATCCTTTAAAACCTGTCAAATTGATGGGCTATAAAAGTATTAAAAAGATTGCTAATTCCAAACCACTTATTAGGACACTCCAAGGGACACAATGGCTACCACTGTTATGTGGAAATCATTTTTGTATATTTCAAGAGACCACTTACATGACAACTGATGATGATACTTTTTTAAACAACCAGTTTTTATAATAATAATCATAGAATTAACAGATAAGTGTAATTTCTCAATACTGCAATAGAGATGATAGTAACTGTAACTAACGGAAACTGAACTAGAAATCCCAAGCATATCATTCTCCATAGTGAAAGCCCAACTCTTCATAGAATTCATTACCTGATCTTAAAGAATACTTTACTATGCTCATATCCTAAAGGAATAACCTGCCTAGTCGTGTTTCTGTCAGCAGTGCTCTCATGCCTTTAAGAGTCTGACCTATATGCATGTCTAATGCATTGTGATCCCACAGAGGATCAAAATCCTTTCAACAGTTACATATACTGTAGGCCCAAAGGCGGGCTGACCACTCAGTGTTTGTTAATGTTTTTTTCCTGTTCTATTACCTTTCTGCAGATTCCAGCCGGTCTGGGACACACATGATCTCTGCGGACGATGCTGAATACCCTCGAGAGTACCGTACTCTCGGTAACGGGACAAGGCGTTTTTCTAATGTGGGCTTGGTGCACACTTCCGAGCGCCGGCACACAGTGATTGCTGCCCAGAGCCTGGAGGCACTAACCAATCTCCAGAAGTCTGACATGGAAAGAAAGAGAGATGCCTTCATGGATCATCTAAAGAACAAATACCCTCAACATGCCTTGACCATCCGCGGTCAGCAGGAAAGGATTCGAGATCAGGTGAGAACAGGGCCATCAACATTTTTTCCTGATAAATATTGTAACATCTAAAAAGGTAGTATTCTCTCTACCATAGCATACAAATTTACTCACATTTACTTCATTATCACTTCATGCTCTTTGTTGTAGATAGTGTGATACAGCCAATAATACAAGTATAAGATTAGGGCTATAGGGCAACTTTGCCCCACCGAGATTGCAATATCACAATATTACATTGGTACATCACTACTAATGATGTGGTGGTCACATTATAACAAGCAGCTTAAAGGGAATGTTTCTAGGAACACGCTGCTCCCTAGCCTCCCCACTTCCTGTTTCCAGGGGCATGTGCTCCTGATTGATTGTCAGTCAGTACTAGAAGCATTGTCACTCCGCTGGTGCGAACTGTGTGTTCTCCAATTCTGCAGTCAGAGGCAGTTTTGCATCTGCAGCCTTGGAGTAGAGCAGTGGCACTGAAGCTGACCAGATCCAGTGATCCATCCAGTTTCAGGAATGGGCTTACAAGCTCTATTAGGCTACTTTCACACATTCGTCCCGCGCCGTCACGCATAATCCGGTGGCGGGACGGATTGTTGGATCCGGCGCAATCAGTTTTTAATCAGCTTTTCTTCCGGATCCGGGATAAAGATATAATGTAAAAAAAAAATAAACAAAAATAAAAAATCGTGATATTCTCACCTTCCGGCGTCTGCCGCAGCCTTCCTGCTCCTCGCGATGGTCGTGATGCTGCCAGTCCCAGTAATGCATCGTGGCAATGACCTGTGATGATGTAGCGGTCTCGCATCCAGCTCCCATAGGCGTCCATTGTCAGAAAAGCCGGACGGCGCCGATTCCAGCTCCATCAGGTTTTTCGCCGCAACAAAAAAAGTTCCTCTGGACGTTTTCTCCGGCCGCCGGACTGGCAATTTTTGCCAGATCCGGCAAAAAACGGATGAAACGCTGGGACATCAGGCACAATCCGGTACTAATACAATTCTATGAGAAAAAAACAGATCCAGCAGAAAAAAAAAGGATCAGTTTTTTTGAAAATTCGCCGGATTGTGCCTGATGCAAAAAACCTGACGTGTCAAAGTAGCCTAAGGCTAGTTTCACACATCAGGTTTTTTGCATCAGGCACAATCCGGCGAATTTGTAAAAAAACGGATCCTTTTTTTTCCACCAGATTCGTTTTTTTCTCATAGAGTTGTATTAGCACTGGATTGCGCCTAATGTCCCAACGTTTCATCCGTTTTTTGCCGGATCCATCAAAAATTAGATTTCATGCGGACGGAAAAAACATTCAGAGCAACGTTTTTTCTCTCTGGCGGAAAACCGCTCAACGACTGATCCGGCCAAAAATGTATGAAACGCAGGTATAAATAGCCGAATCCGGCATCCGGATCGAGTTTTTAACATAAATCTTGCATTTTCCATTGTGGAATCAATCTCTCTCTCTCCCTCTCTCTCTCTCTCTCCCCCCCCCCCCCCCCTGGAACAGGAAGTCACTGTATTCCCGGGTGAAAAACAAAAAACGGATCCAGCAAAAAAAGAGATCCATCGCTTCAGTTTTTCGCTATTTGTGACAGATCCGTTTTTTAGAAAATTAGCCGGATTGTGCCTGAAACAAAAAACCTGTTGTGTGAAAGTAGCCTTAGAAAGAGCTTGTAAGTGTTGCATTTCTTGTCTAGGAGATTGGCCACCTCTGATAGACTGCAGTGGTTAGTGATAATATAGACAACAAGCGGTAAACTATAAAATGAAGAATACCTCAATACTTGAGAACAAGATTTTTAATAACATCAAAATAATTAGTAAGTTGCTTGTTTTCACAAACATATTGCAATTTAACCCATTTAAAGGGAACCTGTCACGTAAAAAAACACTATTAACCTGCAGATGTGGGGTTAATCTGCAGATTACTAGTGTTCCGAACCTGCTCGTCGCCCGCACTTAGACACCCTTGCTGCCGGGAATAAATTCACTTGATTCCCCCTGGCAGCGTTTGGGTTTCAGTCACGGGGTGGCCCTGGCATTCACTGACAGCAGATGAGCTTTAAAGCCTGCTGTCACTCAATGCCAGGGGTTCGTTTACAGCATTATAGCACTTCCGATATTAGATGTCATGAAAAATGCTTCCCCATGGCTCTCATTTATGTGCATAATGATGTTATCCGAATATTTTCGGCGTAATGTTTTCGAGGCCCTGGGGCTACATGTTTTACGGTGGTAGACAGCTGCAACACATGCGGACATTGCCTAACAAACAGACTGCTGCAACAAGATTGCTCATGTCCATCACTGAACCATTGTTGCAGTGTAAACATAACTGAAAGTTGACACATTTTTTCTACCATCAGTTCTAACCACCAGAATGGATCTTACAGAAGAAGAGTACAGTCATCCAGCTACCACTGATAATATACACACAGGGCCGAAATGCCCATCCGGCAATTCTGACAAATGCCAGAAGGGTCTGTCTGGTCATGGGCCGCCTTGTCTGCTATGTTGTTAACAGAATCAGTGCTCTCAAGACACCCATACTGTTAAGAGTTGTGATGGAGCACAAAGTTGCTGACTCCATCACTTACCCCAGCAGGCCACGGGTATCATTAGAAATATTGATCTTGTAGTAAATCTTCCTTTCCTCCATCCAGGGTAATATTAGGAATATATCCCATCTGGTTCATGGGGATGGGGACAACATGGGCCTGTGTGATTTCAAATGCCAGGGCTGAATTTCAGCCACTGCCTGTACCTGTATACACATGTACTTGTTTACATGTTTTTAACCAATAAAGGCCCATGTAGATGAGCCGATCAGCGTGTTTAATGTTCTTTCCCAATCGGCTCATGTAAATATGCCAGCATTCACCCAAAATATTACCAAGACGCATGTTCACTTTGTTCAATATAGGTAGCAAATTACTCCATGTAACTGGCGGGTATGCGGCCGACAACTTGATGCTGTATAGGGACAGAGCTATCGTATTAACAATCATTTTGTTCCCTATAGAATAGAGCTTGTAAGTGATGTGCTCCTTGCTAAAGAGACCAGCAACCACTGATAGACTGCAGAGGTGGCCTGTAAAGGAGGCAACAAGCAGTGAGCAACAAAATTATAAATCTCTCTGTTCTTTGACAGCAGAGAGGATTTTTAATAACAAGTAAATGTAAATGTTTTTGTTCTTAGCTGCACTTCCCAATTTTAACCATTTAATATAATGAGAGTAAACCTTTACATATGATATAATGTGTATATAATTGCTGATTTGGACCCCAGGACGTTTCCATCTCCATAGCTTGTTGCTGCATCCCAAACAACCAGATTCTGTGCTCACGTTTCTTTTATGAGATGGTTGTTGTGTTGCTATGATTTGTATTTTATTCCAGTAAACTGCATGGGGAACATTTTTCATGGGGCATCTCCTGATGATCAAGAAGCTTCAGGCTGATAAATGACACTTCGGCTTGCTATCCTGCAGGCAATTTCAGATCTCCATTATTTCCACGTACATCTGTATTTCTGTATTGTTAGTCACTTATAGCAAAATCCTGTTCTTGTCCATTTCTTAGCAGAATAGCGTTTTCATGAAATATATTTGGCCCCAATCATCCAACATAATTGTTTCGTGAAAAATATCCATGTAAATCTATTTAGCGTGAGATTTAAATAACTTTGTAATCAAAAATAATGGGTTTAGCTGACAGGAAACAATTAGTGTCCCCTGTTGCAGCGAGAAAAAATACGGTAATAGAATTTTAATTTTCTTTCCTTGCAATGAAATCACCTTTTTAATATGTGTTATTTGTGGTAGCAGTCAATTAATATGTATGTGTACAGCAGAGGGGTGCATGTAGAAATAGATGACCCAGTCCATCCTCATTGCTGTACCTGGACAGGTTGGGCTAATTGTTTTCCATCACTCGTGAATATTTTTCTCTATTGTTATACATATTGTGTATTGTTTAGTAATTACTGTAATTACATTGTCCAGTTTGTGAAATATATGATTTTAAGGTTGTAGTAAATGTTTGTAACCTTAGAGCAGTGGTCCCCAACCTTACTTACCTGGAGACCCACATTCAGCTATGAGGGAGGGTCTTGAGCCACATCTAGACCTCCCTCTCTAAAGTAGTGACACCCTACTCCTGCCCCTTCAAAGTAGCAACACCCGAATCCTCATTACTGGTATAATGAAAGGCAAAGCTTTTCCACAGAAATCATATTGGAGGAAGTATCCTTAAATTTAGGGGTTCCCACCTTGCCCCAATTCGGTATTCTCCTATCAAGCACTACCACCATTTTGTTGCGTCCAGCTCCAAACACATCCTTTGACTGCCAGTATTATCCTGCCTCCAGCTTACCAAGCTTAATTTATTGCTCTACCCCTAAGGCCAGTACATGCACATCCAGATCTGCTCTTCTGTGCAGGCTACTCACAAAAGTCACCATATGGAGCCTACTCTTTATAGCGGTTTGTGAGACATGGTGCTAAGGCACCAAGCTGGCAGTCAGCCATGAGCCACACATCATAGGCCCGCGAGACACAGGTGGCTTCCAAGCCACAAGTTTGGGATCCCTGTCATAGCGTTTGTAATGATTATTTAAGGTGTGTGCCAATAGGTTGTGGTGTCCTATGTGAGAGTGCCATAAAATAGTGAAAGACATGTTGGTTTCACCAGCGTATCTATGTGAGAATGTGTTCTTTTTGTGTCAACAATGAGATACACGCTCCCCCTAACCCATCTGCCGATGATTGACAGCTTATTCCCATTTATAGTAAGGATATGTTCACACGGAGGGTTTTTATGATTTTGGCACAAAAATCTGACTGACTTGTACACTGCTTTAATCCCACCATACATGTACAGGCGGACCCTGTGTCTGCCATGTTAGAACTCCCGTAAAGCCCAGCCTCACACAGGACTTTGTAGGAAATCGGCAATTTCACAATACAGTGCAATACTACAGTATTGCACTGTACTATAATGGCAATCAAGGAATCATAGGTTTAAGTCCTATTGGAAAAGGGCGGAGGTGAACTGAAAATGTAAAAACAGAAAAAATATTTTTCAAGAATGTCAAAAAATACATAAAAATTTAAATAACCCACGTTTTCAACAAATATAATTAGTGTGCTGTAAAAAATAAACATATTAGGTATTGCCGTTGCATAACAGCCTGAACTAATAAAATATATAAAAAAAATTTCTCACACAAAAATGCATTAAAAAGCAATCAAAATGACGTATGTACACCAAAATGGTATTAATAAAAAGTACATCTCAATGTACAAAATTACGCTTTCACAAAGGTCCATTAATAGAAGAATTAAAAAGTTATGTTTCTGAAAATTTTCAACCACTAAAATGTAAAAAGAAAAAAAACGTATGTGATTGGTATTGCCGTACTCAAACTGACCCGAAGAATGATATCGCCAGGTCATTTTTACTACCTAATGAGCGCAGTTAAAACAAAACCCCAAAGCAATGGCGGAATTGCACCTTTATTAACCATTTAACCGTATTTGGAATTTTTTTCCATTATTTGGAAACTACAACTCATTTCAGAAAAGAACAACTGTGGTAATCGAAAAATAAGAAAAAGGACATCAATATTCTTTTTTTATTCAATTATTTGTTGTGTTTTTTTAACAGCTCTATTTCATATAAAAAAAATCAACAAAAAATTGCCTTGTTCAATATATATTCCTATTTAAACACTGAGGCTTTTTTAAAATCACATTTTACGGTAAGTGTTTTTGACATGAATTTTGGTGAGCTGTCTTAAAACCATGCCATTCCATAGCAAATTATAAATTAAAGCATAATCACATATACCGTAAGTGACAGACCGCCGATAGTCAGTACTGTAAACTGTCCTAAAAGAGGGTGACATAAATGGCCTGACAGGTTCCCCTTAATTCATTATCCATTTCACATCTGTGTATTTATATGGGCCTGCAGACGCATGAGCCGTAAACCAGCGTGGGCACAAGAACAAGACAGAGGTAAGAGGAAATAATACCTAAGACTGGCCCAGTGATGGTCTATAACAGAGATGCATGGCATAGCTGTGGCTATATTGTGCCCACATACTGTATGGCAACAATGTAGCGCCAGTTTTGCCTTTTATTGTAGGTGTTAATTTTGTGACTTTTCATTACTAATTAAAAGGGTAGTCCACTACTCAGACAACCATGTCTCAATCAGCATGTTTACAGCTAGTAAAATAATAACACCTATATGAAACTCCATTGCTGGCACTGTTCCAGTAGTGTCGGCGCACACTCTTCCAGGGCTCGTGTCATATTGTTATGTCATGAGATCCATGCTGCCAGTCAGTGCTTGGCTTAATACTCCCTGCCTTCAGACGGGCACCAAAAGTGAGTATAAGTGTATTTTACTCCGGGCAAACATGCTGATTGACACAGAGTTGTCTGAATCGTGGACAACCGGTTTAAAATAAGTGAAATATTAATTACCAAACCTAGTACTGTAAAAGGGAACGTCTACTGTCTAAATGTAAGCACCATACAATGTGCTAATTGGATTTGAACATATGACTTCAGATCTACAATGAACCAATCTTGGCCTTTTTGCCACGTTTATGGTTTAAGAAATGACTCAGGTTATTTTTTCTAGTTTTTTTTTTTTTATTTCTTGGGGTGACATCATAAGAGTAGAGACCACAATAAACTTTTATGGACACTCATTGTCCATTGTTTTCAGATATGAACAGCACTAAATCTGTCCATGGGTTATGCCTCAGGCTTCGTTCATAAGCAACTACGGCAAAACGCTTCGTCTTGTTGTCATTTTCCAAAATCATTGCAAAAATGTTGCAACTTCTACAACGATCGTGTCAAAACAAGCAACCTGACTGCAGCATGTGAACATGTGAACGCAGCCTTATATTGCAGCTAAGTTTCATTGGTGGAAATGGTGCTGAGTGACAAAGCTTTATACAGTACACTTGGACTAATTTAAAGTGGCTTTTCACTTACAGGTTTCTGGCCTTTAATGGACTTCACAGAGTTAAATTAATAAAATCATATAGTACTTACTCTCCTCGGGTCTAACTCTGGCTCTCCGCTGCTGCTATGGTCTCTATTTTCTGGTTGCAGTAGTGACATCTTCACTATAGTGCCCATCACCACTGCAGCCAATCACCGAGCTAAGCAATGTAGACAGTTTGGGCCACTGAGCTCAGTGATGTTGGGGCAGACGTTATGTGCGCTGTAGTTGAGACGCTGCTGCCAGTAAACAGAGATCGGTGCAGCTGCAGAGAACCGTCGCTGTACCCAAGAAGGGTGAGTACAATGTGATTTTATAATTTTAAGCTAGTGCAGCTCATTATAGGCCAAAAACCTATAAATGGAAAAATACTTTAGTAAAACATTTCACCCACAGCTGGAATGAATCGCAAATAACAGGCCAGACAATATCAGCTGATTACTAGGGATTTCAGGTGCCATGTCCATAGCTATCAGCACTGCAATGAGTGATGTTGCTGCTTTAATTTTCCATATAACAACTGGAAATCTGCCTTGTTACCATGGACAACATATTCTCTCGCTTGCAATTATTTTCTTACCACTCTACCCACCCCCACCCCGAAAATGTAAATCCAAACCTAATGATGATATGTATCTGTAACATGGCGGCAGTACAGGAAAATGGAGCTCCTTAGCTTGGTGTGTGGTCTTTATCTGTGGGGGCACTATGCCCTTGGAGACCGCATAATGCCATTGACCTCGGCTGGCTAGGACCTGATGGTATAGAGTTCAATGAGAGAGACCACCACACAACAATAAACTGTCATTTACTACACATTAACTTATGGCGCAGTATATACAGTAGACAAACAGGTACAAAACTTCATGGATGTTTTCTCTTAGAACATATGACATCTTCATACACATTCCCATACCTCCCTGAGGCCGCTCCGCTCTCTGTCCGTCAGCCTCTCTCTCTAGCTTCACAATCATCCAGCACAGCACTTCGGGAGTTTCCTTCGACCACAACAAATGCACCACTAACCGGTAAGCAAGAGTCGTATTTTTCAACCTGCAGTTCCGTGTCATTTTCCCCTTAGGGGAGCTACTTATGCCACTATGGTCATTGCTTA
Source organism: Ranitomeya variabilis (assembly GCF_051348905.1). Classification (NCBI taxonomy): domain Eukaryota; kingdom Metazoa; phylum Chordata; class Amphibia; order Anura; family Dendrobatidae; genus Ranitomeya; species Ranitomeya variabilis. The sequence goes on along the minus strand of NC_135235.1, from coordinate 525,549,904 downwards.
GCTTCTCTACTTGCTGACGTCTTGGAACTACCACACAGGGAACTCTGTCTTTGTCCCACTTTCCTTCTCAGTGCTGCTCCGTCACTTGACTATCCTATAACTCTGTACCATTCTGCTAGGCTTCCTGCCCCTTGCCTCGTATCCCGAGAATCAATCACTCCTTCTATCACGCTTCCTTGCCTCCACTCTGATCATGCTATCCATTGCTTTGGTCTCCACTCTCTTCAGAGACACCCATTTCATGCAGCTTTGCTGATTAATCAGATCAGAGGTCTGCTCTAGTTGTAAACTAAGCCTTATCTGCTTTTCTGACAGGAACCTCCACATTGTGCCCACGCTAAGGTCCTCCCCCTGAGCTAGACCCTGCTATTAACACCTGTAGCCTACCTAGTACTGAGCAGAACACAACCTATCACTATCAATACAAATTATTAATCAATCAAACAAACATCATAACGCATTGCAACAACATACATGTCTTCAAGGGGGAATGTGGGCAACACCTCTACCTTCTTACATATCAAAGGCTAGGTATACACTGTGCCCATTATCAGTCACATTTGTTCAGGAGGCATCTACCCAACATTGGCCCAAGTCAGGATGGATGCCTAGGCATCTGTTCACCATAATGACCAATTGTAAAAAAAAAGGAATGTACACAGTATGGTATACGCTTTGTTACTGTGTCACTCTGTATAGGAAAGTGCTTTCTTATATAAAGTAAAACAATCTGTATGCAGAAACACACCACCTAGTGAAACGTTCCTCACATGTACTCTAGACTAAGTGCACAAACCCAATTTGTTTCATAAGCATACCTCCCAACTTTTGAAGATGGGAAAAAGGGACAAAGTTTGCGGCGCGCGAAGTGCGTCGCGGCAAATTTTAGGCCACGCCTCTGATCACACCCATTCATAACTAGCCACACCCATATCCACGTCCCAACCACACCCATTTAGCACTGCTGATCACACTGTTTCATAAAGAATAATTATAAACAAAAAAATATGGCCACACAGCGCTCCATACTGTATAATGGCCACACATGATGCTCCATACTGTATAATGACTGCACATGATGCTCCATACTGTATAATGACTGCACATGATGCTCCATACTGTATAATGGCCCCACACGATGCTCCATACTGTATAATGGCCACACATGATGCTCCATACTGTATAATGGCAACACATGATGCTCCATACTGTATAATGGCCACACAGTGCTCCATACTGTATAATGGCCCCACATAATGCTCCATACTGTATAATGGCCCCACATGATGCTCCATGCTGTATAATGGCCACACAGTGCTCCATACTGTATAATGGCCACACATGATGCTCCATACTGTATAATGGCCCCACATGATGCTCCATACTGTATAATGGCCCCACATGATGCTCCATACTGTGTAATGGCCCCACATGATGCTCCATACTGTATAATGGCCACACAGTGCTCCGTACTGTATAATGGCCCCACATGATGCTCCATACTGTATAATGGCCCCACATGATGCTCCATACTGTATAATGGCCCCACATGATGCTCCATACTGTACAATGGCCCCACATGATGCTCCATACTGTACAATGGCCCCACATGATGCTCCATACTGTATATTGGCTGCATATGATGCTCCATACTGTATAATGGCCGCACATGATGCTCAATACTGTATAATGCCCCACATGATGCTCCATACTGTATAATGGCCACACAGTGCTCCATACTGTATAATGGCCCCACATGATGCTCCATACTGTATAATGGCCCAACATGATGCTCCATACTGTATAATGGCCACACAGTGCTCCATACTGTATAATGGCCCCACATGATGCTCCATACTGTATAATGGCCACACAGTGCTCCATACTGTATAATGGCCCCACATGATGCTCCATACTGTATAATGGCCCAACATGATGCTCCATACTGTATAATGGCCATACAGTGCTCCATACTGTATAATGGCCACACATGATGCTCAATACTGTATATTGGCTGCACATGATGCTCCATACTGTATAATGGCCCCACATGATGCTCCATACTGTATAATGGCCACACAGTGCTCCGTACTGTATAATGGCCCCACATGATGCTCCATACTGTATAATGGCCCCACATGATGCTCCATACTGTATAATGGCCCCACATGATGCTCCATACTGTATAATGGCCATACAGTGCTCCATACTGTATAATGGCCACACATGATGCTCCATACTGTACAATGGCCCCACATGATGCTCCATACTGTACAATGGCCCCACATGATGCTCCATACTGTATATTGGCTGCATATGATGCTCCATACTGTATAATGGCCGCACATGATGCTCAATACTGTATAATGGCCCCACATGATGCTCCATACTGTATAATGGCCACACAGTGCTCCATACTGTATAATGGCCCCACATGATGCTCCATACTGTATAATGGCCCAACATGATGCTCCATACTGTATAATGGCCACACAGTGCTCCATACTGTATAATGGCCCCACATGATGCTCCATACTGTATAATGCCCCACATGATGCTCAATACTGTATAATGGCCCCACATGATGCTCCATACTGTATAATGGCCACACATGATGCTCCACACTGTATAATGACCACACATGATGCTCCATACTGTATATTAGCCACACATGATACTTCGTACCGTATAATGGCCACACATAGCTACTCCTACACACGCGGCTGCACTCCGTACACACACGCTCCGCTCCATACACCTCGTACACATTCAGCTCCGCTCCATACACCTCGTACACATTCAGCTCCGATCCGTACACCTCATACACATTCAGCTCCGCTCCGTACACCTCATACACATTCAGCTCCGCTCCGTACACCTCGTACACATTTAGCTCTGCTCCGTACACCTCGTACACATTCATCTCCGCTCCGTACACCTCGTACACAGACATGCTCCGCTCCGTACATCTCGTACACACACACGCTCCGCTCTGTACACCTCGTACACACACACGCTCCGCTACATCCACACTGTACACCTCCTGACCCCACACATGGCAGCTTACCTCATCCAGCAGGCACCATGGCAAGTTGGCAACCAGCTCAGAGCCGAATCCTGCAATCCACGAGGTCCCGATCATGTGACCCCTGACTCCTCCCCACTGTGACCTCATCACAGGTCCTGTGGCCACGAAGCAGCCAATATGTGGTGTGCTGTGCTCAGGCACATAATGCTCCATACTGTGTAATGGCCCCACATGATGCTCCATACTGTATAATGGCCACACAGTGCTCCATACTGTATAATGGCTCCACATGATGCTCCATACTGTATAATGGCCCCACATGATGCTCCATACTGTATAATAGCCATACAGTGCTCCATACTGTATAATGGCCACAAATGATGCTTAATACTGTATAATGGCTCCACATGATGCTCCATACTGTATAATGGCCACACATGATGCTCCATACTGTATAATGGCCACACATGATGCTCCATACTGTATTTTGGCCCCACATGATGCTCCATACTGTACAATGGCCCCACATGATGCTCCATACTGTACAATGGCCCCACATGATGCTCCATACTGTATATTGGCTGCCCATGATGCTCAATACTGTATAATGGCCCCACATGATGCTCCATACTGTATAATGGCCACACAGTGCTCCATACTGTATAATGGCCCCACATGATGCTCCATACTGTATAATGGCCCCACATGATGCTCCATACTGTATAATGGCCCCACATGATGCTCCATACTGTATAATGGCCATACAGTGCTCCATACTGTATAATGGCCACACATGATGCTCAATACTGTATAATGGCCCCACATGATGCTCCATACTGTATAATGGCCCCACATGATGCTCCATACTGTATAATGGCCACACAGTGCTCCATACTGTATAATGGCCCCACATGATGCTCCATGCTGTATAATGGCCCCACATGATGCTCCATACTGTATAATGGCCCCACATGATGCTCCATACTGTATAATGGCCATTGTTATGGTTTCCAATGGCAAGGAAACATCAGAAGCATAGAATAAACGGACAAGCTCTCGGGTGATGGAAACTAGAGCTGACCGCGATGCTAAACCTACACACCACACTAGAAGTAGCCAGGGGGCATTCCTGCGTTGTCTCTAGATGCCGCGCGCCAGCCGGAGAACTAACTACCCCTGGTAGAAGAAAACACAGTACTGGCTTGCCTCCAGAGAATGTCCCCACAGGAGATAGCAGCCCCCCACATATAATAACGGTGAGAGCAGATGAAAAGACACACGTAGTATGAAAGCAGATTTAGCACAGAGAGGCCCGCTAACTAAATAGCAGAAAGATACAACAGAGGACTTCGCGGTCAGCTGCAAAACCCTTCAAAACACCATCCTGAAATTACCTTAACTCATGTGACAACTCATGCCACTGGAGTGGTAATTTCAGCCCAACAAGAGCTTCCAGCTGCAGAGATTCACATAAGTGCAAAACTGGACAAAACATACAAAAATAGACTTAAGGACTAAAGTGTCCAACTTAGCTGAGCAGAAAACTGGGAGCAGGAACATGCAACAGAATCACTCTGGATACATTGATGGCCAGCATTAGAATGACTGAGGAGCAAGGTTAAATAGGATACTCCCACATCCTGATAGGAACAGGTGAACTGAGAAGGCAAAGCTTGCAGGACACCAGTACCACAAGAGACCACCAGGGGAGCCCACGAACCGAATCACAACAGTACCCCCCCCTTAAGGAGGGGGCACCGAACCCTCACAAGAACCACCAGGGCGATCTGGATGAGCCCTATGAAAGGCACGGACCAAATCAGAAGCATGAACATCAGAAGCTGTAACCCAAGAATTATCCTCTTGACCGTAGCCCTTCCATTTCACCAGATATTGAAGTCTCCGTCTGGAAACACGGGAGTCCAAGATTTTCTCCACCACGTACTCCAATTCACCCTCAACCAGCACAGGAGCAGGAGGCTCAACAGAAGGCACAAGTGGTACCTCATACCTCCGCAATAATGACCGATGGAAGACATTATGGATAGCAAAGGATGCTGGGAGGTCCAAACGAAAAGACACAGGGTTAAGAATTTCCAAAATCTTATAAGGACCGATGAACCGAGGCTTAAACTTAGGAGAAGAGACCCTCATAGGGACAAAACGGGAGGACAACCACACCAAGTCCCCAACACGAAGACGAGGACCAACACGACGATGGCGATTAGCAAAACGTTGAGTCCTCTCCTGGGACAACTCCAAATTGTCCACCACCTGCCCCCAAATACGATGCAACCTATCCACCATGGTATCCACTCCAGGACAATCCGAAGACTCCACCTGACCAGATGAAAAACGAGGATGGAACCCTGAATTGCAAAAGAAAGGGGAGACCAAAGTGGCAGAACTGGCCCGATTATTAAGGGCAAACTCAGCCAACGGCAAAAAGGAGACCCAGTCATCCTGATCAGCAGACACGAAACACCTCAAATAAGTCTCCAAGGTCTGATTAGTACGTTCCGTCTGGCCATTTGTCTGGGGATGAAATGCAGACGAAAAAGACAAATCAATGCCTATCCTGGCACAAAACGCCCGCCAAAATCTGGACACAAACTGGGATCCCCTGTCGGAAACGATATTCTCCGGAATACCATGCAGCCGAACCACATTCTGAAAAAACAGGGGCACCAACTCAGATGAGGAAGGCAGCTTGGGCAAGGGCACCAAATGAACCATCTTAGAAAAGCGGTCACACACCACCCAAATGACGGACATCTTCTGAGAAACAGGGAGATCAGAAATAAAATCCATAGAGATGTGTGTCCAAGGCCTCTTAGGAACAGGCAAGGGCAACAACAACCCACTAGCCCGAGAACAACAAGGCTTGGCCCGAGCACAAACATCGCAAGACTGCACAAAAGTACGCACGTCCCGAGACAGGGAAGGCCACCAGAAGGACCTAGCCACCAAATCTCTGGTACCAAAAATTCCCGGATGACCTGCCAACGCAGAAGAATGAACCTCCGAGATGACTCTATTGGTCCACTCATCCAGCACAAACAATCTACCAGGCGGACAACGATCAGGCCGATCCGCCTGAAACTCTTGTAAAGCACGTCGCAGGTCTGGGAAGACAGCAGACAATATCACCCCATCCTTAAGTATACCCGTAGGTTTAGAATCACCAGGGGAATCAGGTTCAAAACTCCTAGAAAGGGCATCCGCCTTCACATTCTTAGTACCTGGCAGATACGAAACCACAAAATTAAACCGGGAGAAAAACAACGACCAGCGCGCCTGTCTAGGATTCAGACGTCTGGCCGACTCAAGATAAATCAAATTTTTGTGATCAGTCAAGACCACCACCTGATGTTTAGCACCCTCAAGCCAATGACGCCACTCCTCGAATGCCCACTTCATCGCCAAAAGCTCCCGATTACCGACGTCATAATTTCGCTCGGCGGGCGAAAATTTTCGAGAAAAGAACGCACAAGGTCTCATCACTGAACAATCTGAACTTTTCTGCGACAAAACCGCCCCCGCTCCGATCTCGGAAGCATCAACTTCCACCTGAAAAGGAAGAGAAACATCAGGCTGGCACAACACCGGAGCAGAAGAAAAACGGCGATTAAGCTCCCGAAAGGCCTCCACAGCAGCAGGAGACCAATCTGCAACATCAGCACCCTTTTTAGTCAAATCAGTCAAAGGCCTGACAACGCTAGAAAAACCAGTTATGAATCGACGATAAAAGTTAGCAAAGCCCAAAAATTTCTGAAGGCCCTTAAGAGAAGTCGGTTGCGTCCAGTCACAAATAGCCCGAACCTTCACAGGATCCATCTCAATAGAAGAGGGGGAAAAAATGTACCCCAAAAAAGAAATCTTCTGAACCCCAAAAACACACTTTGAACCTTTAACAAACAGAGAATTGGTCCGCAAAACCTGAAAAACCCTCCTAACTTGTTGAACATGAGATTCCCAGTCATCCGAAAAAATCAAGATATCGTCCAAATCCACAATCATAAATTTATCCAGATATTCACGGAAAATATTGTGCATAAAAGACTGAAAGACCGAAGGGGCATTTGACAGACCAAAAGGCATCACCAAATACTCAAAATGGCCCTCGGGCGTATTAAATGCGGTTTTCCACTCATCCCCCTGCTTAATTCGCACCAAATTATACGCACCGCGAAGATCAATCTTAGAGAACCACTTCGCCCCCTCAATGCGAGCAAATAAATCTGTCAGCAATGGCAAAGGATACTGATACTTGACTGTGATCTTATTCAAGAGTCTATAATCAATACAAGGTCTCAAAGAACCATCGCTTTTAGCTACGAAAAAGAACCCCGCTCCAAGAGGAGACGAAGAAGGACGAATATGTCCCTTTTCCAAGGACTCCCTAATATACTCTCGCATGGCAGCATGTTCAGGTACAGACAGATTGAATAGACGACCCTTAGGAAATTTACTGCCAGGGATCAAATCTATGGCGCAATCGCAATCTCTGTGAGGAGGAAGAGAATTAAGAGTAGATTCCTCAAAAACCTCACGATAATCAGACAAAAACTCAGGAATTTCAGAGGGAATAGATGAAGCAATGGAGACCAAATATGTGTCCCCATGATTTCCCTGACATCCCCAGCTTAGTACAGACATTGTTTTCCAGTCAAGGACTGGGTTATGAGTTTGCAACCATGGCAATCCCAGCACCAACACATCATGTAGATTATACAGTACAAGGAAGCGAATCACCTCTTGATGGTCTGGAGTCATACGCATAGTCACTTGTGTCCAGTATTGTGGTTTATTACTAGCCAATGGTGTAGAATCAATACCCTTTAAAGGTATAGGAACTTCCAGAGGCTCTAGATCAAACCCACAGCGCCTGGCAAAGGACCAATCCATAAGACTCAAAGCGGCGCCAGAATCCACATACGCATCCGCAACAATAGATGATAACGAACAAATTAGAGTTACAGACAAAATAAACTTGGACTGCAAAGTGCCAATAGCAGAGGATTTATCAACTTTCTTTGTTCGTTTAGAGCATGCTGATATAACATGAGTAGAATTTCCACAATAGAAGCACAAATGATTTTTGCGCCTATAAATCTGTCGTTCGCTTCTGGACAAAAAGCTATCACATTGCATACTCTGTGGTGCCTCTTCAGAAGACACCGCCAACTGGTGCACAGGTTTGCGTTCCCGTAAACGCCGATCAATCTGAATTGCCATTGTCATGGACTCATTCAGACTAGTAGGCGCAGGAAACCCCACCATGACGTCTTTTACAGCATCAGAGAGACCTTCTCTGAAAATTGCCGCCAGAGCGCACTCATTCCACTGAGTAAGCACAGACCATTTTCGAAATTTTTGGCAATATATTTCGGCTTCATCTTGCCCCTGAGAGAGGGCTATTAGGGCTTTCTCAGCCTGAATCTCCAAATTTGGTTCCTCATAAAGCAACCCCAAAGCCAGAAAAAACGCATCCACATTGAGCAACGCAGGATCCCCTGGTGCCAATGAAAATGCCCAATTTTGGGGGTCACCCCGCAGTAAAGAAATAACAATTTTTACTTGCTGGGCAGGATCTCCAGCAGAATGAGATCTCAGCGAAAGAAACAATTTACAATTGTATTTAAAATTTAGAAAACAAGATCGATCTCCAGAAAAAAACTCCGGTATAGGAATTTTAGGTTCAGACCGAGGAGCATGTAACAAAAAATCTTGTATATTCTGAACTTTAGAGGCAAGATTATTCAAATTGGTAGCCAGACTCTGGGGATCCATATTTCAACAGATAAAGTCTGGGCCATTCAGGGGTTAAGAGGAGAGGAAAACAGGAGACTGCAATTAGAGCTAGAGTGCAACTTCAGAGGAAGGGAAAAAAAAAAAAAAAAAAGGTTTCACACAGTTCCTTTTCTCTCCTGCTTCAGCCTATAGATTAAACATTTGGGCTGGCCATACTGTTATGGTTTCCAATGGCAAGGAAACATCAGAAGCATAGAATAAACGGACAAGCTCTCGGGTGATGGAAACTAGAGCTGACCGTGATGCTAAACCTACACACCACACTAGAAGTAGCCAGGGGGCATTCCTGCGTTGTCTCTAGATGCCGCGCGCCAGCCGGAGAACTAACTACCCCTGGTAGAAGAAAACACAGTACTGGCTTGCCTCCAGAGAATGTCCCCACAGGAGATAGCAGCCCCCCACATATAATAACGGTGAGAGCAGATGAAAAGACACACGTAGTATGAAAGCAGATTTAGCACAGAGAGGCCCGCTAACTAAATAGCAGAAAGATACAACAGAGGACTTCACGGTCAGCTGCACAACCCTTCAAAACACCATCCTGAAATTACCTTAACTCATGTGACAACTCATGCCACTGGAGTGGTAATTTCAGCCCAACAAGAGCTTCCAGGTGCAGAGATTCACATAAGTGCAAAACTGGACAAAACATACAAAAATAGACTTAAGGACTAAAGTGTCCAACTTAGCTGAGCAGAAAACTGGGAGCAGGAACATGCAACAGAATCACTCTGGATACATTGATGGCCAGCATTAGAATGACTGAGGAGCAAGGTTAAATAGGATACTCCCACATCCTGATAGGAACAGGTGAACTGAGAAGGCAAAGCTTGCAGGACACCAGTACCACAAGAGACCACCGGGGGAGCCCACGAACCGAATCACAACAGGCCATACAGTGCTCCATACTGTATAATGGCCACACATGATGCTCAATACTGTATAATGGCCCCACATGATGCTCAATACTGTATAATGGCCACACATGATGCTCCATACTGTATAATGGCCATACAGTGCTCCATACTGTATAATGGCCACACATGATGCTCAATACTGTATAATGGCCCCACATGATGCTCAATACTGTATAATGGCCACACATGATGCTCCATACTGTATAATGACCACACATGATGCTCCATACTGTATATTGGCCGCACATGATACTTCGTACCGTATAATGGCCACACATAGCTACTCCTACACACACGTCTGCACTCCGTACACACACGCTCTCTCCATACACCTCGTACACATTCAGCTCCGCTCCGTACACCTCGTACACATTCAGCTCCGCTCCGTACACCTCATACACATTCAGCTCCGCTCCGTACGCCTCGTACTCATTCAGCTCCGCTCCGTACACCTCGTACACATTCAGCTCCGCTCCGTACACCTCATACACATTCAGCTCCGCTCCGTACGCCTCGTACTCATTCAGCTCCGCTCCGTACACCTCGTACACATTCAGCTCCGCTCCGTACACCTCGTACACATTCAGCTCCACTCCGTACACCTCGTACACATTCAGCTCCGCTCCGTACACCTCGTACGCATTCAGCTCTGCTCCGTACACACACACGTTCCGCTCCGTACATCTCGTACACACACGCGCTCCGCTCTGTACACCTCGTACACACACGCTCCACTCCGTACTCCTCGTACACACACACGCTCCGCTACATCCACACTGTACACCTCCTGACCCCACACATGGCAGCTTACCTCATCCAGCAGGCACCATGGCAAGTTGGCAACCAGCTCAGAGCCGAATCCTGCAATCCACGAGGTCCCGATCATGTGACCCCCTGACTCCTCCCCCTGTGACCTCATCACAGATCCTGTGGCCATGAAGCAGCCAATATGTGGCGTGCTGTGCTCAGGCAGTTCTGCGGGTGCAGGGAAGAGGCTGACCGCAGTGACTGCCTGATATTGCAACACACCTCCCAACCACTGCGGGACAACTAATGTCCCGCCCGGGCTCGCAGGGTTGACTGTCAAAATCAGGACAGTCCCACTGTATCCGGGACGGTTGGGAGGTATGTCATAAGTCAAATGGGAAGGCTGTGTTAAGGGGTCGAGATTTACTTTTTGGAGTGCTACATACAATAGGTGGCGCTGAAGTTTACGTTCTCTGCCTGACTGAAGAGGCTATTAGCATATTTAATTTCCTGGACAAGCGCTGCATGGCCTATAAGTCTCGTCACGCCAGGTTGGTACTTTCCACATAGAGAATTGTTCCCCCTCATACCACCTAGCCTAACACACATTAAAATGGGGCTTGGTGCACTTTTCTGAAAACAGTTTATGCACATCTGCTGATCCGCAGCCAAAGTGAAGTCATTACCATTTATAATATCTGAGTTTTCTGATTGCTGGGGGACAATATCCATCACCTGCATCCCTGCTGGGAACTTTGGCGGAAAATCATTTGGACAGATGGTAAACTTTAAGCTAGATTATATCAATGCACACACCTGAGGGGATCTGCTTACTGTTCATTGCTCAGCTGCAAGGAGACAATGGCAGATCACAAAAATGCAAAATGTTATATAAATCATGGTAAGAAAGTTTTCCATCACTTTTAAATATTCTCATAATATAAATAAATTAGAAATATTTATGTAATGTTGTAAAAAAAAATCAGTGTGCATAACCTTACTGTCATGATCAGAGCAACGTCAAGCACTCGATGTAGCTATATGTTCTTCTCATATTCCAAGAGAGACAGATGCTCCATCTAACGGTAATGATTTAGCAAAATGGGACTTATCACAGGGACTATTTACCCTGTAATGGCAGCACTATCTAGAGGATTGGGCGTTATATTTGACAAATTAAATATCTTGCAATCAGTTGTCTTTGTTGCCAAGTATGTGCCATAGTGAAGGTTGCATTGGGTACAGTGACATCTTTGCTTTGATAAATTAATTCCCGCTCCACTTCTACAGCCAGGAGACAGAGTGTGGTGCAGAAGGATTTCTGGCTTTTGAAGTGGTGAATAAAAGATTGGGGTGGTTCTGTCACACAGTTTGAAGAGTGTCTCAAGTGGTAGATGCATCTAAACTGAAATCTTTCTGAAATGGCTGCTCAGATCTCTTCTCGTCATAGACAGGTCTGACATGGCAGAGAAAGGATGGGTGCAGCTTTGAATAAGAATGCCCTGAATTCAGCTGTGTGATTTCACTGCCTGTCAGATATTCCGGAGATGATTAACCCATTCACTTTCCGCACTGATCTGTCACTCACTTGGAGTTATGCTGGTCGTAGACACATAGATGTTACCGTGTTACAGTATGTTGTTCATGTAGGAAAAAAGCTTCTAAAGTATTTATGTGAATTTGTGCATTTAATATTTTAATACATTAGTCCTAACATTAGTGAAATAAGGCATATATCTGATAGGCAGCGAAATCACATATACTGTATATAATTGGAGGAACTCTATTACTACACTCCTCAACATTAAAATTGAAACACCAAGAAAGAAAAGACATTGAGTTATGGAAATCACAGGATGCATAGACATGTTAATGATATGCAAATGAGGAAACAATGGAAATAAAATGTTCAGAAAATCTCAGTTTATTGTCTAGACTGTATGAGGGTCACGTGCAGAAATACTTGCATTTACACGCCTTGGCTGCTATCTATGAGGTTATTATTGGTTGTCTGGCAAATGTTCTGCCACGCTGAATGCACTTGGGTATTCAAGTCATCAAGATCTGCTGCTGGCAGCTCCCTGTGTAGTACTTGACCAATGACGTCCCAAAACTGCTCGATGGGAGACAAATCCAGAGATGCTGCAGGCCATGATAGCATGTTTAGGCCGCACAGGCTGCTCACAGTACCATGAGTAACATGTAGCCTGGGGTTGTCTTGTCAAAAACCTTGGTCATGTGACACTTCCATGTCCCCTCATGAAGGCTTTTTCAGGACATTGTCCACATGGTCTCCAGACCAATCTCTGGGTAGCATTACTTTCAAGATAAATCGGGACTCATCACTGAAGAGGATAGACCTCCATTCCAGCCTCCATTACCTTTTTGTTCTTTACCAGGATAGTGTTTGAGAACAGCGACGTGATGACAATAGAACACCTGTACTAGACATCTGTCTCATAGCCCAATGCCATGCAAATGCCTTCTTATGGTTTATGTACACACTGTTTGATGCCTTACACTTGGTATGTGACACCTAATTTCACAATACAGTATGGATTACAGTGTGCCATTCTTCAAATTTGTCAAGACGACATGGGCCGTAAAGAGGTCTCCATGAGGGAACGTTACACAAGTCCTATTCCTGGGATTATGGTATTATAGTGGCATAATATATGGTAGCTGGATGCCTCTAGTCTTCATTCCAGGTACACTAACATCTTCGCATTACATTGATTGAGTCATGGAACAATGATGTGGCCATTTCCTTGAAGGGTTCCAGGAACTGTTTTGGCAAAGCCAGGCCAAATGTTGCTTGTGCTACTGTGAGCAGCCTTTGTGGCTTAACCCTGCTACTATTGCCTACAGTGTCTTCAGTCTTGTCTCCTATTGAGCATGTCTGGGATGTCATTGGTCTGCCATTGTCACGGAAGCAGCCAGCTGCGGCTTTTGATGATTGGTGTGTACTCAAGTGCATTCAAAGTGGCAGGACATTATTCAGACAACTATTGATAATAACTTCACTGATAGCAGCCAAGGCACGTAAGTACACATATACACTGCTCAAAAAAATAAAGGGAACACTAAAATACCTCATTCAAGATATCACTGAATGAAATATTCCTGTTGCAAATCTTTATTCATTACATAGTGGAATGGTCTCTGGTCATTACCTTCAGAAATACTCCTTTATAGGGCTTGTCTTGCTAGTTGCACATAATTTCTACCTGTTGTCTGTTCCATTTGCACAACAGCAGGAGAAATTGATTAACAATTGTTTCATAACTGGACAGGTCGATTTAACAGAAGTGTGATTGACTTGGAGTCACATTGTGTTCTTTTAGGGTATGTGTCCACAGGTCGGATTACATCCGGAATAGCTGCGGATCGAACGCTGCGTACAAGCGTAGCATTCAACCCACAGCATCCAGATGTTACAGCATAGTGGAAGGGATTTTATTAAATCCCATCTCCACTATGCGTGCGAACCCGCATTCGGCGGCCCTGCGTTTATGGACATGCGGTGCGCCTTTTTAGACTGCAGCATGTCTGTTTACCTTGCGGCGATGCTCCATCGCCGCAAAGTAAATAACAGGGTCCTATGTATATGTTGCAGCAATGCCGAATGTGTGCAATGAACACATCCGGAATCACCGAGCGTACAGAAGGGGGGGAGCTTTGGGCGGAGCGAGTTTTCCACTCCGTCCAAAGCGCCGGCAATCCGGACAGTGGACACGCACCCTAAGGGTATGTGCACACGATCAGGAATGGCTCAGGATTTAACGCAGGTGAAATCTGCACCAAATCTGCATCTGAGGTCACTGGCAGGTCACCTGCGTTTTTCATTGCATGCATTTTTTTGTCACTTGAAGTAAAGCTAATTGAAAGTTGGCTTATGGGAAGGAAAAAAAAAGTGATTTCCTGTTTGCAGATATATTGGGGGTATGTTCCTATGGTCAGTAAATGCTGCGGGTTGGACGCTACGTACAACTGCAGAATCCAACCTGCAGTGTCCAGCTGTTACAGCATAGTGGATGGGATTTCAAGAAATCCCATGCCCGCTATGTGTGCACCAATGCCACGGCTCACCCGCAGAGCGGACATGTGGCGCGTCTTTCTAGACCGCAGCATGTCAATTAATGTAACGGAGACGTTCAGTCTCCGCTGCGTAAATTACCCATACACTTCCTAGTCACATGCGTATTAAGTGCGGGAACACAGCTTACTATGCATGTGTACTAATTTAAATAATGGTAAATCTTGTGACACAGCCGCAAGTACATGACACAGGAAGTGGAGGAATGTACAGAGAGAGGTTCTCTCCTTTTTAATAAATAAATAATAATTTTTAAAAAATAGTATGGGGTCCCCCTATATATGTTAATCAGCCAGAGTAAAGCAGACTACTGGGATTGGTATTTCAGGCTGGTAAGGATCCAGTATCCATTAACCTTACCAGCCTGATATTACCAGGCAGCAGGAGTCTGCTTACCTTGGATGGTTAGCAAAAATAGTGGGATCCCCTCCAAAAAACAATAGAGTGGGGGTCCCCCTATTTTTGTTAACCAGCTAAGGAAAAAGCAGACAGCTGTGGCTTGGTATTCTCAAGCTGGCGAGACCCTCACCAGCCTAAAAATAGCAGCCCGAAGCCGCCCCACAATTGGCACATCCAAAGATGCTCCAATTGTGGCACTTTACCTGGCTCTTCCCACTCGCCGCCCTGTAGAGGTGGCAAGTGGGGTTAATATTTATGGGGTTAATGTCACCTTTATACTGTTAGGTGACATCAAGCCCACGGCTTAGTAATGGAGAGGCGTCTGTAAGACATCTATCCATTACTAATCCTATAGTTGTATGGTAAATAAAGACACAGCCAGAATAAAGTCCTTTAATTGAAATAATGACACAGACTCCTTTAATAATCTTAATTAAACCATACTTACTGCACCGCCTATTCCACCGAAGCCCTCGTTCTCCTGTAAGAGAATTAAAATAAAAAAGCAACAATATCTTTACCTGTCTGCCGAGAAGATATACATACAGTCCCATGACGAGTCCAGCTCTGCTACATCTGGATGCCCTTGGCTGAATGGTGGCATGGCATTATGTGGCATTACGCCACCATTCAGCCTGACATCCGGACACAGCGGAGCTTGAAGATGATTACTGGAGATAACTTGTCCCCGGCAGTCACGTGCACTGCAGTTCTCTCGATCAGCTGATTGTGAGAACTTGGCTAGTGACCGGAGATAACCCCGTCCCCAGCGGTCACGTGCACGGCTGTTCTCGCGATCAGCTCAGCTCATTGCGAGATCTGCAGTGTATGTAAACTTCCGGCTGTGTCACAAGGTACACCTTTATTTAAATAAGTACATATGCATAGTAAGCTGCGTTCCCGCACTTAATACACATATGACTAGAAAAAGAATGCGGCTTTACCGCAGCTAATGATAGTGAATGGGTAATTTACACAGTGGAGACGTGCTGCGATCTGTAAAGACCCGCCACATGTGAATCTCTGCAGGGAAGCTGGAGGTGTCCATGCACGCATAGTGGGCACTATGCTTTAACATCTGGCCGCTGCGGATGTATGCAGCATCCAACCCGCAGCATTTACTCACCGTTGGAACATACCCTAAGTGTTCCCTTTATTTTTTGAGCTGTGTATATTATATACTAGATTGTGGCCCGATTCTAATGCATCGGGTATTCTATAATATGCATGTCCCCGTAGTATATGGACAATGATGATTCCAGAATTCGCGGCAGACTGTGCCCGTCGCTGATTGGTCGAGGCAACCTTTATGACATCATCGTCGCCATGCTGTGCCTGTCGCTGATTGGTCGAGGCCTGGCGGCCTCGACCAATCAGAGACGCGGGATTTCCAGGACAGACAGACAGACAGAAAAACCCTTAGACAATTATATATATAGATGAGATTTCCTCATAATCTGAAGTAAAATTCTTAATCTTGTACTTAACAGTGATCGGAATTATTATCTGTAGTTACTTTCCCAATAATAATTAACATCTCAGACAGTGGTATTGCTTTAAGGGGTGTAGAGGTAATAGTTATCAGGGTCCTGGTAGCTATTTTGCCCACTCAGCCCCCTAAGAAGGTACCAGCACAATGAAATGCTCAAAGTAGGTATTCGGGCAGTTATTATCTAAAATAACCACACCCTGTCAACCATCGAATATTTATTAAACGTTTAATTCGGCATATGTCAAGGATCAGAAAAAAAGGATCAGACATGTTGAATTTCAACATGCCCAATCCTTTAACTAATCACAGAGAAAATCGAGTCTAAATAGCCAATAAAATTGTATCAAAATAGCACCAATAAATGACAAATTAACCAACAAAAAAAAATAGTATAATATATGGGTTTTTTAGAATCAATAGGTGATTAAATCCACAGGTGGGAAACATGAAAAAAGCAGGATTTTGAACGCGAAACGCGCGTCGGGGTACGTGGCCGAGGTTAAGATAGGACTAATCATCACTATGGGTAACTATCATGGTCTTTCCTAAATATGTCTTTACACTGATGTTGGGGGCAGCAGTGGGGATCGTTGTACCATATGTTACGGCGGTCAGTTTGACCACATTTAGCTATACGTATATGATATGCTGCAGTCCATGGTGACACATTATATGCCTTGCAGCTGCACCTCACATATGTATATGTCCTGACCTTTCTTCGGACTAATTTTTTCACACCTGTGGATTTAATCACATACTGATTCTTAAAAACCCATGTATTGTACCATTATATTTTTTGTTGGTTAATTTGTCATAAATTGGTGCTTTTTTTTGTATAAATAAATTTTGATTCGATTTTATTGGCTATTTAGACTCGATTTTCTCCGTGATTATTTATAGTATAGTGAGTTGCCTTGTACATGGGGGTACGGTATTGTACTACTCGAAATTAATTTATGCCCAATCCTTTGTTTTCATTAAAGTTAAGGTACCATAAGAGATGTCTGTCAGTGGCTTATTTCCATCTATACAGCAAGAGCAAATGCATGCTCTATCGTACAGAGCATGACTGTGTACAGGGAGTTCATTAGTAATAGCTGTTAAAAGCAATGACTAACTGGCTAGCAATTTAAAATGTAGGGCAAGCTTTACATTTATTAGGTTTTTGTTCTTAAGCCAAATGTGTTTATTTTACACTTTGTGTGTTAACATTTTCAGGTTTTTTTATTTTCCTCCTAGGGCTTTCAGTCCTTCTCTTAGTTTTTCTGGTTAATTATGTGTATGTCACTGCTAATCAGACAAATAACGAATTAGCTGATAATGTTAGCAGGCAGCCCTGCATTTTTAAATATCATCTACATCACAGAGAGCAAACACTTTGCTGCATTTTGCCTTGTAGTATGCCATGTATATACAGTTTATCACAAAAGTGAGTACACCTCTCCCTCTCACATTTTCGTAAATATTTTATTATACCTTTTCATGGGATAATACTGAAGATATGACACTTTGATACAATGTAAAGCATAACGGAGTAAAGTTGGTGTGCCCTCTAAATAACTCAACACACAGTCAATACTGTCTAAACTGCTAAACTGCTTGCAACAAAAGTGAGTACACCCCCCCCCCCCCCCCAAGTGAAAATGGCCAAATTATGCCCAATTAGCCATTTTCCTTCCCTGGTGTCATGTGATTCTTTACAGTAGTGTTACAATGTCTCAGGCGTGAATGGGGAGCAGGTGTGCTAAATATGGTGTTATCGCTTTGATACTCTCATTCTGGTCACTGGAAGTTCAACACGGCACCTCCTGGCAAAGAACACTCTGAGGATCTGAAAAAAAGAATTGATGCTCTATAAAGATGGCCTAGGCTTTAAGAAGCTTGCCGGCACCCTAAAACTTAGCTGCAGCATGGTGGCCAAGACCAAACACCAGTTTACCAAGACAGGTTCCACTCTGAACTGGCCTCGCAATGGCCGACCAAAGAAATTGAGTGCACATGCTCAGCATCATATTCAGAGGTTGTCTTTTCAAAATAGACATACAAATGGTGCCAGCATTGCTGCAGAATTTAAAGGGGTGAGAGCTTGATAGTGCACTGACCATATACCGCCCACTGCATCAAATACGTCTGCATGGCTGTCGTCCCAGAAGGAAGCCTCTTCTATAGATAATGCACAAGGACAGGGCCGGCTCCAAGTTTTTCGTGGATTCCGGGCGAAAGAGTCTCAGTGGGCCCCTTGAACACATACCACGATTCATGATAAACAGGCACGGCAGAGAAATATAGGTATAGTACAATGCCAAGGATTTCATTTACTTCTTACATTACATGAGTGACATCTATTGTAAATTCTACAATAACTCAGAAACCGGTGAATCCTCGCAGCGCGCAGCGTGTACCTTTAAGGGGGGGGGGGTTTTTCAAAACTCTCCTGTCACACAGAGTGGCTGCAAAGTTTTCATCTTAGACCAGAAGGAATAGTCCTCCATACAATATTATGGGCATCACATAGTCCTCCATACAGTATTAAGGGCATCGCACAGTCCTCAATACAGTATTATGGGCACCACATAGTCCTCCATACAGTATTATGAGCACCACATATTATTCCATAGAGTATTATGGGAAGCACATAGTCCTCCATACAGTATTATGGGCATTGAACAGTCCTCCATACAGTATTATGGGCATCACACAGTCCTCCATACAGTATTAAGGGCACCATAGTCCTCCATACAGTATTATGAGCACCACATATTGTTCCATATAGTATTATGGGCACCACATAGTCCTCTATACAGTATTATGGGTTCCACATAGTACTACCTACAGTATTATGGGCACAACATAGTGATCCATTCAGTAGTATGGGCACCACATAGTCCTCCATATAGTATTATGGGCACCACACAGTCCTCCATACAGTATTATGGGCATCACATAGTCCTCCATACAGTATAATCAGAACCCATATAATGTTACATACAGTATAATGAGCACCACATTGCGCTCCATACAGTATAATGTGCCCCATATATTGCTCCATACAGTACTATGGGCCCAATATATTGCTCTATTAAGTATTATGGGGCCCATATATTGCTCCATACAGTATAATGGGCCCCATATACTGTATAATACTTCATACCGTATAATGGACCACATACTGTATATTGCTCCATTCAGTATATAATGGCCCCATATATTGCTCAATACAGTAAAATGAGCCCCATATAAAGTTCCATACGGTATAATGAACCCCATATATTGCTCCATACAGTATATAATAATCCCATATATTGTTTCTTCAGTATAATGGCCCCATAAATTGCTCCATACAGTATATAATGGTCCCATACGTTTTTCCTACAGTATAATGGCCTCATATATTGCGCTATACAGTATAATGGGCTCCATATAAAGCTCCATACAGTATAATGGACTCCATATATTGCTCTATACAGTATATAATTGCCACACAGTGTTCCTGAAATATAATGGGCCCTATATATTGCTCCATGCAGTATAATGTACCCATATAATGCTCCATACATTATAAGGGGCCCCATATAATGCTCCATACAGTATAATTGGCTCCTTGTAAAGCTCCATACAGTATAATGGACCCCATATATTGCTCAATACAGTATAAAATGGCCTTGTATATTGTTCCTACAGGATAATGGCCCCATATATTGCTCCATACAGTATAATGGACCCATATAATGCTCCATACAGTATAATGGACCGCAAATATTGCTCAATACAGTATATAATGCCCCGATATATTGCGCCATACAGTATAATGGGCCACATATATTGCGCCACACAGTATAATGGCCCCATATATTGCTTTATACAGTATAATGGGCCCCATATATTGTTCTATGCAGTATAATGGGTCCCATATAAAGCTCCATACAGTATTATGGGCCCGATATATTGCTCTATACATGTGTCACCATAGCAGTCTGGTGTCCACGACAGCAAGTGATCTACCCTGTTTTTCCAGGGCCTTGGCACTTGTCCGGGTGCATCGGGTGGTGACATCGACCCTGCACAAGAAAACCCGCAAACACTTTGCTGAAGAGAGGCAGACTAAGGCCATGGATGATGAGATCAAGATAAACTTATTTGATTTAGATGGTGTCAAGCATGTGTCGGCAACCAGATGAGAGTATAAGGCTGGCGTCACACTGGCGTTTTAAACGGCCGAGTGCAATGCGATAAAAAATCGCATTGCATTCGGACCAAAGTTAACATATGGGGCAGCTCCCAGCAGCCGACTTTTTGTCGGCCGTTTTCTTCGGTCCGAGACAATCGCAGCATGCTGTGATTGTCTCGGACCGAGGAAAACTCTGGGCTCCCTCGCACCCATATAAGCCTATGGGTGCGAGTGAGACAGCGCACACCACTCGGATATCATCCGAGTGACGTGCGTTCTAAGCGGACCCCAGCAATGGAGGAGATGGAGAAAGTCATTTCTCCGCTGCCTCCGCAGCTGTGCTCCGATCCTCCCTGTGCGAGAGAATCGGAGCACAGACGCATGACACTCGGCTCCTGCACTGCTGCGAGCAGGAGCAGAGTGTCATTAGCATATTGCATCCTATGATCTCGCATCGGATGCAATACGCTAGTGTGACGCCGGCCTAAAGACATGTGTGCCTTCCCAACAGTCAAGCCTGGCAGAGGCAGTGTAATGGTTTGGGGCTGCATGAGGGCTGCCGACTTTGGGGAGCTAGAGTTCATTGAGGGAACCATGAATGCCAACATGTACTGTGACATACTGCAGCAGAACATAATAATAATAATAATAATCTTTATTTATATAGCGCCAACATATTCCGCAGCACTTTACAGCTTAACAGTTTCAAACACAACAGTCATAAGTAACAATGTTAACAATACAATAATTAAAGCACAATAAGACGACCCTGCTCATGAGAGCTTACAATCTACCATAAGGTGGGGGAGATACAAAGTACAGGTGTGTATTTACAATGATGTATTTACAATGATGGTCCAGCCATCTTCAGGGAGTGGGGGATAGATGGAGATAGTGAATGGGCTACACCCAAACATAAAATGACTGATTAGGGAACATGATAGGCCGCTCTGAACAAATATGTTTTGAGGGAACGCCTAAAACTATGCAAATTGTGAATGGTCCTAATATCTTGGGGTAGAGCATTCCAGAGGATTGGCGCAGCACGGGAGAAGTCTTGGAGTCGGGAGTGGGAGGTACGGATGCGTGCAGAGGTTAATTGAGAGTCATGAGTGCAGAGGTTAATTGAGAGTCATTTGCAGAGCGCAGAGGTCGGTTAGGCCGATAGACAGAAATGAGGGAGGAGATGTAAGGGGGTGCTGCACTGTGAACATGATCCCCTCCCTTCAGAAACTGCTCCGCAGAGCAGTATTCCAACATTATAACGACCCCAAACACACCTCCAAGACGGCCACTACCTTGCTAAAGAAAATGAGAGTAAAAGGTGCTGGACTGGCCAAACATGTCTCTAGACCAAAACCCTATTGGGCATGTGTGGGGAATCCTCAAATTGAAGATGACGGAGTGCAAGGTCTATAACATCCACCAGAAGAAGATTCCAGTGACAACATGTGAAGCTCTAGTGATCTCCAACAAGAGAGTTAAGGCAGTGCATGAATATAATGGTGGCCACACTAAACATTGACACTTTGGGCACAATTTGGCCATTTTCACTTAGGGGTGTGCTCACTTTTGTTGCTAGCAGTTTAGACATTAATGGCTGTGTGTCATTTAAAGGACACACCAAATTTACACCATTATACAAGCTGTAAACTGACTACTTTACATTGTATCAAAGTGTCATAACTTCAGTGTTGTCCCATGAATAGATATAAAATATTTACAAAAATGTGAGAGGTGTACTCTCTCTCTCTATATATACACTGCTCAAAAAAATAAAGGGAACCTAAAATCCCAGATATCACTGAATGAAATATTCCAGTTGTAAATTTTTATTCATTACATACTGGAATGTGTTGAGAACAATAAAACCTAAAAATTATCAACGTAAATCACAACTAATATCCCATGGAGGTCTGGAGTTTGAATGATGCTCAAAATCAAAGTGGAAAATGAAGTTACAGGCTTATCTAACTTCAGTGTAAATGCCTCAAGACAAGGAAATGATGCTCAGTAGTGTGTGTAGCCTCCACGTGCCTGTCTGACCTCCCTACAATGCCTGGGCATGCTCCTGATGAGGCGGCTGATGGTCTCCTGAGGGATCTCCTCCCAGACTAGGACTAAAGCATCCACCAACTCCTGGACAGTCTGTGGTGCAACATAACGTTGATGGATGGTGCAAGACATGATGTCCCAGATGTGTTTAATCGGATTCAGGTCTGGAGAACGGGCGGGCTAG
This sequence comes from Ranitomeya variabilis, assembly GCF_051348905.1. Classification (NCBI taxonomy): domain Eukaryota; kingdom Metazoa; phylum Chordata; class Amphibia; order Anura; family Dendrobatidae; genus Ranitomeya; species Ranitomeya variabilis. The sequence continues at coordinate 525,527,004 of NC_135235.1, read as the reverse complement.
TCCATAGCTTCAATACCTTCTTCTTGCAGGAACTGCTTACACACTCCAGCCACATGAGGTCTGGCATTGTCCTGCATTAGGAGGAACCCAGGGCCAACCGCAACAGCATATGGTCTCACAAGGGGTTTGAGGATCTCATCTTGGTACCTAATGGCAGTGAGGCTACCTCTGGTGAGCACATGGAGGGCTGTGCGGCCCTCCAAAGAAATGCCACCCCACACCATTACTGACCTACTGCCAAACCGGTCATGCTGAAGGATTTTGCAGGTAGCAGATCGCTCTCCACGGCGTCTCCAGACTCTGTCACGTCTGTTACATGTGCTCAGTGTGAACCTGCTTTCATCTGTGAAGAGCACAGGGCGCCAGTGGCGAATTTGCCAATCCTGGTGTTCTGTGGCAAGTTCCAAGTGTCCTGCACTGTGTTGAGCTGTGAGCATAACCCCCATCTGTGGACGTCGGGCACTCAGACCACCCTCATGGAGTCGGTTTCTAATCGTTTGTGCAGACACATGCACATTTGTGGCCTGCTGGAGGTAATTTTGCAGGGCTCTAGCAGTGCTCCTCCTGTTCCTCCTTGCACAAAGGCTGAGGTAGTAGTCCTGCTGCTGGTTTGTTGCCCTCCTATGGCCCACTCCACGTCTCCTGGTGTACTGGCCTGTCTCCTGGTAGCACCTCCAGCCTCTGGATACTATGCTGACAGACACAGTAAACCTTCTTGCCACAGCTCGCATTGATGTGCCATCCTGGATGAGCTGCACTACCTGAGCCACTTGTGTGGGTTGTAGAGTCCGTCTCATGCTAACACAACCAACATTTAAAAATGAACAAAACATCAGCCAGAAAGCATTGGTACTGAGATGTGGTCTGTGGTCCCCACCTGCAGAACCACTCCATTATTGAGGACGTCTTGATAATTGCCAATAATTTCCATCTATTGTCTATTCCATTTGCACAACAGCATGTGAAATTGATTGTCAAACAGTGTTGTTTGCTAAGTGGACAGTTTGATTTCGCAGAAGTTTGATTTACTTGGAGTTATATTCTGTTGTTTAAGTGTTCCCTTTATTTTTTTGAGCAGTGTATTTCTTTTGCCTGACATACAAAGGACATGTGTCATCTTTAACTTTAGGCCTGTTAGAGATCATTTCATCTTAAACTTGCTTAACTGTTCACAATAACAGTAATTTTGATTGAAGGTGCCCAAATTTATACATTCCACTGTACATATATCAGGTCTATACATATACAGCTGTTGTTTAACTCTAAGCCTGCCAGAATACTTCTACACATTGAGAAAATCTGTTTTGGGCTTAAGACATTTTAACAAAGAGACTCACACAATCTGATTGATTTGGGTTGTAGGAGTTTGGCTCAGATTGGAACTTGACAGATGAGATAATAATGAATCACTCTCCCGAGTATTCTGGTATCAAACATTCAGTGCCGCAAAGGCCTAAGATGCAATAGATTTAAAAGAAAAGATAAGGTTGGAAAACTTGTCAGCTTCTTCATTATCATGAGCTTAATAAACAAAATTTACATATTACTAACATTATATAACTGGCATGCAAAATATCAAGTAGCATATATTTAGTTGATAGTACTGCAATATCTTAACCCTTTAGTGGCAAGTGAATTTTTCTTTTTTTGCAATTTTGTTTTTTCTTCCCCTTATTCCAAGATCCATAACTTTTTTGTACTTTTTTTGCTTCGATATGCCTTGTTTTTTTTGTTCGACAAGTTTTAATTTTGAATCTTCACATTAATTTTACCATTCAATATACTGGAAAATAGGAAAAAAAATTCCAAGTGCGTAGAAATTGTGAATGCAATATTGCCATTGGTTATCTCACAAGGAACACATACAGTACAGTGGGGAAAAAAGTATTTAGTCAGCCACCAATTATGTTCTCCCACTTAAAAAGATGAGAGAGGCCTGTAATTGACATCATAGGCAGACCACAACTATGAGAGCCAAAATGAGAAAACAAATCCAGAAAATCACCTTGTCTGATTTGGCAAGATTTATTTAGCAAATTATGGTGGAAATTAAACTTTTGGTTACCTAAAAACATGCAAGTTTTCTGGCTCTCACAGACCTGTAACTTCTTCTTTAAGGGGCTCCTCTGTCCTCCACAGTAATGGCACCTGTTTGAACTTGTTATCAGTATAAAAGACACCTGTCCACAACCTCAAACAGTTGTAAGAGGAAGAACAAGATCGGGTATACCTTTCTCATACCGGTTCCGGAATTACTTGGACTGTCACCAATGTTGCAGGGGGAAGATTTTCAGACAAGGACCGACCCTTGCATGTGACTGCGGTAGGCAGGGCCGTGTTAAAAAGCGCTGCGCATAGGAAAAGGCATAGAGTCCAGGCAGGAAAGCTAAGCGGACAGTCGGGTGCAGTGTCGGCTGTGAAAGCAGAGCATCCTTTGAGCGCAGGCCGACTTGACATCCCATGCGTACAGGTCCACTTAGGTGGACGACAGACTGCCAGTTCCCCGCTATCCTCCATGCCAGGAGGTGACTCACAGTTGAAACCAGAGACTGTAACGTGTGCGCAGTGCAGTGAGAAGCCAGAGCCTCTAAGCCAAGTATATGTATACACTGCGGAGCAAAGCCTTGTTCCGGCGGTTCTTTGTACCGGACTGAGCACAGTGTTTGGCATTCGTGAGTGCAGGAACTCCCCGCACCCTTCAAAGACTTTTCACCTGCTCCGTGTATTGGAACCCCGTCCTCTACAGACACCTCCGAGATGTCATGTGCCGCTGTTGTCCATGCCACCGTTGGAGAACCGAGTCATGGCAATCAAGAAGACTACAGACTGATAACTTTAATTGCCTTTGTTTCTTCCTATTGAACTATTGTTCGTTCCTGCCCTACCCGTCCTAGCTCACAGTTCTGCCCTTCTCCCTAACACACCTCCCGTGTCCTGCCACTCCCTATGCGGAGAATATGTGTTGTTAATAAACCTGTTAACTCTTAATCTGCCTCCTGTCCGTGATGACATCTCACGTTCCAGCGATTTCTACACAGTCACGCTCCAAACTCCACAATGGTGAAGACCAAAGAGCTGTCAAAGGACACCAGAAACAAAATTGTAGCCCTGCACCAGGCTGAAAGACTGAATCTTCAATAGGCAAGCAGCTTGGTGTGATGAAATAAACTGTGGGAGCAATAATAAGAAAATGGAAGACATACAAGACCACTGATAATCTCCCTCAATCTGGGGCTCCACGCAAGATCTCACTCCATGGGGTCAAAATGATCTCAAGAACGGTGAGCAAAAATCCCAGAACCACACAGGGGGACCTAGTGAATGACCTGCACAGAGCTGCGACCACCGTAACAACAGCTACCATCAGTAACACACTACGCTGCCAGGGACTCAGATCCTGCAGTGCCAGATGTGTCCCCCTGCTTAAGCCAATGCATGTCCGGGCTAGTCTGAAGTTTGCTAGAGAGCATATGGATTATCCAGAAGAGTATTGGGAGAATGTCATATGGTCTGATGAAACCAAAGTACAACTGTTTGGTAGAAACAAAACTCGTCCTCTTTGGAGGAGACAGAATGCTGAGTTGCATCCAAAGAACACCTTACCTACTGTGAAGCATTGTAACATCATGCTTTGGGGCTGTTTCTCTGCAAAGGGACCAGGACGACTGATCTGTGTACATGAAAGAATGAATGGGGCCATGTATTGTGAGATTTTGAGTTGAAACCTCCTTCCATCAGCAAGGGTGTTGAAGATGAAACATGGATGGGTCTTTCAGCATGATAATGATCCCAAGCACACCACCAGGGCAACGAAGAAAACCTTTGGAGGGATTTGAAAGTCCGTGTTGCCCAGCGACAGGCCCAAAACATCACTGCTCTAGAGGAGATCTGCATGGAGGAATGGGCCAACATACCACCAACAGTGTGTGCCAACCTTGTGAAGACTTACAGAAAACGTTTGACCACTGTCATTGCCAACAAAGGATATATAACAAAATATTGAGATGAACTTTTGTTAATTACCAAATACTTATTTTCCACCATAATTTGCAAAATAAATCATGCCAAGTCAGACAAGGTGATTTTCTGGATTTGTTTTCTCATTTTGACTCTCATAGTTGTGGTCTACCTATGATGTCAATTACAAGCCTCTCTCATCTTTTTAAGTGGGAGAACTTGCACAATTGGTGGCTGACTAAATACTTTTTTTTCCCACTGTATGACAGATCGATGGACTATGCCATAACTGTCTGTTAGATTTGGGTCCCACCTCTGTGACATGCAAGTGTCTCCAGAGCAGAAATCTACCAAACCCCCAATGTGAATGGCGCTCAACCAGCAGCAAGTAGAGGAATGGTCATGCATGTGCCGTAATTCTCAATTCTATGCTATTGCTATGGGAGTTCCGAATACAGATGAAGTGGGAGCAGCATCTACCAGACATATGATAAATGTCTCTGGTGAGATATCACCTAAAAAGGAGAGATACCTTTGGGTGCAGCTTATCTCACAGGCAAAAAAGTTGAAATTTAATGACTATTAGGCCATGTGCACACGTTCAGGATTGTTAGCGTTTTTTTCGCGTTTTTTCGCTATAAAAACGTGATAAAAACGCGAAAAAAAACGCTTACATAAGCCTCCTATTATTTACAGGGTATTCCGCATTTTTGGTGCAAATGTTGCGATTTTTTCCGCGAAAAAATCGCATAGCGGAAAAAAAAGCAACATGTTCATTAAAAATGCGGAATTGCAGGGATTCCGCACACCTAGGGGTCCATTGATCTGCTTACTTCCCGCACGGGGCTGTGCACACCATGCGGGAAGTAAGCAGATTATATGCGGTTGGTACCCAGGGTGGAGGAGAGGAGACTCTCCTCCACGCACTGGGCACCATATAAGTGGTCAAAAAATAAGAAATAAAATAATAAACAGTCCTATACTCACCCTCGATGTCTTGCCGCCTCCTCGCACGCTGCCGTTCGGTTTCTGTACCTGGTGTGCGCTGAAGGACCTCGCCGAATGACGTCACTGTCCTGTGATTGGTCGTGAGCGGTCATGTGACCGCTCACGTGACCGTGACGTCACGGGAGGTCCTGTGCGCACAGACCAGCTATACGGAACGGACGCCGGTGAGATGTCTGGGTGAGTATAAGCATTTTTTTATTTTTTTTATTATTTTTAAACATTCTATCTTTTACTATAGATGCTGCATAGGCAGCATCTATAGTAAAAAGTTGGTCACACTTGTCAAACGCTATGTTTGACAAGTGTGACCAACCTGTCAGTCAGTTTTCCAAGCGATGCTACAGATCGCAGGGAAAACTTTAGCATTCTGCAAGCTAATTACGCTTGCAGAATGCTAAAAAAACGCGAAAAAAACGGAAAAAAAACGCAAAAAAAAAATGCGGATTTCTTGCAGAAAATTTCCGGTTTTCTTCAGGAATTTTCTGCAAGAAATCCGCAACGTGTGCACATACCCTTAAGGTGGTCTTCATCAGATAAGGTGAGCAGAGATTCATTAGCAGGGAGGAGGAACACTGAGAATCTCTCCATTAGACAAGATGGACAGAGATTCAGCAGTAAGGAGAAGGAAGACAGGGGCACTACATCACGCTAGGTGGGCAGAGATTCTGCATCAGGAAGCAGGAACACTGAGAAGCTCTCCATTAGACAAGATGGGCAGAGATTCAGCAAAAGGGGGAGGGAGACAGAGGAGCTCTACAGTAGGCCGGGTAGGCAGAGATTCAGCAGTAAGGTGGAGGGAGACAGAGGAGCTCTACAGTAGGCTGGGTAGGCAGAGATTCAGCAGTAAGGTGGAGGGAGACAGAGGAGCTCTGCATAAGGCTAGGTAGGCAGAGATTCAGTAGCCGGGAGGAGGAACACTGAGGAGCTTGAAAATCATACTATAGACTGAGAGCAGTGACTGAGTTTTTACAATTATTAAGGATTATATAACCATGAAGACACTGGCTTTCAAAGTAAGTCCACCAGCCACACAAGGTCTAAGTCATTTATTTACTCATGTATTCAGTCTGTGTTGTAAAATCGAATCACAGATGTGCTTTAATCTAATGCGTTCAGCAGTAAAGAAAATCCTTATATCTAAATAATACTATCATGTATGCAGGGAAATTAAGCTATATAGAGCGGCAGCCATGTGATAATTAATAGGGTACATTTCACAAGTGAGTTTATTTGGCATCAGTCTTGTAATTAGTTGCATCACTTATTTTTTGTTACACTCAGCAGATATAACTTACTGGTATTTTTCCTGGAGACATATTTCATTTCACTGGTGAATGAAAATCCTCAAGGTCTCTGTGACCTTCAGCAACAAAAGAAGCGTTTTCCTTGCTCTGGTGACTCGCTTCAGCCTTTAGTGTATGATCCAGTTATTTTTATCACTAAAAAGTTAATAGACGTAAAATATATAGGTTATATTGGTTACATTTTCATTAAATGTATTGTTACTGTAGAGTAATAAGAAGAGAAATGATGAAGAATTCCCTTCCCAAGGTTGTGTTCACATCTGCAACTGTGGCATCCCTCTTACATTTGGCGAAAAAAATAATTTTACATACAGTACACTGCTGTTCTTCTCATCGAAACGACAGAAAGCACACGTACCCTGAAAAACCCATTGTATATTAATGTGGCTGCTGAAAGCTTCTTCATGGTTTAAAGTGATTAACCCATGAAAACCGTGTATCATCTATTCACAGTAGGTGATAAATGTATGATTGCTATGACCCCCGCCAAATAATAGAGGGGGGCAACACTGACAGGCTGCATGGACAGGAGAGAGATGATGGGTGATCATCCTCCTATCCCTGTGTTAAACTTGTGCAGCTGGTAAAGGGAATCTGTCAGCAGGTTTTTGCTATTTAATCTGTGAATGGTGTAATATAGGGAAATAGAGCCTGATGTGTCACTTACTAGGCTGTGTGTTGTAGTTTGAATACAAGCAATATTTTATCAGCAGGAGATTATTACTGCAGGACTATGTCTGACATGTGGGCCAGTCAGGATAATCTGTATAACCACGCCCCCACCACTGATTGGCAGCTTGTTGACAATTCAAAGTGAACACAGGAAGCAGCCAATCAGAGGTGATTGCTGGGTTATACAGCATTATACAGCATTCTGTCCACTGCTACACCTACAGCAGAGAAAACAAGGATTCTGTCAAAACTAAACCAAGCAGCCCTGTGAGGGACACATCGCTGGAAATGGTCCCTACATTATGCTGATCTCAAATTACATAGTAAAATCTACTGACATATTTTGTTTAGGCACTTAATTCATGTAAAGAAAAACCTACACAGTTTTAACACATTAATATTGATGCGGTTTTGCGTTGTTGCTTTTGGCTTACTTGTTTTTTCAGGTAAATCAATTTTTGAAATATGTTTCACTGGTAATAACAGCTTTGTTAAAAACTGTATTGCAAAACTATGATAATTTGCTGTAAAAATGCTTTCATTTTTTGTCAATGCTTTTTTATGTACTTAACAAGCACACAAAAAATGTGTAAAAATCATTGTAAAACCATCCTGTGAAAACCCAGTTTTCTATTTGGACACATCCTTGGAGACATATCCCCGTTGCTACCATCTTGGCACTCCTGTGGAGCCGAGGCACAAGCTATATTTCATATGAGAAAGTTATGTGTCTTTTATACTGCAAAAAAAATTTTGATTAAAAAAAAAAGGTTTGAAATATATAAAAAATAATAAAACATACAAATTCAAATGCACTTTTGTCCAGTTAAAAAAAAAAATAACTCATCTATAAAAGTCCAATATATGAAATCATAAATAAATTTATTTAAGCAATGTGCTAAATGAAATCCAAAGAAATGAGCGGGAGTATAACTTGGTGTGCATACAAAGTACCATATATACTCATGTATAAGTCGAGTTTTTCAGCACATTTTTTTGTGCTGAAAACTCCCCTCTCGGCTTATACGCGAGTCATTGTCCCAGAAAGACAGCGGGGGAGGGGGAGGGGCGGAGAAGCGGGTTGCAGAGGCAGGAGCCGGCAGCTGCAGCTAAAGCCTGTGCCCACTGCAAAAGAGAAATGAACATTCACTGCTCTGGCAGTGAATATTAATTTCTCTTATAGCGCGCAGTTACAGCCGCAGCCGCCGGCTTCCAGCACACATCCTACTTACCTTCCCTGTGAGCCCTCGCTGCATCTCGTTCCGACTGGCGCCAGCAGCTCTTCCGGCCACCGAACAATCACATGTCACCCGCTCATTAAGGTAATGAGTATTCACGTCTCTCCACTCCCGTAACCGTGGAGTGAATATTCATTTTGCAGGGAAGGTAAGTAGGATGTGTTTTTTTTATAGCAATCATGCATACAGGGATAGGGGATAAGGAGTCATGCATACAGGAACGGGAGCCATGCATACAAGGACAGGGACTGGGAGCCATGCATACCAGGACAGGGACAGGGGAGCCATGCATACCAGGATAAGAATGAGGGGACAATGCATACCCGGCTTATACTTGAGTCAATAAGTTTTCCCAGTTTTTCGTGGCAAATTTAGGTGCCTCGGCTTAGGCTACTTTCACACATCCGTTCCGCGCCGTCTTGCATAATCTGGCGGCAGGACGGATTGCTGGATCCAGCGCAATTAGTGTAAAAACTGATTGCGCCGGATCAGCTTTTCTTCCGGATCCGGGATAAAGATATAATGTAAAAAAATAATAAACAAAAATAAAAAATCGTGATATTCTCACCTTCCGGCGTCCCCTGCAGCCTTCCCACTCCTCGCGATGGTCGCAATGCTCCCGGTCCCAGTAATGTATCGCTGCAATGACCTGTGATGACGTAGCGGTCTCGCGAGACCGCACGTCATGTGGGGTCATTACCGTGATGCATTACTGGGACCAGGAGCATCGCGAGTATCGCGAAAAGCGGGAAGGCTGCGGGGGACGCCGGAAGGTGAGAATATCACAATTTTTTATTTTTGTTTATTATTTTTTACATTATATCTTTTTACTATTGATGCTGCATAGTAAAGAGAGAGAGAGAACAGGGCATGTGCAGTTTGGAGGCCGGACTCCAGCGCCTGATATCGTCATGTGGCACATCCGGCTCCCAAAGGCGTCCATTGTCAGAAAAGCCGGACGGCCATCAGGTTTTTCGCTGCAACAAAAAAGGTTCCTCTGGACGTTTTCTCCAGCCGCCGTACTGGCATCCGGCACAAAACGGATGAAATGTTGGGACATCAGGCACAATCCAGCGCTAATACAGCTCTATGAGAAGAAAACGGATCCGTCGGGAAAAAAAACGGATTTTTTTTTGAAGATTCGCCGGATTGTGCCTGATGCAAAAAAACTAATGTGTGAAAGTAGCCTTATACTCGGGTTGGCTTATACTTGAGTATATATGGTATAAGAGCATATTCACACTGGCCAATAAAGAGACAAAACCTTAGCTTGAACCAAAATCAGCATATAGCCACTGTAAGTAAAAAGCAATAGTGCATATAAATAACATAGGGTACTTAGTAAACACTTTTTTTGAAAAAGAAAAAAGCATAAATGTCAACCCACCAAATAAGTATTCATCAAATCAATGTAATCAAATAAGTATTTGATACACTGCCGTTTTTGCAAGTTTTTCCACCTACAAAGAATGGAGAGGTCTATAATTTTATCGTAGGTACACTTCAACTGTGAGAGACAGAATCTAAAAATAAACAACAGAAAATTACATTGTATGATTTTTAAATAATTTAGTTGCATTTTATTGCATGAAATAAGTATTTCATCACTTACCAACCAGCAAGAATTCTGGCTCTTACAGACCCCATATTTTTCCTTTAAGAAGCCCTCCTACTCTGCATTCATTACCTGTATTAAAATTGCACCTGTTTGAACTCGCTACCTGTATAAAAGAGACCTGTCCACACAATCAATCACACTCCAACCTCTCCACTATGGCCAAGACCAAAGAGCTGTCTAAGGACACCAGGGACAAAATTGTAGACCTGCACATGACTGGGATGGGCTACAGGACAATAGTCAAGAAGCTTGTTGAGAAACAGCAACTGTTGGCACAATTGTTACAAAATGGAAGAAACACAAGATGACTGTCAATTTTAAGGGGTCTGGGGCTCCATGCAAGATCTCGCCTTTTGGGGTCAGGATGAGAAAGGTCAGGAACTACACTCAGAACTACACAGGAGGACCTGATCAATGACCTGAAGAGAGCTGCAACAACAGTCTCAAACATTACCGTAAGTAACGTGGCACCCCAGGAGTCCGGTTGCCACAGTGGCATTGCCTCCCTCACAGGGGGTGATGTCATGCCTGGAAGCAAGGAGGGATCCCCTTTCCAGGTACATCAGCATGCAACACCTTTCCAGACTTTGGACCAGAAGGGGGAGCTCTAACACCTGTTTTAGGGGAGCTTCCCTATAAGTTCTGGCTGGAGGCGGGGTTAGTTAGTTAGTCTTAGTGTATGAGTCTGAGAGAAAGGAAGAGGAGGCAAGTGAGGAGAAACTGAGGGGTTGGAGTTGTGACTGAGCTGACCCCAGGACTGAGCGCCAAAGACCAGACACCGGAGTCCGTGGTTGTGTGGGAACTGCAGGCCCCGAAACTAAAACCAGAGGGCAGGAGATTGCAAGTCTCCTGGCCCCAGCTAACACCCTGAGGCACAGCAGCATACTAGAGCCCGATGTCACCACGAGGGAGTGACACCTGGAACAGACTCAAGCTGCCTGCCATATGGGGAATGTTCTATTTCATGGACAGACAGCAATAAGGACTTGTGGAGAGCTTAAAGCATCAAGGACCTAGGGAACAGTGCATAGGGAAGACCTCTAAATCCACCTGGCTAGGTGGATCCTGAAATGCTTCCAGGCTGCCCGGACCTCCATGATCACCTGTCACCAGTGCCCCGGACTGCACCTGCAATGAAAGGTAAAGAAACTACAGTCCTTGTGTCCTCTAATCATTTCCTGCATCCTCATTCCTGCACCCCAACGTTCACGATCCCTCAAAAACTGGTAGCCCTGGGGCCCCGCTCCACCTGTAGGGAGCGAAACCATCTCAGCTGCAACACCACTGGCCCCAGCGGTCCCCTTAAGCAGCATTGGCCATTTATACCCAAACACCACAGGTGGTGTCACGTGAAATCCCTTACAAACATTCCCTCACCACTTTATTGTGCGCCCAGGGCCACGGACTGGGTCACTGCTGCCGTGACCACCCCTTTAAGAATCGTCCGTCCTGGTTACGAGTACCCTACGGCCCTAGTGGGTGTCGCAAACACACTACGCTGTCATGGATTAAAATCCTGCAGGCCACACAAGGTCACTCTGCTCACGCTATCACATATTCAGACCCGTTTGAAGTTCGCCAATGACCATCTCGATGATTCAGAGGAGGCATGGGAGGAGGTCATGTGGTCAAATGAGACTAAAATATAAATTTTCGGTATCAACTCCACTCGCCGTGTTTAGAGAAAGAAGAACAATTAGTACAACCCAAAGAACACTGTGTCAACCATGAAGCATGGTGGGGGAAACTACTTTGGGGGTGATTTTCTGCAAAGGGGACAGGACGACTGCATCGTATTGAAGGGAGAATGGAAGGGGTTATGTATTGCAAGATTTTGGCCTGCAGCCTTCTTCCATCAGTAAGATGGATCATGGCTGGGTCTTCCAGCATGACATTGACCTGAAACACACAGCCAGGGCAACTAAGAAGTGGCTCCGTAAGAAGCATTTCAAGGTCCTGGAGTGGCCTAGCCAGTCTCCAAACCTGAACCCAACAGAAAATCTTTGGAGGGAGCTGAAACTCAGTGTTGCCCAGCATCAGTCCTGTAACCTGAAAGATCTGGAGAAGATCTGTATGGAGGGGTGGGTCAAAATCCCTGCTGCAGTGTGTACAAACTTGGTCAAGAACTGCACAAAATGTCCCACCTCTGTAATTGCAAACAAAGGTTTCTGTACCAAACATTAAGTTCTGTTTTTATATTCTATCAAATACTTATTTCATGCAATAAAATGCTAATTAATTATGTAAAAATTATACAATGTGATTTTTTGCATTTTTTTTAAGATTCTGTGTCTCATAGTTGAAATGTACAGTACCTACTGTGATGCAGTGACTCCTGTTACAGCTAGGAGGTGCTGTGTGTGCTTCTCGTGATATACATGGAGGCGTATCTGTGGTTCTAATGATGGTGGAACAGTGACTGGCAGAATTGTAAATGGCTGATATGAGTCGTAAAGGGAGTCTGCGCTGTAAGTCTGAAGTAATGTTTTTGTTCTGGGACCTGTAGTCCCACAAGTGTTTGTATAATAGTCAAGGGAGGCCTACTGGGCTAGTTCGAGAGCTGGGTGGGTTGAACTAGCTACACACAACTCCCATCTATGGAGTGGTTACAACTACATAATGTGATCATGGTGTGGTCACATGGTGGTGTAGTGGTCTCTGTAATGGAGACTGTGTAGATCCTGGATGGCTTGTGTGTTGGGAGATCCTGGGAGTAGGATCGGATCCCTGATAAAGCGCACTTAGAGACTTGTGTGTTGGACGGTCCCAGGTGGGGACGGATGTCCTGAATAGCGCACTGAGTGGCCTGTGTTGGAAGTCCTGGGAGTAGTCTTCCTGAATCGCACAACCTGTGTTGGAAGTCCTGGGAGTAGGATTCCTGAAGAGCACATGGAAGGAGTGTATGCAGAGTCTGTGATGGCACTGCATTGGGGGAGCTACAGCCCGTCTGAGGATCTGGACTAACTGATATGTGCCTGCCAGGCAAGTTGGTGATCTTGGTTCAGCAGTTTCCCTGAGAGAGAGAGAGGACTGACAGAAGTCAGCGTGTGGAGCAGGAGCTCCTGGAAGGTAACCCAGAGTATGGGGAACTGTGTGCACTGGCAGGGGGTCAGTAATGAACTCTGTGGTCTCCCACAGTAACTGGACGAAGTGAGGTCCAGTGTGTTTAGAGACTACGAATCAATGTCGTGTGCGCTATATGACTAGAGACATTGATACGGCGTACGGACACCCCCGGTAACTAGTTAAGGAGGGCTGGCGGGTGTAGTGTCTGAACTGTGAGTTAAAAGCCGTATATGAAATATCTAAGTTAAAGCCGCAAGTTAATGTCACCTGTTGGTGCCTATTGTGTAATGGACTGTGCATGACCCGGTTTATGATTCCATAATAAACCGCATGGACTGTTTTTGTGAGAAAAACGTGCCTGTGTGACTGAATCCCGCTGCTAAGCGAGTGTCCCCCAACACATGCAGTAAGTGCTATCTCACACTACTATAAAAATAACAGACTTCTCCATTCTTCGTAGGTGGGAAAACTTGCAAAATCGGCAGAGTATCAAATACTTATTTTTCCCCCTGTACTTATTGAGATAGCCGAGTGATAGATGTGGGTCTCAGAAATAGGGCCCTCAGTGATCATATATTTATTACCTATATGTATAGGTATTAAATGCCATTCATGGACTAACCCCTCTAACACTAAGTCAAATATGAGTACATGTATGTTCTATATATCTGTCTATGTTCATGGGGACATAGTTTGTTACCAAACAACTTGTAAAATGGCAGTGAGCAGCCCAGCCACCTCTGAATCTTTACCCATATCCACATGTCATATGACCCAATAACTGAGATTTTAACAAAATAGTTTGAAACTGATGGTTTCAATTATCACCTGTTACATAGTTTTATATGTATTAAGGCTACTTTCACACATCAGTTTGTTACTGTCAGGCACAATCCGGCTAATTTAGCAAAAAATGGATCCAGCAAAAATTTTGAAAAACTAATGTGACGGATGCCTTTTTTTTGCTGTATCCATTTTTTTTTTTTTTTTTTTTAAATCCATTTGGACTTCCTGTTCCGGAGAGGAGAGAGACATATATATATGTAATGTTAAGTCCTTCTCAGTCCCTGGCTTACTAGAGGTAGGGATCCGAGTGAAATGACACGCAGCACAAAAGGTTGTGTGATCATATACAGGGGAAGCCCAGGAGCACGTCTGACTCACTGGGCTCTACCCCCTCCTTTTATATAGAAAAAAGTTAAACATTTTACAGACATGCGTACAAGCGCTCATATTTCACATCCTTATACAATAACAGCCTATACTAGAGATAAGGTTCAGCTTGGTATGTAGGTAAAAGGTTACAATGTCAAGAAGGAATGCGTCCATAAAAGGAAATGTCAACTTTGCTTAAGTATCTTGAAATAAGCCAGATGTCTCAGGAGAAAGACACAATGGATTCTTTCAGTCTGATCTCCACAATTCCCCCCTTTGACATATTCTTTTTTTATTACCACAGGGCTAAAGACAAAGCCTTTATTTTTGGTATTACACATGCACACACTTATATTATTAATAAGAGAATCAAATCTAGTATTAATTCTTCTATCGCAAATTATTTTCTTCTTTAGCAGTATACTAAAATATAAAAACAAAAATTAGTACGGTAATATTAATTTATACTCTTGCATCTATTACACAAAGTTTATCTGTGCATACTGAGATACCCTTGAGCACAATCTGGAATAGTACGTATATGACTACAATAATCATAACTATATGTATTATGCTCTGCATAATTCCAGCAACCCACCCACCGATTCCTCTGAACCAGTTGGCTGGGTTAAGAAAAGAAAAGGTATCTGACCACCAGCTATCCTTATTCTGGTCATTATCTTTGTCATACTGATCTCTGAGTCGTTGTACGTCCTTTAATTTAAATGTCATACTCATCAGATTCATTATAAACCAGGTTCCCCGGTTTGCTTGTACAATCGCTTGCATTACCTTGAGGGAACAACTCAGAATGTTACCAATTTCTATTGTGTATGTATCTTTCCAATACTACAGGTTTGAAGGCATCAGAGGAAGGGACGGTTGTACTGAAACTGAGCTGTAGATTTTCAGTGGGGACCTGTCCTAGATCAGTTAATCCAGTCTTATTCCTAGGTACCCATTTTCCTCCCTTGAATGCTAAATATTGTAGATGTGTATTACTCCCTGAGAGATTACCCTGCCACCAAGGAAATTCTACCCATCCCACAATTGGCATGGCGATTGTAGTATTCCACAGCCTAGCATTACCAGTTTGGTTGTTGGCCAAGTTGTCTGAACAATTAGGCCAAGCGAATATTTCTTCTGCTGATACGGGAACTGCTAGAAAAGGTATACTTGTGGCTGATACCGGTGAATGGGTACAGATCCAACAATCTGTCAGGGTTTGTGTATTGTTTAACAAGTCATGCACTAATTTTCTATGATGTTGTACGAATCTATTGTTCAAAGGGGTTAGAGAATTTAGTCTTTCCCATGCCTTTGTCGTGGTTAATACTATTAACATCAATATCATGAGTTTATACTGCTTTTTTTGCAATGGCTTGCATGTATCCATGATGCCTTTCCTTCAAGCTTGACTGATGTAGGTGTTGTCAACAGGACTTGGAAGGGTCCGTCAAATCTTGGTTCAAGAGCCTTTCTGGTGTGTCTTTTTACATAGACTTGATCACCTGGTTCCAACTTGTGACTTCCTTCAATGTTGTCAGGATCTGGAAGGGAAGCAAAAACTTGTGCATGCACCTTAGTTAATTGTTTCTGAAGATTTTGCACATAAGAAGTCAATGACTCAATATTTAACACAAGTTGCTGTGGAAAATAACATCCTAAATTGGCAGTCCTACCAAACAAAATTTCATATGGAGACAGTTTAGTCTTACCCCTTGGGGTATTGCGTATTGAGTAAAGGGCCAGTGGAAGGCATTCTGTCCAAGGCTTTCCTGTTTCAGCCATGGCTTTCTGTATTTTTAATTTTAAAGTTCCATTCATGCGTTCCACCTTACCAGAACTTTGAGGATGATACGGAGTGTGTAACTGACTTTCAACACCCAACATTTTCAGTACATTTTGAAATATTTCTCCAGTGAAATGAGTACCCCTATCTGACTCGATCACTTCAGGGAGACCGTAACGGGGTATCAGTTCGGCAACTAGCTTTACAGCAGTGTTTTTAGCTGAAGCCTTCCGAACTGGATAGGCCTCTGGCCACCCTGAGAACATGTCCACACACACCAACACATACTCATACCCATTACTTTTTGGCAGCTGGATAAAGTCTATTTGTAATCGCTGAAACGGATAGAGAGGTCGGACGTGGTGCTTCATAGGGGTCTTTGTTGTCTGTCCGGGATTATGTGCCAGGCATATAGCGCATGCAGCACAATAGTCTCTTGCATAGTTGCCAAAACCTGGAGCCAACCAGACTTGCTTTGCCAGTAGTGTCATTGCATTTGCAGACACATGAGTAGGGTGGTGCAATCCACCAACTACAATCGGGTACCAGGCTCTAGGTAGACATATTAGTCCATCTTTCTTCCAAATTCCTGCTTGTTCTTCTGCCCCTTCCTTTTTCCATCTATCCCTCTCCTCTTCTCCTGCATCTTCCTGTGCTTGTCTCAGTCTATCTTCAGTATTTTCTGTGGGGTTTACAGTATGAACCTGTCGTAAGGGTTTGACTGCCGCTGCTTTGGCTGCTTTGTCAGCCCTATCATTTCCCCTAGATTCCCTAGTGTCGAGTCTCACATGTGCAGCTACCTTAATTACTGCTACTTCTTTTGTTTCTTGTGCAGCCTCTAAGATCTGTTTGATCAAAGAAGCATGTTTTACAGGTTGTCCTGACGCTGTCATGTAACCTCTAGCTCTCCAGATTACTCCAAAGTCAAACACAATACCATGTGCATACCTAGAATCAGTGTATATATTAGCTGTCTGATTCTCAGCTATTTTTAGAGCTTCAATCAATGCTGTTAGTTCTGCTTCTTGTGCAGACTGTTTTGGTGGAAGTGGTTCTGCTTTGAGAGTTTCAGATTCTGACACAACTGCATACCCTGTATGAAAGTTACCTGTGTCATCTGCAAACCTACTACCGTCTATAAACAGCTCTAAATCTGGATTTTGAAGTGGTGTTTCGGATACATTGGGTAAGCCTGCTGTTTCTTGTAAAATGAGCTCTGTACAATCATGTGTGTCTGTAGGGAAAAAATTTGCGTGTGGATCAGTGTCCTTATTCCCCCCTTCAGACTCGAGAGGTAGCAGTGTTGCTAAATTAAGAGTCTGAAGCCTTGCAAATGTGATAGTAGAGGGGAGCAGCAAAGAACACTGTAGCCGCAAATGTCTGGCCATGGAAATGTGTTTTGGTTGGACCTGGTTTAATATCCCATAAACATCATGTGTAGTTTGAACTGTGAGTGGATACTCTAGGACAATTTCTGATGCTTTGTCCAACAATAGTGAGACAGCAACAACTACACGTACACAGGTTGGCGCTGCTCTAGCTACGGGATCTAACCTTGCTGAAAGATATGCAATTGGTCTTTGTTTCCCTGCATGCTTCTGGGTAAGAACTCCTGTAGCATGAGAATCAACTTCTGCAGCCATAAGCTGAAATGGTTTGGTGTAGTCTGGTAGCCCTAACGCTGGAGCTGAAACAAGGGCATCTTTTAATTGTTGGAACGAAATCTGACCTTCTTTTGTCAACAAATAAGGTTCACTTTTTACACAGTCATACAGTGGTTGCATTAGTTGACTGGCATGTATAATCCATTGTCTACAATGAGACACTATTCCTAAAAATGCTCGTAGCTGTTTATGATTTCTAGGCTCATTCATCTGTCTTATTGCTTCAGTTCTTTGAGGTGTAAGATGCTTTTTACCTTGAGAAATGCAATGACCTAGAAAGACCACTTTGATCTGACAAACTTGTAGCTTTTGTCTATTCACTTTACACCCTTCTTTTTCTAGAAAACATAGTAAACTCACAGTGGACCTTTCTGCAGTTTCTAGATCTGGGCAGCAAAGTAGTATGTCATCCACATACTGTAAAATTACTACCTGTGGTTCAGGTTCAAACCTCTGAAGGACTGTTTGTAGGGCATTTGAATAAAGAGTAGGGGAGTGTATCATTCCCTGTGGAAGGCGTGTCCACGCCAACTGTTTGCCCTTAAATGTAAATGCAAACAAATGCCAACTATCTTGGTGTAAAGGAACCGAGAAAAATGCATTTGAAAGATCTATTACAGTAAACACTTGAGAACTGGCTGGTATCTGTGATAGTAACGTATGAGGATTGGGTACAACTGGGGTGATTGGATCTAGAACTTTGTTTATTTCTCTTAGATCATGTACCATACGATATTTGGGCATAGAACCCTTATCAAGAGTTCTCTTCTTGACTGGATACAGAGGAGTGTTAGCAGGTGATTGTATCTCTACCAAAACTCCTTTCTCTCTATATCCCTCTATCTGTTTTGTAATTGCTAATTCCTGCTGGGCACTCACAGGGTATTGTCTGAGCTGTGGGAGAACAGTTCCTGGTTGCACAGATAATTTTACAGGAGAAATATGCAATAATCCCACATCAGTGTCACCCTGTGCCCACAGTGTTTCTGGGATCATTGAGAGGTCTAGATCTGTAGTGTACTCTTTTTCTTCAGTATAATCCTCAAAAGCCTGAATTCTGACATATTGTTCTAATGTTTCTGCATCATCAGGGATAGTCAGCATAACTGTGCCATCTTCCCTAAAATTTATGTTAGCTTCTAATTTCTTTAGTACATCAGTTCCTAACAGACATGTTGGGGCACCTCTGGCATACAAAAATCTGGATGCAAAACATTTAGGTCCTAATGAGACCTCTAGGGGCACAGTATATGGCAGTGTTCGAATTACCCCATCATAACCCTCAGCAAAAGTTGTTTGTTCTGAAATATCTTCCGGATTCGGAAGAAAATCTTGATTCAAAATTGAGGAAGTTGCACCTGTATCTATCAAAAATGGAATCTCTCTCCCCCCCACATTCACCTGTATCATAGGTCTTCTAGCTGGTAGGGAAGTTTGTAACACATCGAGTCAATCTGAATCTGGTATGGGACCATCTATGATGGTAGATTTCTGCTGGTTGTCCATTTGGGGAGGGTTATTTCTGGGAACAAATTTGCCTGACTTTATATCTGCCAACTTCTTCCTGCACTCTCTTTGGAAATGACCTGGCTTTTTACAGTAGTGGCAAGGAAAATCGTGTCTCACTCTTCCTCCTGTATTAGCTTGTGCTATTCTAACAGGCTTACGATTCTCTCTCATATCCATGACTATTCCTAAACATCGTTGTTTCACAATATTTGGTTGTTCAATTGTTCTCCAATCTGGAGTAGAGGATTTAAATTTTTCTCTGATTTTCGGATCTAGCCCCTCTATTAATTGTTTTGTAAAAAGTCTCCTTACTGAAGCATCAGTCAAATCCAATCCTTCATCCCTAAAGCTATTTTCTAGTTCTTGACTATATTCTTCAATACTTTGCCCAAATTTCTGCATAATCACACCTGTAGACCTCCTTTCCCTCTGTTTTCCTCTCATGAAAATTATTAATGCCTCTGTGAACTGGGTACCTGATGCTTCTGTCTGTAAGGCACCCCCTTCTGCTACTGGTCTATTGGGCTGTAGGTGTGTCAATAATTCCTGAAAAAGTCCGGGGGACATTTTCATTCTACATAATTCTTCCCCGTCCGCCCAGACCCCAGCATGAGTCTGCATGATTTGTTGTATATACTGCGCAAACCTTATGGGGTATTGAGTGGGATCCGGTGCATTATGCAAGAGTGACATACCCTCAGCAGGGGACCAAGGAAAGTATTGTCTGGTCTGATGATATCTGGTGTTCATTACCCCGTCAGCACCAGGTTCCCTAAAGGGTCTTGGTACTAGCCTAACAGGGGCAAGTACAGCGCCATATCTAGGTGTACCACAGGCTAGGCAATCATTTCTCCAATCTGGATTTTGTTGTCCACAGTGTGAACATTCCCATCCTCCTACCCCACCAAGATTGGGATACAAGGCTGGAAATTGTTTTCCTCCTTCTGCTCTTCCAGATGGTACAAATGATTGGGCTTTTGGATCTAGGTAAGGTGGCGGGATTATGTCACAACTTTTTCCCTTCCCCATGATCCATTTGGAAGTGTCTGGATCGTACTTCCAATTCTCCTCTTTAGCTGTTTTTGAGACCTCTATCATACAGTGTATGATTTCTTCCCACCCATTGTCTTTGATAATTCCACCTCGTTCTTTACTCAGTTTTTCCCATTCTGTACTGAACATAAGTGCTTCTGAAATTCCCAATTTTTCTCTTACCCTTCTAATCTGCCTTCTGACTGTCTTTCCACATCTTTCCTGTATGATATCTGCTGCTTCCACTTGTCCTAAGACGGTTTTTGTCTGTTTATTTCCCATTTTTCTTTTCAATATTAGCTATGACTACCCTAGGTGACGTTTGGACAACCACTTCCTCTGTTGGTGGCGTCTCGTTGCCTTCTCTCCTAAGGAGCGAAAATATTGAAAGGCTTGTCTGCTCCATTTCTTCTAATATGCAGGACGTACTTAAGTGCTATTATGCACGCAAACAGACCCAGCAACACCATACAGATCACAAAACTTTCTGTGTCAGTTAGCATACTTGTCCCAGGCTCATGAAACCGCGTCCTGGGCTCATTCTATCAAACCTTATCCAGAAATGAAGGAGGTTAAGCACTTAATTGAGAATCAAGCATGGGCGGAGGTCTCCCAGAAGGACGCAACCACATGACCCAGTTAGGCTGACTTCCGTGTATAAGGCTTATACCCCAACTATTTCGGCTTATTTTTCTACGCACTTTTGCTCTTCTTTCACAACATACCACAACCTTCACACTGTTCACACACTGCCAGGGACAGGACTCATAAATCTATACAATATGGTAACCCGAGTTTTATAGGTATCTACTCACTACTAGACTAACCCAGCGTGACACGGCTCATAGAGATCTTTCGGATAATACAGGGCAGATAAAAGAGAACTAATAATGTCTCTTACCTGGCCAGGTTTTTCAGTTCATTTGCCGTCCATTATCCCAGATCTCCGTTGTCCGTATCCGCAGGTAAATCTCGAGCAAATACTCTCACCTCAGGTCCCTGTTCGGTGCGCCAAAGTAATGTTAAGTCCTTCTCAGTCCCTGGCTTACTAGAGGTAGGGATCCGAGTGAAATGACACGCAGCACAAAAGGTTGTGTGATCATATACAGGGGAAGCCCAGGAGCACGTCTGACTCACTGGGCTCTACCTCCTCCTTTTATATAGAAAAAAGTTAAACATTTTACAGACATGCGTACAAGCGCTCATATTTCACATCCTTATACAATAACAGCCTATACTAGAGATAAGGTTCAGCTTGGTATGTAGGTAAAAGGTTACAATGTCAAGAAGGAATGCGTCCATAAAAGGAAATGTCAACTTTGCTTAAGTATCTTGAAATAAGCCAGATGTCTCAGGAGAAAGACACAATGGATTCTTTCAGTCTGATCTCCACAATACAGAGAGAGAGAGAACAGAAAATGCAGCTACGGGGCATGCTCAGTGTAAAAAAAAATGTAATCGGTAGCCGGATTCACTCATTTCACCTCACGTTTCATCCGTTTATCGCCGGAACCGTCGCTGTGTGTTTTTTTGCCTGACAGAAAAAACGTTCCTCTGTAAGTTTTGTCCGGCCACCGGAAAAATTATTTTGGACGGATCCAGCAAAAAACGGATGAAACGTTAGGCCATCCATCGCAATCCGACGCTAATACAACTCTATGAGAAAAAAACGAATCCAGTGGAAAAAAAAAGGATCTTTTCAAAATTTGCCGGATTGTGCCTGATGGCAAAAACCTGATGTGTGAAAGTAGCCTAAGAAAAGACAGAGTAGTGTGCAAAAAATATTTTCAGGTGAGGAAAAATTGCTGCAAAGTAAATGTAGAAATTTTTGCAAAATTATTTAAAAAAAAAACTGAATTATCACATGGTCATAAGTATTCAGACACTCATATTTAAGTCACATGCTGTCCATTTCCTTGGGATCCTCCTTGAGATGGTTCTAGTCTAGCTGTGTTTTAACTCAAATACATTTTTATTTAGGATCACATGACAATTTACTTGTTACATTCTTATATTTAAATCCGAAGTTTTCACCCCAAACCCCCCCATTCCCAACTTAAACCACCCCCTCCCAAACAGACAGCCCACCTCTTTTATTAACTTAACCATCAGGACTATAAAGTTACTATCATCACATGTAAATCTGCATGCCTCATATTATGCATCCTTCTTTAATAGTGAACCTATCCCATGACAAGCCACGGAGACCACAATTTATCAAAGGTTCCTAATTTCCCTCTTTTCTTATAAATCCCTTTTTCTAATATTAGGCCCTGTTTTACATACTGAAGAAATTCCCTTGAGTCTAGCTGTGTTTAATTAAACTGATAGGACTTGATTTGGAAAGACACACACCTGTCTATATAAGACCTCACAGCTTACAGTGCATGTCAGACCAAATGAGAATCTTGAGGTCACAGGAACTCGCCAAGGAGCTCAGAGACAGAATTGTGGCAAGGCACAGAACTGGCCAAGGTTACAACAGAATTTCTGAAGTACTGAAGGTTCCTAAGAGCACAGTGGCCACCAGACCACCAGAAGTCTTCCTAGACCTGGCCGTTCAGCCAAACTGAGCAATCGTGGGAGAAGAGCCTTGGTGAGAGAGGTAAAGAAGAACCCCAAGATCACTGTGGCTGAGCTCCAGAGATGCAGTGGGGAGATGGGAGAAAGTTCCACAAAGTCAACTATCCCTGCAGCCGTCCAAAAGTCGGGCCTTTACGGCAGAGTGGCCAGACAGAAGCCTCTCCTCAGTGCAAGACATATGAAAGCCCTCATAGAGTTTGCTAAAATACACATGAAGGACTCCCAGAGTAATGATAAATAAGATTTTCTGGTCTGATGAGATGAAGATAGACCTTTTTGGTGATAATTCTGGGTGGTATGTGTGGAGAAAACCAGGCACTGCTCATCACCTGCCCAATACAATCCCAACAGTGAAACATGGTGGTGGCAGCATCATGCTATGGGGTGTTTTTCAGCTGCAGGAACAGGACGAATGGTTGTCATTGAAGAAAACATGAATGCGGCCAAGTACAGAGATATCCTGGATGAAAATCTCTTCCAGAGTGATCTGGACCTCAGACTTGGCCAAAAGTTCAGCTTCCAACAAGACAATGACCGTAAGCACACAGCTAAAATAACAAAGGAGCAGCTTTGTTATTGTGAGCACCTTTTGCCTTCAAAACAACATCAATTCCTTTATGTACACTTGCACACAGTTTTTGAAGGATCTTGGCAGGGAGGTTGTTCCAAACATCTTGCAGAACTTGACCACACGTCTTCTGTGAATGTAAAATAGCTCAAATTCTTCTGTCTCTTCATGTAATCCAAGATAGAATTGATGATATTGAGATAAGGTCTCTATGGGGGACATATCATTATGTCAAATATAAAATACAGTCTGTATAGAGTCTTGTGCTTAGGTGCAAGGAAACACAGAAGACACAGGCTTGTTTAAGTAGTTTTTGTATTACTTCATACAAGTAAGGGTTAACACAGTTGCAGGCAGGAGACAAGGCAGGCAGGAATAAACCTTAAGTCCATCTAGTCACAGAAACAGGTTAAAGGTTCTCTCTCTACTTCCCTTGCCAATGTTGATGGTAAGCTGAGGGATTCCTGAGTCCACACATGTCCAAGGATCTGAAGTAGAAGGTGGTTTGGATAATAAGTCCAAGTTTTCCAGGAGCAAGGTGACAGGTAAACTGCAGACTTGCTTCTGAAGCACTGATTAAACAGCTGCTGCTGCTTAAAAGGGCAAGTGGCAGAGAACAGGGCGGAAACATTGAAACTGAGAACTCCATGCTGGTTAAGGGCAAAGTAGATACAGCAGAACAGAAAGCAAAATGGCCGACAGGAAAAACTAGGTTCTATTAAAAATAACAGCAGATATAGCAAATTGTCTAAAACCTTACATTACTCCCCCCTTAGGGACAGCCTCCGGATGACCCCAGACCCGGCTTGTCTGGGTACCTCTGATGGAACTGGCGAAGTAAGCGAGGAGCATTAATGTTATTAACCGGTTCCCATGAGTTGTCTTTAACTGAGTAGCCTTGCCACTTAATCAGGTATTGTAACTGATTTCTATGCAACCTAGAATCCAGAATCTTTTCCACTACAGATTCCTCCTGACTAGTGTTGAGCGATACCGTCCGATACTTGAAAGTATCGGTATCGGAAAGTATCGGCCGATACCGGCAAAGTATCGGATCCAATCCGATACCGATACCCGATACCAATACAAGTCAATGGGACTCATGTATCGGACGGTATCCCTGATGGTTCCCAGGGTCTGAAGGAGAGGAAACTCTCCTTCAGGCCCTGGGAACCATATTAATGTGTAAAAGAAAGAATTAAAATAAAAAATATTGCTATACTCACCTCTCCGACGCAGCCTGCACCTTACCGAGGGAAGCGGCAGCGTTCTTTGTTTAAAATTCGCGCTTTTCTTTCCTTACGTGAAGTCCCGGCTTTGTGATTGGTTGCGTCGCAGTCACATGGGCGACGCAACCAATCACAGCAAGCCGTGACGTAATTTCAGGTCCTTAAGGATTTTAAAATTACGTCCCGGCTTTGTGATTGGTTGCGTCGCAGTCACATGGGCGACGCAACCAATCACAAGCCGTGACGTCACGGGAGGCTGGACACGCGCGCATTTTAAAATGCGCGCTTGTCCGGCCTCCCGTGACGTCCCGGCTTGTGATTGGTTGCTTCACGGTCAACCAATCACAAGCCGGGAGGCTGGACACGCGCGCATTTTAAAATGCGCGCTTGTCCAGCCTCCCGGCTTGTGATTGGTTGATCGCGACGCAACCAATCGCAAGCCGGGACGTCACGGGAGGCTGGACAAGCGCGCATTTTAAAATGCGCGCGTGTCCAGCCTCCCGTGACGTCACGGCTTGTGATTGGTTGCGTCGCCCATGTGACTGCGACGCAACCAATCACAAAGCCGGGACGTAATTTTAAAATCCTTAAGGACCTGAAATTACGTCACGGCTTGCTGTGATTGGTTGCGTCGCCCATGTGACTGCGACGCAACCAATCACAAAGCCGGGACTTCACGTAAGGAAAGAAAAGCGCGAATTTTAAACAAAGAACGCTGCCGCTTCCCTCGGTAAGGTGCAGGCTGCGTCGGAGAGGTGAGTATAGCAATATTTTTTATTTTAATTCTTTCTTTTACACATTTTTACATTAATGTTGTTTCGATACCGATACCCGATACCACAAAAGTATCGGATCTCGGTATCGGAATTCCGATACAGCAAATATCGGCCGATACCCGATACTTGCGGTATCGGAATGCTCAACACTACTCCTGACCATCAATCAGCACTGGGTCAGGATGAGGAGATGAACGTCCAGGAAACATATTGGGTACTGCTGCCTTTAGTAGGGAAACATGAAAAACAGGGTGAATTCTCATGGTTCTGGGCAGACGAAGGCTGGTGCGGGTTTACGAAACTTATCAGCTGCTCTCTTATATTTCTCCTGAGCCGATTCCAGATTCTCTTTTAAAAGATCAACATTCCGTTGTAGGGAAGCGATTCTGTCGGCTACAGCTGGCAAAGGCGTATCTATAGGAAATCGAGGAAGTATGTTAGGATGATAACCTAGGTTAGCATTAAAAGGAGACTGCTTAGTGGAAGCACTCTGAGCGTTATTATAAGAAAATTCAGCCAAAGGAAGTAAATCCACCCAATCATCCTGTAGGTGGCAGATAAAGCAGCGGAGATACTGCTCCAGGGTCTGGTTGGTCCGTTCTGTCTGGCCATTAGTCTGAGGATGAAAGGCAGAAGAAAGACTTTAATGTCCAATGCGGCACAGAAATTCTGCCAAAACCTTGAAGTGAAATGCACCCCTCGATCAGAAATGACCTCATCCGGTAGTCCATGCAAGCGAAACACATCTTGAATTATTAAATCTGCGGTCTGTTTAGCAGTGGGTAAGCCGCTACAGGGAATAAAGTGAGCTGCCTTTGTCAAACGATCCACCACCACCAAAATGGTGTTTTTCCCTTGCGAGGTTGGCAACTCCACAATGAAATCCATGGAAATGGATCCCCATGGACGGGATGGGGTGGGTAGGGGTTGTAATAAACCCATCGGTGAAGAACGTGGTGTCTTGCATCTCGCACACACTTCGCATGAAGAGACATAATTAAGAACATCTTTTCTATAAGTGGGCCACCAAAAGAAATGAGAAAGGAATTCTTGAGTCTTTAGGACTCCTCTATGTCCCGCTATCTTAGAGTCGTGGATAAGTTGTAGTACTCTCAATCTGACTGTTTCAGGTATATGCAAACGTTGGCCCTGAATCCACACACCATTCTTACAAACAAAACTTACATCCCTAGGAGGTTGCGCCAGAAAGGAATCCGAATGGCATGCCTCCTTGATGTCTTTAAGTAGGTCTTGATTGTGAATCACTCCCAGGAACCTGGAATAGGGAAGAATAGTCTTAGAAGTAGTGAGTGGAGAGGTCTCAGTTAAATGGATCCTAGAGAGTGCATCTACCTTTCCATTGCACGACCCTGGCCTATAAGAGATTACAAAATTGAATTGATTCAAGAACAGACTCCAACGAGCCTGGCGAGGAGTCAGGCACTTAGCTGATCTGATAAATTCAAGATTGCGATGGTCAGTCAGGACGACTATCTGTTGTGCAGTTCCCTGAAGATGATGTCTCCATTCCTTGAAGGCAGCAATGATGGCCAACAATTCTCTATTGCCCACATCGTAGTTCTTTTCTGCTGCTTACAACCGCTGTGAAAAAAAAGCACAGGGATGCAAAACATTCTTCTCACCTGTTCTCTGGGAGAGTATCGCTCCGATGGCACAGTCAGAGGCATCCACCTCTACTATGAAGGCCAGTTCAGGGTTGGGATGCACTAGGATAGGTGCTGTGGTAAATTTACTCTTCAGGAGAGAAAATGCTTCTTGGGCTTGAGGAGTCCAGGTGAAGATAGATCTTTTACGGGTAAGTTGCGTGATAGGTGACACTACCTCAGAAAAGTTCCTAATAAAACGCCTTTAGAAATTGGCAAACCTGATGAAGAGCTGTACTTCCTTCACATTTTTGGGAACTGGCCAGTTCTTGATGGCTTGGGTCTTACTTTCATCCATGCAAATTCCTCGTGATGACATTACATACCCCAAAAATTGAATCTCGGTCTGATGGAATTCGCATTTTTCAAGTTTGATATAAAGATGATTTTGTTGTAGGCGTTCTAAGACCAACTTTACGTGTCCATGATGTTCCTCTGTAGAGTTAGAAAAAATCAAAATGTCATCTAAATAAATCACTACAAAAGTATCCAAAAGATCCCTGAAAATATCGTTCACTAAATGTTGGAAAGTTGCTGGGCATTACACAGACCGAAAGGCATGACTAAGTATTCAAAATGTCCATAACGTGATCTGAATGCAGTCTAATATGGACCAAATTACAGGCCCCACGGAGATCCAGTTTAGAAAAAATTTTGGCATACCGTACTCTCTCCAATAACTCAGGGATCAAAGGCAGTGGGTAACGGTTTCTGATAGTAACCTTACTAAGCTCCCGGTAATCTATGCAGGGTCTAAGAAATCCATCTTTCTTCTTCACAAAGAAGATGGGTGCACCTGCAGGAGATGAGGAGAGGCGTATGAAGCCTTTGGCTAAATTCTCATCAATATAGTCCTTCAAAGCCTTTAGCTCGGGCCCTGCCAAAGGGTAGATGTTACCAAAGGTTATACCTGCTCCTGGCAAGAGTTCAATTGGACAATCATATGGACGATGAGGGGGAAGCTGATCAGCGTTCCTCTTGTCACATATGTCGGCATACTCATGGTACATAGCTGGTAGCTTTGAAAGCGTTGAGGATCCCTCAGGAACAGCACAAGCTGCAACTTCTGGACCTATCTGTTTCTCCGGGAAGTGCAGCTCCTTGGTCTCTCAGTTAATTGTAGGATTCTGTGCCTGCAGCCATGGCAGCCCTAAAATTATGGGAAAATGGGGAGAAGTGATAAGCATAAAAGACAGTCTTTCTTGATGATTTTTACCCATGAACACCTTTAAGGGTTCCGTCTCCTGATCCACTGGTCCAGAGTTTAACAGGAAGCCATCCACAGTCTCCATCTGTACAGGAGTAGCCTTCTTCACGGGACGTATCCCATGTTTCTGGGCAAAAGAGATGTACATAAAATAGCCGTTTGCCCCTGAGTCAATCATGGCAGAGCTACACACCCATACCGAGTAAACCCAGAGTTTGATGGAGAGGGAGCAATGAGAGTTGTTCTTCTTACAGCTCAATTGGGATACTGTTGGGGAAACTTGAAAAATTGCTGCATTTATACAATCATCGGGCTCTGAAATAATGGAGTTTAAGTCCGAGAAGTCAGTATCTATAGCTGCAGATCTCCCTAGAACTTGAGATTCGGATTTGACAGATCCTCTTTCACAGCACTCACAGTGTATGACTGCTGCAGCAGTCTTACGAGAACGGTTGGGGCAGTTTGTAATGAAGTGCCCTGACTTACCACAATAGAAACATAGATTTTCTTTTAGTCGATGTTCCTTGCGGGCATCACTCACCCGTCTCTGTAAGGAGTCCACCTGCATTGGTTCAGGTTCTGGTTCCCGTGTGGTCCGGCTCACAGACTCCTTAGCTGGGGAGGAAGGCAGGAAATGATTAGGACGATTAATTTCAGACCATCTCTCCTGTCTGCGTTCAGTAAGACGGGCATCAATACGGATGCAGTAGTTAATGAAGTCTCCCAACGCGGTGGGAGGGTCGGCACGAGCAAGTTCATCCTTAATCATTGGAGACAACCCTTTACGGAAAATGGATTTTTTTGCAGAATTGTCCCAAGTGGTATCAAGAGCCCATCTCCTGAAATCCAAGGCATATTCAGCTACTGAGCGCTTACCTTGGCGCAAAGCCAACATGGCAGCTTCAGCTGTTGCACCTCGGTTTGGGTCATCAAAAACCTGCCCCATGGCTGAAATGAAAGCTTCCAAATTATTTAGACATTCATCCTCAGTCTCAATCAGGGGGTTTGCCCACATCAGAGCTTTGTTGGAGAGCAGCATGATTATGGTTAGCACCTTGGATCTATCAGAGGGAAATTGTGAAGCATGAGCAGAGAAAAACAGTTTGCATTGATTAATAAATCCCCTAAATTTTTCCAGTTCACAGCCAAAACAGAAAGGTGGCAACTTTGGAAACCCAGAACCCGGGGGTGTTGATGGTGCCAGGACTCGTTCCTCCAGAGCCTCAATCCTGGTTCGCAATTCCTGCGTATTTTGTCCGAAAACTTGCAAATTGTGATTATTAAGATCTTGCTGGCTTGCAAAGCTGGTCTTTAAAGCCTGAATATCCACAAGAATCTTATCAGTAACTCCACATAAGTCTTTTACACGAGCCTGGATATCTGGCATTCACGGTCCACAGCAGACTCGATGTTCCCAGACCCAGCAGACACTAACGTTGGCTTCAGAATCTTGTCAAATATAAAATACAATCTGTATAGAGTCTTGTGCTTGGGTGCAAGGAAACACAGAAGACACAAGCTTGTTTAAGTAGTTCATGTATTACTTCATACAAGTAAGGGTTAACACAGTTGCAGGCAGGAGACAAGACAGGCAGGAATAAACCTTAAGTCCATCTAGTCACAGAAACAGGTTAAAGGTTCTCTCTCTACTTCCCTTGCCAATGTTGATGGTAAGCTGAGGGATTCCTGAGTCCACACAAGTCCAAGGATCTGAAGTAGAAGGTGGTTTGGATAATAAGTCCAAGTTTTCCAGGAGCAAGGTGACAGGTAAACTGCAGACTTGCTTCTGAAGCACTGATTAAACAGCTGATGCTGCTTAAAAGGGCAAGTGGCAGAGAACAGGGCGGAAACATTGAAACTGAGAACTCCATGCTGGTTAAGGGCAAAGTAGATACAGCAGAACAGAAAGCAAAATGGCCGACAGGAAAAACTAGGTTCTATTAAAAATACCAGCAGATATAGCAAATTGTCTAAAACCTTACACATCACCTCCAGGACTGCTTATTCTTCTTTACGCTGAAGATCGTTCCTAATGACATTGGCTGTATGTTTGGGATCATTATCCTGCCACAAAATAAATTTGGAGCCAATCAGATGCCTCCTTGATGGTACTGAATGGCTAGGAGTGAGGGAACAGGAAATCAACAGATCAATAGGCAGGGATTCTTTAATAAAAGGGTTAAAAAACCTCCACCAATCCAATAGACATACCACCAATTGGGTTCAATTCTATTTATTTATGCAAGATTCCTACATTGCATCTTTTCTGAATTTTACTTCTTGCGTTCTCTACTTGAGTAGTCTTTATCTCATGGCT
Organism: Ranitomeya variabilis; assembly: GCF_051348905.1. Lineage (NCBI taxonomy): Eukaryota > Metazoa > Chordata > Amphibia > Anura > Dendrobatidae > Ranitomeya > Ranitomeya variabilis. The sequence continues at coordinate 525,496,645 of NC_135235.1, read as the reverse complement.
CTTTAATTGTTGAAAATCTACAGATGTTAGAACATTAATTTACAAAAATGTTGAAGTCACTATTTGGAGCATTCTGACAAGATATATTTATCTATAAGAAGATCTATATATGCCCCTACTAGATACTGGACCCATTACTAGGTTCATTAAAATTAATATTTTTCCAATACATATGAACCTGAACTGTATATTTAGAAAAATATAAATCTTTATTGTGTTACAAAAAATTACATAGAAAAACCACATAGAAAAATCATACAAAGATTAAAAGAGTGGGAAACCCAAATAGAGGCACCACAACCCACATCTATAACCATAAGAGCTGCACGTCACAAAAACCCCAGTAATTGTTCCTCGAACAGACTACAAAGCTGCAAGAGGGCATCCCTAAGATACAATCAGTGTATACATTGTTAATCACCAGTCCTGTTTGGATAGTTAATATAGTGCAAGATAAGGTTTACCTCCTGTGGGTGATGGTGCCAGCCCCAACGCATGTTTCGGCATTCAACCTTCTGGGGGTTGGTATCACACCAGCAGAAGCATGACTTTATATTCCAAGTGCTCCAATCATAAATCACCTAGTAAGTCCCATTTTCTAACACTATCATTCATTGATCCATAAGGCTACTTCTATCTTGTGCTTATTCGCTGCCCAAATATCCAAGAACCAATCATTTACAAGTAGGCGTGTATTAGATTTAAATTTTGGGCAGTTCTACCCCTTGCACCAATCACGCATTCTCAAACATCTATACCCCTCCCTTTCTTTTCTTGTAAACAAACATGTCCCATGGGAGCAGGATGAATTGACTCAAATGAGTGGAGTGGGGGGTCCCAGAGGTATCGCGCTATGGCGGCGCACACTGCCCCGACAGGCACACCCCCGGGCCATAGCGCGATGCGACAAAGCAGGGCGCCCGAGTCAAGCTCTGCCCACATGTGACGTGGACGGGATTGAGTCACATGACCGGGACGCGGCACAAGCAGTCACCCCGAGCGATGCCCCAAGAGCAGCCCGGCGTGCGTGCACAGCGGGCACCTCGGACAGCCCAGACTAAAGTAAGTCATGCGCCAAGTGACTTATGGCCCAAAACACCTGAATGATTCGATCACATAAGCAAAGTTTATACTAATAGTCAAATCCTGCCATAGGTAATATATGTCAGAATATGCTACATTTATCATTACACACAGGACTAAATTATTGACCGCAATGATTACTTAGATCTAAAAACAAATAGTGGCCCCACATGGAACCCCCTAATAAGCCATAGAACAAAAAGAGGGGAGGAAGGGGGGAGAGAATGGGGGAAGTGGAAAAGGGAAATAAAGGAATTCTTCATGTCTTATCCATGCGTTTATGCACAAAGGAGCGACATTTTCATGTTGTATCCAGTCCAATTATAATCCTTAGGTTCTTTCCTGGTGTTCTGATTAATTAGTGGTGATTTTCTCGGAGCATCAGTTGGAGAACACAAAGTCATACTCTACAAATGAAACAAATTAAAATTAATAAAAATAAAAAACAAGGTGAGATAAAAATCGACACAGATATGTCAAAGAAATGGAGTAAAACTGCAGGTTTCGTTTTAAGCCATCTGGATGCATGGTCTTCAGAGTCCAGATCCACTTAGTCTCTATCCGTGCAAGGGGGCGGCTAACTTCCCCTCTTCTACTATCCAAACGGAGTCTATCGATACCCCTAACTTTAAGACCTTTTGGGTCACATTGATGGTGCAACTTGAAGTGTTTCGACAATGCCCGTAATTGGTCTCTGCATGTCTCCTCTTTGGCAGCAAGAATGTTGCGAAGATGTTCTCTAACTCTTATTTTCAAAGCCCTAGTAGTAAGGCCAATGTAGATTTTCTTACATGGACAGCAGGCATAGTAGACAACTGCCCTACTTGAACATGTAATAGATTGAGTGATTTTATAATTCCTGCTGCCATCTGAAGAGGAAAAAGTTGTTGCACGCTCAATATTTGGGCATGCCATACATCTTCCACACGGAGTACAGCTCCACTTTGTTTTCTGTGGTCGGGCAAACGGTAATTGTTTTTGGTCACTCTTCTCATAGTGGCTCCTAACTAAAATGTCCCTCAAGTTCTTGCAAGATTCCTACAGTGCATGTTTTCTGAATTTTACTTCTTGCTTTCTCTACTTGAGTAGTCTTTATCTCATGGCTCTTTAATTGTTGAAAATCTACAGATGTTAGAACATGCTGAGAGTTTTACAGCAGCTGGTTGTCTATACACTAATTGATGTGATTATCTGCATCTGAGGTGCCATGAAATACTTGGTCAGTAATATTGATGGTACCAAAACTGCTAATCCATTTCCACTGCCCTTCCTTGGTAATTATTAGCCAGTTATTGACAATGATATTGGCTTGTAGTAGTAGTAGTAGTAGTAGTAGTAGTAGTAGTAGTAGTAGTAATTTGACCAGAAATATATAGATGACTGTATCCTTTAGCGTTTTGAAAGTACAAAACACAAGACTGTAAAAGCTTTTAAATCATCATTGTTCTCATTGAGAATCTTGCGGAGCAGTTTCAGACCTTTTTCGCTTCAGCTGCATTTACAGAAAGATTTTTTTTTTCTTTTGAGAAATAGATTCTCTATTTTGTAACCACTTTACTTATACTCTTGACATAATAGCCCTGGGCAAAGTAGTGTTTTATAGCTGAAGTTCCAACCTATATAGCATCAACAATAAGGCAGCTAAAACTGATGTCTTTGCTACATACAGAATTTCTGTAGCACAAGAAAGAAACAAATTTAGCACCAGGATTTTATTACCAATGATGGAAGATTTATGAGGATTAGTTAATCGGGAACCCCTGTTTTTCAGAGAGATGACATCTCTGCATTTCCTCACTAAAATGTTAAAAATCTCTATGTGTACCATTTTGTTAGAAACATGCAGGCACACATAATGTAAGTCCTATAATATAAATATCATGAACTTTATTTAGTTGACACAGTATACAATCATTATTTATTACCAGATGTCTTTTCATTCCTTTGGGTGGATTATACATTAAAAAGTAGAATCCCTTGCGGTGGTGGGGCTGGTCTGTGCTCGCCAGGTTTTCTCCTTACATGTGCACTGACAGTGCGCTCTCTTGCTCGTCACTTCTCAACAGGGTCGGCAAGGGAGCGCACTGTCATTGTTCATTAAAAATTATTTGCAGGAAAAAGCAAGGTTCTCCAGCGATGACAGGTATGATGATAAATAAAACTTTACATTATTTAAATTATTTGAAAAGGGATGGAGGTGGAGACAGAGAAATGTATTTGCTATATGAATAAGAATGCTTTTAATGTTAAATTAGCATATTATCTGATCCCCAGAAAAACTATTATCTTGATATTACATTAACAGATGATTCATTTGTAGGTACAATTTCAGTCTCCCCATATAGAAAACCCACAGATAGTAACTCCATTTTAGAAGCATATTCATGTCATCCATGACACGCAATAAAAAATGTTCCAGTTGCAGAACTAACAAGAATCAAAAGAAACTGTTTGCGCAATGACAACTTCAGTACGAAATCAATAAGGTCTTAACCAGATTAAAACAGAAGCTATCCAAATTGGATCCTAAAGAGAGCCAATTCTATTGTTGAGGGTATTGATAGTAAGAGTTTATTATAAGAACACAAATCTTGCTGTAGGTACCGGGGAGGCTCAGAGAACCCCATTTCTCTCTCCTCTGATGTGCTAGATCATATCGGAGGAGAGAGAAATAAGTAGGAAATCAGATTTTTTTTTGCAGTCGCCGTTATTCCGTGAATAATGGTGATCATACCACTGGGAACGGTAAAAACCGACCCGAATCATGTTCTCTGGGGTCTTGGATACCCCCGGTAGCTGAGACCCTGGAGAATTTTCGACGCAGGAGGGCGCTATAACCTTATTTGTCAGTGCCATTAAAAAGCGGCACTGAGGAATAAGTACCCATAACTGCTGCCGTTACAAGGCGTACCGGCGGTCGTTAAGTGGTTAAATGTGGGCATACACAATGCAAATCTTGCAATCATGCCCACAAATTTGCAACATTTTGCTTAAATAAAACAGGACAACATTTTACCATAAAAAGCTTCGTTAATTGTAATACAGCCGGAGTCATACATTTAACTGATTGAGTGTAAGATTCAGTATGTGGGTTGTACAACAGGTCCCCTAAAAAACGCATTAGAAGGCACCTATCTGATACGGTTAGTCCCACAGAAGTTTATATCTCAGAAGTTTCCAGACACTTTTCACAGGTACATAAAGAGGATATAAGATCTTTGAGATTTGTGGGTATTGAAAGTTATATAAATTATAATTAAATTGTATTAAATTATTTATTAAATTTTATTAAATTATTTATTATATTTTAAACAGAGAATCATACTGGAACTTAAGTTTCAAACTAGAGTCCCATAAGGAATGAATGTTAGACAGGATTTAATTTTGCAATATAACTAGTAGTGTTTATTAAGGATCTTCAGTGTTATTATATGAAAACAAAATTTAGGATAGGATTAATTATTGGCTCTCAGTGGTTAGTGAATATGCACACAGGTAATTAGCAGAAAGAAATATGTAAGCATTACTATACTACATAACAGACCAAGTATGTAAGCATTACTATACTACATAACAGACCATGACTAAGGCTTGAAGCCGAACCGCGTTGGCTTTCTATGGATCCCCTGTGGTTTGCCAGTAGTTTTTGTTTTTAAAATGCACTAATAAACGTAAAGTTTTATTTATCACCACTCCTGTCATTGCTAGAGAACCTTATTTTTTCCTGTATTGCTTACACGTCCCGGACAAGGGTGGGTCCGTGTGGTGATTTCCATCCTAACAAGGCGCATCTGAATTCGGTGAGCTGACTCTATTTTCCCTGTTTCCCTGACAGATTTAAAAATAATATTGCACAGTGTCAAGATTCTAAGAGCATACATCGGAATTGACAACCAATGCATTCTCAGTAGATCCGGGACTCACCCAGATATTATATTATGACATTAAATAGACAGACATTTGGTATTAAACAAAATGGTAATTTTGGACTACCCCTTTAATTCTACTTTCCTGCAGATTTACCCTATATATGCAGGGTAGGTTCTCTTCAAGGATAAACAATGTAATTGTTACAACTAGGCAACCACTTGTCATACGCCAGAGATCGACAGTAAGTACATATAACATAATGGTTATACAACTGCAATTTCCAATCATATATTTTAAACATTTACAATAAATTCATATAATCATTTCAGATATTACTTCATAATTTTCAATTTGTCCTGTTGCCATATGTATCATGCAGTGATTCATTATTGCTAGCACTGTTAGTAAAATTGCTCCATCTATGGCCATTACTGTTACTTCTGCGGCTCACAAAATCTAATTTATTTCAATAATATGGCACTCAAATTCCACTAATCTGGCACATGGCAAAAAATGGATTGGCAGGAAATTATTTGATTGTCAAGCCTCACTAGAGGCAATGCAGCAGCTGGGCCAAGGGTAAGCAAAGTTGGCACATCCTAAATGTATAGATCCAGCGGCTCCTGAACATCAACATATCAAAAAACAATGAAGACTTTACTCATGGGTAGTTATATAAGCACATGCATCAAAAATATACAGAAAGGTAAGGATTCGTCCACCCTTATCTTTCTGTACATTTTTGATAAGAACCTTAACTTTCCAGTATACAAGTAATAGCAATACCCACAGTGACATGTCTGGAACCCGAAACCGTCATAGGCTATGTTGTGAGGTGAAATTTTAACCCCGCACTTTCCAATTCACCAAACAATTTTGCCCCTATCTACATAATGGGGAAAAGTGAAAGGAAAAGTGTTGGAGGCAAATTGACAGCTGCCAGATGTGAACAAGGGGGACTTATAGAGTGAGAGTGATGGCGCCTGTTGTGAATTAGACTTTTTGGCTCCCTCTTGTGGTCACTAGTGGTATGACTCTGGGATTGTCTTTTTTTCTGTTTGGCACTCACCTGGGTCGTTAGTCCAGGGGTGTCGCTATATTAACTTCCTGGATCCTTAGTCCAGTGCCTGGCATCGTTGTAATCAGATCCTTCTGTTGCTCCTGTCTGCTGGTCCTGGCTCTTGCAAAATTAAGCTAAGTCTTGCTTCTTTGTTTTTTGAGTTACTTGCTTTGTTACTATTTTTGTCCAGCTTGTACTAAATGTGATTTCTGACCTTGCTGGAAGCTCTAGGGGGCTGGTGTTCTCCCCCCGGCCGTTAGACGGTTCGGGGGTTCTTGAATATCCAGCGTGGATATTTTAATAGGGTTTTTGCTGACCATATAAGTCATCTTACTATATTCTGCTATTAGCTAGTGGGCCTCTCTTTGCTAAATACCTAGCTCATTCTTATGTTTGTCTTTTCCTCTTGCCTCACCGTTATTATTTGTTGGGGGCTTGTATCCAACTTTTGGGGTCTTTTCTCTGGAGGCAAGAAAGGTCTTTCTTTTCCCTTCTAGGGTTAGTTAGTTCTCCGGCTGGCACGAGACGTCTAGAACCAACGTAGGCACGTTCCCCGGCTACTTCTATTTGTGGTGCTAGGATTAGATATATGGTCAGCCCAGTTACCACTGCCCTATGAGCTGGTTTTTTTGTGTTTGCAGACTTGGTATTTATTCCTGAGACCCTCTGCCATTGGGGTCATAACAGGCGCCAAAGAGTATATACCGTACAGTTGCTAAGGTGGGGCCCCGACATGGGATACTCACAACACACGGGGATATGAACACACTCACAAAATGCGCCACACACTACCACGTGCTTGAACACATATATCACCCTCAGCACACATTTCACCACACATACACCAACCTCGCCACATAAAAGTTGAAACACAAATGTCACTGCTCAAAACTCGCCACGCGCAAAATTCGCCACATGCAAAACTAGGCTCACGCAAAACTAGCCACACGTGCAAAACTCACCTCATGGAAAACTCGCCACACGCAAAACTTGCACACGCGAAAAAATTGCCACATGCACAAAAGTTGCAACACATGCAAAAGTTGCCTCACACAAAACTTGCACATACTCAAAACGCACCACACATAAAATTCGCCACGCGCAAAACTCGCCATGCGCAAAACTTGCTGCACACAACTTGCTACACTAACCTGTCACATGCAACTCGACACACAAAAAGTTGCTACACGCATGTCGCCACACAAAACTCATCTCACAAAAGTCGCTACATGCATGTCGCCACACGCAACTCAACACACACAACTTGTCACATGAAACTCGCCCTAAAACACACACAAGTCTGGTATTATCCTTCAAAAATAAAAATCTGATTAATAAGCAGACAAACTACAAGAGCAACAAATGTACCATATAGGAAATACGGCAGCTGGCAGTCACATGACCTGTCTATTATGTGTATGTGTGAGCTAATATATACTGCCACGGGGGGAGGGCTTCCTGTTGGCTGGGGATTTATCAGGCTGCCAATTTAGCTTACAAATACTGAGGTAAAAATACTGACTAAATAACGTGTGAACGAGGTCTAATAAGGAAGAGATGACACACAGATATATACTATATACAGGAGGAGATGACACACAGGTATATGCTATATACAGGAGCAGATGACAGAGGTATATACTATATACAGGAGGAGATGACTTACAGGTATATACTATATACAGGAGCAGATGACACACAGGTATATACTATATACAGTAGGAGATGACTTACAGGTATATACTATATACAGGAGCAGATGACACACAGGTATATACTATATACAGGAGGAAATGATTTACAGGTATATACTATATACAGGAGCAGATGACACACAGGTATATGCTATTTACAGGAGGAGATGTGTTGTGAATTCCGTTCTGGAGCTCCCTCCTGTGGTTGCTAATGGTATTTTTGTGAGTTCTGCCCTTGGGCTCCCTCTGGTGGTTTCGAGTGGAACTGCTGCTCCTTTAGGTAGCTGTGGCAGCTGCCTTCACTAATCGCCTTGCCTGGGTTTGTTATTTAAACCTGCTCTGGGCTTTAGTTCATGCCAGCTGTCAATGTTCTTGGTTGGATTTGGTTCTCTCCTTGGATTTCTCATATGGCCTGTCCTTGTCAACAAAAGATAAGTTTTTGCTAGTTTTGTTTGTCCATTTGCTTGGACTCTATTGCTTTGCAAATATGTTTCTTTTTGTCCAGCTTGTCACTATGTCATATTCAGGCTAGCTGGAAGCTCTGGGAAAGCAGATTTGCCCCTCCACACCGTGAGTTGGTGTGGAGTTCATTTTTGTAAACTCTGCGTGGATTTTGTAGTTTTTAATACTGACCGCACAGTATCCTTTTCTCTCTGTCTATCAAGTTAGTATTGGCCTCCTTTGCTGAAATCTGATTTCATTTCTGTGTACGTCATTTCCCTCTTCATTCACAGTCAATATTTGTGGGGGGCTGTCTTTCCTTTTGGGGTTTTCTCTGAGGCAAGATAGCTTTCTATTTCCTTCTTTAGGGGTAGTTAGTTCTTAGGCTGTGAAGAGGTGTCTAGGGAGAGTCAGGAACATCCCACGGCTATTGCTAGTGTTGTTGTTAGGATTAGGGACTGCGGTCAGTAGAGATACCACCTTCTCAGAGCTCGTCCCATGTTGCGTTTTAGCCACCAGGTCATATCAGTGTGGCCTCTTAACCACCAGGTCATAACAGTACAGCTGGCCACAAATGTGTTAAATGCATCTCAAAAGAGGGAAAAGAAAGTTCTGAGCCATTTTTTTTTCCTTTGCAGCTTGTTTTGTCTTTTTTTTTCCCCTTAATCTCTGGGTGGTTCAGGATTTTGGTGCTGATATGGAGGTTCAGGGTCTGTCCTTGCGCGTGGATCAATTCGCTGCAAGGGTACAGAGTATCCAAGATTATGTTGTCCAGACTCCGGTATTAGAGCCTAGAATTCCTATTCCTGATTTGTTTTCTGGGGATAGATCTAAATTTTTGAACTTTAAAAATAATTGCAGATTGTTTTTTGCTCTGAGACCCCGTTCCTCTGGTGACCCCATTCAGCAGGTGAAGATTGTTATTTCTTTGCTGCGTGGCGACCCGCAGGACTGGGCATTCTCCCTTGAGCCAGGAAATCCTGCATTGCTTAATATTGACGCATTTTTTCAAGCGCTCGGATTGCTGTATGACGAGCCTAATTCTGTGGATCAGGCAGAAAAAACTTTGCTGGCTCTGTGTCAGGGTCAGGAAGCAGCAGAAGTATACTGCCAGAAATTTAGAAAGTGGTCTGTGCTCACAAAATGGAATGAGTATGCCCTGGCAGCGATTTTCAGAAAGGGTCTTTCTGAAGCCCTTAAAGATGTTATGGTGGGGTTTCCTACGCCTGCTGGTCTGAACGAGTCAATATCTTTGGCCATTCAGATTGATCAGCGCTTGCGCGAGCGCAAGGTGGTGCACCATATGAAAAAAGGAAAATCCAGCTCAACGAAATAGTGAAAAAAACGTGTCGTTCCTTTATTCACTTCAATAATATATGTGGAGGATAAAAACATCAGCAACAACAGAAATAAAAACAGTATCAACGCGTTTCTGGTGACAAAGCACCCTTAATCATGATATCTGTTATAAGATTTGTCTCATACCTTTATACCAAGATCCGGTGAACACACCGGTGCTGCAGTTGATTAGCATAATTACAATTGTTGAAAAAAAACATGTTTGCTTTTTCAACAAAAAAAAGCAAAAATGTTTTTTTTCAACAATTGTAATTATGCTAATCAACTGCAGCACCGGTGTGTTCACCGGATCTTGGTATAAAGGTATGAGACAAATCTTATAACAGATATCATGATTAAGGGTGCTTTGTCACCAGAAACGCGTTGATACTGTTTTTATTTCTGTTGTTGCTGATGTTTTTATCCTCCACATATATTATTGAAGTGAATAAAGGAACGACACGTTTTTTTCACTATTTCGTTGAGCTGGATTTTCCTTTTTTCTTTGATCCCTCCACGCCCTGACACAGCGGTTCCGTGCTCCGAATATTCAGAGATGTCAACTATGGTGAGCTGGACTTTGCTTTGTTTTATTAGGTGCACCATATGGCAGTGTCCTCTGAGCAGAGTCCTGAGCCTATGCAATGTGATAGGATTTTGACTAGAGCAGAAAGGCAGAAATTCAGACGTCAGAATGGCCTGTGTTTTTACTGTGGTGATTCTGCTCATGCTATTTCTGATTGCCCTAAGCGTACTAAGAGGGTCCCTAGGTCTGTTACCATTAGTACTGTACAGCCTAAATTTCTCTTGTCTGTTACCCTGATTTGCTCATTGTCGTCCTTTTCTGTTATGGCATTTGTGGATTCTGGCGCTGCCCTGAACTTAATGGACTTAGAATTTGCCAAGCGCTGTGGTTTTTCCTTGGAGCCTTTGCAGAGTCCTATTCCCTTAAGGGGGATTGATGCTACACCATTGGCCAAGAATAAACCTCAGTACTGGACACAGTTAACCATGTACATGGCTCCAGCACATCAGGAAAATATTCGCTTTTTGGTGTTGCATAATTTGCATGATGTTGTTGTGCTGGGTTTTCCATGGTTACAGGTACATAATCCAGTGCTGGATTGGAGATCTATGTCTGTAACTGGTTGGGGTTGTCAGGGGATACATAGTGATATTCCTTTGATGTCCATTTCCTCGTCCCCTTCTTCTGAAGTTCCTGAGTTTTTGTCGGATTTCCAGGATATATTTGATGAGCCCAAGTCCAGTTCCCTGCCTCCTCATAGGGACTGTGATTATGCCATTAATTTGATTCCTGGCTGTAAGTTCCCTAAGGGCCGACTTTTCAATCTATCTGTGCCAGAGCATGCCGCTATGCGGAGTTATGTAAAGGAGTCCTTGGAGAAGGGGCATATTCGCCCGTCTTCGTCACCATTGGGAGCGGGATTTTTCTTTGTTGCCAAGAAGGATGGCTCCTTGAGACCCTGTATAGATTATCGCCTTCTCAATAAGATCACTGTCAAATTCCAGTACCCTTTACCTTTACTTTCTGATTTGTTTGCTCGGATTAAGGGTGCCAGTTGGTTTACTAAAATCGACCTTCGAGGGGCGTATAATCTCATGCGTATTAAACAAGGTGATGAATGGAAAACAGCATTTAATAGGCCCGAAGGCCATTTTGAATATCTTGTGATGCCATTCGGGCTCTCTAATGCTCCATCGGTATTTCAGTCCTTTATGCATGATATCTTCCGGAATTATCTGGATAAATTCATGATTGTGTATTTGGATGATATTTTGGTTTTCTTCGATGATTGGGAGTCTCATGTGAGGCAGGTTAGGATGGTATTTCAGGTCCTTCGTGCTAATGCGTTGTTTGTGAAGGGGTCTAAGTGCCTCTTTGGAGTTCAGAAGGTTTCTTTTTTGGGTTTCATTTTTTCTCCCTCGGCTATTGAAATGGACCCTGTTAAAGTCCAGGCCATTCATGATTGGACTCAACCTTCATCTGTAAAGAGCCTTCAGAAATTTTTGGGCTTTGCCAATTTTTATCGCCGCTTTATTGCTAATTTTTCTAGTGTGGTGAAGCCTCTGACCGATTTGACGAGGAAGGGCGCTGATGTGATGAATTGGTCCTCTGCGGCTGTTGAGGCCTTTCAGGAGCTTAAACGTCGTTTTACTTCTGCCCCTGTGTTGCGTCAGCCAGATGTTTCTCTCCCTTTTCAGGTTGAGGTTGATGCTTCTGAGATTGGGGCAGGGGCCGTTTTGTCTCAGAGAAATTCTGATGGCTTTTTGATGAAACCATGTGCTTTCTTCTCCAGAAAGTTTTCGCCTGCTGAGCGTAATTATGATGTCGGCAATCGGGAGTTGTTGGCTATGAAGTGGGCATTTGAGGAGTGGCGACATTGGCTTGAAGGAGCCAAGCATCGCGTGGTGGTCTTGACTGATCATAAGAATCTGATTTACCTCGAGTCTGCTAAGCGGTTGAATCCTAGACAAGCTCAGTGGTCTCTATTTTTCTCACGTTTTGATTTTGTGGTCTCGTATATTCCGGGATCTAAGAATGTGAAGGCTGATGCCCTTTCTAGGAGTTTTTTGCCTGATTCTCCGGGAATTCTTGAGCCGGCTGGGATCCTCAAGGAGGGGGTTATTCTTTCTGCCATCTCCCCTGATTTGCGGCGGGTACTTCAGGAGTTTCAGGTTGATAAACCTGACCGCTGTCCTGTGGGGAAACTGTTTGTTCCTGATAGATGGACTAGCAGGGTAATTTCTGAGGTTCATTGTTCGGTGTTGGCTGGTCACCCTGGGATTTTCGGTACCAGAGAATTGGTGGCTAGGTCCTCTTGGTGGCCTTCCTTGTCACGGGATGTGCGTTCATTTGTGCAGTCCTGTGGGACCTGTGCTCGGGCTAAGCCTTGCTGTTCCCGTGCCAGTGGGTTGCTTTTGCCTTTGCCTATTCCTGAGAGGCCCTGGACGCATATTTCCATGGATTTTATTTCTGATCTTCCTGTTTCTCAGAAGATGTCTGTCATCTGGGTGGTTTGTGACCGGTTTTCTAAGATGGTCCATTTGGTACCGTTGCCTAAGTTGCCTTCCTCCTCTGATTTGGTTCCATTATTTTTTCAGTATGTGGTTCGTTTGCATGGTATTCCGGAGAATATTGTGTCTGACAGAGGTTCCCAGTTCGTTTCTAGGTTTTGGCGGTCCTTTTGTGCTAGAATGGGCATTAATTTGTCTTTTTCTTCAGCATTCCATCCTCAGACAAGTGGCCAAACGGAGCGAACCAATCAGACCTTGGAAACCTATTTGAGATGCTTCGTGTCTGCTGATCAGGATGATTGGGTGACCTTTTTGCCGTTGGCCGAGTTTGCCCTTAATAATCGGGCTAGTTCGGCTACCTTGGTTTCGCCTTTCTTTTGTAATTTTGGTTTTCATCCTCGTTTTTCTTCACGGCAGCTTGAGCCTTCTGACTGTCCTGGTGTGGATTCTGTGGTGGACAGGTTGCAGCAAATTTGGACTAATGTGGTGGACAATTTGACGTTGTCTCAGGAAAAGGCTCAACGTTTTGCTAACCGTCGTCGGTGTGTTGGTCCCCGGCTTCGTGTTGGGGATTTGGTCTGGTTGTCTTCTCGTCATGTTCCTATGAAGGTTTCTTCCCCTAAGTTCAAGCCTCGCTTTATAGGGCCTTATAAGATTTCTGAAATTATCAATCCGGTGTCTTTTCGTTTGGCCCTTCCAACATCCTTTTCCATTCATAATGTGTTCCATAGATCCTTGTTGCGGAGATATGTGGTACCTATGGTTCCCTCCGTTGATCCTCCTGCTCTGGTGTTGGTTGAGGGGGAATTGGAATATGTGGTGGAGAAGATTTTGGAATCTCGTTTTTCGAGGCGGAAGCTTCAGTATCTGGTCAAGTGGAAGGGTTATGGCCAGGAGGATAATTCTTGGGTTGTGGCCTCCGATGTTCATGTTGCTGATTTGGTTCGTGCTTTCCATTTGGCTCGTCCTGATCGGCCTGGGAGCTCTGGTGAGGGTTCGGTGACCCCTCCTCAAGGGGGGGTACTGTTGTGAATTCCTTTCTGGAGCTCCCTCCTGTGGTTGCTAATGGTATTTTTGTGAGTTCTGCCCTTGGGCTCACTCTGGTGGTTTCGAGTGGAACTGCTGCTCCTTTAGGTAGCTGTGGCAGCTGCCTTCACTAATCGCCTTGCCTGGGTTTGTTATTTAAACCTGCTCTAGGCTTTAGTTCATGCCAGCTGTCAATGTTCTTGGTTGGATTTGGTTCTCTCCTTGGATTTCTCATATGGCCTGTCCTTGTCAGCAAAAGATAAGTTTTTGCTAGTTTTGTTTGTCCATTTGCTTGGACTCTATTGCTTTGTAAATATGTCTCTTTTTGTCCAGCTTGTCACTATGTCATATTCAGGCTAGCTGGAAGCTCTGGGAAAGCAGATTTGCCCCTCCACACCGTGAGTCGGTGTGGAGTTCATTTTTGTAAACTCTGCGTGGATTTTGTAGTTTTTAATACTGACCGCACAGTATCCTTTTCTCTCTGTCTATCAAGTTAGTATTGGCCTCCTTTGCTGAAATCTGATTTCATTTCTGTGTACGTCATTTCCCTCTTCATTCACAGTCAATATTTGTGGGGGGCTGTCTTTCCTTTTGGGGTTTTCTCTGAGGCAAGATAGCTTTCTATTTCCTTCTTTAGGGGTAGTGTCATGAATCCCCAATGGCTAGGGATAGCACAGGATGAGCAAAGTATAATAAATATCGAACGAGCTCTAGGGTGATGGAACCTGGGCTGACCGCTGCCCTACGCCTGACAAACGCAACTAGAGATAGCCAGGGAGCGTGCCTACGTTGGTTCTAGACGCCACGCACCAGCCTAAGAGCTAACTAGTACTGCAGAGAAAACAAAGACCTCACTTGCCTCCAGAGGAATTAACCCCAAAGATATAGTTGCCCCCCACATGTATTGACGGTGAAATGAGAGGAAGGCACACACATAGAGATGATGTATATAGCTTTAGCAAATAGAGGCCCGCTGAAAACTAGAAAGCAGAATGACACAAAAGGGGACTGAGCGGTCAGCAAAAAACCCTAATCAAAAAAACCATCCTGAGATTACAAGAACCCATGTGCCAACTCATGGCACATGGGGAGAACCTCAGTCCACTAGAGCAACCAGCTAACAAAGAGACATTCTAAGCAAGATGGACAAGAAAACCAAACAACTGAAAATCAGCACTTAGCTTATCCTGAAAGATCAGGGAGCAGGTAGGCAGGAACCAAACAGAGCACATCTGAACACATTGATAGCCGGCAAGGGAAATGACAGAGAGGCCAGGTAAAATAGGAAACACCCAGCCTCTGATGGACAGATGGAAACCAAAGGCCGCAACCCACCAAAGTCACCCAGTACCAGCAGTAACCACCAGAGGGAGCCCGCAAACAGAATCCACAACAGTACCCCCCCCTTGAGGAGGGGTCACCGAACCCTCACGAGAACCCCCAGGGCGATCAGGGTGAGCTCTATGGAAGGCGCGGACCAAATCAGTCGCATGAACATCGGAGGCGACCACCCAGGAATTGTCCTCCTGACCATAACCCTTCCACTTAACCAAATACTGGAGTTTGCGTCTGGAAACACGAGAATCCAAGATCTTTTCAACAACATACTCCAATTCTCCCTCCACCAGCACCGGAGCAGGAGGCTCGACCGAAGGAACAACAGGCACCTCATACCTCCGCAACAACGACCGATGGAACACATTATGAATAGCGAACGATGCTGGAAGATCCAAACGGAAAGATACAGGGTTAAGAATCTCCGAGATCCTATAAGGACCGATGAACCGAGGCTTGAACTTAGGAGAAGAGACCTTCATAGGGACAAAACGAGAAGACAACCACACCAAGTCCCCAACAAGAAGTCGGGGACCCACGCGGCGACGGCGATTAGCAAACTGCTGAGTCTTCTCCTGAGATAACTTCAAATTGTCCACCACCTGATTCCAAATGTGATGTAGCCTGTCCACCACCACGTCCACTCCAGGACAATCCGAAGACTCCACCTGACCAGAGGAAAAACGAGGATGAAACCCCGAATTACAAAAAAAAGGAGAGACCAACGTGGCCGAACTAGCCCGATTATTAAGAGCAAATTCGGCCAGTGGCAAAAAAGCAACCCAGTCATCCTGATCAGCAGAAACAAAACACCTCAAATAAGTTTCCAAGGTCTGATTAGTTCGCTCCATCTGGCCATTCGTCTGAGGATGGAATGCAGACGAGAAAGACAAATCAATGCCCATCTTGGCACAAAACGTCCGCCAAAATCTAGACACAAACTGGGATCCCCTGTCAGAAACGATATTCTCCGGAATCCCATGCAAACGAACCACGTTCTGAAAAAACAAAGGAACCAACTCAGAGGAAGAGGGCAACTTAGGCAAGGGCACCAAATGAACCATCTTAGAAAAGCGGTCACACACAACCCAGATAACGGACATTTTCTGTGAAACCGGGAGATCAGAAATAAAATCCATGGAAATGTGCGTCCAAGGCCTCTTCGGGATGGGCAAGGATAACAACAACCCACTAGCCCGTGAACAGCAAGGCTTAGCTCGAGCACACACTTCACAAGACTGCACAAAGGTACGCACATCCCTAGACAAGGAAGGCCACCAAAAAGACCTGGCCACCAAGTCTCTTGTACCAAATATTCCAGGATGACCAGCCAACACAGAAGAATGGACCTCGGAGATGACTCTACTGGTCCAATCATCCGGAACAAACAGTCTTTCTGGTGGACATCGATCCGGTTTATCCACCTGAAACTCCTGCAATGCGCGTCGCAAGTCTGGGGATACGGCGGACAATATTACCCTATCCCTAAGGATACCAGCAGGCCCAGTGTCACCAGGAGAGTCAGGCACAAAACTCCTGGAAAGAGCATCTGCCTTCACATTCTTTGAACCTGGCAGGTATGAAACCACGAAATTGAAACGAGAAAAAAATAACGACCAACGAGCCTGTCTAGGATTCAAACGCCTGGCAGACTCAAGGTAAGTGAGATTCTTGTGATCAGTCAAGACCACCACGCGATGTTTAGCACCCTCAAGCCAATGACGCCACTCCTCAAATGCCCACTTCATGGCCAAAAGCTCCCGATTACCCACATCATAATTGCGCTCGGCGGGTGAGAATTTTCTAGAGAAGAAAGCACATGGCTTCATCACCGAGCCATTAGAACTTCTCTGTGACAAAACCGCCCCCGCTCCAATCTCGGAAGCATCAACCTCCACCTGGAAAGGAAGTGAAACATCTGGTTGACACAACACAGGAGCAGAAGAAAACCGGCGCTTAAGTTCCCGAAAGGCCTCCACGGCCGCAGGAGACCAATCAGCAACATCAGCACCCTTTTTAGTCAAATCAGTCAAAGGTTTAACAATACTGGAAAAATTAGCAATGAACCGACGATAAAAATTAGCAAACCCCAAGAACTTCTGAAGGCTCTTAACAGATGTAGGTTGTGTCCAGTCACAAATAGCCTGAACCTTAACGGGATCCATCTCAATAGTAGAAGGAGAAAAAATGTACCCCAAAAAAGAAATCTTCTGGACTCCGAAGAGACACTTTGAGCCCTTCACAAACAGAGAATTGGCCCGCAAAACTTGAAACACCTTCCTGACCTGTAGAACATGAGACTCCCAGTCATCAGAAAACACCAAAATATCATCCAAATACACGATCATAAACTTATCCAGATATTCACGGAAAATATTGTGCATAAAGGACTGAAAGACTGACGGAGCATTGGAGAGTCCAAAAGGCATTACCAAATACTCAAAATGGCCCTCAGGCGTATTAAATGCGGTTTTCCACTCATCACCCTGTTTTATCCGCACCAGATTATACGCACCACGAAGATCTATTTTAGTGAACCACCTAGCCCCCTTAATGCGAGCAAACAAATCAGTAAATAATGGCAATGGATACTGGTATTTGACTGTAATCTTATTCAGAAGGCGATAATCTATACAAGGCCTCAGGGAACCATCTTTTTTTGCCACGAAAAAAAAACCTGCTCCCAGAGGGGACGAAGATGGACGAATATGTCCCTTTTCCAAGGACTCCTTAATATAATTCCGCATAGCAGTATGCTCTGGCAGTGACAGATTAAATAAACGACCCTTAGGGAACTTACTGCCAGGAATCAATTCTATAGCACAGTCACACTCTCTATGGGGAGGGAGCGAATTGAGCTTAGGCTCCTCAAAAACATCCCTATAATCCGACAAAAACGCAGGGATCTCCGAAGGAGTAGATGAAGCTATAGAAATCGGAGGTGCATCATCATGAACCCCGTGACATCCCCAGCTTAGCACAGACATTGTTTTCCAGTCCAGGACAGGATTATGAGTTTGTAACCATGGCAGACCAAGCACTAGTACATCCTGTAAATTATACAGTACAAGGAAGCGAATCACCTCCTGATGAACGGGAGTCATGCGCATGGTCACTTGTGTCCAATACTGCGGTTTATTCATAGCCAATGGTGTAGAATCAATTCCTTTCAGAGGAATAGGAACTTCCAGAGGCTCTAGACTAAAACCGCAGCGTTTAGCAAATGACCAATCCATAAGACTCAGGGCAGCGCCTGAATCCACATAGGCATCGACGGAAATGGAAGACAGAGAAAAAATCAGAGTCACAGACAAAATGAACTTAGACTGCAGAGTATCAATGGCAAAAGATTTATCAACCCTTTTTGTGCGTTTAGAGCATGCTGATATAACATGAGCTGAATCACCACAATAAAAACACAAACCATTTTTCCGCCTATAATTTTGCCGTTCACTTCTGGACTGAATTCTATCACATTGCATAGTCTCAGGTGCCTGTTCAGAAGACACCGCCAACTGGTGCACGGGTTTGCGCTCCCGTAAACGCCGATCAATCTGAATGGCCATAGCCATAGACTCATTCAGACCTGTAGGCGCAGGGAACCCCACCATAATATCCTTAATGGCCTCAGAAAGACCATTTCTGAAGTTTGCAGCCAGGGCGCACTCATTCCACTGAGTAAGCACCGACCATTTCCGAAATTTCTGACAATATATTTCCGCTTCATCATGCCCCTGAGAGAGGGCTAATAAAGCCTTTTCAGCCTGAATCTCTAGGTTAGGTTCCTCATAGAGCAATCCCAATGCCAGAAAAAACGCATCCACACTGAGCAATGCAGGATCCCCTGGTGCCAATGCAAATGCCCAATTCTGAGGGTCGCCCCGTAGGAACGATATAACAATCTTGACCTGTTGAGCAGGGTCTCCAGAGGAGCGAGATTTCAAAGAGAGAAACAATTTACAATTGTTCCTGAAATTCAGGAAGGTAGATCTATCTCCAGAAAAAAACTCTGGAATAGGAATTCTAGGTTCAGACACGGGAGTGTGAACAACGAAATCCTGTATGTTTTGAACCTTTGTCGCGAGATTACTCAGGCTGGAAGCCAAACTCTGGACATCCATGATAAACAGCTAAGATCAGAGCCATTCAAGGGTTAAGAGGAGGTAAGAAGCAGCTAGACAGCAATTAAGGGCTAGGCAGCAAAACTCTGAAGGAAAAAAAAAAAAAAATTTTCCTTGAACACTTCTTATTCTCCTGCTTCAGCCCAAACAATTTACACTTTGTGGGCCGGCTATACTGACATGAATCCCCAATGGCTAGGGATAGCACAGGATGAGCAAAGTATAATAAATATCGGACGAGCTCTAGGGTGATGGAACCTGGGCTGACCGCTGCCCTACGCCTGACAAACGCAACTAGAGATAGCCAGGGAGCGTGCCTACGTTGGTTCTAGACGCCACGCACCAGCCTAAGAGCTAACTAGTACTGCAGAGAAAACAAAGACCTCACTTGCCTCCAGAGGAATTAACCCCAAAGATATAGTTGCCCCCCACATGTATTGACGGTGAAATGAGAGGAAGGCACACACATAGAGATGATGTATATAGCTTTAGCAAATAGAGGCCCGCTGAAAACTAGAAAGCAGAATGACACAAAAGGGGACTGAGCGGTCAGCAAAAAACCCTAATCAAAAAAACCATCCTGAGATTACAAGAACCCATGTGCCAACTCATGGCACATGGGGAGAACCTCAGTCCACTAGAGCAACCAGCTAACAAAGAGACATTCTAAGCAAGATGGACAAGAAAACCAAACAACTGAAAATCAGCACTTAGCTTATCCTGAAAGATCAGGGAGCAGGTAGGCAGGAACCAAACAGAGCACATCTGAACACATTGATAGCCGGCAAGGGAAATGACAGAGAGGCCAGGTAAAATAGGAAACACCCAGCCTCTGATGGACAGATGGAAACCAAAGGCCGCAACCCACCAAAGTCACCCAGTACCAGCAGTAACCACCAGAGGGAGCCCGCAAACAGAATCCACAACAGGGTAGTTAGTTCTTAGGCTGTGAAGAGGTGTCTAGAGAGAGTCAGGAACATCCCACGGCTATTACTAGTGTTGTTGTTAGGATTAGGGACTGCGGTCAGTAGAGATACCACCTTCTCAGATCTCGTCCCATGTTGCGTTTTAGCCACCAGGTCATATCAGTGTGGCCTCTTAACCACCAGGTAATAACAGAGATGACACACATATATACTAAATACAGGAGGAGATGACATACAGGTATATACTATATAAAAGAGGAGATGACACAGGTATATAGAGGAGAAGATGACATACAGCAGGTATATACTATATACAGGGGAGATGACATACAGGTATATACTATATACAGGAGATGACATACAGGTATATACTATATATAGGAGGAGATGACATACCGGTATATACTATATACAGAAGAGATGACATACAGGTATATACTATATACAGGAGGAGATGACACATAGGTATATACAATATACAGGAGGAGATGACATACAGCAGGTATATACTATTTACAGGGGAGATGACATACAGGCATATACTATATACAGGGGATATGACATACAGGTATATACTATATACAGGAGATGACATACAGGTGTATACTATATATAAGGAAGATGACAAACATGTATATACTGAGGGGAAAATGAGAGGTGTGAGGTGAAAATGAGAGGTGTGAGGTGAAAATGAAAAGGTGTGAGTGCAGAATGAGAGGAGTGAGGGAAAATAGTGGAGTGATCTGAAAATGACAGATGTGAGGTCGAAATGACAAGTGTTAGGGGGAAATGAGAGGAGTGAGGGGGGAATGAGAGGAGTGGGGGGAAAATAAAAGTGAGGGGGAAAATGAGAGGTGTGAGGGAGAAAATGAGAGATGTGAGGGGGAAAATGAAAAATGTGAGGGGGAAAATGAGAGGCGTGATTGGAAACTAAGAGAAGTGAGGTGCTATAACTAACCACAGATATTTACTATGCCCAGGCAACGCCGGGCTCTTCAGCTATATATATATACTAGATGGTGGCCCGATTCTAACGTATCGGGTATTCTAGAATATGTAGGTAGTATATAGCACAGGATACGTACTATATTGCACAGTGACATAGTATATAACACAACCGACATAGTATATAACATAGCTACGTAGTATATAACAGAGCTACGTAGTATGTAACACAGCGTACGTAGTATATAGCAGAGCTACGTAGTATATAACACAGCCACGTAGTATATAACATAGCCACGTAGTGTATTGCACAGGTATGTAGTATATTGGTCAGCCACGTAGTATATAGCAGAGCCGCCACGTAGTATATTGCACAGGCGAGGTAGTATATAACAGAACCGACACAGCCACATAGTATATTGCACAGCTACGTAGTATATAACACAGAGCACGTAGTATATTGCACAGCCACTGAGTATATTGGACAGTCACGTTGTATATTGCACAGTCACGTTGTATATTGCCCAACTACATAGTATATAGCACAGAGATGTAGTATATAACAGAGCCCACGCAGTATGTAACACAGCCCACGTAGCATATAGCAATGTGGGCACGATATGCGTGGTTAAAAAAGACTTAAAATAAAAAATAACCATATAATCACCTTCCGAAGGCCCCTTGAAGTCCTGGCGCCTGTGTGCGGTGCACGCGGCAACTTCCGGTCCCAGGGTTGGTATGAGCGCAGGACCTGTGATGACGTCACATGACCGTGACGTCATGGCAGGTCCTTCTCGCATAGCATCCTTGGCACCGGAACCTGCCGCTTGCACTGCCGAGGACAGCACTTGATGTCGGAAGGTGAGAATAACCTTTTTTTTAAATTATTATTATTTGTAACATTAGATCTTTTTACTATTGATGCTGCATATGCATACCCTGCGTATGCAGCATCAATAGTAAAAAGTTGGTCACACAGGGTTAATAGCTGCGTTAACGGAGTGCGTTACCCGCGGCATAACGCGGTCCGTTACCGCTGGCATTAACCCTGTGTGAGCGGTGACTGGAGGGGAGTATGGAGCGAGCGCCGGGCACTGACTGCAGGGGAGTAGGGAGGGACTAATCGGACTGTGCCCGTCGCTGATTGGTCACGGCAGCCATGACAGGCAGCTGGCGAGACCAATCAGCGATGCGGGATTTCCGTGACGGAAGTTGCCGATAGAAAAACAGACAGACAGACGGAAGTACCCCTTAGACAATTATATATATAGATATATCTCCACCACCTTAGCAGGCCTAAACTTGCCAGTATATTTTTACCCTATTTAATCTATATACCGTATCTATTTACCTAGAGCCATTTATACCTTTCACATTTATTCTCCATTATATTAAGCTCTACTGTGTCAAAATATCAAAACTCTAAAATTATATAAAAATCACACTAAATTGAAAACTAAGCCTTTAGTAAACCTAACACAATTTTTCATGGCAGTTTCCATTTCAGATTTAACTGCCAGAAAAATCAAAATCAAAATCAAGAAACTGAGTGGCCGAGTCATCAAGCATTTTCTCCCAGCTTTCTGGCTTTAAAAATTAGCTCATTTTTGCATAACACGTTCTCATTAGGGAAAGATTCACAAAAATTTTAATCACAGAAGTGCAGAAATTACTACATTTTCTGCTCATGTGAAGCCAGAAGATGTAGCAAATTAATTAAGCAGCACACCCTCAATAATGAATATGAGGTATGTTACCCTAGCAGACTGTAGATTAAGACTTAAAGGGTATGTGCACATGACACTTTTAAAATGTGTAGCTGCCAAGCTTTTTGAAGTCAGAAAAGTTCAGAAAAAAATGGCAGTCTTTTTCCTGAGGCGGCAAAGCGGATGGTTTTGTTGTCGTCTTTTAATTATCAAAAACAAGCTGCCCAAAGGATGAACACGTTGCTTCTTTTTACTGGCTTCTGAACCCTGAAGCAATTAGAAGTAACAGAAGACTGAACTTGTGCACAGCAATGTTGTTTTTACTTTGCTGTGATTTATGTTTAATTTTTGCTGCAGCTTTAGGGTGCTTTTTCGGGGGGGGGGGGGGGGGGGGTTTCCGGGTGGAATTAGCCAGAAAAAGACGTGTGCACTTCTATAAAGAATAAGTTATCAGGCAGTTTCCACGAGTTTTCTGGTGTAAAACGTCTTGAGATGCTGCTAATGTTATTTCACAACTCATAGTTGTGCAAAAACGTTGCAACTTTTGGCGATTGTACCCCAGTCCTGGCCTGCTTTGCCACTTTTTTGAAAAGTGAACTGAGCATAGTCAGGATGGGACATGCCTGACAATTTCATTATACAAAAATGGCACAAACTACAACACAAATGTACGTCGGTTCATGACTGGAGTACATTTCTTGTGGTGGTGTAAGGTAGAATTAGGCTATGTGCACACGTAGGGAGGGTCCTCTGTGGGTTCTCCCGCAGCGGATTTGATAAATCTGCAGGGCAAAACCGCTGCGGTTATCTCTGCAGATTTATCGTGGTTTGTCTTGCGGTTTCCGCTGTGGGTTTTATTGATGCTGCATATGCAGCAATATGCAGCATCAATAGTAATGTTAAAAATAATTAAAAAATGGTTATACTCACCCTCTGACGTCCCGATCTCCTCGGCGCTGCACGCGGCGGTCCCGTTCCAAAGATGCTGTGCGAGAAGGACCTTCGTGACGTCACGGTCATGTGACCGCGACGTCATCGCAGGCCCTGCTCGCATAGCAACCCTGCGACGAGACGGCCGCGTGCAGCGCTGAGAGGTGAGTATATCATTTTTTTTTTTTTATTATTCTTTTTTTTAACACAAATATGGTTCCCAGGGCGTGGAGGAGAGTCTCCTCTCCTCCACCCCGGGTACCATCCACACATGATCCGCTTACTTCCCGCATCGTGGGCACAGCCCCATGCGGGAAGTAAGCGGATCAATGCTTTCCTATGTGTGCAGATTCGCCGCGATTCTGTACAAAAAAGTGACATGCTGCGGAATGTAAACTGCTGCGTTTCTGAACGGTTTTTCCCGCAGCATGTGCACAGTGGATTGCGGTTTCTATAGGGTTTACATGTAACTGTAAACGCAATGGAAACTGCTGCGGACCCGCAGTGTCAAAATCGCTGCGGTTCCGTGGTAAAAACCG
The DNA here is from genome assembly GCF_051348905.1 of Ranitomeya variabilis. Lineage (NCBI taxonomy): Eukaryota > Metazoa > Chordata > Amphibia > Anura > Dendrobatidae > Ranitomeya > Ranitomeya variabilis. Next base: position 525,472,595 of record NC_135235.1, on the reverse strand, counting down.
CAACGTGTGCACATAGCCTTAAGGTATACAGTTGTGTGAAAAAATGTTTGGAACAAATGAGAAACAAAGTAACTGAGATCCATCAGTCTGGAAAAGGTTATAAAGCCATTTCTAAAGCTGTGGGACTCCATAGTGAGAGCCATTATCCACAAATGGAGAAAGCATGGAACAGTGGTGAACCTTTCCAGGAGTGGCCGGCCGACGAAAATTACCCCATGAGCGCATTGACGACTCATCTAAGAGGTCAAAAAAGACCCCCAAAAAACATCCAAAGAACTGAAGGCCTCACTTGCCTCAGTTAAGATCAGTGTTCATGACTCCAACATAAGAAAGAGACTGGACAAAAATGGCCTGCATGGCAGAATTACAATGAAGAGCAAAAGGGTAACAATGTTTTGAACTTTTGACTTTCAGGCTCCATATCTCATTATCCACTTCTGCTTTGAACTTGAAATTACCATTATTTTGTAGACAATCATCTTGGATAGCTCATAGTTAAATTTGACTTCCAACTATTTAGCATATGATTAGTTATGCAGATTCTTGTCATGTCACTGCATTGTTACTGTTTTGCTTCTAAAGATCTAAATTTTAATTTTTATTAGTTTGTTAGTATTTTGTAATTCCACCTTCGGCTTTCAACACTGCCTGAATCCTTCCGGGCATGCTGTCGATCAGATTCAAACATGTGTCAATCGAAATTTGTTCTGGTGTCTCTTCCACACGTTCCCAAAGTTGATGCATAGTGGTGGAATCACTTGGGTATGTATATAGTTTTTTCTTTAATTCTACCCACAAGTGTTTGATTGGGTTGAGGTCTGGGGACTGTGAGGGCCATTCCAGCACCTCTACTTCATTGTCATTGAACCATTTCTTTGCCAATCTCAACGTATGCTTCGTGTTGTTGTCCTGCTGGAAAACTATGTCATTCTTTTCATACCCATAGCACTTGAGTTTACGAAATGATTCATCTTGTAGGATGCTCACATATAGCTCAGCATTGAGACCACCATCGATCCTGGTCAAGTATCTAATGCCTTTCGCTGTGAAACAACCCCATATCATCAGGCTTCCTCCACCGACCTTGAAATTTCCTTCAATTTCTCAATCCGTTAGCCCCTTTTTCGCTTGTTTCTTTCAGACCCATTTGCATCAGAGCCTAGTCTGTTGACTTTAAATTTCCACTTTTCGTTCTTGTTTGCAAACTCGAACCGACACTATTATTGAAGTTGAGGCTATTTCACCTTTTTTCGTGCCACCATTCCAGACTTGTGCAATGTGTGTTGCACTGTGCTTTCATCGACTCTGTGATCTCATTATTATAAATCCTATGAGCCACCTCCACTGCCGTGTTTGTCCCTCCAGGACTGATAGACCTTGGGATGAGCCGACTTGTAGACTCCAATATTTTCCCTGGAAGTCCACATTTTAGCTTCTGAATGGATGGACAGACTTCATTTCCTATTCTTCCCACTGTCATGGCACTCACATGATGTAGTTTGGCAATTTTCTTGGAGAAGAAACTGCTATTGATGAGCTGGATGATACTGTGCAACAACGGTGCAATAATCATGTAACTATTTTTAACTTCACTACTGGGTAAACTGGGAGACAACCCTTAATAGAGTTGAAATTGCAGCCATTATAGTTGTGATCTTGCTTTCTTAGAATCAGTTGTAACCGTAGCTGAGCACAGATGTAACAAATGCTTACAATAGTAATGTTGCGTCTGCTGGAGCAGAAACAATAGCTTATGACCAAACTGTCAATCATTACACTTTAAAACATAGGGACAAAAGACACAAAATAATTTTCCATATTACAAACAGAAGTATAATCATTTATAATTTGTGGTAACTTCCAAATGACAAATCTAATTTAACAAAATCTGAACATTAATCTGATTATGGCCGTTATGCTTTGATCTTCTCATCAAAGGGGTTATACAGCCTCTTAAAATGTATGACTTATCCTTAAGATAAGCCATCAATATTAGATCAGTGGAAATTCAACTATCGGCACCCCCTCTAATCAGCTGTTTGAAGAGGCTGTAGCGCTTGTGCGAGCTCTATAGCCTCTCCAATGTTTTCAGCAGATTACAGACTGGTTCATACACGCCAGTACCATAATTGTCATGCAGCATATTACAGCGTTGTTTCCACTGAATCAAATAAGACAACAGTGCAATATATAGAAGTAAGCAAAAAAATGCAGCCTGCTTACAAACATTGAAGAGAGCCAAGCAGCCTCTTCAAACAGCTAATTGGAGGGGTTATTTCAGATAAGACCCACATCGATCTAACATTGATGTCTTATCCTAAGGAATTTGACAGATTGTAAGAACCCATGTTTACTAACTTTTTAGTGTAGGGAAACATCCACTTTAAAGGGATTGTCTGTGACCTTAGCATTGATGGCATATCCTTAGGACAGGTCAGCAATGTCTGATTGGTGAGGGGCGACACCCGGTACCCCCGACGATCAGCTCTTACCGGTGTTGGCGGTGGCCGAAACTGCTCAGTTACAGAGCTGCACACCACAGCTCTGTCCAGAGTCAGATTGAAGAACATTGGCCCCACAGAAGATTTGATTCTGAGTGCCCACCTTTCCCCTCAACTAAAGAGCCCCATAGCAGCTGCAAGGTTTGCACTATGAACTCTCCTGAAGTAGATGTCAGGGCCCATCAAAGAATTCTCCGATTCTTTGGTGGGCCAGTCCAACCCTGCCTCTGTTGACTGTATAATGGCCAGGATTGGGTACTGCACATCTGCTCCCTTTTCAAATCAATAGGGGGTGGATGTGCAGCCACTATTCCGTTAACGGAGCTGTGCTGTGCAGTTCTGTAACTGAGCACTTAGGATAGGCCATCAATGTTAAAGTCCTGGACAAACCCTTCAAGAAGAGAATAGGAAATGATGCTGTCTTTTTAGTCATAATGAAAGCAGATTCAAAATTATAAAGAATAACAGAAGAGAAAAAGAAATGACGCTAAGTGTGATTAAAAATATGAGGCTATATTAAGCCCGAGATGGATCACATCAGACATACAGATTGTCTTTAATATGATGTAATGACATGCAATCAGGCTGTACTCAGAGGATAAATCTCTGCACAGATTCCATGGCAGCCGTTCCCTTCTATATTTTATCAACAATGAAACTATATATAAGACAGAACATTTGGTTATTGTGGCGTTTGCCATCATCTGCATTACTTCTCCATCATTGTTGCCCCATTCACATGTTACTCCTTTACCCATCTCTTTAATCTGTATCCTCATCCCGTCTGCCTAGAATTTTGTTGATAATTATCTGTTAATTTGGCATCTTGGCAAATCGAACTGGGACGAGCCAAATGTTCCCTCTGCTGAATCACTCATCTGAGCCAAGATCGCTCTCATATGCTCTGTGGGCTGAGATTAGAGGGGGGAGCTTGTCAAATATATTACAGTAAAATTGAAATCCAGTCTTACAGCGTGTAATGTGGCTCTATGCTAGCAATTACACCACAATGGCAACTTGTAATCTAGAGGGCTAACCGGTGGTGTAATTCTAGAATAAAAATGGCAGGAAGGCCACAATCAAGGTATGTGTATGCAAGCATGATTAATGGAAAATAGGTGAGAGCATGTAAAACAATTTAAGGCTAAGCCACAAAGGGGAATTTACCCTACTTACAGTTAAGTCCATATATATTTTGACAGAGACAACATTTTTCTAATTTTGGTTATAGACATTACCACAATGAATTTTAAACAAAACAATTCAGATGCAGCTGAAGTTCAGACTTTCAGCTTTCATTTGAGGGTATCCACATTAAAATTCGATGAAGGGTTTAGGAGTTTCAGCTCCTTAACCCCTTAGTGACAGAGCCAATTTGGTACTTAATGACCGAGCCAATTTTTACAATTCTGACCAATGTCACTTTATGAGGTTATAACTCTGGAACGCTTTATCGGATCCCGCTGATTCTGAGATTGTTTTTTCGTGACATGTTGTACTTCAAGTTAGTGGTAACATTTCTTCGATATTACTTGCGATTATTTATGAAAAAAATGGAAATATGGCGAAAATTTTTAAAATTTTGCAATTTTCAAACTTTGTATTTTTATGCCCTTAAATCAGAGAGATATGTCACAAAAAATAGTTAATAAATAACATTTCTCACATGTCTACTTTACATCAGCACAATTTTGGAAACAATTTTTTTTTTTGTTAGGGAGTTATAAGGGTTAAAAGTTGACCAGCAATTTCTCATTTTTACAACACCATGTTTTTTTTAGGGACCACATCACCTTTGAAGTGATTTTGAGGGGTCTATATGATAGAAAATAACCAAGTGTGACACCATTCTAAAAACTGCACCCCTCAAGCTGCTCAAAACCACATTCAAGAAGTTTATTAACCCTTTACGTACTTCACAGGAACTAAAACAATGTGGAAGAAAAAAATGAACATTTTACTTTTTTTTGCAAACATTTTACTTCAGAACCATTTTTTTAAATTTTCACAAGTGTAAAAACAGAAATGTAACCATAAATTTTGTTGTGCAATTTTTCCTGAGTACACCGATTCCCCATATGTGGAGGTAAACCACTGTTTGGGCGCACCGCAGAGCTTGGAAGTGAAGGAGCACCGTTTGACTGTTTCAATGCAGAATTGGCTGGAATTGAGATCGGACGCCATGTCGCGTTTGGAGAGCCCCTAATGTGCCTAAACAGTGGAAACCCCCCACAAGTGACACCATTTTGGAAACTAGACCCCCCAAGGAACTTATCTAGATGTGTGGTGAGCACTTTGAACCCCCAAGTGCTTCACAGAAGTTTATAACGTAGAGCCGTGAAAATAAAAAATCGCATTTGTTTTCACAAAAATGATTTTTTCGCCCACAAATTCTTATTTTCACAAGGGTAACAGGAGAAATTAGACCACCAAAGTTGTTGTGCAATTTCTCCTGAGTACGTCGATACCCCATATGTGGAGGTAAACCACTGTTTGGGCGCACCGCAGAGCTTGGAATTGAAGGAGCACCGTTTGACTTTTTCAATGCAGAATTGGCTGGAATTGAGATCGGATGCCATGTCGCGTTTGGAGAGTCCCTGATGTGCCTAAACAGTGGAAACCCCCCACAAGTGATACCATTTTGGAAACTAGACCCCTTAAGGAACTTATCTAGATGTGTGGTGAGCACTTTGAACCCCCAAGTGCTTCACAGAAGTTTATAACGTAGAGCCGTGAAAATAAAAAATCTAATTTTTTCTACAAAAATGATCTTTTTGCCCCCAAATTTTTATTTTCACAAGGGTAACAGGAGAAATTAGACCACAAAAGTTGCTGTGCAATTTCTCCTGAGTTCGTCGATACCCCATATATGGGGGTAAACCACTGTTTGGGCGCACCGCAGAGCTTGGAAGAGAAGGAGTGTCGTTTTACTTTTTCAATGTAGAATTGGCTGGAATTGAGATCGGACGCCATGTCACGTTTGGAGAGCCGCTGATGTGCCTAAACAGTAGAGACCACCCACATATGACACCATTTTGGAAACTAGACCCCTTAAGGAACTTATCTAGATGTGTGGTGAGCACTTTAAACCCCCAGGTGCTTCACAGAAGTTTATAACGTAGAGCCGTGAAAATAAAAAAATCGCATTTTTTCTACAAAAATGATCTTTTTGCCTCCAAATTTTTATTTTACCAAGGGTAACAGGAGAAAATGGACCCCAGAAGCTGTTGTACAATTTGTCTTGAGTACGCCGACACCCCATATGTGGGGGTAAACCACTGTTTGGGCGCATGGCTGAGCTCGGAAGCAAAGGAGCGCCATTTGACTTTTCAATGCAAAATTGACTGGAATTGAGATCGGACGCCATGTCGCGTTTGGAGAGCCCCTGATGTGCCTAAACAGCAGAAACCCCCCAAAAGTGACCCCATTTTGGAAACTAGACCCCCCATGGAACTTATCTAGATGTGTAGTGAGAACTTTGAATGCCCAAGTGCATCACAGAAGTTTATAATGCAGAGTCGTGAAAATAAAAAATATATATTTTTTAACAATAAAGATTTTTTAGCCCCCAAGTTTTTATTTTCACAAGGGTAACAAGAGAAATTGGACCCCAAAAGTTGTTGTCCAATTTGTCCTGAGTATGCTGGTACCCCATATGTGGGGGTAAACCACTGTTTGGGCGCACGGCAGAGCTCGGAAGGGAAGGAGTGCCATTTTGGAATGCAGACTTTGATAGAATTGTCTGCGGGCGTTATGTTGCCTTTGCAGACCCCTAATGTACCTAAACAGTAGAAACCCCCAACAAGTGACCCCATTTTGGAAAATAGACCCCCCAAGGAACTTATCTAGATATGTGGTGAGAACTTTGAATGCCCAAGTGCTTCACAGAAGTTTATAATGCAGAGTAGTGAAAATAAAAAATATTTTTTTTCCCACAAAAAAGATTTTTTTAGCCCCCAAATTTTTATTTTCACAAGGGTAACAAGAGAAATTGGACCCCAAAAGTTGTTGTCCACTTTGTCCTGAGTATGCTGGTACCCCATATGTGGGGGTAAACCACTGTTTGGGTGCACGGCAGAGCTCGGAAGGGAAGGCGCGCCATTTTGGAATGCAGACTTTGATAGAATTGTCTGCGGGCGTTATGTTGCGTTTGCAGACCCCTAATGTACCTAAACAGTAGAAACCCCCACAAGTGACCAAATTTTGGAAACTAGACCCCCTAAGGAACTTATCTAGATATGTGGTGAGAACTTTGAAAGCTCAAGTGCTTCACAGAAATTTATAATGCAGAGTAGTGAAAATAAAAAAATATATTTTTTTCCAACAAAAAAGATTTTTAGCCCCCAAGTTTTTATTTTCACAAGGGTAACAAGAGAAATTGGACCCCAAAAGTTGTTGTCCAATTTGTCCTGAGTATGCTGGTACCCCATATGTGGGGGTAAACCACTGTTTGGGCGCACGGCAGAGCTCGGAAGGGAAGGAGCGCCATTTTGGAATGCAGACTTTGATAGAATTGTCTGCGGGCGTTATGTTGCGTTTGCAGACCCCTAATGTACCTAAACAGTAGAAACCCCCACAAGTGACCAAATTTTGGAAACTAGACCCCCTAAGGAACTTATCTAGATATGTGGTGAGAACTTTGAAAGCTCAAGTGCTTCACAGAAATTTATAATGCAGAGTAGTGAAAATAAAAAAATATATTTTTTTCCAACAAAAAAGATTTTTAGCCCCCAAGTTTTTATTTTCACAAGGGTAACAAGAGAAATTGGACCCCAAAAGTTGTTGTCCAATTTGTCCTGAGTATGCTGGTACCCCATATGTGGGGGTAAACCACTGTTTGGGCGCACGGCAGAGCTCGGAAGGGAAGGAGCGCCATTTTGGAATGCAGACTTTGATAGAATTGTCTGCGGGCGTTATGTTGCGTTTGCAGACCCCTAATGTACCTAAACAGTAGAAACCCCCACAAGTGACCAAATTTTGGAAACTAGACCCCCTAAGGAACTTATCTAGATATGTGGTGAGAACTTTGAAAGCTCAAGTGCTTCACAGAAATTTATAATGCAGAGTAGTGAAAATAAAAAAATATATTTTTTTCCAACAAAAAAGATTTTTAGCCCCCAAGTTTTTATTTTCACAAGGGTAACAAGAGAAATTGGACCCCAAAAGTTGTTGTCCAATTTATCCCGAGTACATTGATGCCCCATATGTGGGGGTAAACCACTGTTTGGGCGCACGGCAGAGCTCAGAAGGGAGGGAGTACCATTTGACTTTTTTAGCGCAAAATTGGCTGTCGTGTTTGCAGACCCCCTGATGTACCTAAACAGTGGAAACCCCCCAATTCTAACTCCAACCCTAACCCCAACACAGCCCTAACCCTAATCTCAACCCGATCCATAATCCTAATCACAACCCTAACGATAATCACAACCCTAACCCCAAAACAGCCCTAATCTCAACCCTAACCATAACCCTAATCAAAACCCTAAATCCAACACACCCCTAACCCTAATCCCAACCCTAACCCTAATCCCAACCCTAATCCCAAACGTAACACTAATCCCAACCCTAATCCAAACCCTAACCCTAATCCCAACTCTAACCCTAACTTTAGCCCCAACCCTAACTTTAGCCCCAACCCTAACCATAACTTTAGCCCCCGTCGTCACAAAAAAAGTTCAATGTAACCTTTTTGTTGTACGTCGCGTCCGCCATTTCCGCGGATGCGTGGCCGTAACTCTGCCCCCTCCTCCCCAGGACATAGACTGGGCAGCGGATGCGTTGAAAAACTGCATCCGCTGCCCACGTTGTGCACAATTTTCACAACGTGCGTCGGTACATCGGGCCGACGCATTGCGACCGCCCCGTACCGACGCAAGTGTGAAAGAAGCCTAAGGCTACTTTCACACTAGCGTCGTACTCGGCCCATCGCAGTGTGTCGGGCCGACGTACCGACGCTAGCGTTGTAAGCGCCGCACAACGGGTGCAGCGGATGCTGTTTTTTCAACGCATCCGCTGCCCCATTGTGAGGTGCGGGGAGGCGGGGGCGGAGTTCCGGCCACGCATGCGCGGTCGGAAATGGCGGAGACGTCGCACAAAAAAGTTACATGTAGTTTTTTTTGTGTCGACGGTCCGCCGAAGCACGACGCATCCGTCGCACGACGGATGCGACATGTGGCAATCCGTCGCAATGCGTCGCTAATGCAAGCCAATGGAGAAAAAACGCATCCTGCAAGCACTTTTGCAGGATGCGTTTTTTCTCCAACGACGCATTGCGACGGAAGCCAAAAAACGCTAGTGTGAAAGTAGCCTAACCCTAACCCTAGCCCTAACCCTAACCCTAAATTTAGCCCCAACCCTAACCCTAACTCTAACCCTAACCCTAACCCTAACTCTAACTCTAACCCTAACCCTAACCCTAACTCTAACCCTAACCCTAACCCTAACCCTAACTCTAACCCTAACCCTAACCCTAACCCTAACTCTAACCCTAACCCTAACCCTAACTCTAACCCTAACCCTAACCCTAACCCTAATTTTAGCCCCAACTTGTCTTCTCCTGCCGGCCGGCAGATGGCAGCAGATGGCGGGCGCACTGCGCATGCGCCCGCCATGATGAAAAAGCCGGCTGGCAGGAGAAGACAGAAGAGGACCCAGGGACACCGGGTGAGTATGATAGGGTCCCCGAATCCCCCTATTTCTCTGTCCTCTGATGTGCGATCACATCAGAGGACAGAGAAATAACTGATCGCTTTTTTTTTTTTTTTTTTGCGGTCGCCGGTAAACTGTTAATTACCGGCGATCGCAAAGCAGGGGTCGGTGCAAACCGACCCCGATCATGTTCTTTGGGGTCTCGGCTACCCCCGGCAGCCGAGACCCCAAAGAACATCCGGGTGCCGGGCGGCGGGCGCACTGCGCGTGCGCCCGCCATTTTTTCCCGGAAAAAAGATGGCGGCGCCCATGGGGAGACACGAGGAGCACCGGGGGAGGTAGGTAAGTATTGGGGGGCTATTGGGGGCCATCGGGGACCACATTTCTCTGTCCTCCGATGTGCGATCACATCGGAGGACAGAGAAATTAAACGGCAAATCGCGTTTTTGTTTTTTTTTTGTTGCGACCGCCGGTAAACGGTTAATTACCGGCGATCGCAATTCGGGGGTCGGTAAAAACCCCCCGAATCATGTTCTCTGGGGTCTCGGCTACCCTCGGCAACCGAGACCCCAGAGAAAATCCGACTCTGGGGGGCGCTATTCACTTTTTCCACAGCGCCGTTAATTAACGGCGCTGTGGATTAAGTACCCTTAGCGGCCGCCGTTAAAAGGCGTATCGGCGGTCGTTAAGGGGTTAACATGTGCCACCCTGTTTTTAAAGGGACCAAAAGTAATTGAACAATTGACTCCAAGGCTATTTCATGGACAGGTGTGGGCAATCCCTTCGTTATGTCATTCTCAATTAAGCAGATAAAAGGCCTGGAGTTGATTTGAGGTGTGGTGCTTGCATTTGGAAGGTTTTGCTGTGAAGTATACATGCGGTCAAAGGAGCTCTCCATGCAGGTGAAACAAGCCATCCTTAAGCTGCGAAAACAGAAAAAACCCATCTGAGAAATTGCTACAATATTAGGAGTGACAAAATCTACAGCTTGGTACATCCTGAGAAAGAAAGAAAGCACTGGTGAACTCATCAATGCAAAAAGACCTGGGCGCCCACGGAAGACAACAGTGGTGTATGATCGCAGAATAATCTCCATGGTGAAGAGAAACCTCTTCACAACAGCCAACCAAGTGAACAACACTCTCCAGGAGGTAGGCGAATCAATATCCAAATCTACCATAAAGAGAAGACTGCGTGAAAGTAAATACAGAGGGTTCACTGCATGGTGCAAGCCACTCATCAGCATGAAGAATAAAAAGGCTAGACTGGACTTTGCTAAAAACATCTTAAAAAGCCAGCACAGTTCTGGAAGAACATTCTTTGGACAGATGAAACCAAGATCAACCTCTACCATAATGATGGAAAGAGAAAAGTATGGTGAAGGCGTGGTACAGCTCATGATCCAAAGCATACCACATCATCTGTAAAACACGGCGGAGGCAGTGTGATGGCTTGGGCATGCATGGCTGCCAGTGACACTGGGTCACTAGTGTTTATTGATGATGTGACACAGTGTTGTGAATTCTGCTCTTGGGTTCCCTCCGGTGGTTGTTGGTGGTAATACAGCTGTCCCTGGGTTGCAATCCTGAGCAGGTGTTCCTGCTGATTGCAGCTCTGACTGGGTATTTAGTTGTGCAGGATTCATTAGCCCTTGCCAGTTGTCCATTGTTCTTGGAGGTTTTACATCTCTGTCTGGTTCCTCCTGCCCTGCTGCCAAATCTGCAAAGATAAGTGTCTGGGTTTTGTTTCTGCAGCACACATGCTGTGTGCTTTACAGTTCAGTACTATTCATTGTTTTTTCTTGTCCAGCTTAGACTGTGTTTGGACTTTTTTAGTCAAGTTGGATTCTCAGGAGATGCAGATATACATTCCATGTCTTTAGTTAGATGGTGGAATTTTTGTATTATCTGCTGTGGATATTTTTAGGGTTTTAATACTGACCGCTTAGTATTCTGTCCTATCCTTTTCTATTTAGCTAGAGTGGCCTCTTTTGCTAAATCCTGTTTTCTGCCTGCGTGTGTCTTTCCTCTAATACTCACAGTCAATATTTGTGGGGGGCTGCCTATCCTTTGGGGTTCTGCTCTGAGGCAAGATAGAATTCCCATTTCCATCTATAGGGGTATTTAGTCCTCCGGCTGTGTCGAGTAGGGTTGAGCGAAACGGGTCGTTCATTTTCATAAGTCGCCGACTTTTGGCAAAGTCGGCGTCTCATGAAACCCGATCCGATCCCAGTGTGGGTCGGCCACGTGGAACGCGAACTTGGCGCCAAAGTCGCGTTTCGAATGACGCCTTCCCCGCCATTTTTTTGAGCCAATTAATTGTGGGCAGCGTGATGACATAGGTTCCGGCTCCTGCGGCATCATAGTGCTATGTTACGTTTTCGGACGTAGTAATTTCCGGAGTCAAAAAATAACATATGCCTTGCACGGAGGGGAGAGAGAGAGAGAGAGAGAGAGAGAGAGAGAGAGAGAGAGAGAGAGAGAGAGAGAGAGAGAGAGAATAAAAAAAATAAAATAATTTCATTGACATACATTGGGTTTCGTGTTCCGGGTCCGGAACCCGACTTTACAGTAGAATCGGCCGATTCCATACGATCCGACATCCGAGAAGGTCGGGTTTCACAAAACCCACCTCGATCCTAAAAAAGCTAAGGTCGCTCAACCCTAGTGTCGAGGTGTCTAGGATGTGTTAGGTACACCCCACGGCTACTTCTAGTTGCGGTGTCAGTTTAGGGTTTGCGGTCAGTACAGGTTCCACCTTCTCCAGAGAAAGTCTCATGCGGCTCCAAGGTCACCGGATCATAACAGTACAACTGGCCAACAATGAGTTAAATGCTTCTCAGAAGAAGGGAAGAAAGGTGTTGAGCCATTTTTTTTTCTGTAGCCTGCTTTGTCTTACCTTCCCTCTTTTTCTCTGGGTGGCTGAGGAGTCTTGTGCTAGCATGGATGTTCAGGGATTAGCTTCTTGTGTAGACCAGCTTGCTGCTAGGGTACAGGGTATTTCTGATTATATTGTTCAGACTCCAGTTTTAGAGCCTAAGATTCCTACTCCTGATTTGTTTTTTGGGGACAGGTCCAAATTTTTGAGTTTTAAAAACAACTGTAAACTGTTTTTTTGCTCTGAAACCTCGATCCTCTGGTGATTCCATTCAGCAGGTTAAAATTGTCATCTCCCTGCTGCGTGGCGATCCTCAGGATTGGGCATTTTCCCTGGAATCTGGGAATCCGTCTTTGCTTAATGCAGACGCCTTTTTTCAGGCTTTAGGATTATTATATGATGAACCAAATTCTGTGGATCAAGCGGAGAAGACCTTGTTGGCCCTGTCTCAGGGTCAAGAAGCGGCAGAATTGTATTGTCAGAAATTTAGAAAATGGTCTGTGTTGACTAAATGGAATGATGATGCTTTGGCGGCAATTTTCAGAAAGGGTCTTTCTGAATCCGTTAAAGATGTTATGGTGGGGTTTCCCACGCCTTTCGGTCTGAGTGATTCTATGTCTCTGGCCATTCAGATTGATCGGCGCTTGCGGGAGCGCAGAACTGTGCGCGCTGTGGCGTTGTCCTCAGAGCAGATGCCTGAGCCAATGCAGCGTGATAGGATTCTGTCTAGAACGGAACAACAAGGATTCAGACGTCAGAATAGGTTGTGTTTTTATTGTGGCGATGCTTCTCATGTCAGTTCAGTCTGCCCTAAGCGTACAAAGAGGATCGCTAGTTCAATTACCATCAGTACTGTACAACCTAAATTTCTCTTATCTGTGTCCTTGATTTGCTCATTGTCATCATTTTCTGTCATGGCGTTTGTGGATTCAGGCACCGCCTTGAACTTAATGGACTTTGAGTTTGCCAGGCGTTGTGGTTTCCCCTTGCAGTCTTTGCAGAACCCTATTCCTTTAAGGGGCATTGATGCTACACCTTTGGCTAAAAATAAGCCCCAGTTTTGGACACAGGTGACCATGTGCATGGCGCCAGCCCATCAGGAAGATTGTCGTTTTCTGGTGTTGCATAATTTGCATGATGCTATTGTGCTGGGTTTTCCGTGGTTGCAGGTACATAATCCTGTGTTGGATTGGAAGTCTATGTCTGTGACTAGCTGGGGTTGTCAGGGGGTTCATAATGACGTTCCTTTGATGACAATCTCCTCTTCTTCCTCTTCTGAAATTCCAGAGTTTTTGTCTGATTTTCAGGATGTATTCGATGAGCCCAAGTCCAGTTCCCTTCCACCGCATAGGGACTGTGATTGTGCGATTGACTTGATTCCAGGCTGTAAGTTTCCTAAGGGCCGACTTTTCAACCTGTCTGTGCCTGAACATAACGCCATGCGGAGTTATGTTAAGGAGTCTTTGGAGAAAGGGCATATTCGGCCATCTTCTTCACCGTTGGGAGCGGGATTTTTTTTTGTTGCTAAGAAGGATGGCTCCTTGAGACCCTGTATTGATTATCGCCTCTTGAATAAGATCACGGTCAAGTTTCAATACCCTTTACCTCTGCTTTCCGATTTGTTTGCTAGGATTAAGGGGGCTAGTTGGTTTACGAAGATTGACCTTCGGGGGGCATATAATCTTGTTAGTATTAAGCAGGGTGATGAATGGAAAACTGCGTTTAATACGCCCGAAGGCCATTTTGAATACCTTGTGATGCCATTCGGGCTCTCTAATGCTCCATCTGTTTTTCAGTCCTTCATGCAAGATATCTTCCGGACTTATCTTGATAAATTCATGATTGTATATTTGGATGACATTTTAAATTTTTCCGATGATTGGGAGTCTCATGTGAAACAGGTCAGGATGGTATTTCAGATCCTTCGTGATAATGCTTTGTTTGTGAAGGGGTCTAAGTGTCTCTTTGGAGTGCAGAAGGTTTCTTTTTTGGGCTTCATATTTTCTCCCTCATCTATGGAGATGGATCCGGTTAAGGTTCAGGCCATTCATGATTGGATTCAGCCCACGTCCGTGAAGAGCCTTCAGAAATTTTTGGGCTTTGCTAATTTTTATCGCCGTTTCATTGCTAACTTCTCCAGTGTGGTTAAACCCTTGACCGATTTGACGAAGAAAGGCGCTGATGTGACGAATTGGTCCTCTGCGGCTGTCTCTGCCTTTCAGGAGCTTAAACGCCGATTTACTTCTGCTCCGGTGTTCCGTCAACCGGATGTTTCTCTTCCGTTTCAGGTTGAGGTTGACACTTCTGAGATTGGGGCAGGGGCCGTTTTGTCTCAGAGGGATCCTGTTGGTTCCTTGATGAAACCGTGTGCCTTCTTTTCCCGTAAGTTTTCGCCTGCTGAACGCAATTATGATGTCGGCAATTGGGAGTTGTTGGCTATGAAGTGGGCGTTTGAGGAGTGGCGACATTGGCTTGAGGGAGCTAAGCACCGTATTGTGGTCTTGACCCATCATAAAAATCTGATTTACCTCGAGTCTGCCAGACGGCTGAATCCTAGACAGGCTCGATGGTCCTTGTTTTTTTCCCGTTTTGATTTCGTGGTCTCATATCTTCCGGGTTCTAAGAATATTAAGGCTGATGCCCTCTCTAGGAGTTTTTTGCCTGATTCTCCTGAGGTCCTTGAACCGGTTGGCATTCTGAAAGAAGGGGTGGCCCTTTCTGCCATTTTCCCTGATTTACGACGGGTTCTTCAGGAATTTCAGGCTGACAAACCTGACCGCTGTCCAGTGGGGAAACTGTTTGTTCCTGATAGATGGACTAGTAGAGTGATTTCTGAGGTTCATTGTTCTGTGTTGGCTGGCCATCCTGGTATTTTTGGTACCAGAGATTTGGTTGGTAGGTCCTTTTGGTGGCCTTCTTTGTCACGTGATGTGCGTTCTTTTGTGCAGTCCTGTGGGACTTGTGCGCGGGCCAAGCCTTGTTGTTCCCGTGCTAGTGGGTTGCTTTTGCCTTTGCCAGTCCCTGAGAGGCCCTGGACGCATATTTCTATGGATTTTATTTCTGATCTTCCGGTTTCCCAGAAGATGTCTGTCATCTGGGTTGTTTGTGACCGGTTCTCTAAGATGGTTCATTTGGTGCTTTTGCCTAAATTGCCTTCCTCTTCTGATTTGGTTCCGTTGTTTTTTCAGCATGTGGTTCGTTTGCATGGTATTCCGGAGAATATTGTGTCCGACAGAGGTTCCCAGTTTGTTTCTAGGTTTTGGCGGGCCTTTTGTGCTAGGCTGGGCATTGATTTGTCTTTTTCTTCCACATTTCTTCCTCAGACAAATGGCCAGACCGAGCGAACTTATCAGACTTTGGAAACTTATTTGAGATGCTTTGTGTCTGCTGATCAGGATGATTGGGTGGCTTTCTTGCCATTGGCCGAGTTTGCCCTTAATAATCGGGCTAGTTTGGCTACCTTGGTTTCGCCCTTCTTTTGTAATTTTGGTTTTCATCCTCGTTTTTCTTCGGGGCAGGTTGAGCCTTCTGACTGTCCTGGTGTGGATTCTGTGGTTGACAGGTTGCAGCAGATTTGGGCTCATGTGGTGGACAATTTGGTGTTGTCTCAGGAGGAGGCTCAACGTTTTGCTAACCGTCGTCGGTGTGTTGGTTCCCGGCTTCGGGTTGGGGATCTGGTCTGGTTGTCTTCCCGTCATGTTCCTATGAAGGTTTCTTCCCCTAAGTTTAAGCCTCGGTTTATTGGTCCTTATAGGATTTCTGAGATTATTAATCCGGTGTCTTTTCGATTGGCCCTTCCGACCTCTTTTGCTATCCATAATGTCTTCCATAGATCTTTATTGCGGAAATATGTGGTGCCCGTGATTCCCTCTGTTGATCCTCCGGCCCCTGTGTTGGTTGATGGGGAGTTGGAGTATGTGGTTGAGAAGATTTTGGATTCTCGCTTTTCGAGGCGGAAGCTTCAGTACCTTGTCAAATGGAAGGGTTATGGCCAGGAGGATAATTCTTGGGTTTTTGCCTCTGATGTCCATGCTGCTGATTTGGTCCGTGCCTTTCATCTGGCTCATCCTGATAGGCCTGGGGGCTCTGGTGAGGGTTCCGTGACCCCTCCTCAAGAGGGGGATACTGTTGTGAATTCTGCTCTTGGGTTCCCTCCGGTGGTTGCTGGTGGTAATACAGCTGTCCCTGGGCTGCAATCCTGAGCAGGTGTTCCTGCTGATTGCAGCTCTGACTGGGTATTTAGTTGTGCAGGATTCATTAGCCCTTGCCAGTTGTCCATTGTTCTTGGAGGTTTTACATCTCTGTCTGGTTCCTCCTGCCCTGCTGCCAAATCTGCAAAGATAAGTGTCTGGGTTTTGTTTCTGCAGCACACATGCTGTGTGCTTTACAGTTCAGTACTATTCATTGTTTTTTCTTGTCCAGCTTAGACTGTGTTTGGACTTTTTTAGTCAAGTTGGATTCTCAGGAGATGCAGATATACATTCCATGTCTTTAGTTAGATGGTGGAATTTTTGTATTATCTGCTGTGGATATTTTTAGGGTTTTAATACTGACCGCTTAGTATTCTGTCCTATCCTTTTCTATTTAGCTAGAATGGCCTCTTTTGCTAAATCCTGTTTTCTGCCTGCGTGTGTCTTTCCTCTAATACTCACAGTCAATATTTGTGGGGGGCTGCCTATCCTTTGGGGTTCTGCTCTGAGGCAAGATAGAATTCCCATTTCCATCTATAGGGGTATTTAGTCCTCCGGCTGTGTTGAGGTGTCTAGGATGTGTTAGGTACACCCCACGGCTACTTCTACTTGCGGTGTCAGTTTAGGGTTTGCGGTCAGTACAGGTTCCACCTTCTCCAGAGAAAGTCTCATGCGGCTCCAAGGTCACCGGATCATAACAACACAGGCCTGAAGCAGCCAAATGAATTCTGAGGTATTCAGAGCCATACTGCGTGCCAGTGGCGGACACTGACAGCTTTGGGCCCCTGTGCAAGAAATGTGTCTGGGCCCCCCTCCCTGCCCAGCATCATACCTCCCAAGTTTTGAAGATGGGAAAGAGGGGAAAAGTGTGCGGCAAATTTTAGGCCACGCCTCTGGCCACACCCATTCATAACTAGTCACACCCATATCCACATCCCAACCACATCCATTTAGCACTGCTGATCACACTGTTTTATAAAGAATAATTATAAACAAAAAAATATGGCCACAGTGCTCCATACTGTATATTGGCTGCACATGATGCTCCATACTGTATATTGACCGCACATGATGCTCCATACTGTATAATGACTGCACATGATGATTCATACTGTATATTGACCGCACATAATGCTCCATACTGTATAATGACCGCACATGATGCTCCATACTGTATAATGGCCACACATGATGCTCCATACTGTATAATGGCCACACATGATGCTCCATACTGTATAATGACCGCACATGATGCTCCATACTGTATAATGGCCGCACATGATGCTCCATAGTGTTTAAAAGTTTAAAATGGGGCCCCAAATGCTAGCATATTGCACATCATACAGAAGCATTTCGGTTGTATTTACCTGCGCTGATCTCAGGCCGCTAAACAAGTGTGATCGACAATACTGAAGTCATGGACGCTTGTTTCCCTGCCTCTTTCCACCATCTGAGAAAGAATGAAGGGGACAGAACGATCACTAATAGATCACTACAGATCACCATACAGCATAATGTTATCAGCAGCATATCTACAGTTTACACCAGGCGATGTGCTGCTGAGAACAAGGATTTTTATTCCAGCATAAACAATCCAATCACCCAATGAATATGCAGCATTTTGCTTGTTTAGTATAATACACCCCATAGTCCTCCATATAGTATTATACACTTCCCATAGTCCTCCATATAGTATACAGCACTGACAACAGTAGTATACAGCACTGACCACAGTAGTGTACAGCAGAGCCCACAGTAGTGTACAGCAGAGCCCACAGTAGTGTACAGCACAGGCCACAGTAGTGTACAGCACAGGCCACAGTAGTGTACAGCACAGGCCACAGTAGTGTACAGCAGAGCCCACAGTAGTATACAACAGAGCCCACAGTAGTATACAGCAGAGCCCACAGTAGTATACAACAGAGCCCACAGTAGTATACAGCAGAGCCCACAGTAGTATACAGCAGAGACCACAGTAGTATACAGCAGAGCCCACAGTAGTATACAGCAGAGCCCACAGTAACAGCACAGGGCTCAGTAGTATACAGCAGAGCCCACAGTAGTATACAGCAGAGCCCACAGTAGTATACAGCAGAGCCCACAGTAGTATACAGCAGAGCCCACAGTAACAGCAGAGGGCTCAGTAGTATACAGCACTGCCCACAGTAGTATACAGCAGAGCCCACAGTAGTATAAAGCACAGCCCACAGTAACAGCACAGGGCTCAGTAGTATACAGCAGAACCCACAATAGTATACAGCATGCTCATTCCCCCTTCCCTCCCCTCTCCTCCCCTCCCCTCCTCTCCTGAGAATGGCCCCACAGTCCAGTAAAAAAAAAAAAAAAAAACACAAGCTCCTCACCTCTCCACACGTGCCCGCGCTGCGCGCTGCTCCCTGCTCCTGTCACTGTCAGTGGCTGCCGCTGCTCTGCCTGGGACACAGTGAGTGCGCGCGCACCCGCTGTGTCAGAGGCAGAGCGGGGAATGATGGGAGAGGGGGCGTCGTCAGGTGACGCTCTCTCCTCCATCATTGCATTGAACTGTACCGACAGACGCCGGTATAGTTCAATGTGGCGGGGGAGTCGGCGCTGGCGGCAGGCGGGCCCCCCTGCCTCACAGGGGCCCCATAGCGGCTGCGTGACTTGCCGCTAGCTGGGGGCCCCTGGGGGAGTGGGGGCCCCAGGCAGCTGCCAGGTCTGCCTGCCCCTAACGCCGGCCCTGCCTGCAAGGGCCCCCCTCCACCTCCGGGCCCCGGTGCGGCTGCACCGGTTGAACCGGCGGTAGGTCCGCCCCTGCTGTGTGCTCAGATCCAGCCAAATGCAGCCAAACTGATTGGTCATTGTTTCATACTACAGATGGACAATGACCCAAAACATACAGCCAAAGCAACCCAGGAGTTTATTAAAGCAAAGAAGTGGAATATTCTTGAATGGCCAAGTCAGTCACCTGATCTGAACCCAATTGAGCATGCATTTCACTTGTTAAAGACTAAACTTCAGACAGAAAGGCCCACAAGCAAACAGCAACTGAAAACCACCGCAGTAAAGGCCTGGCAGAGCATCAAACATGAGGAAACACAGCGTCTGGTGATGTCCATGAGTTCAATACTTCAGGCAGTCATTGCCACAAAGGGTTTTCAACCAAGTACTAGAAATGAACATTTTATTTAAAATTATTTAATCTGTCCAATTACTTTTGGTCCCTTTAAAAACGGTGGCACATGTTAAGGAGCTGAAACTCCTAAACCCTTCATCCAATTTGAATGTGGATACCCTCAAATGAAAGCTGAAAGTATGAACTTCAACTGCATCTGAATTGTTTTGTTTAAAATTCATTGTGGTAATGTCTATGACCAAAATTAGAAAAATATTGTCTCTGTCCAAATATATATGGACGTAACTGTATTGGCCAACTACTTCCACCTACAGCTTCATCTTAAATAAGCTCTGCCATCAAAGTTTTTATCCTCTTAATATATTGCAATCATCATATTATATAGCACTGTGTACTTACAATTGCTCATTTTGCCTTTCTAACCAGTTAATTCTTCTCTTTTCTCTGCTCTATGTAGACACAGGAAGTCTCTTTTCTCTGCATCTGCTCTTCAACACCTGACCCAGCTGCTTCCTCCTTCCCCTGACAGAGACTTTTGAAGTGATGATTCATGCATGGAAAAGAGACCTCCTGATTCTACACATGTGGTCAAAATTGTTGGTAACCCTCGTTTAATGACAGAAAAACCCACAATGGTCACAGAAATAACTTGAATCTGACAAAAGTAATAATAAATTTAAAAAAATCTATGAAAATGAACAAATGAAAGTCAGACATTGCTTTTCAACCATGCCTCCACAGATTTTAAAAAAATAAAATAAAACTAATGAAATAGACTTGGACAGAAATGATGGTACCCTTAACATAATATTTTGTTGCACAACCTTTTGAGGCAATCACTGCAATCAAACGATTCCTGAAACTGTCAATGAGACTTCAGCACCTCTCAACGGGTATTTTGGCCCACTCCTCAAGAGCAAACTGCTTCAGTTGTCTCGTGTTTGAAGGTTGCATTTTCCAGACGGCATGTTTCAGCTCTTTCCAAAGATGCTCAATAGGATTTAGGTCAGGGCTCATAGAAGGCCACTACAGAATAATCCAATGTTTTCCTCTTAGCCATTCTTGGGTGTTTTTAGCTGTGTGTTTTGGGTCACTATCCTGTTGCAAAAAACATGACCTGCGACTGAGACCAAACTTTCTGATTCTGGGCATCACATTTCTCTCTAGAATCCCTTGATAGTCTTGAGATTTCATTGTACCCTGCACAGATTCTAGACACCCTGTGCCAGATGCAGCAAAGCAGCCCCAGAATATAACAGAGCCTCCTCCATGTTTCACAGTAGTGTTGTGGATTCTGTTTGCGGGCTCCCTCTGGTGGTTACTGCTGGTACTGGGTGACTTTGGTGGGTTGCGGCCTTTGGTTTCCATCTGTCCATCAGAGGCTGGGTGTTTCCTATTTTACCTGGCCTCTCTGTCATTTCCCTTGCCGGCTATCAATGTGTTCAGATGTGCTCTGTTTGGTTCCTGCCTACCTGCTCCCAGATCTTTCAGGATAAGCTAAGTGCTGATTTTCAGTTGTTTGGTTTTTTGTCCAGCTTGCTTAGAATGTCTCTTTGTTAGCTGGTTGCTCTAGTGGACTGAGGTTCTCCCCATGTGCCATGAGTTGGCACATGGGTTCTTGTAATCTCAGGATGGTTTTTTTGATTAGGGTTTTTTGCTGACCGCTCAGTCCCCTTTTGTGTCATTCTGCTTTCTAGTTTTCAGCGGGCCTCTATTTGCTAAAGCTATATACATCATCTCTATGTATGTGCCTTCCTCTCATTTCACCGTCAATACATGTGGGGGGCAACTATATCTTTGGGGTTAATTCCTCTGAAGGCAAGTGAGGTCTTTGTTTTCTCTGCAGTACTAGTTAGCTCTTAGGCTGGTGCGTGGCGTCTAGAACCAACGTAGGCACGCTCCCTGGCTATCTCTAGTTGCGTTTGTCAGGCGTAGGGCAGCGGTCAGCCCAGGTTCCATCACCCTAGAGCTCGTTCGATATTTATTATACTTTGCTTATCCTGTGCTATCCCTAGCCATTGGGGATTCATGACAGTATAGCCGGCCCACAAAGTGTTAATTGTTTGGGCTGAAGCAGGAGAAAAAGAAGTGTTCAAGGAAATTTTTTTTTTTTTTTTTTTTTCCTTCAGAGTTTTGCTGCCTAGCCCTTAATTGCTGTCTAGCTGCTTCTTACCTCCTCTTAACCCTTGAATGGCTCTGATCTTAGCTGTTTATCATGGATGTCCAGAGTTTGGCTTCCAGCCTGAGTAATCTCGCGGCAAAGGTTCAAAACATACAGGATTTCGTTGTTCACACTCCCATGTCTGAACCTAGAATTCCTATTCCAGAGTTTTTTTCTGGAGATAGATCTACCTTCCTGAATTTCAGGAACAATTGTAAATTGTTTCTCTCTTTGAAATCTCGCTCCTCTGGAGACCCTGCTCAACAGATCAAGATTGTTATATCGTTCCTACGGGGCGACCCTCAGAATTGGGCATTTGCATTGGCACCAGGGGATCCTGCGTTGCTCAGTGTGGATGCGTTTTTTTCTGGCATTGGGATTGCTCTATGAGGAACCTAACCTAGAGATTCAGGCTGAAAAGGCTTTATTGGCCCTCTCTCAGGGGCATGATGAAGCGGAAATATATTGTCAGAAATTTCGGAAATGGTTGGTGCTTACTCAGTGGAATGAGTGCGCCCTGGCTGCAAACTTCAGAAATGGTCTTTCTGAGGCCATTAAGGATATTATGGTGGGGTTCCCTGCGCCTACAGGTCTGAATGAGTCTATGGCTATGGCCATTCAGATTGATCGGCGTTTACGGGAGCGCAAACCCGTGCACCAGTTGGCGGTGTCTTCTGAACAGGCACCTGAGACTATGCAATGTGATAGAATTCAGTCCAGAAGTGAACGGCAAAAATATAGGCGGAAAAATGGTTTGTGTTTTTATTGTGGTGATTCAGCTCATGTTATATCAGCATGCTCTAAACGCACAAAAAGGGTTGATAAATCTTTTGCCATTGATACTCTGCAGTCTAAGTTCATTTTGTCTGTGACTCTGATTTTTTCACTGTCTTCCATTTCCGTCGATGCCTATGTGGATTCAGGCGCTGCCCTGTGTCTTATGGATTGGTCATTTGCTAAACGCTGCGGTTTTAGTCTAGAGCCTCTGGAAGTTCCTATTCCTCTGAAAGGAATTGATTCTACACCATTGGCTATGAATAAACCGCAGTATTGGACACAAGTGACCATGCGCATGACTCCCGTTCATCAGGAGGTGATTCGCTTTCTTGTACTGTATAATTTACATGATGTACTAGTGCTTGGTCTGCCATGGTTACAAACTCATAATCCTGTCCTGGACTGGAAAACAATGTCTGTGCTAAGCTGGGGATGTCACGGGGTTCATGATGATGCACCTCCGATTTCTATAGCTTCATCTACTCCTTCGGAGATCCCTGCGTTTTTGTCGGATTATAGGGATGTTTTTGAGGAGCCTAAGCTCAATTCGCTCCCTCCCCATAGAGAGTGTGACTGTGCTATAGAATTGATTCCTGGCAGTAAGTTCCCTAAGGGTCGTTTATTTAATCTGTCACTGCCAGAGCATACTGCTATGCGGAATTATATTAAGGAGTCCTTGGAAAAGGGACATATTCGTCCATCTTCGTCCCCTCTGGGAGCAGGTTTTTTTTTTCGTGGCAAAAAAAGATGGTTCCCTGAGGCCTTGTATAGATTATCGCCTTCTGAATAAGATTACAGTCAAATACCAGTATCCATTGCCATTATTTACTGATTTGTTTGCTCGCATTAAGGGGGCTAGGTGGTTCACTAAAATAGATCTTCGTGGTGCGTATAATCTGGTGCGGATAAAACAGGGTGATGAGTGGAAAACCGCATTTAATACGCCTGAGGGCCATTTTGAGTATTTGGTAATGCCTTTTGGACTCTCCAATGCTCCGTCAGTCTTTCAGTCCTTTATGCACAATATTTTCCGTGAATATCTGGATAAGTTTATGATTGTGTATTTGGATGATATTTTGGTGTTTTCTGATGACTGGGAGTCTCATGTTCTACAGGTCAGGAAGGTGTTTCAGGTTTTGCGGGCCAATTCTCTGTTTGTGAAGGGCTCAAAGTGTCTCTTCGGAGTCCAGAAGATTTCTTTTTTGGGGTACATTTTTTCTCCTTCTACTATTGAGATGGATCCCGTTAAGGTTCAGGCTATTTGTGACTGGACACAACCTACATCTGTTAAGAGCCTTCAGAAGTTCTTGGGGTTTGCTAATTTTTATCGTCGGTTCATTGCTAATTTTTCCAGTATTGTTAAACCTTTGACTGATTTGACTAAAAAGGGTGCTGATGTTGCTGATTGGTCTCCTGCGGCTGTGGAGGCCTTTCGGGAACTTAAGCGCCGGTTTTCTTCTGCTCCTGTGTTGTGTCAACCAGATGTTTCACTTCCTTTCCAGGTGGAGGTTGATGCTTCCGAGATTGGAGCGGGGGCGGTTTTGTCACAGAGAAGTTCTAATGGCTCGGTGATGAAGCCATGTGCTTTCTTCTCTAGAAAACTCTCGCCCGCCGAGCGCAATTATGATGTGGGTAATCGGGAGCTTTTGGCCATGAAGTGGGCATTTGAGGAGTGGCGTCATTGGCTTGAGGGTGCTAAACATCGCGTGGTGGTCTTGACTGATCACAAGAATCTCATTTACCTTGAGTCTGCCAGGCGTTTGAATCCTAGACAGGCTCGTTGGTCGTTATTTTTTTCTCGTTTCAATTTTGTGGTTTCATACCTGCCAGGTTCAAAGAATGTGAAGGCAGATGCTCTTTCCAGGAGTTTTGTGCCTGACTCTCCTGGAGACACTGGGCCTGCTGGTATTCTTAGGGATGGGGTAATATTGTCCGCCGTATCCCCAGACTTGCGACGTGCATTGCAGGAGTTTCAGGTGGATAAACCGGATCGATGTCCACCAGAAAGACTGTTTGTTCCGGATGATTGGACCAGTAGAGTCATCTCCGAGGTCCATTCTTCTGTGTTGGCTGGTCATCCTGGAATATTTGGTACAAGAGACTTGGTGGCCAGGTCTTTTTGGTGGCCTTCCTTGTCTAGGGATGTGCGTACCTTTGTGCAGTCTTGTGAAGTGTGTGCTCGAGCTAAGCCTTGCTGTTCACGGGCTAGTGGGTTGTTGTTATCCTTGCCCATCCCGAAGAGGCCTTGGACGCACATTTCCATGGATTTTATTTCTGATCTCCCGGTTTCACAGAAAATGTCCGTTATCTGGGTTGTGTGTGACCGCTTTTCTAAGATGGATCATTTGGTGCCCTTGCCTAAGTTGCCCTCCTCCTCTGAGTTGGTTCCTTTGTTTTTTCAGAACGTGGTTCGTTTGCATGGGATTCCGGAGAATATCGTTTCTGACAGGAGATCCCAGTTTGTGTCTAGATTTTGGCGGACGTTTTGTGCCAAGATGGGCATTGATTTGTCTTTCTCGTCTGCATTCCATCCTCAGACGAATGGCCAGACGGAGCGAACTAATCAGACCTTGGAAACTTATTTGAGGTGTTTTGTTTCTGCTGATCAGGATGACTGGGTTGCTTTTTTGCCACTGGCCGAATTTGCTCTTAATAATCGGGCTAGTTCGGCCACGTTGGTCTCTCCTTTTTTTTGTAATTCGGGGTTTCATCCTCGTTTTTCCTCTGGTCAGGTGGAGTCTTCAGATTGTCCTGGAGTGGACGTGGTGGTGGACAGGCTACATCACATTTGGAATCAGGTGGTGGACAATTTGAAGTTATCTCAGGAGAAGACTCAGCAGTTTGCTAATCGCCGTCGCCGCGTGGGTCCCCGACTTCTTGTTGGGGACTTGGTGTGGTTGTCTTCTCGTTTTGTCCCTATGAAGGTCTCTTCTCCTAAGTTCAAGCCTCGGTTCATCGGTCCTTATAGGATCTCGGAGATTCTTAACCCTGTATCTTTCCGTTTGGATCTCCCAGCATCGTTCGCTATTCATAATGTGTTCCATCGGTCGTTGTTGCGGAGGTATGAGGTGCCTGTTGTTCCTTCGGTCGAGCCTCCTGCTCCGGTGCTGGTGGAGGGAGAATTGGAGTATGTTGTTGAAAAGATCTTGGATTCTCGGGTTTCCAGACGCAAACTCCAGTATTTGGTTAAGTGGAAGGGTTATGGTCAGGAGGACAATTCCTGGGTGGTCGCCTCCGATGTTCATGCGACTGATTTGGTCCGCGCCTTCCATAGAGCTCACCCTGATCGCCCTGGGGGTTCTCGTGAGGGTTCGGTGACCCCTCCTCAAGGGGGGGGGTACTGTTGTGGATTCTGTTTGCGGGCTCCCTCTGGTGGTTACTGCTGGTACTGGGTGACTTTGGTGGGTTGCGGCCTTTGGTTTCCATCTGTCCATCAGAGGCTGGGTGTTTCCTATTTTACCTGGCCTCTCTGTCATTTCCCTTGCCGGCTATCAATGTGTTCAGATGTGCTCTGTTTGGTTCCTGCCTACCTGCTCCCAGATCTTTCAGGATAAGCTAAGTGCTGATTTTCAGTTGTTTGGTTTTTTGTCCAGCTTGCTTAGAATGTCTCTTTGTTAGCTGGTTGCTCTAGTGGACTGAGGTTCTCCCCATGTGCCATGAGTTGGCACATGGGTTCTTGTAATCTCAGGATGGTTTTTTTGATTAGGGTTTTTTGCTGACCGCTCAGTCCCCTTTTGTGTCATTCTGCTTTCTAGTTTTCAGCGGGCCTCTATTTGCTAAAGCTATATACATCATCTCTATGTATGTGCCTTCCTCTCATTTCACCGTCAATACATGTGGGGGGTAACTATATCTTTGGGGTTAATTCCTCTGGAGGCAAGTGAGGTCTTTGTTTTCTCTGCAGTACTAGTTAGCTCTTAGGCTGGTGCGTGGCGTCTAGAACCAACGTAGGCACGCTCCCTGGCTATCTCTAGTTGCGTTTGTCAGGCGTAGGGCAGCGGTCAGCCCAGGTTCCATCACCCTAGAGCTCGTTCGATATTTATTATACTTTGCTTATCCTGTGCTATCCCTAGCCATTGGGGATTCATGACACAGTAGGGAGTGTTCTTTTCTTGACATGCTGCGTGGCCGCCCTGCTTGTGATTCCCAGCCCCGCAGTGACTTATGATTTATTCACATTGCGGGGCTGGGATTCACAGGCAGGGCGGCCGCACAGGCGCAGTCACCGAGACTGCATATGTGGAAAGACGGGCAGCGCTCACTGCGCCTGCACCAGGCAGGGGAAAAGAGCGCAGGCGCCGGCTATTTTCAAAACAGCGGTGAGGAGGAGCTGCCTGGAGCCAAGAAGATATGAGTGACAGCTGTGTGGCGTCTAAAGCAGGGGGGAAACGCCGGCCTCCTTGACTGAAGACAAGGTATTTCTGACAAAATTATAAAACGGATTATTTCTCTAGTTACAGCACCCAGAACTAAAAGAGCCACCTTGTCAGAATGCAGCATTACTGCTGCACAAGGTGGCTCTTTTAGTTTGAAATGACTGGGGGGGGGTGACAGGTTCCCTTTAATCACATGATGTCATAGACCTAATGCAAAAAGGAGGAATTTGAAAGGCAAAATGAGCAATTGTAAACATGCAGTGCTATATAATATGATAGCTGCAATATATTAAGAGGATAAAAACTTTGATGGGAGTGCTGCTTTAAAGGGTTATTTTCACCATCATAAATTGTTGGTTTTGAAAAGTGCTTGTAAAAACAAACAACGTTTCAGTTTACCTCTTATTAAAAATCCTCTCCATTTTCAAGACCAAAGGGAATTTTAATTTTGTTTACTGCTCATAGCCTGACCAGCTCTGACATCAATCAGAGGTAGCCGGACTATTAGGCAACGAGCATAGTTCTACTCTAAAGGTGGCCGGATCACTGAGTCTGTTTAGCTTCAACTGCTAATGGAGAAAAAAATGATTGAGGAGGCCACGCTGATTCAGAAGTACATCTCCTTCATGTTCTGAATCGTTGCCCCAGAAGCGGCACCTCACCAATCATAAAGTGATGGTATATACTGGTGATACTTTACAAGATGTGAAACCCCTTTCACTCCTTGTACTTGAATAGAGTCAAGTTGCATCTCCCTGCACAGCAGCTAGATGTTAGTGCCACTGTGAGGACAAAGCGAATGGAGCTGTTGTCTCTTTTTTTACAGTCTGGAGTTCCAGAAGTCGATCCCCCAAACTAGGAAGAAATGGCATATCCTTGAGTTATACCATTTTACTTGTTATTAAATTTTATTAAGCAAAAAGCCCAGCCATCCACAGCATTGGGCCGGAACAGCAGAGGCCAGTACAGCAGCTGGAAAGGAGAAACAAGACAGTACGAGGGCACAGGTAGCTCCAGGATGTGGCAGCTTACAGCTTGGGCAGATGCCCTCAGTACCGGAGTGAAACGGCTGCTGAGGGAACTCCCAGATGCAGTGAGCCTGGAACAGGAGTATGCTGGGTCACCATAAAGCACAGTACAGAAGGGCAGGTCGCTCGCCAAATGGCAACTAGCTTCGGAGACAGAAATTCTCTTGTCTGGGGCAAAACAGACTAAGGAAAGTCTAACCATAGCAGAGCTGAATTGGGAGGATGCTGAGGAACCATGCGGCATGGTCTGACCCGGGTGTGTACTGTGTGACAGGAAGGAAAGTGCAGGGAGAGAAGAAGAGATGTGTAATGATAATCCTGTTGTAAATGCTGTGAAGAATCTGGATATGCTGCATAAAGGAAACAGTAAAGTTGTTTATTTGAAACTAGTCAATCTTATAACACCGACTGATGGAAGCCTCCAGCAAAGAAGAGGTGACCTTGATGGTGAAGAAAGTGGAGCCACAGGTGCGCAAAATAATGGACAATTTTTTAATGTCGTGGGAGGCCAGGGCACAGATACCCTGGAGTGCTCAGCCATGATTACGGCCCTGGCCGGGCCTTCTACACACTAATAGCGAGGCTAGGAACATACAGTGGTATGTAAAAGTTTGGGCACCCCTCATCTAAATTACTGTTATTGTTAACAGTTAAGCAAGTTGAAGATGACACATTTTCTTTGTAAATTAGGCAAACAAAAAGTAAAATAAAAAAATATATATAAATTTAATTTTGACCAAGGGTTCCCACACTTTTACATACCCTTTCAAAAGGGGGTGCTACTAGGTACTTTTCCTTTTTACTAGGTACTTTTCCTTTTTGTAATTTTTAAAATATATTTTCATGTTTTACTTTTTAAAAATTGCAAAACGGAAAAGGGGCTAATGCAAAAGTATTTGCACCTCAAATGGCTAGTACCTAGTAGCACCCCCTTTTGAAAGTATCACAGCTTGTAAACGCTTTTTGTAGCCAGCTAAGAGTCTTTCAATTTGAGGGAGTTGTTTGAGGGATTTTCATCCATTATTCTTTGAAAAATTCTTCCAGTTCTGTGGGATTCCTGGATCGTCTTGCATGGTTTGCTATTTTGAGGTCTAGCAGCAGATTTTCCATGATGTTCAGATCAGGGGACTGTGAGGGCCATTGCAAAACCTTCAGCTTGTGCCTTTTGATGTAGTCTTTTGTCGATTTTGATGTTTAGGATCATTATCCATTTGTATAAGACAACCTATTTTCATCTTTGGCTTCTTTTACAAATATTGTTATGCTTGCATCAATAATTTGTTGAAATTTCATTTAACCTATTTTTCCCTCTTCTCTTGGAATGTTCCCAGTGCCATTGGCTGCAACACAACCCCAAAGCATGATTGATCCACCCCCAAGCTTAATGGTTGTCGAGATGCTCTTTTTCTTTTTGTGAAATTCTCTTGCTTTGTTTCTCCACACATACCTTTGATCATTGTGGAAAAAGAGTTTTATTTTAACTTCATTGGTGCACAGGACTTATTCTTTTGAATACTTCTGATGCTGAATTTTATGGTGACGATGCAGGAGAGGTATTCTTCTGATGACTCTTCCATGAACGCCATATTTGTGCAGGTATCTCTGAACAGTAGAACAATGTACCTTAATTCTAGAGCTTGCTAATTCTTTTGGAAGGCCTTTTGCAGTCAAGTGGGGGTTCTGATTTGCCTCTCTTGCAATCCTTTGAGCAGCTCTCACCTCACGAAAATTTTGCTTAGTCTTGTAGACCTTATCTTGACCTCCACTGTTCCTGTTAACTGCCATTTTTTCATTACATTTTAAACCTTGGAAAGAGCAACTTGAAAATGCTTTGCTATCTTCTTATAGCCTTCTCCTGCTTTGTGGGCCTACAGCATTTTCATTTTCAGAGTGCTAGGCAATTGCTTAGAAGAACCCATAGCTGCTGTTTTTTGGCACAAGGTTAGAGGAGGCCCGGTTTTTATAAAGCTGGGAAATTTGTATCATTTGGCCTTTTCTAACAATAATAGTGAACAAGCATAACCCTAACAAGCTAATTAAGGTCTGAAATCAGGGTCAAAGTAGGCTTTTTAGAAATCATTTCACCTTCAACTTGCTGAACTGTATAACAGTAATTTTGATCAGGGGTACCCACACTTTTAAATGTCAATGTACTTTGCCTAGAAAATGCATTTAGGCCCTCGTTAATCATATTTAACATCACACATGCTTTCAGTTCAAAGGATTAACATATGTATTTTGCTTTAATTTTTTAACAAAGAAAATCCACCACAGGCACCTGATGAAATTGGGATTGTGTAACAACAAAGACAAGAAACATATTTTATATGGTTCTGTTTGTCATGTGGTAGAAAATTGAAAATAAATAGCTACATAAGACTGAAAAGAGCCCCATTCTTTACAGTGATCAAAGATGTGAATATTTACAAAGTGTCCACACACAAATAGAATAGTTCCTTCCTAATGCAGTCTCACTGGCCTCTTTTATCCCTCAGGCTTTTTTCACATTGCGTTTTTGCCCACGTTTGTTGGTCTCGATGGGCAGGGCTGGCGTCTGCACCCGGCACACTTGGGCAAGTGCCGAGGCCCTGTTCAGGCGGGGGGTCCACTCGCTGTCAGGGACACCTGCGTGCTATGGGGGCCCGATGCCTGTGCCAATGCAAGTGGGCCCCCTCGCTACTCCAGGCCCCAGCACCTGCGATACTCACCTTTCCCTGTTCCATCGCTGCTGTGTCTTCCATCCTCTGACTGTGACGTTCAGGTCAGAGGGCACAATGATGTCAGTACTGTGCGCCCTCTGCCTGAACTGTCACATCGCAGAGAGCCGGAAAACGGTGACACTGAGGAATCCAGAGCAGAGCAGCGGCCAGCGAGGAGAGGTGAATATTTAATTTTTTTTAATATTTGGAGCAATATAGAAAAATATTTAGAATTGAGAGTCCTCAGTGGTGATTCCTTTTAATGGCTAACTGAAAAGATGGTAACAAATTGCAAGCTTTCGAGACTACTCAGGTCCCTTCATCAGGCATAGAATAATACAAATTCTGAAGAATCACATATTTATGCACAACACAGCACAGAAAAATGCCATAGATAAGACAGGTGACGTGAAGCAAAACTACTGTTATGGGAGAGTGATAAACAGTTTTGTCCATAAATATTGGAACAGTTCACAGATAAGGAGTGTGAAAGTTTTATTGTCCTGTGATTGAGATCTGGGTTGTAACGTCCCCACAAGGTCTGAACTGTTCCAATATTTATGGACATAACTGTTTATCCCTCTCCCATAATGGTAGTTTTGCTTCACATCACCTGTCTTATTTAAGACATTATTTCTGTGCTGTGTTGTGCATAAATATGTAATTCTTCAGAATTTGCATTATTCTATGCCTGATGAAGGGACCTGAGTAGTGTTGAGCATTCCGATACCGCAAGTATCGGGTATCGGCCGATATTTGCTGTATCGGAATTCCGATACCGAGATCCGATACTTTTGTGGTATCGGGTATCGGTATCGAAACAACATTAATGTGTAAAAGAAAGAATTAAAATAAAAAATATTGCTATACTCACCTCTCCGACGCAGCCTGGACCTCACCGAGGGAACCGGCAGCGTTGTTTGCTTAAAATGCGCGCTTTTCCTTCCTTCCGTGACGTCACGGCTTCTGATTGGTCGCGTGCCGCCCATGTGGCCGCGACGCGACCAATCACAGCAAGCCGTGATGTAATTTTCAGGTCCTTCTAGGCATTCAGTATTTTAAAATTACGTTCCGGCTTTGTGATTGGTCGCGTCGCGGTCACATGGGCGACGCGACCAATCACAAGCCGTGACGTCACGGGAGGCAGGAGACGCGCGCATTTTAAAATGCGCGCGTGTCCAGCCTCCCGTGACGTCACGGCTTGTGATTGGTCGCGTCGCCCATGTGGCCGCGACGCAACCAATCACAGCAAGCCGTGACGTAATTTCAGGTCCTTCAGGATTTTAAAATTACGTTCTGGCTTGTGATTGGTCGCGTCGCGGTCACATGGGCGACGCGACCAATCACAAGCCGTGACGTCACGGGAGGCTGGACACGCGCGCATTTTAAAATGCGCGCGTCTCCTGCCTCCCGTGACGTCACGGCTTGTGATTGGTCGCGTCGCCCATGTGACCGCGACGCGACCAATCACAAAGCCGGAACGTAATTTTAAAATACTGAATGCCTAGAAGGACCTGAAAATTACATCACGGCTTGCTGTGATTGGTCGCGTCGCGGCCACATGGGCGGGACGCGACCAATCAGAAGCCGTGACGTCACGGAAGGAAGGAAAAGCGCGCATTTTAAGCAAACAACGCTGCCGGTTCCCTCGGTGAGGTCCAGGCTGCGTCAGAGAGGTGAGTATAGCAATATTTTTTATTTTAATTCTTTCTTTTGCACATTAATATGGATCCCAGGGCCTGAAGGAGAGTTTCCTCTCCTTCAGACCCTGGGAACCATCAGGGATACCGTCCGATACTTGAGTCCCGGTATCGGCCGATACTTTCCGATACCGATACTTTCAAGTATCGGACGGTATCGCTCAACACTAGACCTGAGTAGTCTCGAAAGCTTGCAATTTGTTATCATCTTTTCAGTTAGCCATTAAAAGGTATCAACCACTGAGGACTCTCAATTCTAAATATTTTTATATCTACTGGCTAACACGGTACAAAGATATATATCTTTCCTGGAGCAATATATGGGGCCAGCTACATATGGAGCAGTATATAGGGCCAATTATATATGGAGCATCTTATGGGGCCAATTACATATGGAGCATCTTATGGGGCCAATTATTTATGGAGCATCTTATGGGGCCCATTACATATGAATCATCTTATGGGGCCAAATTACATATGGAGCAGTATATGGGGCCCATTATATATGGAACATCTTATTGGGCCAATTACATATGGAGCATTATATGGGGCCTATTCTGTTTAGAGCAATATATGGGGCCTATCATATGCTGGAGCATTATATGGTGCCCATCATATACTGTATAGAGCATTATATTGGGGTTATTCTGTATGGAGCAATATATGGGGCACATTATTCTGTATGGAGCAATATATGGGGCTCATTATTCTGTATGGATCATTATATGGGGTTCATTATAGTGTATGGAGCAATATATGGGGCTCATTATTCTGTATAGAGCAATATATGGGCTCATTATGCTGTATGGAGCACTATGTGGTGCACATAATACTGTATGGAGGACTATACTGTCTGGTTTCTGACCTATTGTAGAATTTACAATAGATATCACTCATATAATGTAAGAAGGGAAATCTTTGGCATTGTACTATACCTATATTTCTCTGCTGTATCTGTGCATCATGATTTGTGGTTTGTCTTGAATGGGCCCACTAAGACTCTTTCGCCCGCGGCCCACGAAAACCTAGAGCCGGCCCTGCCAAAGGGACTTGTGTTTGAACCAGCCTCAAAACGGGAATCGGGTGTATACGCTTACTGGAGGTGGACACACGAAGTCTACTATATTTGAGTGTCCTCCATTTTCTTTGTAAGCTCCACTTCTGGTTTTGGCATAGAAAGACTGATGTAAAATACTGAACAAGTATGGATATTGACGTAGTAATGAGACCTTATATTCAATATATTATAGATTTATTATAGTTTGTGCAAATAAACCTTATTATCTGTTTTATTACAACTTATATAATATTGTACATGGGTTGCCAGTGCACACATAATAATATATATATTATATAATTTTTTATTTTTTTCAACCTGGTATAAATATTACTTTTCTATTGAATCTGGTGTTGATGATTTTTTGGGTTCTTGCACCTCTCCTCTCCTGAGAAATGGTCCCCTTTTCACTATGAGTAAATAGTCTTTTAGGCAAGGGGGCGTAATTCTCAACTATTCTCTGAGTATCTTCATGAGGAGCATGCCCACTTGGCTAATTAAGACTGCATTTATATAAAGGTGAAGAAGCAGCTATATCTCAGAAACAGAGATACACAGGAACAAAAAGCAATGGTACAGATTCAGGAGAAAAACACCATTTACACAAGGTAAAAATTACATATTAATGGCAAGTGACAAACTTTCTTTAAACTAGCTTAAAAATGGATGCAAAAAAAACTGACCAAACCTGCACAAATGTGATTGAGGCCTAATCCAGTATATATGTCTGTTCTGCTGGAACTGCCCCAGCTTGAGGGGACCACACTATTCAGTTTCTAATGATTCTGCAGTCTGAGTGTGTGATACTGCATGGAATACAGCCAGGACAGAATGTGAATGTGAATCTGTCTTTGCAGTATCTACTGTAGTTACTGCCACCTGCTGTCTGGATTCAGAAAACACATGGGTCATAAATGCAGTCGGTTATTTCATTACACCTTACTACAAAAGTGGAAAATAAGATTTTAAACAAGGCAACATATTCCGCTATACAGTATGCAGAATTATTATGCAATTTGTATTTTTGACGATTAATTTTATTACTCAACTACAGTTGTCGGTCAATCCAAAAGGAGTAAACCTAAAACCTGTATATTTAATAAAGACTAAAGCAAAGTTTTGTCTTTCTTATAGGAGACTATCTATGTGTGCATTATTGGGCAACTGAATGAAAAGCTTAAATATTTCCATCTGAATTGTTTATTTTCATCTGTTAAAGTGAGAATAAAAATAAACAAACTCAAAAGGTACAAAAATACATCTCTACGTATCTATAAAATATCAGTGGCCAATATAGCTCCCTTCTTTTCACCAATAGTCATAAGCTTTCTATCCATGGAGTCTGTCAGGCTCTTAGTCTGTTGACAATCAAATATTTGGGCAGCACCAACCACAGCCTCCGAGACACTGTTCAGAGAGATGTACTGTTTTCCTTCCTTCCCTCAAGTTCTCAGTAGTGTTTAGGTCAGATGAGGAAACGGCCATGTCATTATTCTTTCGTCTTTAAGCCATTACTGGCAGCCTGCCAGTGGAGACTTCGATGCTGCAATGAAGCAGCATTTTCCTGCATAAAAATAATGGTTTCCTTGAAAGATGAGGATGTAATGTAAGCAGGTTGCGGGATGCAGTGACAGACAGGAGGCAGAGCAAGGGTTAACAAAGTTAAACAATTTACTTAAACATTGTATTAAAGAATAGGTAGAAGAAACTACAAGTACGATATATTAGCAGTCCAGTTATTAAACTTATCGAGTTCTTAATGCTCCTCCAACGCAGTTGATCCCGCAAGGGTTGTAGCACCGGCAACGGCTGGGAAGAGGTCCACAGAGGGGTCCTTTGAACAATGATCCATCTTCTGGCGGCAGCGGTCGGTCTCCGGTACCTTCCACTGAGCCCCTAGTCCATCAATTTGTGCGGAAAGAGCAAACCAGGCCGCAGCACTCTCAGGGTAGAACGTGGGTTGTCATCCTGCAAATGGCAGGGTAGGCCGCAAAAGAATGTCCGATACTCGACCGTCTATCCTCCGCACATGTGCAGTACTCACAGACTCTGACTGCGCGACACCTCTCTCCTTTTCGGCCCTGCTGGTCGCAACGGGAGCTGACAGCCGCAGCCTATCGCAGCACCGGTGCTCAGCAGGCTGAGCACACTGCTCACCCTGTTGCACACTGTCTGTTCGCGCCAAACTGCCTGACGCTGCGCGCGCTTTTTCTTTTATAGCGCCCCTCCTACCCAGGTTATGAGGTTGGTCCGGTCCCTCATTCCTTCCCCTAGGCAACATGGGAGGCCGCCCCAACAGTTCCAGACCCGGCTCGGCACAGGTACCCACAGCCCGGTCTTCCTCCTTACAGTACCACTGCTTGGCGAAAGTGTCTTCTAAAATCTGGCAGTAGGTTTGCGAATGGATTTTGAAAATGAAATGGTCCAAGTAGCTCACCTTTAAAAATACCAGCCCATAGCAGTACCCCACCCCCACCTTTTTGCATCTGAGTCAAAGTGGAGGTCTGTGCACGTTACTGATCCTGCCTTGGGCCATCAATCAAGTCTGTTGCATTCTGAGTCATTAGCATCTCATCAGTACATAAAACCTATGAAAAATCTGTCTTCAGATATTTCTTGGCCCAGTCTTGACATATCCACTTATGTGTCTTGACCAGTGGTGGTCGGTTTCAGCTATCCTTACCTCTGCCATGTCTCTGAACACTGAACACCTTGTACTTCTGGGCACTCAAGGGAGGTTGCAGTTCTGGATTATGACAGCACTAGACAATAATGGCTTCCTGGTCACTTCACAATTGATTACTCTCAAATCTTTGGTAGTTATTGTGCGTGTACATTACACCAGCACCAGATCTGTCATCAGTACATGCATATATGACCAGAAGCACCATCAGTACATGAATAGATCTGGCTGTCAGTCTGTGCTGGGGGGTGCGGTTAAAGTCATTGCTCACTGTGCACTGAATGGTGACTGAGCCACACCGGCCCACCCCTATAACTGAAAGCCCGAGGCTGCTGAGAGGAATAAGGTCCTCCCAGCAGTGGGGCTCTAAGTGTGAGCATCTGGCAGCTGCAGAACGCTATTAACCTGCGGATTAACCCCACGTAAAGCACCATGGAATAAATGGTGCTATAATAATAAATAATAATCTTAATATTTGCAGGTTAATAGCATTGCCTGGTTGCTAGGGAATCCCCACATGTACTCAGCCTGGCTAATAGCTGTAAATCATTCAGCTGCTGCGATGAAAACTTAATCTCCGAACACTAACAAATACTCGGAGGTCACCTGAGCATGCTCGAGAAAACCCAAGCAACGAGTATACTCGCTCATCACTAATTATGACCAGTGCTACATCTATAACAAATAAAACAAGGATTCAATTATAACTATACCAAGCACTCCAGTAAGTGATACATCGTTGGAATTAAGCTCCCTAGCCCTATATTATACTGCTCTCAGATTACATAGCAAAAAAACTGCTGACGGATTCCTTTTAAATGATTTTTAAACTTCCTGGACAGCAGATTATCCTGTTTAAAAAAGGTCAAGTGCTGTCAAAACCTATAATATTTGATGCACACAGAACGATCATGTTAACGATCATTACTGTGCACATCAAGGTGCAGTCAGCCTGTCCAGACTAAAGTGCCTGCTGTTTGACTTCAGAAACCTGGTCAGTGGTTGTCTAAAGGCTGTGATAGTCCATTTACCTTAAACATGTACCTTAAAAATATATCAGCAGGCAATAGTGAATAAACCACATGATCACAAAAAACATTGCAGTAATCATGCAACATCTTTCCAGAAAATGCTAACTGTAGTTGTTACAGTAGTCGCATATACCCAGCGCTCTGGTTTATTAATATAGTAACAATAATTTTCAGGTTTCATCCATCATATGCCATTCACACTAGAATCCTACCTTTTATTGTCACAGACAGTAACTATGGTGGATTTATAGTGTTTCCCAATAATTGTGCAATGTAATCAGGCTGCCAATCACCTGATGAGCGAGCAAAACACTTGTATGATTCCTGCCCATCATGGTTACTTTCCGGGGAGGGGCTAAGTAAGACAGTGACCATGATATGCAGTAAATCATCCATCATCACATGCTCTTAGTCCCTCCCCAAGACAATACCCGTGGGATGAGATGCACTGCATTTAATAATCTCATAAAAATAAGCAGTTTACTGTTATGAGATCATTACATGTAGAGCAGTTTATGCCATTGGTCATGTCTCTGCGAGTTGGCAGGGGGCTTATTATACTAACATGGCTTATAATAAACACCCTACCTTGTACATATTATAAACCCCCCACACACTCCCACTCTCAGACAGTAATTACTGCATGTCCTACATTTAATAATCTTATAATAACAAGCCTCAGCCACCTGATTAAAGAGGTTGTCCACTACTTTAGTATTGATGATCCATCTTTAGGATAGGTCATCAATGTCTGATTGGCTGGGGTCTGACATCAGCCACTCCTGCCAATCAGCCGCTATCAGTGGAGGCAGCCACTGGCCAGAAGTACTCACTTGTTGAGCTGCTTCGTCTACTTGTAGTGGCGGACCGAAAGTATTACATAACATATCGGCCTCCTATTGATTTAACTAGGAGGTGGATGTGCAGTACCAAGTCCTGATGGCTACAAGTAGACGGAACAGCTCGGCGAGTACTTCCAGCTGGCGGCTGCCGCCACCGATAACAGATGATCGGCGGAGGTGCTGGATGTCGGACCTCAGCCAATCAGAGATTGATGACCTATCCTAAAGATAACTCATCAATGTGAAAGTAGTGGACAACTATTTTAAGTGATATAACATTCAAAGTTTCATCCCAACACAGTTAAGAGGCAACTAATGGAGCGGCAACCAAAGCGCTCCTCTCCAGGCACAGGATATGACTAGTAGCACAACAAGACATTTACAAGGGTGTGTCTCTAGGGCAGGCAGCAGCACAGAATAGTAAATGTAAGGTGAACATGTGGATCGCCCCGTCTAGGGCAGTGGGGTACTCGGTGCCAGGTCCTTCGGTTCTCAATGGGGATGTCACGGTGGCCGACCCGGTCCGTGGCCCTAGGGACGTCCGTTTTAAAGTGCGGGAGGTCTTTAAAGGGAGAATGTTCGTGACGCCACCTGTGGTATTCGGTCAGGGTGACCGACGCTGCTTAGGGGTCCGCTGGGGTGATGTTATGGCAGCTAGATGGTATACCTTCCCACAGGTGAAGTGTTTCCCCAGGGCTTCCCAGAGTGTAGATAGTGGATGGTGTGAGGCGCAGTGAAGAACGAGGACACAAGATTGCAGTCTCTTTACCTTTTACTGAAGGCTTCAGCGTCCACAGTCCAGAGCACCGGATCACAGGGTAGGCAGAGTCCGGTCGGTCTGAAGGCAAATCTAGAGTCCCCTTATCCAGGTGGAAATCAGTAGCCTTCCTCTAGCGCCTGGGTGTTGTAGTACCTCCCTGCTGAGCTTCTCGGTAAGGTCCTCACAAATGTTGTAGATGTTCTAGATGTTAGGTCTCTCTCTGTCCCCCTGATGGTAAGGATAGGACAAACCCGTATGACTGATGGCCTGAGGCTTTTTACAGGGACTCTAGCACGCCCCAGTTCCCACAAGTTGCCACTGTGCCTCCTGGGTACAGGTCGGGCAGGTAATATGGAATTAACTGTCCTGCCGGTCTCTGGAGCAAGGCTTGGAGACGATTACTCCCTCGGTGTTCCGGCTACCGGATCCTGCGCCTCAGAAAGGAGACAGCCTTTTGCAGGGCAGAACTCCTTCTAGTTTCCTCTCCTTTTGCTATGACTTCATTTCTCACCCTCTACAATACAATTCTCTTCGTGTCCTTCCTTAGGATGCTGCTGCACGCCGGGCCGACGCAGCTCCGTGGCCTTCTGTCTAGGCCTCTGACAGGATCCCACCCCTGTCAGGGACCCATTACCTGAGCGGAGCTCAGATAGCAGCTAACTGGGTGAAGCCCAGCTCGCTTCTGCCTAACTTCCTATCCAGACCACCAGTTTTACCTAATTGTGAAGTGCCCTACTAAATAGGAGCATAGCTCCCCCTGGTGGACTGGAGTGTGAAGTGTGTTGTGTGGTTTGTGATACCTGGTAAAGTGATCTCCTTTATTGCCTTCAGACGTAACATCACTCCCCCCTAGAGGAGAATGATATTACTGCAACGACCAGGACCCTGGGGCGCTGCACTTGCGCATCAGGAGGTGCAGCCTGTGAGGCCAATGGGGGAACACCCGCCAGCTCCTATTTGGTAATACATGTTGGACCTCTTGCTGTGCACATTACACGCTTCCGGCCAGAGGAATCTACTGTCCTGCCTGCACAGTACAGCTTTAGTTACCTTTTGTAACAATATCTAAAAAATAAAATGTCACGCTGGGTGGCTTACCCTGGAGGGGCGTAACTAAGCGGCTACCTGGTCTTCACTAGAGTCTCTGATGGTGAGTTTAGGCTTGAGCTGTAGGTAGCCGCCAGATACCACTCCAGGGCAGTCCGCGGTTTTGCAGCAGCAGACCCTAAGAGTCAGGAATGCAGGTACAGAGTTGGTGTGTCTCGCAGAACAGGAACACTGGCAGAACAGACACTGGTGCAGCTTCAGACTGGAAGGTTGATTTAGACAGGACGAGTTCAGGAGCACAGGTATTCATTCAGACAGAATGGCTGGTTTTGACAGGATGCTTTCAGGAGCACAGGTACTGTTTCAGACAGGATGGCTGGTTTAGACAGGCCGGGTTCAGGTTCTTGCAGATTCCGGTTCAGGTACAGACAGGATGGATTCAGGAACAGGGACCTAACAACTAAGTAGCAAGTGCAAGACTAACTAGACACTAAAGTTGTTCAGGCAGCTCCCTACAGGGGAGGGTGCCTAAAATACAGGATAGCTCCAAGCTATAGACTAGCAACACTTTACAGAGTGCGTGTGCTGCCCTTTTAAGCATCAGGGAGTGCGCACATGCCCTAAGCGAGTTGCTGGGTGACCTGCGTGGCATGCACAGACTCTGGGGCCTGGGAGACAGGACAGGCAGAACAGTAGAGCAGCTGTTGGCTTTCCTCCTGGGAAGCGAAGGTGGAACCATGCAAAGATGCTGGCGTTTTCACAATAGAAATGTTACCCATTCTGGCCTTCCTACAGTAATGATGTCCCCCTTTGAGGCCACAACACACTGATAATGTACCCCAGTGTTGTCTCAAAACAGTATATTGGGCCCTATTCTGTATATGTCCCCCATTCTGGCCCCTATAGTTATAATGTCCCCCATTGTAGCTGCAATACACTGATAATGTACCCCATTGTAGCTCCAATGGGGGACATTATAACTATAAAAAAACAGTATAATGTCCCTTATTCAATATAATGTAATATCACTCATTCTGAACCCCATGCAGTAAAATGACCCCCCATTCAATATGTCTAACATTGTGGCTGCCATACATTTATAATGTCCCCCATTGTGGCCCACTTACAGTACAATGTTCCCCATTCTGGCCCCTATGCAGTAATAATGTCTCCCTATGTGGCCCCATGCTGTAATAATTTCACACTTTAGATAGCAATTAAAAAACCATTCCATCCATATGTCCCACAATGAGCAGCTCTTCTCCTCCATTATCTGGTGAAGATGGTACTGTGAGGTAACGTCATGAAACTCTGATGGTATAAACTTACTTATTGACCAAACATGAAAATGTGATCAAAAACATTGTTGGGAATCGGTCCGTTCTTTGTATATGAGAAAAATCAATGTTTTCTGGACAAAACCACCATGTTGTAGCTACTGTTGATCTTTTATCCTCTTTTGCACAAATCAATTATTGTTACAATTAGGCCACATTCACACATTCACTATTTGGTCAGTT
Source organism: Ranitomeya variabilis (assembly GCF_051348905.1). Lineage (NCBI taxonomy): Eukaryota > Metazoa > Chordata > Amphibia > Anura > Dendrobatidae > Ranitomeya > Ranitomeya variabilis. The sequence goes on along the minus strand of NC_135235.1, from coordinate 525,431,583 downwards.
TTTTACCTCAGTATGTGTAAGCCAAAACCAGGAGTGGAACAATCAGAGGAAAAGCATAAGGGCTCATACTCACATGCGAGAAACTCGGATGAGTCTCGCACGTCAATACCCGGCGTTGCACCCCGCACTCAGGAGCTGAGCATGCGGCTGCATGAATTGCTACGCGGCCTCACGCTCCGATCCGAGTGCCGGGTATTGACGTGCGAGACTCATCCGAGTTTCTCGCATGTGAGAATGAGCCCTTATAGAAACATGTCACCACTTCTGTATTTATCACCCACGCCTGGTTTTGGCTTACACACACTGAGGTAAAAAAATCACCAAATACTGATGTAAAATACTGACCAAATACTGAACATGTGAACGTGGCCTTAGATAAAAGGAAGTGAAAAAAGGCTTTATGTTTAGGCCTCATTCAGATATTAGGGATTTTTGTCTAATGCAAAAAATAAACAGACTCATTTTCCTCAGTGTGTTGGATCAGAGTTTCACCAGGTTTTTTGTAGCACTTTTTTCCAAAATTAAATGATTTTCAGGCCATAATGCTGATTTAGCTCAGAGCTTTTTCAATGTGACGATCACCTCACATCGCTCTTTGTGATGGACTACACAATAATTTGCAGCCGCTGTCGCTTTTGTAACCTTACAACTGGTGGCAATTAGCATCTAGTGACTTGTGTCAAATATTGGTCTGTGCTGTTTGGAGATCACTGAAGGGAGGAATAAAGGTCTGTAACATTATCCTAAAAGCCCCCTTGTCCATTATCAGTGGTTTGCAGCAGCAGGATCCGGTGTCAGATAGCGGAGAATAATGCCCTCTCTCCATGACTGCTGGGGGGCTCCTGGCTCTATCTGCACTGTGCAGGTGTACTCTGCCCCTTCTTAGGAAGGAGGTGGCCTGAGCTCGCTGAGACTGCCTCCTCTCCTCCCTCCTCTGATGGATCAGGCTGCAGGAACCCCTGGCTCTGCATTCCTCGGCTGCTCCTTCCTTCTCTCCCTCCTCCTCCCTCCCTGTCAGTGGCAGCAGAGCAGATGCTCAGTCTTGTAGTATGGGCTGATCTGCCAGCATCGCTCCTTGTAGCATTGGATTACCAGCAAAGTGCAGAAGCCAGAAGGAGAACAGTCTCCTGAGCAGCCAAGGAGAAGGGGCACCTTACATTGCAAAGGTCAGGCGGCATGGTGAAGCTGGCCAGAGCCCAGGGAGAGGGGCTGATGTGCGAGATGGGCAGGGGGCTGCAGTACGTGCCCCTTCACATCCTCCTTGCCAGGCAGCAGCATGTACCCAGGAGGAATGGTGCTGGTCTCCCCCTCGCCTGCACAGCACAGAGGTGCCTCTGCTGATGGATTATAGCAGTCAGTGCAGGACTCGCCTCCATAGAGTAGGTAAGACTTCTTCATCCTCTCCTCCTTCATGGAGTCAGGGTGCTGTGGCTTTCCTCTCCTCTGTCTGCAACCTGTTCCATTCGCTCTTTGGCTTCCAGGTTGCTGTAAATGGAGAAATCCTCCAGCAGACAGGTGTGAATAGGAACAGAGCCAGCATTGTCTGCTGAGAGCAGTCACCTGAGAACCTTGTGTACAGTGGATTTCATTGCACATCATCTGCCAAGTCAGTGCCCCACACTTCTGCCATCTCTCATGTCTCCCTGGCCTGGGATTCAGAGGAACACATTGTTGTCTGCATTACTGCATCAATCAATGACCTCTTCTCTATCCACCAACATCTCTGCTTTTTTTCCATGAACCTTTAAATGCAAGAAATATTCAAAATGATTGTTTTTTAGTCTCAATGGAAAACCAAAATGTAATCAGTGTAACTTAAAATGTGATGTCATCCTACAGGGGAAGCGGTAGAGATTGGTAAGGCAGCAGATTACGCTGCATGATGATTGACATTGCTGGCTGTATAGCCTCCAGTTCACACCGCCATGTACCTGCTCTGCACCGCCACACACCGTGCTCTGTCCTTCACCTTAGAGGTGGGATATCACAGTGCACTTGTCTAGACTATTGCACATTTGCCAGGTTCTCCCTATTCTTTTTGCTGATGAATTTTGGATTCTTTGCATTTTTTTCCTTAGCATTGTACTATGTATAATTCATCTGAAATGAATCTGATAGAAATCCATTATATGCTAGAGAATGAATAACATATTGATCTTTTCACAGTGATGTATTAATATATTTGTTGATAGAATGAATAATATCATTAATAATAACAATCATCATTTTCTGCATTACGTCATTCTGGGGATCCTGATAAAGCAGCACATGACATGGAAAATGGAAGGTAGGCATGAAGAAAACTGTTGCATCCAAGGACCCGACATCAGGAAATACTTGTTTTCCTGAATTCCTGATTTTTGTTTTATAGCTTTGCACTGTGCGGAATCTCATTTATTTTTTCCTAGAAATGTATGAATACATTTACAACTGGATATTACTATTTTTCCTAGGAAAGGATCCCTGATCCCTGTATAGCTAGACTGTTATCACTGATTGGACAGAGGCAGATGTGAATAGACACACAAGTCAACTAGTAACACCCAATTGTTAATTAATTTATGTATTTCGAGGAATAATAAGAGAGGAACGGCACAATGCAGAGGTCTAAGAAAACCCCCAAAATCACAATTGTTCTATTATGGGGATTTCAAGCATTTACTAAAACAGACATGTCAGGAGGGACAAAAGGTCGGACTTGTCAGCTTTGTTTGCGTTTCCTTTATTAAAATTCTGGATCATCTTTTTTTACAACTCTACATTATTATGCAGTTGCTCTGTTCTAGTAGAAATGTATGGTTAAATTTACTTCTGGGTGGTACCATTTCTCTTGTCAAAGGGGCGTGTCGTTACACAGCAATGACAGCAATGATTGCACAATGTCACTGTATGGAGGAACACAGGAACACCCCCTAACTGCTGACAACGGCTGTCATCATATTCGGAAAATTTTAGGAGAAATAACAGAAGAACACCACAACATTAAACCATTTACAAAAGGAGATGTCGAATTGTTATAATGTGGAGAATGCGATTATTTATAAAAAAAAAAAAAAAAAAAAAAACACTCATCAAGACAGTCAATAGATCCACATGTATGTTTATCAATTTCCCTATTTTTATGGGAACTGGTCTGCAATACCTGGCAATGGCCACTAAACCATGAATGGCGCTGTTCCGCTTCATTCAATGTTTACATCTTTTTGCTGTTGGAGGTGATAACAGCTGATTAGTGGGGGGTCGGGTATCAGACTCCCACTGATCAATCTATCCTATTGTAGGTCATCACATGTTCACATGTGATGTTTTTGCAGCTCATTTAGTGCGTAAAATAACAGAGTTTTACAGTACTGACATATTTTTTGAGATTTCTGAAATCTCATGCACACAGTGCTTTATTTCCCACATGAATTTTGAGCGAATGTATCATACAAGCATAAACATTGCATAAAAACGTATGAAAAAAACGTGACAATGCGCAGCATTTTTCCTGCTAACACTCTGGTTTTTGATGCAGGAAAAATGCTTCAATTACACAACATGTGATGGTCACTACTCACTAACAATAGGTCCCTCTATTGCTAAACAATTGGGGGAGAACTTTACTTGGAATCAAGTACGGTACATTGGGCCATGTAAATGCATGGTACTTCCTTCTAAACTAATGGTTATATATGTAAATAATACCAATATTGTGGAACATCAGAACAGCTGCTCTATCTTGGAAAAATCTTCACATTTATAGTTCTATCTTTGCAGCATATTACACTGTTCCACATATTTTCTGAAGTTGTCAGGTTCAGTTATGAAATGAGCCATTTCTTAATGAGTTTGACCTCCTGAATTCAAATCTGACAATTAAATTTTTAGTTGGCTCTTGTTACTATTTCAAAGAGTTTTCCTTTTACTGCTACATGCAATTAATGCATAAAGTTCCAGTACTTTGAAACATTATCGTTTTTGCAAATATAAAGATGCAGAATATTTTGTTCTGCCAATTTTCTGATATTTATTTAGAGAAAACTTAGCAACAATTCAAATAACTAAAACATGTCTAAAACACCATTCTGAATTATAAAGAGTTACAGAAATTGGACTAAAAAATGTGGTTCTTATTCAGTGACAACTCTTTTTTGCTTGTCTCTTGTACTCCTGCATCGGTTCATCTCTTTGTCCAATTGTCCAACGGTAATCTGCAAGCATTGATGGACTCCATTTTACTTGATATCTTTTCTCTATAGCTGCAATTACTCTCACCATTCTCATCCCTCACTGCTCCGCAGTTTGGTGGAAATAAGTCTAGATGCGAATCTAACTATCTGCTCTTGAGTTTTCTAAAAAATTAGTTACCACTAATGCGAATGCTACCCATGCAGCCTTTTCTTTGCCCTGCAACAAACGAAGAAACTCCTCATCTTGAAGAAGCTTACAAATCTGAGGTAAAGTAAAGACTCTTTCCTTTATCATTTTCTGGCCGGCCGGCGCTGACACAGTGCAGGGAAGCACAGCGCCGGGGGACAGACACCGGAATGTAAGTATGTAGTGTTTTTTTTTTTTTACGTTTACGCTGGTAACCAGGGTAAACATCGGGTTACTAAGCGCGGCCCTGCGCTTAGTAACCCGATGTTTACCCTGGTTACCAGTGAAGACATCGCTGAATCGGCGTCACACACGCCGGTCAGCGATGTCTACGGGAGATCCAGCGACGAAATAAAGTTCTGGCCTTTCTGCTCCGACCAACGATGGCACAGCAGGATCCTGATCGCTGCTGCCTGTCAAACTCAACGATATCGCTAGCCAGGACGCTGCAACGTCACTGATCACTAGCGATATCGTTCAGTGTGAAGGTACCTTTACTCTTGGGCAGATCCAAGTCTGTAACAAGATCGTTCATTTCAGTTTGTGTTATAAGGTGTGGTTCAGTAGAGTTTTCTGACAGAAAGTCTGTGTCATGAGAGGTAGATTCTTCATGACAACAAGCGCCCTCTTCTTCCTCACTTGACTTGACTGAAAATGTTTGTGGTGCTTTTGAAACCGACATTTCTTCTGTATATGGTACTGGGCGTTTGCAGATGGACTGTTTGGATACTGTAAAATCCACTTCTTCCTTGAAACTCCATTCCTAATGGGGGGCACCATGCAGAAATAGTAATTGGTGGTGTGATCGGTTTACGCTCTCCAGATCATTGGGACTGCAAAAGGCACAGATTGCCTCTTCCCATGCAACCACTGGGTAAGATACAATGCACAGTTATTGCAGCATATGTGTGGAACTCTTGTCCTCATCTCCTATTCTGCAGTCAAATTAAAGGTTGTAGGATTTCCTTATCATGGTAGTCAAGTTTTGCCTTTATAACGCAAAAGTGACTTCTCATATGTAGAAAAATTATTCAGTTTGTTAATGCAAGAACGAGGCATATCTGAAAAAACGTATAGGAACATGTCAATATGCTAAGAAATTAAGCTAAGAAATCCTAAAACTATATACCTTACACAGAGAGTATAGAGTATTTATGAAAGTAGGTAATGCAACTGTTATTAGGATTACGACATCGGAGCTGAGTTGGCATTTTTTGATTGGTCCCCCTATGATGATAATGTAGTACCGTATTTTTCGGACTATAGGACGCACCGGACTATAAGGCGCACCCAGGTTTTAGAGGTGGAAAATAGGGAAAAAAATATTTGAAGCAAAAAAAATGTGGTAAAATATTTAATAACATAAATAACATACTATTATATGTGGTGTTATTATATATAATAGTACGTTATTATGTTGGAAGCTGCGGGACCAGTGTGGTGTCTGTGAAGTACTATATGAAGACACTGGAGGGCGAGTATAAGAATGGGGGCACAGGGCTGATATTGAAAGCACCACTCCAGCACTGCAAAATAACACTGGAGTGCTGCTTTAAAATCCCATGGGAGAACTATAACTCCCAGCATGTCCTGCAGATCCTATGACATGCTGGGAGTTATAGTTCACCAAAGGAGTGGCAGAGTGCTTTATTGTGTTTTGTGGCAGCCAGCCTGTGGTGAGGTAAAAGCTGGAGCATCCCATGGCTGCACACACAGAGCCCTCTCTTTTGTTGCCTTTCCACAGCGCACGCGCAGGACATAAGAGGAAGCTGCAGATTCTAGGTGGGAGTCTGAAGGACCTGTGATGATGTCAGAAGAGGGAGGGCTCTGAGCTGCCATGTGATGATCCAGCCCGCCCACTTCTGACATCACACAGGTCCTCCTTGTGCACCACAGACAGCTCAGTGTCCAGCACAGGCAGGTAGACCGCGATCTCCTGGCCCCTGCTGCTGCTGCCTCCTCCCCCGGACACACAGATTCTCCCCAGAATCAGTGCTGGGGAAACTGTGTGTCGCTGCTTAAGAGCAGTATTCATTTGCTGCTCCCCGCTCACTGCTCAGCTGATCGGTGGGTGGGGAGCAGCTAATATTCACTGCACTTAATCAGCGGGGCCATGTGGTTTCCCCAGCAGCTGATTCCGGCAGCGGGGACATCCTGAAGTGGGATATCATTGCGATCCCACTCGCTGCTGCCCCCCTCCCCACATGCTATATCCGTACTATAAGACGCACCCACACTTTCCTCCCAAATTTGGAGGAAAAAAAGTGCGTCTTATAGTCGGAAAAATACGGTATATACTGAAGGCTCAATAGATGATCTAATAGACTAGTTACTAACAATGCAATCATGATGATGAAACAATAAAGACACAATTTTTATATAAGCCTGCATATAAGGTGTCATAATTACAACCTTCTCTGGATCTTGAAAACTAGAGCCAATCAGAAAATTTAAGGTTAATATTTGTTTTCAGCTCCATAATATTAGTTAAGCTCAACTGTTTTGGTATCTGAGCCAATTTGGCTGTAGAGCAGTGTTACCATTCACAAGCTCACAACCTGTCAGATTTCTAGACAATAATCACACAGAATAGATTACCGTGTAGTCTTGCGGGGAATAATTACTAAAACTTCATTACTAATTGCTTTATGATAACAATACCCCTAAGGGTAGGGAAGATGGTGCAGTGGTGGTATGGTTGGCCGCTGGTGACCTAAAGTCCGTTCACCACTATGGCCAAATGTCACACAATTATGGTACTTACCGTAATCTTATAACAATTAGCAGACCATGGGTATGCGGAAATTCAGCCTCTACAGCAGTGTTCTCCAACTCCAGTCCTCAAGACCCACCAACAGGTCATGTTTTCAGGATATCCTTAGTATTGCACAGGTAAAAATTTCATCACCTGCTCAAGCATTAATTCCATCACCAATGCAATGTTAAGGAAATCCTGAAAATATGACCTGTTGGTGGGTCTTGAGGACCGGAGTTGGGAAACACTGCTCTACACCATTGCTGCATTTACTTGCCTGTATTAGGAGGGTGATGAACAAAGATGTGAACATAGCATGTTTAGGCCACATGCACACAGCAGCCGATTCTTTTATCTGAGCGAAACCGGACGATTATGCAAATGACATTGATTAAACTCTGATCAGATGGTCAGCATAGTGCATGCCGATTCTTTCAGATTAGAGAATTGGAGCACACTGTCACTTGAAGGTGGAGGACAAAATTTCTGCATTGTGTCAGTGCACGGAAATTGGACTTCACTCAGATGTTATCCCATGCACCAGTAGGCAGTGTGTAATTGTTCTGTGGTGGCGCCACTAGCGTATTGAAGACTTACTGCTGCCTTCTCCTGCAGATTATGACTGATTATGTTGGGTCTTAGCAGCAGAACTTGTGATTAGTTTGTTTTTGGGGCTTTCTATTGAGGAGGCAGTGCCAAAATCAGGCAACCCTTCTAAGATGACGTCTTGTTTCTGCTTTGTGTGAAACACCCATTCTTCTGTTTGCTCTGTGTTCTATCTTCAGGAGCGCACCGCTCTCCTGCCTGGCTCCCTGATTGTCTTTAGGTGGTGTGCTAATGATGACTGACCGTTTAGACTGTGATTGAGCCGCTTAGACGATCTGTGCACCACCACTGATTGACTGTAGACGTGGCCACTAGTTAATGAGCGCTAACACTGAAATTCCCCCGAAAATGGAGAGGATGTTTAATAAGCGGTAAATTACTAAATTGTTTGTTATTACCAGGACTCTGCAATTTTCCTGTTTATAAGGGTGAGAAAACCTTTTTAACTAGAACCTCCATCATGTCTGCCAGTTTAGATTTCGATGGATTTCTAACCATGCCAACCAAGGCTTTTCACTGTCTCCCTTTGTGCATTCTATGCCACCTTCTGTTTCTTAGTACTCAGACACTCACTTGCAGGTTGCTCCTCTCTTGAAACGCTTATCATTTTACATTAAACTCTTTAGAACCGATAAAAGCTCGTTGAAGTTTCTTGTGTTTTAAAGACAATTGCAACACAGAAAGAAATAATGTAGTGGGAAGTGCTGGCAAACTGACAAGATTTTGACAAAGTGGAGGTGACGGCTGGACACAAGAGACTGAGATGTGCAGCACGTCTTCCAGCTGAGAGGAGGAATACGATGAGCAGAAGAGACTGCTAGCGTTACCCAGTCTGCGATAATTAATATGCAGGCAATTACATTACTGTACAAAATTATCCCCTTTATTAATAATAGGCATCATCATGAATGACTACCTGGTTTTATATATAAAGAGATAATTTAAGTGCACTTTTCTCTCGAATCTCTTAACGATGAGCTCCATATGTGACAATGGCGGAAGTCTGTGAACCCCCTGATAATTCAGATGTTAGCAGATTAACACATTAACAAATAACACTCTCCATGCATATAGTATTATATTGTTTGCACTGTTCTTGAATTTTTACCTTCTTGTACAATTTAGGCTCCAATGATGAAGGATTTATTAATTATAATCGATAAACACTTTAGGCCACATCTTCAATCATCTCTCACTCTATTTAAACACTTTTTAAAGTGACCCCCTTTGGAAAGTAGAAAGTACAGCATTTTTTTTATTGAAGGGAAGGAACCGTTGTGCTACAGATGCTTAGGGGGTCTTCAGGTAATCAACCCCTTTACCAAAGCAGGACCATTAGTCATTTTGAGTGACCATGGAACCTGTATTGGAAATATCATTCGGCACACATATGCCATAGGTACTTTGGGCCCAATTCATTATTTCATTTGCCTATTTTTCAATTCCACCTAATTCTTCTTTAGTCTGTTTTTTGTGTTCGCATGTTGTTTTTTAGTGTTCACCTTTGTAGACGGAGTTTAGGTTTTCCAGACGTTTTCACCTGTTTCATAATTTGTGACTTTTCCAAAAAGTTGCAAAATTTTTTGCAAGTGTACTCCTGCCTTGTCCCTGGACTGATTTTATGTATCACAGTTATTTTGTGCCATTTTGCAAAATGTTCAAGTTTTCATGCCAAAAAGCTGCAAGAAAAGGTGAAAAACAAAATTAAAGACTATTTTTGACTTTATGAACTATGAGCGCCTTTTTTATGAATTTGGAGCAAAAAACGCCAGCGAATATAACAAAACAAAAAATTAAAAGTAAAATTAAAAAATCTAAATTTAGGAATTTGTCTCTTTGTTTTAGAGCGCTATGTTAGTGTTCACATTTGTACTTTTATGCACGTCCAGCGCGTATGTTGTACACTGTACACAAATGTGTACTAATAGTTTATACATTGATATGTATTTAATTTTTTTTTAATCTATACATTTAATACACTTTACGTTTTAATGTTTGTGTATTTTTTTTTAGTATAAGTTTAATAGAGTGAAAGTTAATGCTTTAGTTTTCAATACGTCGCTCATACGTCACCTATTGTCATTTATGTTAATGGACGAGTAGTCCATTTAACCCCTTTCTGCCATCAGACGTACTATTCCGTCCATGTGACCTGGGCCCTAATTCCCATGAACAGAATAGTACGTCCAGCGCGATCAGCTGCGCTCCCGAGGGAGCACGGCCGATCGCAGCCGGGTGTCAGCTAATTATCACCGCTGACAGCCGGCACTATGTGCCAGGAGCAGTCATGGACCGCTCCTGGCACTTTAACCCCCGAAACACTGTGGTCAAACAAGATCGCAGTGTTCTGGCGACATAGGGAAGCATCTCGCAGGGAGGGGGCTCCCTGCGTGCTTCCCTGAGGCCCTCAGAACAACGCGATGTGATTATGTTGTTCCCAGGGTCTCCTCCGTTCTCCCTGCAGGCCCCGGATCCAAGATGGCTGCGGGGCCCTTCTGGGTCCTGCAGGGAGGTGGCTTGCCGGCGCCTGCTGAGAACAGGCGCCGGCAAGCCTCCAGCACTGCCTGTCAGATCGCTGATCTGACACAGTGCTCTGCAAAGTATCAGATCAGCGATCTGACAATATATAAAGATGTCCCACCCTGGGACAATGTAAAAAAAAAAAATTATCTTGTGTAAAAATATTTTTTTAAAATTCCTAAATAAAGAAAAAAAAAAAAATACCGTTCCAATAAACACATTTCTTTGAGTAAAAAAACCCCAAAACAATAAAAGTGCACATATTTAGTATCGCCGAGTCAGTAACGACCCGATCTATAAAACTGTCCCACTAGTTAATCCCTTCAGTGAACACCATAAAAAAAAAAACGAGGCAAAAAACAATGCTTTATTATCATACTGCCGAACAAAAAGTGGAATAACACGCGATCAAAAAGACGGATATAAATAGACATGGTACCGCTGAAAATGTCATCTTGTCTCGCAAAAAACAAGCCACCATACAGCGTCATCAGTAAAAAAATAAAAAAGTTATAGCTCTCAGAATGAAGCGATGCAAAAATAATTATTTTTTATATAAAATAGTTTTTATTGTATAAAAGCGCCAAAACATAAAAAAGTGATATAAATGAGGTATCACTGTAATCGTACTGACCCGAAGAATAAAACTGCTTTATCAATTTTACCACACGCGGAACGGTATAAACGCCCCACCCAAAAGAAATTCATGAATTGCTGGTTTTTGTTCATTCTGCCTCACAAAAATCGGAATAAAAAGTGATCAAAAAATATCATGTGCCCGACAATGGTACCAGTAAAAACATCAACTCGTCCCGCAAAAAACAAGACCTCACATGACTCTGTGGGCCAAAATGTGGAAAAATTATAGCTCTCAAAATGTGGTGATGCAAAAACTATTTTTTGCAATAAAAAGCGTCTTTTAGTGTGTGACAGCGGCCAAACGAAAACCTGCTACAAAAACCTGCTATAAATAGTAAATCAAACTCCCCATTATCACCCCCTTAGTTAGGGAAAAATAATAAAATAAAAAAATGTTTTTATTTCTATTTTCCCATTAGGGTTAGGGCTAGGGTTAGGGTTAGGGTTGGGGCTAAAGTTAGGGTTAGGGAAGGGGCTAAAGTTAAGGTACCTTCACACGAAACGACTTTGTAACGATATCGCTAGCGATCCGTGACGTTGCAGCGTCCTCGCTAGCGATATCGTTTAGTTTGACACGCAGCAGCGATCAGGATCCTGCTGTGATGTCGCTGGTCGCTGAATAAAGTCCAGAACTTTATTTGGTCGTCCGATCGCCGTGTATCGTTGTGTTTGAAAGCAAAAGCAATGATACCAGCGATGTTTTACACTGGTAACCAGGGTAAACATCGGGTTACCAAGCGCAGGGCCGCGCTTAGTAACCCGATGTTTACCCTGGTTACCAGCGTAAAAGTAAAAAAAACAAACAGTACATACTCACCTGCGCGTCCCCCAGCGTCTGCTTCCTGACACTTACTGAGCGCCGGCCCTAAAGTGAAAGTGAAAGCACAGCGGTGACGTCACCGCTGTGCTGTTAGGGCCGGAGCTCAGTCAGTGTCAGGAAGCAGACGCTGGGGGACGCGCAGGTGAGCATGTACTGTTTGTTTTTTTTACTTTTACGCTGGTAACCAGGGTAAACATCGGGTTACTAAGCGCGGCCCTGCGCTTAGCAACCCGATGTTTACCCTGGTTACCCGGGGACCTCGGCATCGTTGGTCGCTGGAGAGCGGTCTGTGTGACAGCTCCCCAGCGATCAAACAGCGACGCTGCAGCGATCGGCATCGTTGTCGCTATCGCTGCAGCGTCGCTTCGTGTGAAGGTACCTTTAGGGTTGGGGCTAAGGTTAGGGTTGAGACTAGAGATGGGGTTAGGGTTTGGATTATGTTTACGGTAGGGATTAGGGTTGGGATTAGGGTTAGGGGTGTGTCAGGCTTAGGGGTGTGGGTAGGGTTATGGCTAGGATTAGGGTTAGGGGTGTGTTGGGGATAGAGGTGTGTTAGGGTTAGAGTTGTGTTGGGGTTAGGGGTGTGGTTAGGGTTAGGGGTGTGTTCGGTTTAGGGGCATTTTTCGTGTTAGGGGTGTGGCTATGGTTATGGTTAGAGATGTGTTTGGGTTAGGGTTGGAGTTAGAATTGGGGGATTTCCACTGTTTAGGCACATCAAGCGTTTTCCAATCGCGACATGACATCCGATCTCAATTCCAGCCAATTCTGCATTGAAAAAGTAAAACGGTGCTCCTTCCCTTCCGAGCCCTGCCGTGTGCCCATACAGTGGTTTACCCCCACATATGGGGTATCAGCGTACTCAGGACAAATTGGACAACAACTTTTGTGGTCAAATTTCTCCTTTTACCATTGGGAAAATACAAAACTGGGGGCTAAAATTAATTTTTGTGAAAAAAAAGATTTTTTATTTTCACAGCTCTGCGTTATAAACTGTAGTGAAACACTTGGGGGTTCAAAGTTCTCATAACACATCTAGATAAGTTCCTTGGGGGGTCTAGTTTCCAATATGGGGTCACTTATAGGGAGGTTTCTACTGATTAGGTACGTCAGGGGGCTCTGCAAACGCAATGTGACGCCCGCAGACCATTCCATCTAAGTCTGCATTCCAAACGGTGCTCCTTCCCTTCCGAGCTCTACCATGTGACCAAACGGTGGTTCCCCCCCCCCACATAAGAGGTATCAGCGTACTCAGGACAAATTGGACAACAACTTTTGGGGTCCAATTTCTCCTGTTACCTTTGGAAAAATACAATACTGGAGGCTAAAAATTATTTTTGTTTAAAAAAAAAAGATTTTTTATTTTCACGGCTCTGCGTTATAAACTGTAGTGAAACACTTGGGGGTTCAACGTTCTTACAACACATCTAGATAAGTTCCTTGGGGGGTCTAGGTTCCAATATGGGGTCACTTATGGGGGGTTGCCACTGTTTAGGCAGATCAGGGGCTCTCCAAACGCGACATGGCATCCTATCTCAATTCCAGTCAATTTTGCATTGAAAAGTAAAATGGCGCTCCTTTCCTTCCGAGCTCTGCCATGCGCCAAAACAGTGGTTTACCCCCATATTTGGGGTATCAGCGTACTAAGGACAAATTGCACAACAACTTTTGGGGTCCAATTTCTTCTGTTACCATTAGTAAAATAAAACAAATTGGATCTGAAGTAAATTTTTTGTGAAAAAAAGTTAAATGTTCATTTTTTTAAACATTCCAAAAATTCCTGTGAAGCACCTGAAGGGTTAATAAACTTCTTGAATGTGGTTTTGAGCACCTTGAGGGTGCTGTTTTTAGATTGGTGTCACTTTTGGGCATTTTCTATAATATAGACCCCTCAAAATCTGGTCAACTTTTAAAGTAGACATGTGGGAAATGTTACTTATTAAGTACTAGATGGTAGCCCGATTCTAACGCATCAGGTATTCTAGAATATGTATGTAGTTTATTTATGAAGATTTTAGAATAATACATTGAATACACAGGATTTGACCAATTAGCGAAGCGTGGTTCAAATCCCGCGCCAATTCGCGGCCGGACTGCGCCTGTCGCTGATTGTTCGCGGCCGGCCATGTAGTATATAACAGCCCACATAGTAAATAGCACAGCCACATAGTATATTGCACAACCTCGTAGTATATAGCACAGCCACGTAGTATATAGCACAGCCACGTAGTATATATCACAGCCCATGGAGTATATAACACAGCCCACGGAGTATATAGCACAGCCACATAGTATATAGCACAGCCCACAGAGTATATAGCACAGCCCACGGAGTATATAGCACAGCCACGTAGTATATAGCACAGCCACGTAGTATATAGCACAGCCCACGGAGTATATAGCACAGCCCACGGAGTACATAGCACAGCCACGTAGAATATAACACAGCCCACGGAGTATATAGCACAGCCACGTAGTATATAGCACAGCCCACGGAGTGTATAACACAGCTCCCGTAGTATATAACAGCCCACGCACACAGTATATAACACAGCCCACGTAGTGTATAACACAGCCCAAGTAGTGCATAACACAGCCCACGTAGTGCATAACACAGGCCACGTAGTGTATAACACAGGCCACGTAATGTATAACACAGCCCACGTAGTGTATAACACAGGCCACGTAGTGTATAACAGGCCACATAGTGTATAACACAGGCCACATAGTTTATTGCACAGCCCACGTAGTATATAGCACAGCCCACGCAGTATATTGCACAGCCCACGTAGTACATTGCACAGCCCACGTAGTACATTGCACAGCCCACGTAGTACATTGCACAGCCCATGTAGTACATTGCACAGCCCATATAGTATATAGCACAGCCCACGTAGTATATAGCACAGCCCACGGAGTATATAGCACAGCCACGTAGTATATAGCACAGCCATGTAGTATATAGCACAGCCCACGGAGTATATAGCACAGCCCACGGAGTACATAGCACAGCCACGTAGAATATAACACAGCCCACGGAGTATATAGCACAGCCACGTAGTATATAGCACAGCCCACGGAGTGTATAACACAGCTCCCGTAGTATATAACAGCCCACGCACACAGTATATAACACAGCCCACGTAGTGTATAACACAGCCCACGTAGTGCATAACACAGCCCACGTAGTGTATAACACAGGCCACGTAGTGTATAACACAGGCCACGTAATGTATAACACAGGCCACGTAATGTATAACAGCCCACGTAGTGTATAACACAGGCCACGTAGTGTATAACAGGCCACATAGTGTATAACACAGGCCACATAGTTTATTGCACAGCCCACGCAGTATATTGCACAGCCCACGTAGTACATTGCACAGCCCACGTAGTACATTGCACAGCCCACGTAGTACATTGCACAGCCCACGTAGTACATTGCACAGCCCACATAGTATATAGCACAGCCCACGTAGTATATAGCACAACCCACGTAGTATATAGCACAGCCCACGTAGTATATTGCACAGCCCACGTAGTATATTGCACAGCCACGTAGTACATTGCACAGCCCACGCAGTACATTGCACAGCCCACATAGTACATTGCACAGCCGACGTAGTATATTACACAGCCCACGTATTATATTGCACAGCCCATGCAGTATATTGCACAGCCACGTAGTATATTGCACAGCCCACGCAGTATATAGCAATGTGGGCATCATATCCCTGTTAAAAAAAAGAATTAAAATAAAAAATAGTTATATACTCACCTTCCGTTGGCCCCGGATCCAGGCGAAGCGGTTACCGACGCTCCTCGTGCTCTCCGGTCCCAAGTGTGCATTGCGGTCTCGCGAGATGATGACGTAGCGGTCTTGCGAGACCGCTATGTCATCATCTCGTGAGACCACAATGCATGGAGCGGTCACCGGGGCATCGCGAGGAGCGGGAAAGGCCTGTTCCTGATCTGAGTGGCCGACGGACGGTGAGTATATAACGATTTTTTATTTTTTTTATTATTTTTAACAGTAGATCTTTTAACTATTGATGCCGCATAGGCAGCATCAATAGTAAAAAGTTGGTCACACAGGGTTAATAGCAGCGTTACCCGCGGCATAACGAGGTCCGTTACCGCTGCCATTAACCCTGTGTGAGCGCTGACTGGAGGGGAGTATGGCGCGGGCACTGACTGCGGGGAGGAAGGAGTGGCCATTTTGCAGCCGGACTGTGCCCGTCGCTGATTGGTCATGGCCGTTTTGCCGCGACCAACCAGCGACTTGGATTTCCATGACAGACAGAGGCCGCGACCAATGAATATCCGTGACAGACAGACAGACAGAAGGACAGAAAGACGGAAGTGACCCTTAGACAATTATATAGTAGATTTTGTGTGATATATCTCTGTGATTTAAGGGCATGAACATTCAAAGTTGGAAAATTGCTAAATTTTCAAAATTTTCGCCAAATTTCCATTTTTTTCACAAATAAACGCAAGTAGTATGGAGGAAATTTTACCACTAACATGAAGTACAATATGTCACGAGAAAACAATGTCAGAATCACCGGGATCCATGCAAGCGTTCCAGAGTTATAACCTCATAAAGGGACAGTGGTCAGAATTGTAAAAATTGGCCTGGTCATTAACGTGCAAACCACCCTTGGGGGTAAAGGGGTTAAGCTTATAGCTTGACCAGTGTATACGTCTTAATATAATATTTTGGGAACTCAGAAATACATTTTCAGTGGATTCCAAATATTAAATGTGTTCACAGATTTTTTAGGTAACTCTCATTTAGGAGAATAGATTAGTTTCCTAAGTCATGCCATTATGCAAACCTCTGTCTAAGGCCTCAATCAGACATCCGTGTTGCACGTATGTGTTGTATATTGTTTTTTTTCACGGATTCAACACATGCTCATTATAATCTATGGTCCTGTCCAAATGTCCATGTTTTTCACGGGCCGTTTGTCTGTGCTAAAGACACGGAAGCATGTCCTTTTTTCCAGCATCACAGATGACAAGGGCCAATACAAGTCTATGAGTCAGTCAAAAACACATACAGCACACGGATGGCATCCGTGTTCCATCCGTGTGATGTCCGTATTTAAGGATAGGAGAAGCTTTGTAGTTTATTTATCCATCCATGAAAAACATTGATGACACACCGATGGTAAAAATAGACACACGGATGACAACTGTACCATTTTTTCATGTACATGTTTAAACATGTGATTGAGGCCTAAATTTGATGTCACCGTTATGCCCCTTGTAGATTGACACTCAATTCAAAGGTGATTTAAATATTTTTTTAGTGCAAAATATCATAATTGTCCCAAAAGAAGTCACCAAAAAGAAGGTTATTAAGGATGTTTAATGACCGCCGATCAATAAATATTTGCTGATCAGCGGTTCATTAATAGCCGGTTTACATGACTGCTCATCAGACGCAAAGGTTTTCATTGTTCTCGGCAGTGAAAGTCTCGTTTACACAGGATGATGCACTGCCGAGCATGATATCATTTCTGTAAACGCATGTTCATTGGGTGATCGGCACCCTGTTTAGACAACAAGATTTTCATGTAAAGAGCTTTCCTAGGAACCCTCATTTTTGATAATCTAGCAGTGTAAATGGGCCTTAATAATGATTGCATTGCTTTTTTAAACTTAACATTGCCTGTTTATAGAAATCAGGAGCCGCAGTAAGCTCATTCTTTGCTACACTACTACTATTGGGATCAAGCAACATTTCAGGGGAAAACAGCCTTAATGTCCTTTTACACTGCATGATTATCATAAATGAGAGTTCCAAGTAATGATCGTTTCTTGGTAATCGGGCAGTGTAAACAAGCTGCAGATCACCCAACAAACAAGCAAAATGCTAAATCATCAGCAGAATTGATCTTTTGGCGTGCCCCAAAAAATAGTCATTCTTGGCATCATATCCATCCTGGGTAAAATGAATGTGCTTTGCCGAAAACATTGGCAGCCTATGTACACAGAATGGTCTGTTACTGCCCGTTCAGTGCGCATCTGAAATAGGGTTGGCCTGTTTAAACAGGCTGCTAAACGACCGACAAACATGGGGGATCTTTTACCGTCATGCAATGGCAGGTTTAACCCCTTAGTGACGGAGCCAAATTTGTGAAATAAAGTGTCACTTTATGTTGTAATAACTCTGGAACGCTTCAAGAAATCCCTGTGATTTTGAGATCGTTTTTTCATGACACATTATATTTTATGATAATGGTAAATTTAGGTCGATATGTTTTGTGTTCATTTATAAAAAAAATCAGAAATGTGAGAAAAATGTAAAAAAAATAGCAATTTTCAAACTTTGAATGATTATCCCTTTAATCCAGATAGTCATACCACAGCAAAACATAAATAAATAACATTTTCTTCATGTCTGCTTTGCATCAGCACCATTTGTGAAATGTTATTTTATTTAGTTTGTGTTTTAGGAGGTTTAAAAATCTAGCAGTAATTTTTCATTTTTTCAAGGAAATTTACAAAATGTATTTGTTTCGGGACCTATCCAGGTGTGAAGTGCCTTTAGGGGTCCCATATAGTGGGAAACCCCCAAAAGTGATACCATTTTAAAAACAGCACCCCCTGACATTTCGAAAACTGCAGTCAGGTAGTTTATTAACCCTTCAGGTGCTTTTCAGGAATTAATGCAAAGTGACATGACAGAATGAAAATGTGTATTTTTACCACCTAAATGCCGGTAACTTCTGAACAGGCCGCTATAGTGGTCAGACTCTAAGGCCACTATTTGGTCGTGAATTGCCATGGCAAACATCAGGACCACAAAATCATGATCTGAGGGCACCGATTGGGATAAAGAGGAAGCCCCCACACTCTGTTAACCATTTATTTGATGTAGTCACTATTGACAGCAGCATCTAAAGGGTTAAACAGATAACAAAACACTGATCGTGGCTGATGCAGCAAGTTGTCAGCTATAGTGTAGAGCCGACAGCTGCTGGATTGTCACCTGTATGGGGAGGCTAGTCTCTTATATCTCAGGTCAGTTAAAAGACGTATTGGCGGTCATTAAGGGGTTTTAAAGTCAACTCTAGTCATTAGGTGAAGATTCATTCGTGTCCTTCATCTCGCACTCATCCACTTCAGTGATCACACCTTGTCACAGGATCACATGCTGCTTAGTGGGTCACATCAAGAACTGACAGGCACATGGCTGGGGTCATCACATTTTTACATTTTTCAGGATATTTAAGCAACATCTAATAAATCCTTAATTGCTTGTCAAGAGAGAACATTTTTTGAAAATTTACAACACAAAATGCACTAAAGTTGCAGCTGAGATTGCACCTAAAACTGTTTATCATTAAACTGTCCTGAATATTTGCTATAACAAGGGACTTATTTATGGTGAGTCATAAAATGTGCCAGATTTATTAGTCATGTTCTTTTTAGTTTAATGGAAAATATAAAATATTGGTGTAGAGTAAGCAACACAAAAGGTGGCATAAAGAAAAGTATCTTTCATGTTTAGTAGGATGCATCAAATTTATCACATGGCATGTCCCCTACTGTGATAAATTCGGCACAGTTTCTGCTTGTCTCCTCTATGTATATATTGTCTAAATTGAGGTCGGTATTCATACATCCTACCAATTATTTCTTACTAAGATGTGTTTTATGGTTTATTGGATTTAAAGGGAACCTGTCACCCCAAAATTCGAGTATAAGCTGCGGCCACCATCATCAGGGGCTTATCTACAGCATTCTGTAATGCTGTAGATAAGCCATCGATGTA
Organism: Ranitomeya variabilis; assembly: GCF_051348905.1. Lineage (NCBI taxonomy): Eukaryota > Metazoa > Chordata > Amphibia > Anura > Dendrobatidae > Ranitomeya > Ranitomeya variabilis. The sequence goes on along the minus strand of NC_135235.1, from coordinate 525,412,098 downwards.
ACCTGAAAGATGAGAAAAACAGGTTATATTATACTCACTCAGGGGCGGTCCTGCTGCGGTCCGGTCCGGGGCCTCCCATCTTCATACGATGACGTTCTCTTCTTTTCTTCCTGTTGCGGCTCCTGCGCAGGCGTACTTTATCTGACCTGTTGCGGGCAGCGCAAAGTACTGCAGTTCGCATGAGCCAGGAAAAGTCAGAGAGACCCGGTGCCTGCGTACTGCAGTACTTTGCTGCAGATAATGCTGTAGATAAGCCCCTGATGCCTGTGCCACAGGTTATACTCGAATTTTGGGGTGACAGATTCCCTTTAAAGGGGTTGTCCAGTAAAATCAAGTTATCCTTTGGATAGGTGATAACCTGCTGATCGGTGGGTGTCCAACGTTGAATTGCTATCCCCGTTACAAAACAGCACCACAGGTCACATGCCCAACTACTACTACATTCATTCTCTATGAGTTGAGCACTGCGCTCGGCAACTCCATAAGGAATAAATGTAGCATGGTCAATCATGAACACTGATACACTCTAACAAAGCTAAATATTCCCCATTGTGCTGATCGTTGCCGGTCACAGCAGTTGAACTTCCACTGATCAGCGAGTTATCACCTATCCATATTATCACTTACAGCTTCTTTAAAGAGAATCTGTCAGTAGATTTTAGCTATGTAATCTGAGGGCAGCAGGAGGTAGAGGCTGAGACACAGATTTAAGTGATGTGTCACTTATTAGGCTGTGTGCTGTTGTTTCCACACAGTGAATATTTTATCACCAGGAGATTATCACTGCCTGGACTGCAGCTCCTGTGAGTCCTGGTCCAACCAAGCCCCCTCTATGATAGTATCTTAGTATCAACGGACAATGTACATAGAAAACTGTTGTGTGGGTGGAGGCAGCTTTTGTGCTCTGCATCTTGCTACATCGAAAAACTCTTGATTGTATCACAACTTCTGCGTCCAGTAAACTAAGCGATGCATCACTGGAATCAGGGTCTCTCTTCCTACATTATGCTGCTATCAGATGGGGTAGCAAAAACCTAATGACAGATTCCCTTACATACTTGTGGTTTTCTGGAATTCAGCCTGTTGTCTTATATGGGGTCATTTCCTTCCTAAATTCTACAGTAGCCCTAACTATCCCTATAATTCCCAATAGTGGAGTTATTAAAGCATGGGTGTCAAAAAGGTATAAAAATCTTCCAACAGTGAGTGCAAACTCTGATACATAACATGCAGTCAGCTAAAAGCAACGCATGCTGATTGTTAAAGGGGTGGTCATATTGCAGCATTCTGGATCTCCATGAGATAGACACGGTGGAGAGTGGTTGTGAACAGCGCCTTTAGGCCCAGACGACCTAATACCACAGAGAATCCATTTTTCTGATATATGTGGCTGACCTTACAGAGCAGAAGACGATGTAATGTCACTGTGCAGTCAGTTCATGGCTAGGAGCAATCATTCCACCACTTTCTACTATCCGCAATTAATCAGCATTGATTGCGCATATGTGTGAGACGCCTTCTGTGCCGCCATAGAGAGGTGTTATACACGCCGCAGTGCCTTGTTAGGCCGCTATGTTCCACAGTCTGGAGATATCAAACACCGCTCTTGATTTATTTAGATCATTTATATTCTTAACCCTGGTTATACTGGGCTGATTGCAGCCTTATCACACCATCTAGTGTGGAATAGGTATTCTCTATATTAGCTTTCTTTTTCCAAAATCATCATGAATCTTAGGTAATATCAGCTATTAAGTGTAATGGAGCAATTCCAGAATATATGAATTGTGACTGTATTTGTCTTTGATAACTATGTATTTAAAAGTAGTTTAAAGAGTATATTTGTTTAAGGTGACTTTTTATATTTACTGGCTATATGTGTACATGATGCGGAATAACACTATATCTAGCCATTTTATGTCTTTGACCCTAAACCAGTTTCCCCTTATACTGGCTCTATTTTAATTTTCATTTGTTTCTGAGCTAGTAGGTGGAGATGAGCTGCTATGATGTCTCCCATGCACATACACCCAGACCTGATACATGCCTTCTCTACTACCTGTATGTAGCACTTGTTCAGAAGCAGCAGCATGGAGGACATTTTTCATCAGTAATGAGCAGTGTATCTGTAAATCCAGCACTGGAGTGAAATAAAACACTTACTAGAAAACAGCAGGACATCACTGTGTCTCTCTCAATATACTCCTACCTTTTCCTTCTTGAGGTTTCCATAGACTTCAGTGGGCAGTTGTAGTTTTTTTTCTTTACCTGTTTTTAAGATTGAACCATGATCTCAGGCCTGTGGGTGCGAGGTTATGGGTTAAAATTGGTGGCTAATAAATGGGAAAAAAAGCATATTTCTTAAAATGCAACATTTTTCTATATATTTACTATATAAATAATAGTGACCATTTAATATGGTGTATTGTTGTGAATTCTGCTCTTGGGCTCCCTCCGGTGGTTATAAGTGGTAGCGCTGCTGTCTTTGGACCGCAGCATTCATCAGGTGTGTCCACTTATTGCAATTCTGACTGGGCTATTTAGTCTTGCTTGACCCTTTAGTTAGTGCCAGTTTTCCATTGTTTCCTGGAGGATTCACTTCCCTGCCTGGTCTCTCTTGCTTGCTGTTCATTTCAACAAAGATAAGTTCTGGCTTTGTTTTTTGCAGTCCACATGCTGTGGGCCTGATCGTTCAAGTTATTTTCCATGTTTTGTCTTGTCCAGCTTGGTCTGTATAAGGATTTGTTCAGCCGAGCTGGTATCTCTGGAGATGCAGATATACCCTCCATGTCTTTAGTTAGATGTGGAGATTTTGTATTTTCTGTGGTGGACATTTTCTAGTGTTTTAATACTGACCGCATAGTACTCTGTCCTATCCTTTCTATTTAGCTAGAAGTGGCCTCCTTTGCTAAATTCTGATTTCAGTCTGCGTATGTTATTTCCCTCTCCTCTCACAGTCAATATTTGTGGGGGGCTGTCTATCCTTTGGGGATTTTCTCTGAGGCAAGATAGTTTTCCCTTTTCTATCTCTAGGGGTAATTAGTCCTCCGGCTGTGTCGAGATGTCTAGGAAGTGTTAGGTACATTCCACGGCTACTTCTAGTTGCGGTGTTAAGTTCAGGGTCTGCGGTCAGTACAGGTACCACCTTCTCCAGAGTACGTCTCATGCTGCTCCTAGGCCACCAGATCATAACAGTACAACTGGCCGACAATGAGTTAATTGCATCTCAGAAGAAGGAAAGGAAAGTGCTGAGCCATTTTTTTTTCTGTAGTCTGTTGTGCCTTTTCTTTCCTCTTTACCTCTGGGTGGTTCAGGAGTTTGGCACTGGTATGGATGTTCAGGAATTGGCTTCTCGTGTGGACCAGCTTGCTGCTAGAGTACAGGGTATTTCCGATTATATCGTTCAGACTCCAGTTTTAGAGCCTAGAATTCCAACTCCTGATTTGTTTTTTGGGGACAGGTCCAAATTTTTGAGCTTTAAAAATAACTGTAAACTGTTTTTAGCTCTGAAACCCCGTTCCTCCGGTGATCCCATCCAGCAGGTTAAAATAGTCATCTCTCTGCTGCGCGGTGACCCTCAGGATTGGGCGTTCTCCCTGGAAGCTGGAAATCCTGCTTTGCTTAATGTAGACACCTTTTTTCAAGCGCTAGGGTTATTGTACGATGAACCTAATTCAGTGGATCATGCTGAGAAGACCTTGTTGGCCCTGTCTCAGGGTCAAGAAGCGGCAGAATTATATTGCCAGAAATTTAGAAAATGGTCTGTGCTGACTAGATGGAATGAGGATGCCTTGGCTGCAATTTTCAGAAAGGGTCTTTCGGAATCTGTTAAAGATGTTATGGTGGGGTTTCCCATGCCTGCTGGTCTGAGTGATTCTATGTCTCTGGCCATTCAGATTGATCGGCGCTTGCGCGAGCGCAGAGTTGTGCGCGCTGTGGCGTTGTCTTCCGAGCGGAGTCCTGAGCCTATGCAGTGTGATAGGATTGTGTCTGGGGCTGAACAACAAGGATTCAGACGTCAGAATAGGTTGTGTTTTTACTGCGGCGATTCTGCTCATGTTATTTCTGATTGCCCTAAGTGTACTAAGAGAATCGCTAGTTCTGTTACCATCAGTACTGTACAACCTAAATTTCTGTTATCTGTGACCCTGATCTGCTCATTATCGTCATTTTCTGTCATGGCATTTGTGGATTCAGGCGCCGCTTTAAACTTAATGGACTTAGAATTTGCCAGACGTTGTGGGTTTCCTTTGCAGCCTTTGCAGAGTCCTATTCCTTTGAGGGGCATTGATGCTACACCGCTGGCTAAAAATAAACCTCAGTTTTGGACACAGCTGACCATGTGTATGGCGCCAGCTCATCAGGAAGATTGTCGTTTTCTGTTGTTGCATAATTTGCATGATGCTATTGTGCTGGGTTTCCCATGGTTACAGGTGCATAATCCGGTATTAGATTGGAAATCTATGTCTGTGACTAGTTGGGGTTGTCAGGGGGTTCATGGTGACGTTCCTTTGATGTCAATTACCTCCTCCCCCTCTTCTGAAATTCCTGAGTTTTTGTCAGATTTCCAGGATGTATTTGATGAGCCCAAGTCCAGTTCCCTTCCACCGCATAGGGACTGTGATTGTGCTATCGACTTGATTCCAGGTTGTAAGTTCCCTAAGGGCCGACTTTTTAACCTGTCTGTGCCAGAACATGCCGCCATGCGGAGTTATGTTAAGGAATCTTTGGAGAAGGGGCATATTCGGCCTTCTTCTTCACCATTGGGAGCAGGTTTTTTTTTTGTTGCCAAGAAGGATGGCTCCTTGAGACCCTGTATTGATTATCGCCTCTTGAATAAGATCACGGTCAAATTCCAATACCCTTTGCCTTTGCTTTCTGATTTGTTTGCTATGATTAAGGGGGCTAGTTGGTTTACTAAGATTGACCTTCGAGGGGCATATAATCTTGTTCGTATTAAGCAGGGGGACGAATGGAAAACTGCGTTTAATACGCCCGAAGGCCAGTTGTACTGTTATGATCTGGTGGCCTAGGAGCAGCATGAGACGTACTCTGGAGAAGGTGGTACCTGTACTGACCGCAGACCCTGAACTTAACACCGCAACTAGAAGTAGCCGTGGAATGTACCTAACACTTCCTAGACATCTCGACACAGCCGGAGGACTAATTACCCCTAGAGATAGAAAAGGGAAAACTATCTTGCCTCAGAGAAAATCCCCAAAGGATAGACAGCCCCCCACAAATATTGACTGTGAGAGGAGAGGGAAATAACATACGCAGACTGAAATCAGAATTTAGCAAAGGAGGCCACTTCTAGCTAAATAGAAAGGATAGGACAGAGTACTATGCGGTCAGTATTAAAACACTAGAAAATGTCCACCACAGAAAATACAAAATCTCCACATCTAACTAAAGACATGGAGGGTATATCTGCATCTCCAGAGATACCAGCTTGGCTGAACAAATCCTTATACAGACCAAGCTGGACAAGACAAAACATGGAAAATAACTTGAACGATCAGGCCCACAGCATGTGGACTGCAAAAAACAAAGCCAGAACTTATCTTTGTTGAAATGAACAGCAAGCAAGAGAGACCAGGCAGGGAAGTGAATCCTCCAGGAAACAATGGAAAACTGGCACTAACTAAAGGGTCAAGCAAGACTAAATAGCCCAGTCATAATTGCAATAAGTGGACACACCTGATGAATGCTGCGGTCCAAAGACAGCAGCGCTACCACTTATAACCACCGGAGGGAGCCCAAGAGCAGAATTCACAACAGTGTATGTGGCTATGTGCACAGTGTCAATGTCTACTGTTGGGCAAATACGCTAATGAGAGATATGCCCGACAGTATAGCGTCCTATAGGAACATTACATTTTACATTAGGAGCTGTTCCGTTATGTTCTTTCATCTTTCTTTAATCTTATTTATGCCCATATTGAGTGGTATTGTTATAATAATGGTCATTTAAACCCGAATACCCGAGCGTACAGGCTCTTTAGCTTTTACACAGTCTTCATTCAACTTGAAGCAAGTTTTCATTATTTTCAGAATTTTTGCAATCTTAATTCCCCAATTTGCCTTTATTATGATTGAAATGTTGATTTTAATATATACTTGTAACAACTGTATAACTGTATTGAGCAGATGCTGTACTGTCTCATCAAATTGCAATGACTCACTGACAATGTCTCTCGTTAAGGTTAAGTTAATGAAATGTGACAATAAACTGAATGTGAAATGTTGCAGGAAGGATGACAAAAATCTTTTTCTGTAGGATTAAGGTTTATTTTAGCATCTTATTTGTTTTCTATAGTTTTTCTTTCTCTATGAGTAGATTTTGTAGAGTGACTTTCTAAATTTTTTGTGGGTTATTCCCAAGATATTAAGTTATCCCTTATCAGCAGGATAGATGACTCCTATACTCATTTCTGGTGGTCGGACTGCTTGCATCCATGGCTATCCCAATATCCCAAGACTGAGCCTCTGGAATTGGGCAGCAGAGCTTTGCGGACCCCCGTCTTGGTTGGAGTGGAGGTTTGCATGCTCAATCTCTACTCCATTCATTGCCTATGGGATTGACTGAAATAGCCGAGTACGGTGGTCAGACCCCAAGTGATCTCATATCCTATGAATAACTTAATATTTTGGGAACAATACTTTAGAAAGCACGAATTGTACTTTGACTGTGTATTGTATAGCGCTACATTCTGTATACTGGCTTGTAGGGCAGTGATAGTGTAGACATCTGATAAGTTTGACCTGCAATGTGTGAAGAGGTGGATTTGCAATATTGGGATTATGACTTGGCTGGAAGGTTAAGATCTTAAATTCTAGAATTTAGAGGAGATCTACAAAATGTATTGACATAGGGAATAACAGAAATCTAGATGAATACTCTGCCCTTTATGACATTTGTCCTGTTTCCCTTTTCTCTCTAGTTGCTTCAAGGCTCCTCATCCATCCTGCTTGCAGGGACTTCATGCAGCCCCGATGCTCTGATGTATAGAGAGACACAGGAGAATGCCGTGCCTGTGTGCCTAGATAACCCATCATCGGTAAGCTCCCTATGTCTTCCTTTTTCTTGGAAGTTCAGGCCTTTTATTTTTACTTCCTGGGGAGCCAAAAGGGCGAGATTGGAGGATTTATTGTATGTTTTAGTCCCCTGTAAAGCACACACACCTTTATGGGCAATCATTTGATGTGAAGGGTTTGCCTGATTTGACGGGTACACCCTGGAGCATCACTTGGGTTCAGTATTACGAAGCGGCATGTATCATCCGCACATCCTAAGCACCATTTAATTTCACGCCAATTTAGCTAACCTGGTGTTCTGTATCCTGGGTGTATTCCTGCTGCTTGCAGGTGCAGATGGGGCTGGATGAACAGGCAGATAATATATTCTGTAAACCGCTTCTCGTGTAATTATTTCAGACAATATCAACTACACCTAGAAGCACAAATGAACTAACTCACATAATCAGCAATTACGTAGTGCTACGGAATAATAACAGCACTATCATAAAGGAGAGCAGACCATAATTTGTAAGAAAATGCATTGATGTGTGTTGGTCAGTGGACACAACATGGAGGCTTTGGGGTTTGGTCTTGGCCAAAATTCTGTTCATCTCTTTATGCTCAATTAACCTCCTCCTCCCAATATCCAGCAGGACACCAGATCACAACCACTTAGTGATCTGTAAATGTCCACGATTGTCTACTAACCACATCCAGTGGTCATAGACATAATCATTTTTCTTTCAATGACTCTGGATGGTCGCAGACGACATCAATAGCCAGTTTTCCATATTTAGTTACAAAAAATGTTCAGCAACATCCAAAGGAATATTTTCATTTTTGACTTGGAGGCATTGCTGATTTAGCATGTCATCTAGATCTCTAGCCAATGTGTCCGGTATATTTAGGGTCATCTTTATTTTATGATAGCAGTCAAGGGTGGGTTTGTCATTCAGAAAATTGATATTACCTTACAGGAGTTGTATAAAAGCCAAAGGAATTTTATATGGTTTTTCAGCCCCCCAAAAATCCATAATTGTACAATATAAAGTAAGGCATATTCAATTATGCCAGGTGCCCCGATCATCAGATATCCGCTGTAGTTCTGGATTGGACAGCTCAAGCTCAAGTCCTGTGCTTGACACCGCGTTTTTTTTGTTGTCATGTCATTCGTGCTGTGTGTTAGGGCAGTCTCACACGTCCAGATAATTCCGGTACCGGAAACAATCGGTACCGGAATTATCCGTGTCCGTGTGCCCCTACGTTTCTGGTGTACATCAGTATGGCACACTTGCGGCACACGTGTGCCGCCCGTGTGCCCACTGGGTACCACACGCACCGTGCTGGGTACCACACGTACCAGCATCTGGTGCTGAATCCGCGATTCATATCTTCCCTGCAGCAGCGTTTTGCTGCATAGAAGATATGAATAATAGTGCCGCACCTTCTACTGTATGCGGTCACGTGGGGCCGCTCATTTACAGTCATGAATAGGCGGCTCCACCCCTATGGGAGGTGGAGCCACATATTCATGACTGTAATCGGCGGCCCCACGTGACCGCATACAGTAGAAGGTGCGGCCAGGACAGGACACTGCGAGGGAGGCGGGTGAGTATTTTCAGAACAGCGGGGGATTGCACAGGGGGTGGGAGGGCGGCGGACAGATAGATCTTTCTTTTAAACACTATTATTCATATCTTCTATGCAGCAAGCGCTGCTGCAGGGAAGATAAGAATTGCGGCTTCAGCACCATGTGGGGGGGACAGCGCTTACTGTAGCGCTGTCTCCTGCAAGGCACAGGGACTGCATACGGACTACGTCCGTGTGTGGTACGTGTTTTACACGGACCCATTGACTTTAATGGGTCCGTGTAATACGTGCGCTCCCACGAACACTGACATGTCTCCGTGTTTGGCACAAAAATCAATGACATCTGCACAGATGCATTGATTTTAATGGGTCTACGTGTGTCAGTGTCTCCGGTACGTGAGGAAACTGTCACCTCACGTACCGGAGCCACTGACGTGTGAAACCGGCCTTAAGGGGAATATGTCACCAGGTTTTTGCTACCTCATCTGATAGCAGCATAATATAGGCAAAGAGACCCTGATTCCAGCAATGTATCACTTAGTTTCCTGGGTGCAGCAGTTATGACAGAATTGAGTTTTTAGGTGTCGCTATACTAGCTAGCAGGTAGCAGAGCTGAGAAAGCTAACCCTCCTCACCCCAGGCTCTCTATGTGTATTGTATATTGACAGTAAGCTGCCCCTCACAGGAGGGGTGCATGGTCGGACCAGGGCTCACATGCACTGTAGTCCAAACAGTGATAATCTCCTGGTGACAAAATCTTCATTGTATGGAAACAACAGAACACAGCCCGAGTGATACATCCCTGAAGTCTGTGTCTCAACTGCTACATTATTATGTCCTCATATTACATAGCAAAATCATGCTGGCACATCCCCTTTAAGGAGGCTCTCTGATTGCTCTATTCAGCCTCCTTATCTGTCTATATATGGGATGTGATAGAGAAGGAGATAGGCTTACAGTGGCATGTAAAAGTTTGGGCACCTGTGGTCAAAATTACTGTTATTGTAGATGAAAAGATCTCTAAAAGCCCTAAAGTTAAAGATGACACATTTCGTTTTTATTTTAGGCAAAATAAAAAAAAATATATATATATTTTTTTCATCTTTTACATTTTAAAATGTATAAAAAGGAAAAGGAGGCAAAAGTCTAGGCACTGTGCATGGCTAGTACCTAGTAGCACCCCCCTTTAGAAAGTATCACAGCTTGTAAATGCTTTTTGTAGCCAGCCAAGAGTCTTTCAATTCTTGTTTGAGGGATTTTCATCCATTCTTCCTTGAAAAATTCTTCCAGTTCTGTGAGATTCCTTGGTCGTCTTGCATCCTCAACTTTTTTGAGTTGTAGCCACAGATTATCAATGATGTTCAGATCAGGGAACTATGAGGGCCATTGTAAAACCTTCAGCTTGTGTCTTTTGAGGTAGTCTACTGAGAATTTTGACATGTGTTTAGGATCATTATCCTTTTGTAGAAGTCATCCTTAGCTTTTCTACAGATGGTGTTATGTCTGCATCAACCCCAAAGCATGATTGATCGACCCTGATGCTTAATGGATGGCGAGATGTTCTTTTTCTGAAATTTTTGCCCTTTTTTCTCCACACATACATTTGATCATTGTGGCTAAAACGTTCTATTTTAACTTAATCGGTCCACAGGATTTGTTTCCAAAATGCATCTGGCTTGTTTAGATGTTCTTTTGCATACTTCTGACACTGAATTTTATGGTGAGGACACAAGGTAGATTGTATTCTGATGACTCTTCCATGAAGGAAATATTTATGCAGGGGTCTCTGCAGAGTAAAACAATGTACCACAACTCCAGAGTCTGCTAAATCTTTCTGAAGGTCTTTTGCAGTCAAGCAAGGTTCTGATTTGCCTCTCTAGCAATCCTATGAGCAGCTCTCACTTAAATGTTTCTTGATCTTCGAGACCTTATCTTGACCTCCACTGTTCCTGTTAACTGACATTTCTTAATTAAATTAAATTGAAACTGAACAAAGGGCAACTTGAAAACACTTTGCTATCTTCTTATAGTCGCCTCCTGCTTTGTGGACCTCCACCATTTTCATTTTCAGCGTGCTGCTGTTTTTTGGCGGTTGTTTATTTCAGCGGGCTGGGTTTTTATAAAGCTGGGAAATTTGCTTCGCCTGGCCTTTTCTAACAATGATAGTGAACAAGCCATAACCCTAACAGGCTAATTAAGGCCTGAACCCTTGGTCAAAGTTATCTGAGCACACAAATCTCCAAGGGTGCCCAAACTTTTGCATAGACTCATTTTCCTTTTTATAATTGTATATATGTAAAAGATGAAAATATATCTATTTTTTGCCTAAAGTACAAAGGAAATATGTCATCTTTAGGCCGTTTAGAGATCATTTCATCTTCAACTTGCTTAACTGTTCACAATAACAGTAATTTTGACCAGGGGTTCCCAGACTTTTACATGCCATTGTACATACTGACATTAGAAGATGCCAACTGTAGTTCTATACGGACATAGGAAGCCTGTGATTGGATACCTAACGATTGGGACACCTGGCATTAGGGAGTTAGGATCTGAAGTTACTTTTTAATGTTTAGTTATGTATATTTGGGTGATTCCAGCCTTGAAAGGATGTCCATCATGTATTCCAATGCCATTCTGGAGAAAACAGCCTTGTCATAGACAGTAGAAGAGCTTAGTGTCCTGAAATTGAAATTACTATGCTTACATGATGTACAGTACTGTGCAAAGATTTTAGGCAGAGGTGGAAAAAATGCAGCTAAGTAAGAATGCTTTCAAAAGCAGAATTTTTAATAGTTCATTTTTTATCAATTAACAAATGCAACAGGAATGAACAAAAGAGAAATCAGAATAAAAATAATATTTGGTGTGACCACACTTTATCTTCAAAACAGCTTCAAAGCATCAATTCTTCTCGGTACACTTCCACAGTTTTTGAAGGAACCCTGCAGAGAGGTTGTTCCAAACATCTTGGAGAACTAACCACAGATCTTCTGTTAATATAGGGTTTTGCAAATGTTTCTGCCTCTTCATGTAATCCCACACACAGATAAATCTCCTGCACTGGGTCTACGCAGGGTGTACAGACGCTACAATATATAACATATAGGATGTACATTGTCGGCTACAATTTCCCTGCTTATAGGATACCGAAAGGGCCAAACATGTTGACAGTTCATTGCTGGTATTAGTGGCAGAAACTAGTGGTGTTATAAATCTTCTGATGTACATACGGTAGCTGTAAAATTGGAAAAGAAGTTAACTATGTTTTTTCTTCCTATTCTTATTAGCAACCAAACTACTGGAGCTTTAAGGTCAGTACACACTGGGTTGTTGTGTGTGCCGCTTTCTGTGTGTTTTTGTGTTCTGGTTGTGGTTGTACATGGCTGAATACTGACCTAAATACATATCTGACTCATATTTGCCCCATTACCGTGTTTCAGATTTGTGACATGTACATTACATTTTCTATTGTTCTGCAGGCAACATTAATGAGGTCTCCCACTTTCAATTTTTATACTCATTAGCTTGAGCTAGAGACTAATAGGAAAATCCAAGTTAATTACCCTCTGCCTTTCCACTACTGTTCTTTGTTGACAGGCTGCGGCAGTGTCGTCACAGCTATAGCACAAGTTACCGATGCAGCCAATCACTATGTTAAGTGACTAATGTTGTCTGCATCAGCTTCATCACTGGTCCCATTGATTGTCTGCATCAGTCATGTGCTCTGTAATTGTGACCGCTGCAGCCTGTTGACAAAGACAGCTGTAGACAGGCATTGCGGAGCAAGCAGAGGGTAATTAACTCTGATTTTTCCCTAGCGCAAGCTAATGTTCATAAAAAAAAATGAAAATGGAAAATCCCTTTAAATAAGTCCTATACAATATTAATTAGTGCATTTAAAAAAAGACTCAATCAAGACATTTTGAATTGCTTTTCACTACAGCTGAGCAAATTATTTATATTTTTTTTCATTTAGAAAACTAACCTTAAGTTAATGTGAATTAGTTTTATAGCGCCCACTGCTGTCCACCCTCTCAGACTTTGTGTGCCCAGTGCTAGTGAAAAGATGCTGCTACTAGTGTAATTGCAGGAATCATTCCACTGCTGAAATACATGAGGTCTGACTGGGTATGTGTGACCACCAACTCTGACCTATAAAATTCTGTGGGGAGCACCATGACAAGCAGGTAACAGCATATCGAGATAAAAAAGCTATTTTTACAAAAATTCCAATTGAAAAATAGCTACATTTTACATGAATTATCCAAGTTTATTCATATTTATTTAGTGTAAAGTCCTTTTAATTATTATAATTATAATTATTATTATTAATAATAAAAGGTTGTTCATATTTTGGAATGTTAAGGTATGTCATTATTTTATGATCTTTGTGCATCCAATCTCTGTGAGCCACACTGGAAAATAGAGGCCACAGCATTTATTCAGGGCTACATCTCTCCTAGCTTTTTCCTGCAGAATAGTGCCCCCAGTCACCTGGCTGTACATGGAACTGCAGCTGGTGTTAAATGTAGCCTGTGTTAAATGACGCTGTGCTAATCAAGTGTGTTGGTCTCTTCATGCTCAGAATCCCCCACCACTCCATGTGTGTAAACTGCCGAATCGTGACAGTGAGCAAGTCACTTTCCCTGTATTCCATGCTTAGACTTTCTTCCGCTAGAGCATTGAGAAGTGGAGGAGAGTCTAAATCGCACATGACCACATGTGCACAAATCATAGATATCTGACCATCCAGCCGCATGGGAAATACAGGGGAATTATGACAATGTGCACAAGGCTGAAACTAGGAATTTCAGGGCCCCATGCTGGCAAAATTTTCTTGCCCCCTTGAGACTCCTCCCAGGCTCCACCCCAGCTCTGACTCCACCCCATGAACCTTCTACAGTCGCATCGCCCACTCTTGGAAAAACTTCACTTTGCACCACATCCTCACCAATCACACATTAACAGTTCTTATCAAACACCATATCACATACCTAGCCATCGGCTTTTGTTTTGGTCAAAAGCTTTTTTGAGCCTGCCACGACGATAAGGTAGACTCTTTTGGCCGGGCCCTAATCTACTGTAACTTATTCAACATTTCTTAAAATATACAATGCTCTTTTTATGTATATTTTTATTTATTTCTCTTTAAATTACATTTTTAAAATGACCAATAATACCACATACAAGGGACACATACCATCACACCATGGCCAGACCACATATTACCACACATTGTGACTGAATAATACCACAAACAAGGAACAAATACCATCACACCATGACCAGACCACATATTACCACCACATAGTGACCGACTACTACAATACAGATCATTGATTAAAGAAACAACACAATACTAATGTTACCATAAGTGGCATTATACACAGGAGCTCTGTACATAGTATACAGTGTATATTGTCACTGTACAGGTAATACACTGACTCACCAGTGACATGTGATCGCCGGTGACATTTTACACAGGAGCTCTGTATATAGTAAATAAAAAAATATACATAAAAAAATAAATTAAAAAAACCCAGAAAAATTATTAAATAAATTAAATCGATAAAATAACCACCATTGAAACAGGTATACTCCAAAATACAGCTATATACAAAAAAAAAAAAACACAAGGAGTACAAAAATACCCATATAAAATATATTAATATTTTATTAATTATTTATAAAGGTCTGACACTAATACAAATGTATATGGTCCGGGAATACAGAGACCATAATACACTCCATGATGCAATATTATACTATAAATGTATCCATATAGCAGCACTATCACAATACTAGAAAAATAAGATGAATCTAACACTATGGGTTTAATTAGGATAAAAAATGCTTTGCCATCACGGCTGTGACACCATAAGTACCCAAAATATATATATAATATGAATCTAGCACTGAAAAGACGATCTCAACCAAATCAGTCCTTAGAAGTAGTCAAATCAAGCATCCCTGACGTGCGTTTCGCTTGGGCTTTCTCAAGGGGCTGTGCATAGTATACAGTGTATATTGTCACTGTACAGGTAATACACTGACTCACCAGTGACATGTGATCGCTGGTGACATTTTACACATGAGCTCTGTATATAGTGTATTGTGTACAGGTAATCACCAGGTAACAGGGATCACCTGTGACATTATACCGTGGAGGCCTGTATATAGTAAATAGTACAGGGAGCACATAATAAAGGTATGTATAAACAAAGTCTTTATTGATATAAATATTAAAAACGGACATCAGTAATCAATACACGTATTCCAAGACAAATCACAAGAAAGGGGGAGAAAAAACCCATCCCTTCACCATCCTAGTACTCAAATGTGACTGCATAAGCAGCAAAGAACAACAGCTCCATAGGTAAAGTGTTGATGGTACGGTAAGCCCAAGTAATCACTGCTGTGCTCAATAAACCAAGTAATTGCCAGCAAATGCGCCATGCCAAAATAATGGAAACCCCATTCCGTGACAGCAGCTAGAAAATAAATGCTTACCAATGCAGAGGGGAGGTGGAAGGAGGGAGTCCCGCCGGTGAAGTGGCCCCGACGCGCGTTTCGCAGCGTTAAAACGGCTCTAAAGTGTTCCAAATTAGACAGTGTATATCCTGCGGCACCACTAATGTTATATATTATGCAACTTGCCCTTGCCCCAGGATATACGTTGGTCTTACTACTCGTGAGCTTAGAGTTCGTGTACAGGAGCATGTGCGGGACATTGGCGCGGCCAGGACAGTGTCCGTAGTGATGGATCTAAAGACAATCCCTCGACATTTTTGTTTTCATCATAATTGTAATGAGAAGATGCTCACAGTCAGGGGTATCGACGCACTCCACCTGGGCGTTAGAGGTGGCGATAATAAGAAAAGGCTTGCACAGATCGAAACTAAGTGGATTGTCTTGCTTGACACCATGACCTCTAAGGGCCTAAATGAATCCCTTAGTTTCGCTCCCTATCTCTGAAATATTGTCTCCCTGTTCTCCTTATTTGTATATATTATATGGAGCTAATAAATAGTTGTCTGGGTATTTATTACCGTATACACTGACTCCTTTACCCGGATTGTTTGAGATGACTTCGGAATTCTTGTTATTATATATAGTAAATAGTGTAACTATAATTGTACAGGTAACACACTGACTCACTGGTGACGTCTCTAGTTGAAGTCTTTCATCTTCGCTTTTCTTCTTCATCCAGCTCAGACCATCATCACTTCTTCCAGACAGGACTTGTCTCTGTAGAAAATAACACAGTTATCTAGAGTATCGCTTCCAGAGCACGTTCCCCAACTTCTACACCACACTAGATGAAGATAAAAAGTGACATAGTGCCGCCCTGCACAAAAACAGAATCTCCTCTTCACTGAAAACAGTATCCTCAAAAACAAAATACATGACAGCAGTAATAATATCCCTTAATTAGCTACTGCGGTCATAATGTCCTCCATCCTTGCCACTTTGTGTTTCATTCCTGGCCCCTTGTATCTCATTCCTGGCCCCATATGTTTTCCCATCCTGGCCCCATATGTTCTTCCGTCCTACCCTCATGTGTCTCCATCCTGCCCCATGTGTCTCCATGTCTCCTTTCTGCCCCATGTGTCTCCACTCCTAACCCATGTGTCTCCACTCTGCCCCCATGTGTCTCCATGCTGCCCCATGTATCTCCATCCTGCCCCATATGATCTCTCATCCTGCCCCATGTGTCTCTATCCTGCCCAGGGCCAGCTCCAGGTTTTTGAGGGCCCCGGGCGAAAGAGTCTCAGTGGGCCCCCCCTTTAACACATACCACGATTCATGATCGCATATAACACAGCCATGTAGTATATAACACAGCCCACGTAGTATATAAACACAGCCATGTAGTATATAACAGCCCACGTAGCATATAACACAGCCACGTAGCATATAACACAGCCATGTAGTATATAACACAGCCATGTAGTATATAACTCAGCCATGTAGTATATAACACAGCCACGTAGTATATAGCACAGCCCACGTAGCATATAACAGCTCATATAGTATATAGCACAGCCACATATTATATAACACAGCCCACGTAGTATATAACACGGCCCACGTAGTATATAGAACAGCCATGAAGTATATAGCACAGTCCATGTAGCATATAACAGCCCACGTAGTATATAACACGACCCACGTAGTATATAGAACAGCCATGTAGTATATAGCACAGCCCACGTAGCATATAACAGCCCATATAGTATATAGCACAGCCACATAGTATATAACACGGCCCATGTAGTATATAGCACAGCCCAGCGGGGGCCCTAGGCAGCTGCCTGCCCCTAATGCCGGCCCTGAATGGGCCCCCCCTGTCTCGCCAGGGCCCCGGCACTTGCCCGGGTACGCCGGGTGCTGACGCCGGCCCTGATCCTGCCTCATATGATCTCCCATCCTGTCCCATATGTCTCCATCCTGCCCCATATGATTTCACATCCTGCCCCATATTATCTCCCATTTTGTCCCCAAATTGCGGCTTTCAGTACAAAAAAAGTTTAAAAAAATTCTCCTTACCTGGCCACGGTCCAGCGGCGACTGTCCTTCATTCGAGGTGCAGTCACAGTGATGTCATACGCCGGCGACGTGGTGACATCAGTTGCGAGCCTGTGCTTGACTGGCGGCTGTTAACTATTGGCCTGAGGGAAGCCACCGGCTTTCCGCATGACAGTAGATTTTAACTGAACATGGGTCCGAGGAATAAGAACAGTAATGCGCTTATGGAGGCTCTGAATGTGCACATTACACACGGTCATGATTCAGCAGTCTGCAGTCATATAAAGTGACTGCAGACTGGGCAACGCTTTTAATCAGGAACACACAGTGTATCAGAGTATTAAACCTAAAGGACAAAACTATAATCTTACTGTATGGAAATGTTTTTGAGGATCTAAACATTTTTAAAGGAACTGTAATGTGAAGGATATTCATGTCTTGGAAAGTTTTGGGCATCTTTCCCTTGACTGTTTTTTTTATAGCTATCCAACATAGAGGTGGTGATACATCAATGGTATATGACTGAGGGTGATCTGCCTGTGTGTCGATATGAGAGTAATAAGATCATTTAAAATGATATTGCTGCCCTATTTGAAACCCTAATTCTATCGCTTTCAAAGTTTTCCATAGAACCATAGACATGAATGGACGAGTGCCATCCGACATCCAATTATCGGAGCCAACTCGTGCATGCTACAATATTTTCCTTGGACCGATTCAGACATGTGCAAGGCCTCATGGAATAACATGGGAACGTCTGCTATCCATCAACAAGATAAATATCACTTGTCCTATTATTACGGTCGTGTGCACAAGCCCTAATAAACTGATTTCATGTAAAGTACTGCAAGAGGAAAAAAGTAAGTGACTCAGTGATGACATCAGGTCTTTGTCACTATGTTATGCTGCCGTTAGATAGCATAAACCGGATGACAAATTCCCTTTGGGTATCTGGACATGGTGTCATTTAGACCACAGTGCAGCCATTGAGTTTTTCCAGGTGAAGCCACTTTAGGAAAATGTCTGGGGTTGTTTTCCTGAGGTGGCTTTGCTGGTCGTTCTTTTTGTTGGGACCTCCGCTGGCAGCACCTTTTACTCTAACTGTAGAATAGAGAGGACAGCTTCCTAGCAAAAGCCAACTAAAGAATGAGCTTGTCACTTCTTTTAACTGCTTTAGGGTTTGAAATGTCGCTCTGACATTGCTGTGCACTATTGAAGTGGGGCTCAGGGCCAAGGCTGTGGGCCGGTTCTGACTTCTCTTCACCCTGAAACTCCTTTTGTAATCGGGAACCTTTCTCCTGTGTGCTGCGCTGTAGTATTTGCTCTGCTCTTACTTGTAGGCCGGAAGCCTCTGCTACATCTCTGCCCTTGGGATCGGTATCAGTACCACGCACACCAGGAGACATTTTGTCTAGTGCCATAAGTTTGACTTTACTGTACATTTCGGATACATTCGGCTGCAGCATACAGTATGGGTCACAGTATCCTCCAGTTGCAGTTCCTTCCTCACTGTGCATGATAAGATTTGGCTTCCATTCGGCCCGAATTGTCCCTACCTCGACAGCTTCAGTTGGTACCGGGGATCCTCCCTGCAGCAATACAGATTTTCTGAGACCTACCATCTTCACTCCTTGCTTTTCCCTGTTCGACCTCTTCTGCATTAAAGAGAATAAGGCACGTATTCTAATGCCCACTTCGGGCCATAGGCCACGGCCCCCCAAGAAACTGCGCAAGAATGCTGATGTGTCCTCATGCTGTCTGGAAACTCTGTACTGGTAGTGTTCCCTGCATCTTGCACCCAAACTTCACTTGCACTTTGAGCTCTGACTGTCTAAAGGTACTGTCACACTAAACGATATCGCTAGCGATCCGTGACGTTGCAGCGTCCTGGCTAGCGATATCGTTGTGTTTGACACGCAGCAGCGATCAGGATCCTGCTGTGATATCGCTGGTCGTTGATTAAAGTTCAGAACTTTATTTGGTCGTCAGATCTCTGTGTATCGTTGTGTTTGACAGCAAAAGCAACGATACCAGCGATGTTTTACACTGGTAACCAGGGTAAATATCGGGTTACTAAGCGCAGGGCCGCGCTTAGTGACCCGATATTTACCCTGGTTACCAGTGTAAAATGTAAAAAAACAAACAGTACATACTCACATTCGCATCCCCCGCCGTCCGCTTCCTGCACTGAAGTGAAAGTGAAAGCACAGCACAGCGGTGACGTCACCGCTCTGCTGTTAGGGCCGGCGCTCAGTCAGTGCAGGAAGCGGACGCCGGGGGATGCGAAGGTGAGTATGTACTGTTTGTTTTTTTACATTTTACACTGGTAACCAGGGTAAACATCGGGTTACTAAGCGCGGCCCTGCGCTTAGCAACCCGATGTTTACCCTGGTTACCCAGGGACCTCGGCATCGTTGGTCGCTGGAGAGCGGTCTGTGTGACAGCTCTCCAGCGACCAACAGCGACGCTGCAGCGATCGGCATCGTTGTCTGTATCGCTGCAGCGTCGCTTAGTGTGACGGTACCTTAAGACTCTCTATGCAGTAAGTGCTTCCACTTTTTGTTTGTTCTATCCCCTCCCAGTACGTGGGCTATTCCTAACACATTTAACTGTATTTTAACCTGTGTGTAACGAACTATAAACCTACAGCCTTCAAGTAATTCCCTTATTGAACAGCCCTTCTCAATCCCTGGGGAAGAACTTGAGGTTAAACCTCCAGGAAACCGAAACACACCGGCCATAAGGATAACATACACTTTTATGAATACAACATTATAATAATGTTATCACATCAAAACAGCTTTTAGAAACTTTAACCCTATTGACACGTCTTCTTCTTCTACTCACCCTATTACACTATGTTAATTTTATGGTGCTTTTGTTTTGCTTTTACAAGTGGATTTCGGGCAGAATTTACCTGAAAAAAAACATAGCCTAAGGTGATGTGCACATTCTGAGTATTTGGTAACTTTTTTTTTACCTCAGTATTTTTAAGCCAAAACTAGGAAAGGAATAGTCAGAGGAAAAGTATAATAGAAACATGTCACCACCACTTCTGTATTTATCACCCACTCCTGGTTTTGGCTTACAGATACTGAGGTAAAAAACTCACCAAATACTCAATGTGTGCACAAGGCCTTACTGCTCAGGGTAGCAGAAGTGGATAAAGCTGCTCCCAGTTAAAACTCTAATGAATGGACAGGACATCACTGTTTAGGGATTTATTTTTCCTTCTTTATTAATGAGTCTTTTTAATTTTTTTGTTTTTTGTGTTTAAGTTTTTAATTTTTTTCTTTAGAATTTTGTCATTTAAAAATCTTAATTAAGCCACAGTGATTCTCAGTTGCTACATGATAAACCTAGAAAAAAAGAACAGGAGGCATTAAATATTTTTTTACAGGCATGGTAAGGCTGAGCAGATTAACTTCGAGGTTGAAATACATTCTCTGCAGGACACATACAAGGCAGCAACTTATTAGGGAGTGAGGGGCTTTAGTGACGAATTCCTGAGAGACAATCTACTTTATAGGAGACCTCTATAACCTGTAGAAGCAGCTGATCAGCTGGCATGTGTATACAACCAGCTTATCAGTATTAGAACTGTTTTATCCTGAAGTCTTGCTGGTTGCTGAGAAGCTGGCAAAGGTCAGGAGATGTTTGCCTGAGGGGGAGCGGGGAGGGATGGAGGGGGTTGGAGTCCTTGTCTGTTGGGAACTGCTGGTAACTTGGTTACTGCCAGTGATAGAAAGTGTCTAGCACAACCACGGCTTCAAACATTAGAATAGAGAAACAGCAGAGTCCCTGGTGATTTTGTAAGAAAGTAGTTTGTGGCGTTATACTGAAGGTCATTGATTCCCAGCACTGCCCAGTGCTGTTATCTCAGGTAGTATGGTCCCATAAAGCCATACACATTAGATGGCCATCAGCCGAACAATGTTTTGGCCAATCTTTCGGTCTACAGCCATTTCAGCCCAGTCTCCTAAACACAGGAACGCTCGTTCGGCCGAGTGCTTGTGTGTTCTCTGTGAGTAAGCAGACGACTGACATGTTGGCTTGAATCTTATCTCTGGCACAGCAATGCAATCTGCAATC
Organism: Ranitomeya variabilis; assembly: GCF_051348905.1. Classification (NCBI taxonomy): domain Eukaryota; kingdom Metazoa; phylum Chordata; class Amphibia; order Anura; family Dendrobatidae; genus Ranitomeya; species Ranitomeya variabilis. The sequence goes on along the minus strand of NC_135235.1, from coordinate 525,390,864 downwards.
TGCAGTCTGGAATTGGACATCCCTGATCGACATCTCTCGTGACCATCAATCCGTAGGCCAAAATCATCAATATATTGGCACTGCTGTCAGAGAAGTCTGGTAATGCCTCTTTCACTGAGAACACAAGACCACCCTGCCGAGCTGAGTGTTCCTGTGTATGGCAAATTCGGGGGAGATAGCTATTGGCTGAATGATCGATTGGTCAACCGCTATCTAATGAATATGTCCAGCTTTAGGCTTTACTTTTGCACAAGGCAGAAGTTCCGTTTTTTTTTCCTTAGCCCTATTTCTAAATGATCTGACCAAGGTGAAGTGGATTTTTAGCAGCACCCCCATGCCACAGAGTTGCAAGGCAACAGTACTAACCACTAAACATCCATGCTAACACTGTACAGAAGACTAGAAATTATACAGAAAGGTCAACTATTGGTGTGGAGCTGTATACCAAGCACCACTGCTGATCAAGAGTGGCGCTGTGTCTGGTAATTCCTTTATGTGCATACAATGTCTTTTTTTCGGCTGATCTACTCCATAACTCATCTAAAAAAGCACTAAACGGAGTGGTAAAATTATAAAAATGTGTATTACAATGTAAAAACAACTTTCTGTTCATATGCTCAGCGCTTTGACCATTTTTAACTGCTTCATGTTTCCAAAGACATCAGGGGGTTAAAAGAAGTAAGCTGCCCATTCTTGGGGTGACTTCAAAGCCGCTCACCAGTTTATTCTTCAGAAGTTTGGGGGAAAAAAACAGCAGCCAAACACATTGCAAAGGAAAAAGAAATAAAGAAGATATGCTGATAAAGACGCTTCAGGACAAAAGAAGCATGAATGTCCTGAACTGTCTTCTTTCTGAAAAACTTATCTAGTTCACCCTTGTAAAAAGACAATATGCACATACCCTTATGATAGTTTATAGAGCTACTGACTAGAAGAATGGAGGTATTAAGTCCATCGTGAGTACAACTGCATCAACCTTGTAATCCACCACTACTTAATATAGAAATGTTTTTTACATCCGGTATTGATGTATACCAAGTCAGAAGTAAAATTATGGCCGAACCTTATGCGCTGATCATTTTGTGCCTTCTGGGCACCTCAGTGATCTCAGTCTACATGTGGATACTTCCAAGATTTACCTAGGAAGACAGTCTCTCGTCCTGCCTGCTGTCATCTCCTCAGGGAGTAATTGTGACTATGAGGAAGCAGACAGTCTCTCTAATGTAGCAGTCTCTCTCTCGCGCTCTCTTGTCTCGAGTGCCAATGACCTTATAATGCTCAATGTACTGTCACTAATCTCCGTCAGAACAATTTCATTAGGCTGACTCTATGGGGCTGAGTTCTCATTCTTCACTCAGCTCGGTCTTTGCATTCTGACAGATCTGCTATTCATCTTGGGGATCTTCCAGTCATTTTTACATTTCCCCTTCTCTATGTTTCGTATTTCCACCTACATTTTCCGCTGAGGAATAAGTCCCATAGAAGAGTATCCATATTAGATTGCTTCATAGTCATGGTTCCTTACAGGGATTAAAGAGCCTCCTATACAGTGTAACAAGATAAACTGCTTATCCTATTTTCCTGTCGCCTGCGTTGCCTGGTTCTCTGCTGCTTGTCTAAGTGCCATGTAATTCTTTGGTTTAACCTTACTATCTGTTTTTCTTCTTTTGTTAATCAACTAATTGCCTTACCTTACAACTCATAGAAATCGGCAATGGCTCAGAGCTCAATAAACCCCATATTTTTTTTTTATATTACACGATCGATCAGATATCTTCGTATATTTACAGCAGTGCATTGCATTTTTTGTGTGTGCTCCATTTCCCTTCATTGAAGCACACAATTATAGTCACTGAACTTCAGCGTTGTGGTGCCCACAGAGAGGCACAATGCTTAGTCTTTAATTGGAACTAAAAGCATAACAGATTGTAGGGGTTGTTGATGCACCCACACCCTTGAGTCTTGGGAGCCCAAAAGGTCCATTTGGCCCATATGAGAATACCAATAGTATTTAAAGCTTGTAATAGTTGGGGACCTAGTGGAGATTTTGCATTGAGGCCCACGAGCTTTGAGTTACACCACTGGTTTTTAACAAAGAATATAGATGAGCTCTGCTGACTTCTCTTTCAGGCCACATTCAGACGCCCATGAATCATGTACATGCTCTACTCTGATTTTCATGGAGAGGACAAGTACCAATTAAAGTCTATGGTCCTATTCACGTGTCTTTGTGTCAGCAAAAAATCATTGAGATATGTCAATTTTTGATCCAAGTCATGAACCAAAATTACTCATACATGTGTTTTTGTCAGTGAAAATCATGGACATCACATAAACGGTATCAGAGAAGCTTTGCATGTAGTTTTTTCATACATGAAAATCACTGATAAATGCTGATGGTATAAACAGACACACAGACCAAACATTGATGTAGATCAGATCAAAAAAACTGATGAATAATGGTCTATATTTTTATGTACGAGAAAAAATTCACAGCCTTAAGACCATTATGATTTCAAAGGTGTCATACTTTGGTTCATTGCACACAAATCATATAACATGTTTTTCTCAGATCTTGCTCTCTATGATGCACGGAGACCCTGTCCTTCACCCACCTGATTTCACAATCAGCATGCATGGAGATAACACTCTTTACTTGCCCCCGACTACTACGGTAGCACTGGGAGACGCTTTCTTGTCAGAAGCAAACATCAATTTCTCTACTGTAGTCTGACTTAAGGTACCTTCACACTAAACGACTTTGCAACTATAACGATAGTGATCCGTGACGTTGCAGCGTCCTGGATAGCGATATCGTTGTGTTTGACACGCAGCAGCGATCTGGATCCTGCTGTGATATCGCTGGTCATTGCTGAAAGTCCAGAACTTTATTTGGTCGTCAGATCGGCGTGTATCGTCGTGTTTGACAGCAAAAGCAACGATGCCAGCAATGTTTTACAATGGTAACCAGGGTAAATATCGGTAAAGCACAGCACAGCGGTGACGTCACCGCTGTGCTCTGCTTTTACTTTACGGCCGGCGCTCACAGTCAGTGCGGGAAGCAGATGGCCAGGGACCTGACGGACATCAGAAGGTGAGTATGTACTGTTTTTTTTTTTACATTTACAATGGTAACCAGGGTAAACATCGGGTTACTAAGCGCGGCCCTGCGCTTAGTAACCCGATGTTTACCCTGGTTACCCGGGGACTTCGGCATCGTTGGTCGCTGGAGAGCTGTCTGTGTGACAGCTCCCCAGCGACCACACAACGACTTACCAACGATCACGGCCAGGTCGTATCGCTGGTCGTGATCGTTGGTAAATCGTTTTGTGCAACGGTACCCTTACCATTCTCACACCCAACCACCAAAAGAGTCATATAATACCCTTTCATTCACACGTATATATCAATTGTCATAGCGCTATCCACTGCAACACATTCGCACAGGGCCGGACTGGCAATTCTGGCAAATGCCAGAAGGGCCTGTCTGGTCGTGGGCTGCCTTGCCTGCTATGTTGTTAACAGTCGCAGAATCGGTGTTCTCAAAACACCCATACTGTTAAGAGTTGTGACGGAGCACAAGTCGCTGACTCTGTCACTTACCCCACCAGGCCACAAGTATCATTAGACATATTGGTCTTGTAGAAAATCTTCCTTTCCTCCATCCAGAGTAATATTAGTAATATGTCCCATCTGGTTCATGGGGACAGGGACAGCATGCACCTGTGTGATTTCAAATGCCAGGGCTGAATTTCATCCCCAGTCCGTACCTGCATTCGCATATAGAAGAACCACAACAGTAGCCTCCAGCAACCTGGCGGCAGGGCTGATTCACCCAGTAGACTACTTTTACTGCCACTTGAAGCAGAAGCATGTCTGTCCAGATAATGAAACAGTTTACATGAAACATAGCATTTGTAAGTAACATATTTAAGTATCACTATAAAGTGCTAAATGAGCTAACATTTTCTAACCATGGTCTGGACGAAAGGCAATTCCATGCGTTATGCTAGTACATTTTGGTACTGGCTGGGGCTGGTATTGCAGTTCAGAATACCTATTGGGTTTTTTGCATATATTTTTCATTCCTGACATGGGCAGCAGATCAGTGGGGGGCCAGGTCTTCAGACCCCCATCAGTAGCTCAAAGAAACTGCTCTAATATGCAGCACTGCTTAGAAGCCTTGAGCTCCCGTGTGAGCACACAGCCGCACACAAAAAGCACTAGAAAGTCCATGATTCTGGACTCCACTCTGTGCAAAGGAACAGGATATTAAATAAAAAATAGGTATTCTATAAATGTCAGCTGATTGGCGGGGTGCCCTTGGTGATCTGATATTTACGGCTTATCCTCCATAGTCTAGCCCTTTAAGCTCCTGATAGACATATATATATATATATATATATATATATATATACAAAGGTCATTATGGCTATGTATAGGCATTGATGGTCAAGAACTTCAGCAGAATCTACTGTATTGTCAGCTGTCGTTGCCTGTAATAAGGCCCATTAGACTCCGTACATTGACAAATTAAGGATAATGGGCAGACATGCTCAGGTGCCATTTTTTGCAATTTACGGATTCAAAAAATTTATTACCGATAGAAAATCAAGGACATAATGTAGCAACTTGTCTGTATAAAATGTATGGACAGAACTATGGTCACAAATGGCACATACTCTGCGTTCCAAATTATTATACCAATGCTATTTTTCTATGACTTTCCTAGATGGTCGATGCCAGTGAGTCAATACAATGTTCAAATCATCAATCGTTGGAGTATAAATCACATTTTATTGGACAAACCTCCAAATGATAACAGCATTTTTTTCAAAACTAAAATAAAGTCAAAATGTGGTGTTCCAAATTATTATGTTCAAAAGAGTTTCCAAACATTTTATAGGTTGTAAAGAACTTGTAGCATTAAGAGGTCACATTTATTCAAATCAAAATCGTTTTCAATAAAATACATCTGAACAGGTCAAGATACATGTTAACATAGGACGCCTTGTTTGAAATCACCTTAATAATTCTTGCGTCCATTGAACTTGTGAGTTTTTGGAGAGTTTCTGCTTGAATTTCTTTGCAGGATATCAGAATAGCCTCCCAGAGATGCTGTTTTGAAGGAATCTGCCTCCCACTCTTATAGATAGTTTGCTTGAGGATACCCCAAAAGTTCTCAATAGGTTTGAGGTAAGGGGAAGAAGGTGGTTACACCATGAGTTTCTCTCCTCTTTTGCCTTTAGGAGCCAATGACTCAGAGGTATTCTTTGCAGAATGAGAAGGTGCATTGTCATGCATGAAGATGATTTTGCTACGGATGACACGATTCATCTTTTTGTACCATGTAATAAAGCGGCCAGTCAGATGCTCTGTATACTTTTCCGATGATATTTTCACACCTTCATGGACCCTAATGGGGCTTACCAGCTCTTTCCCCATGATTCTGGCCCAAAACATGTCTCAGCCACCTCCTTGCTAATGTCACAGCCTTGTTGGGACAAAGTGGCCACCCACCAACCATCCACTTCTCCAACCATCTGGACCATCCAGGGTTGAACTTATCAGTAAACCAGGCTGTTTTAAAATTAATCTTCTTGTAGTTCTGCGCAGCTGTTCTCTTAATCCGATTAATTTTTCTGGCGGATACCTTCCTCATTATTCCTTCATCTGCACGAACCCGTCTGTTCTCAGTATCATCCACAAATCTTTTCACAGTACTATGATCACGCTTAAGTTCTCGTGAAATATGTAATGTTTTCATACATAATCCAAGGCATTGCACTATGTGATGCTATTCGGCAGCAGATACATCCTTTTTCTTACCTATATTCATTGAAACCTGTGCCCGCTTAATAATGTGGCACATCCTTCTTAAGTAGTTTCCCTTTAATTAGGCTCACCTGGTAAAATAATTATCACGGGTGTCTGAGATTGATTTCAGTGATCCAAAGAGCCCTGAGACACAATACCATCCATGAGTTTATTTGAAAAAGCAAAAAATTACATCTTTATGACAATTAAATCCAATTTGCATAATAATTTGGAACGCAGTATATATCAATAGCAGCTGTCTTTCTGAACACCATCGTGTATAGGACACATTTATGAAACCTACTTGGCCACCAGAAGTGCCTGTTCCACAATATCTCCTTGACTGGACACAAATTTTTGGAATATCTGCAAAGTAATTAAAATACAAAATTACATCATGGGAAGAAAACTTTTTTTTCTCAGAACTCGAATCTTTCTTCCTTATCCCAAACATGATCTCTGACAGTACAGATAGATGCGTATCATTCACCATTACGCTTTCATGGTTCCATTAATGTTTCATAGATCTACTCAGCTGTAAATAAATTCCTGTTGTATTCATGCAATCATTATTCTACACTGGTTGGCTGTAGTACAATTAATCACGCTTACATTACCTCTCTCGTAGCCCAGCTCCTGCCTTTGCTTTGCTGCACACATCTGATTGATTGTCTGACTTCTAATGATATATCTGAGTTGTTACAAAGGTTGCTGAGCTCCTCCCGTGCAGTTAATATCTGTTTTCTGTAGCAATGGATAGCATTAATTTAACAAACTCACTTTTTTGCTCCTGTGCAGAGTGTGTAATTTATTGAGCAGTAGCGTATGGTAAATTTGGGGTTGATTGTGAATTTTTGGTCTGTTCGTCGGCTCGAACAGATGAGCATGGGACCTCTAATTCCCATCATGGCGCCAAAGAGTGGATGGAAATGACTGCCGTTGATATCTGCCCAAGTGGTATCCACCCAGCATTAATTCGCGCTAACTCAGCAGAGTTTTCTTGATGTCACTCTGACATTTGTTCAAAAAAGCAAAGATAATGAGATGCTAATGGATTATTATTAGTGTTGAGTGAACATGCTCAGGTAAGGTGTTATCCGAGCACGCTCTGGTTCTAATAGAGTATCTTTGGCATAGTCAAATACTATGGGGAACACAATTTTTTAAGAGTTAGGTCAGACAACTGTTCTTAATTAATTTTTGGATGCTGAATCCAGAAATGATCTCATTTTTTCTCTATCACGTCAAGTTTTTGAACTATAGGATTTTTGTCTTCTCAAAAATATGTAAACTACTGTACCTAAAAAGTGTTTTTTGTTTTTTTTAAAATAGTACAAATATGAACAAAAAATGAAATATATAAGAAATAGGCATGACAAATATGTTTTTTAACACTATCATGTTTTTTACAAAGGATATATATATATGCAAGTATTTAAGGTAAAAATGTACATTTATAGCTTTTTCTGGAGTGTTTAACTTGAGGACAATCACGTTTGATGCTCCAGCAATAGTCAGCCATCATATGTACATCCCATCTACCCTGGTCTTCCATAACCTTCAAATCTTGGTGAAATCGTTCACCTTGCTCATCGCTAACAGCACCAAGATTTTCCGGAAAGTTGGCAAGATGGCAATGCAGAAAATGTAGTTTAATACTCATGTTGCAACCAAGCGCTTTGTAGCTCTCCAATAGTTTCTGAACAATTTCTTTGTAATTACTTGCACGTGTATTTCCAAGAAAGTTCTTGACGACGTCTTTGAATGATAACCAAGCATTCTTCTCAAGATCTGACATAGTCCCGGTGAAATGTTCATCTTTGATGAGCTGTCGAATATGTGGACCATCAAACACACCAGCCTTGATTTTTTCAATGGACAGTCCAGGAAGTGCCAACATGATGTACTTAAAACAGTCGCTGTCAGTTGGCAATGCTTTTACAAATTGCTTCATGACACCTAGTTTTATGTGCAGAGGTGGGAATAGTATATTCTTCCTGTCAACAAGTGGCTGATGTAGAATGTTAGGATCTCCAGGTTTAAGACCAGATCTTGGAGGCCAATTCGACTCAACCCAATGCTTTTCTCGAGCTCTGCTATCCCACATACAGAGAAAGCAGGGATACTTTGTGTACCCACGTTGCTGACCAAGAAGGAAGCAAACCATTTTAAGGTCAACACAGATGATCCAATTGTGTGTGTCATATTTCAATAACTCAATAACTCTCTTTACATCTTCATGTTCTTCACGAAGAGAGACAGAATGCCCAATAGGGACTGCACCAAATAAATTGCCATTGTGTAGAAGGACACACTTAAGACTCTGTTTTGAGCTATCAATAAACAGTCGCCATTCATTTGGATTGTACATTGAAAGCCCTAATTCTTGTAGTAAACCAGGAATATTATGGCAAAACACAAAACCGCTGTCACACCGAAAGTACTGCAAAAATGTACTATCTCTAGTACGAAAGTATGATACCTTCGCTCCTTGTTCAAGTAACTGTTTCTCATTCAGCCTTGATGCTAGTAATTCTGAAGCTTTTTTTGATAAGCCCAATTCACGTGCTAAATCATTTAACTCGTGCTGATCAAATCCCTTACGAACTGAATCCTTGTGAATTTCAAATTCTGCATCATTGCTGTCACTGTGTTCGTCAACATCACTCAGAACTTCTAGAGATGGTAGCTGTTCGAAAACTGGCACTGGAATTTCAGCTGAATGAGGCATTGGTCTGATAGCTGACGGTAGATTTGGATATTCTATTTTACTTTTATTTTTCCTGTTAAATCCTGATGTTTTCACTAAACAGAAGTAACAGTCTGTGGAATTACCTTTTTGCTCTCTCCACATCATGGGGATACCAAATGCCAACTTTTCATGTGTTCCTTTGGTCCACATCCGTAAACTCTCGACACACTGCTTGCACACTATGTGAGGGGCCCATGGCTTATCTTGATCACCGAGTTTTACTTTAAAATATGCAAAATATGCTTGTTTGACAAATGCACTGATGTTTGCCCTTTGAACTGGAATGGTGAAAACACCACAAATATAGCAGAAGGAGTCAGGGTTGTTTAGGCATTTACGATGAGAGGAAGAAGGAGCAGACATGATCTGAAACAAAGGAAATATGTACATATGTAAATAAAACACTGAGATGGAAAGTTACAAGCTTTGAAAACTAACAAAGAAAAAAATCATAAAAGATATATAAATTACAACTAAGCGCCCAATGTAAAGAGAAAAGCTATCACAAATCCTATTTATTCCTACTATGATACATTTTTTGTGTAAAGATATTGATAATTATGACGTATTGGGAGCTGCACAAACCTCTCACCACACTGTCTCAGTTGTGACTACTCTTACAAGTTGCCACGTAGCTCTATATGAGTCGAATTGTAATCAGATAACAAGTCTTATTACAGATATCAGTGCAATTGTGCTTCTCTGGCAGTAAGTTGTGAAGGAAAAACTTGACGTGCTAGAAAAAAACTGACTACATTTTTGGAATCAGCATGCCAATTTTAGTATAAATCAGCTCAAAAACCTAACTCAACAGAACATTTTTTTCAAATTGTTCCCCAGTGGAGTTGCCGCGGCTGAATGTCTCGTGGCTGTTCGACAACCTCAACATATGTGGGGAATTCCTGTTTGTTTGGCAATCCCTGCATATGTTGCGGCTGTCTAATAGCCACGAGACATGCAGCTGCGACGATTCGAACATAGCATTCGAGCACGCCGAAGATACTCTGTTAGCACTCGATAGTGTTCGGATAACAGCTTATCCGAGCACGTACGCTCAACACTATTATATTATCTATGATATCACTATACTATTTTAGTAAAGATAAGCTAATAACTGTGAAAACAATACTAAATAGGACTTGAAGAAACAAAGGGGGGACACCAAGTGCAATAGGGTCTTATCCAATGGACAAAGGGTGAAATGGTGAAGGATAACTGCTCAACTTTTGGGGTTGTATCACCTGCAACTAAGGAATCAAAAGATATACAGCTGCTGTAACACCATCAGACTGGAAGAAACCGCTGTGTTGATCAAGTGTTTGGAGGAATGGAGTGGTGATTTGGGTTGCTGATACTGTAGTCTCAATTAATCCAGAAGTCGATGTGGAAGAGAAACAATGCGGTTTTATCTCAACATGTTCCAAAGTTGTGGTTCCTCCTGATGAAGAGGTTTGTCCAACTTCGAAACACGTTGAGATTGTTTCTCCTCCATGTCGTCTTCTGGATTTATTGAGAATATCACCACTACCTTTTTCCAAGCACTTGTACTAAATAAGACTTGTCTGCCTCCACGAGTTTCTGTTTTCGTAAATACCGTATATACTCAAGTATAAGCCAAGTTTTTCAACACTTTTTTTTTTCCACGCACATAGTCCTGGCGTGAAGAGCAGTGAGTATTGCGGCAGCTGTCCTCTGCTTGTAAGCAGCGCATGTTGTCGCTGCCATGCACTGCTTACAAGTATAAATCAGCTGCTGGCACCGGAACAAGACGCTGAGAGGGAGCGCAAGGACAGTAAGTAGGAAGGTTTTTTTATGTTTTTCTGATGGGGGCCATGCATACAAGGATATGGATGAGGAGCCATACAGACCAGGATGGAGACGAGGAGCCATGCATACCAGGTTGGGGATGAGGGGGCCATGCATACCAGGATAGGGATGAGGAGCCATGCAGATCAGGATAGGGATGAGGAGCCATGCATACCAGGATGGAGATGAGGAGCCATGCATACCAGGATGGAGATGAGGAGCCATACATACCAGGATAGGAATGAGGGGACAATGCATACTCGACTTATACTCGAGTCAATACGTTTTCCCATTTTTTTGTGGTAAAATTAGGTGCCTCGGCTTATACTCGGGTCAGCTTATACTCGAGTATATACAGTACTTGTAGTCTCAATGAAATAACATTTATGATTTCTTAGAACTCAAGCATTTTTCTGTTGCTCTGTTACTGCTACTGGAAATTCATTAACAACTGGGCGTAATTTTTTATTTTGTCATTATCTGTGGGGGCTGTTCTTATAGTGTCTGGCACTATCCAATCTGTGCTTACAGCCAGAGAAACTTCCTATCGAAAAGGGCAATGGTAATGGCTTGTGTTTTAATTTATTTAAACATTTATGCATTTCTCACATGTAAAGCGCCATGGAATAAATGGCGCTATAATAATAAATAATAATAATTTCCAAGAGGAATAACAAAAAATGGAATAATGTTAAGGTCTGAGAAAATATACAACCGATTTATTTTTCTTTTAAATTCTTTTTTTCATTGAAAAAATATACATTTACTTGTTCAGACGTGTCAAGAAAGCTTGACAGGTCCTCTTTAAATGCGTGGAGTGGGTGGGTTACGATATCATTAACTGCATGATGAAGACTGGCAAGAGGAGATGGGTGAATAGATCTGTAGCATTTCTGAATCTAGTATATAATCTTTGGCCTATAGCTAGCAATGAAACTGTCCTGTCTTCTTTGACAAATTCATGACACAGTAATTACCCTACATACTTTTTAATATGTATCTGTCAAAAAGTTTTGAAAAATGACCATTAATATGATAGTCTAAGTCAAAGATTAATTATAACATACAGTATGGTAAGGTTACACAGTGATTTTCTGTAAGTCTGCTATACAGTTCACCCTGTCTAATTCAGTGCATCGATGCCTTATACCTTGGGGTACAAGAGTTCTCAAATTCATAACTTATTGTCTTTTATTACTGGTTTGGGTTGTGTTGTCTATGAGACCTACAGAACTGTTCACAATAAAGGGAATAAGGGTATGTGCACACATAGAATGGTCCCACTGCAGATTTTTCTGCAGCGGATTTGATAAATCCGCAGGGCAAAAACACTGCGTTTTTCCTGCAGATTTATCGCGGATTTACCGTGGTTTTTGTGCGGATTCCACTGCGGTTTTACACCTGCGGTTTTCTATTATGGAGCAGGTGTAAAACCGCTGCGGATTCCGCACAAAGAATTGATATGCTGCGGAATGTAAACCGCTGCGTTTCCACGCGTTTTTTTCCACAGCATGTGCACTGCGGATTGCATTTCCCATAGGTTTACATGGTACTGTAAACGCATGGGAAACTGCTGCAGAAACGCTGCGGAAACGCTGCGGATCCGCAGCAAAATCTGCAGCGTGTGAACATAGCCTAAAGTTTCCTCTGGAGCTTTTTAGGGTTACTTTAGGCAGTTTATTGTAAACCGGTGTAACAGACCATAGCATACTCTGAGTCCAGACTATACCTGGGGTTAAAGTGGCCTAGGCTTGATTGTACCCTTGGTATATTATGGCCTAGGCCAATTTATGCTTCGGGTATAAATTGGCCTAGGCCGTTTCATACCCTATCATGCCAGATTATACCCCCTTTATATTAGCAAAGGAGCACTGAGTGATATACACAAGAATGACTTAATTTTTCAACATCAGGTTTGTCAGGTAAGTTATGTGAGAAGATAAGTGACATAAATCTTAAAGTTCTAAGCACATAGGCTGTTATTACTTGAACCAGAAAAACTTCAATTAGTAAAAGTATTAGACTTCCACAAAGATATAATGAGGTAAAGAATCCTACCGCACTTCTCAGTAGTTACACATTAAAAGCAGCTGTGTGACTGAGTATGATTGAAAGAGAACTGCACACTTTTCAACCAATCAGAGTGAGGGTGAGAAAACCAGTGAAGTTTATGATCAAGGTATAATTGCATTCTAAGGTAAAAGCACTTATCTTATTGGACAACATTGTAATCTCAGATGTAATGACTGTTGTTCGTCACCAGAAGATCAATCTTCATCATGTGATTACAACACAAATACCTTCCCACTACATGAAAGTCAGCTTTAAGGTATTAAAAAATGGCTTCTAACATCTATCTAATTTACAAAGGTTCATAAAATAGAGGGGTATATTGTAGCCTGGAGGGGTATAGTTTGGCCTAGGCTATTTTACACCAACCAGGTACACTTAGGCATAGGACAGTTAATCCCCCAGGGTATACTTTGGCCTGGGCCAAACTATACCTGGGTTTAATCTGGACAGGGGTTAATTTGGCCTGTGACTCACTGGGAAGACAAGTGCTCCAGAAGTGTTTGTGCTGCGCATGTCTTTGTACGGTGTACGATGCTCTAAAGCAGAGGTGTCAAACTGCATTCCTCGAGGGCCGCCAACAGGTCATGTTTTCAGGATTTCCTTAGCATTCCACAAGGTGCTGGAATCATTCTGTGCAGGTGATTAAATTATCACCTGTGCAATACAAGGAAATCCTGAAAATATGACCTGTTGGCGGCCCTCGAGGAATGCAGTTTGACACCTCTGCTCTAAAGGGTATGGCACGTTAAAGGGAACCTGTCAGTAGCACTACTTATGTTCAAGGGAAGGTAGTGTGGGATTGAGCAGTGTAAAACATTATGAAAGATGCCCATTACAGCGTCATCCACTGTGCTGTTGGGTCAAAATTTGTCTTTTATTAATATGCAAATTAGGCTTGCAAGTGCACCGATGCCCATATCAGTGCACTTGCAGTCTATGGCTCCTCCTCACATCTCCTCATCCCCTGTCCTACTTGCATCGCCTACGCTTATTGATTGACAGCAGAGAGCAGAAATGACATAATGCAGCAGAGTCTCTGACTCTTCTGTCAATTAAAATACAATGCTGATGGGAAGTGATGTAAAGAGGAGCCATAAACTGCAAGTGCACTGGTAGACGTATTACTGCACTTGCAGTCTATGGATCGTCTTTGCATCTCACCGCTAATGCCATCCCACTCCTTGATTGAAAGTGTAGAGCAGAGGTTATGCAGCAGAGCCTCTGTCTTTGTTGTCAATCAAGAAGCAGCGCCAGTGGTGAAAGTTAAAGAGGAGCCGACTGCAAGTGCTCTAATACATCCACCAGAGCACTTGCAAACGTAATTTTCATGTCAATAAAAACTGAATAACAGTTCAGCAAGTGGCACACTAATAGATATATGTCAAAATGTTTTACTCTGCCCTATCCCACACTATTTTAGCTAGCACGGGGTAGTGTTACTATAGGTTTCCTTTATTGGTTTACATGGATGGTCTGTTAATCTCAGTCAGAATTGTGCAGTGACGCTGTGCAGAAATTCAACACTTTTTACTGGTTTTGTCACAGATTGCCCTTAGTTATTGGGGGTCTTAGCCTCAGGACTCTGTGATTAGTATAGTTCGGAAGGCCTATCTGAAAAATAATATATAGAGAAGCAAGTGCGTATACCAATACAGTTTTTT